>NC_141685.1:93532542-94174170 GCF_964263255.1 Lissotriton vulgaris | reverse complement strand
TCCAGGATGAATCCCAGGTTGCGTGCGTGGTCCGTGGGTGTTGGTGCGGAGCCCAGTGCTGTGGGCCACCAGGTGTCGTCCCAGGCCGATGGGGATTGTCCGAGGATAAGGACCTCCGTCTTGTCTGAGTTCAGTTTCAGGCGACTGAGCTTCATCCATTCTGCGACGTCTTTCATTCCGTCCTGGAGGTTGGTTTTGGCTGTGGCTGGGTCGTTGGTGAGGGAGAGTATCAGTTGGGTGTCGTCGGCGTAAGAGATGATGTTGATGTTGTGTTTGCGTGCGATGACAGCGAGGGAGCTCATGTAGATATTGAAGAGGGTTGGGCTGAGCGAGGAGCCTTGGGGTGCGCCGAAGATGATCTTGTTGGCTTCTGACCGGAAAGGAAGGAGGCGGACTCTCTGGGTTCTGTCGGGGAGGAATGAGGTAATCCGGTCTAGGGCCTTTCCTTGGATCCCGGTGTGGAAGAGGCGGGTTATTAGGGTGCGATGGCAGACGATGTCGAAGGCTGCCGAGAGGTCTAGGAGGACGAGAGCGGTTGTTTCTCCTTTGTCCATCACTGTCCTGATGTCGTCTGTGGCTGCGTTGAGGGCGGTCTCGGTGCTGTAGTTGGCTCGAAATCCGTACTGGGATGGGTCGAGCAAGTTGTTTGCCTCGAGGAACGCAGTCAGCTGTTTGTTGACGGTCTTCTCGGTGACTTTAGCCAGGAAGGGAAGAAGAGAGATGGGGCGGAAGTTCTTGAGGTCTATGGGGTCTGCTGTAGGTTTCTTTAGGAGGGCGTTGATTTCTGCATGCTTCCAGCTCTCAGGGAAGGTGGCTGACGTGAAGGATTTGTTTATGACGTTCCAGAGAAGGGGTGCGATGATGGTGTCGGCTTTGTTGAAGATATGGTGGGGGCATGGGTCAGAGGGGGAGCCGGAGTGGATGGAGTTCATGACGTTGGTGGTGTCTTCGGTGCTGGTGGGGATCCAGGCGCTGAGGGTGTTGGTGGGGGTTGTTGGTTCGGTGACTGGAGGTGGAATGTGGGGTCCGAAGCTGTTGTGTATATCTATGATCTTCCGGTGGAAGAATGTTGCAAGGGAGTTGCAGAGGTCTTGCGGCGGTGTGATGTCGTTGTTGCTGGCGCTGGGGTTGGAAAGCACTTTGAAGATGTTGAAGAATTCCTTGCTGTTGTGGGTGTTTTTGTCCAGCCGCTCTTTGAACGATGTCTTTTTGGTGGTGCGGATCAGCTGGTGGTGTTCGCGAGTGGCATTCTTGAGGGCTGTCATGTTTTCTGTTGTCCGTTCTTGGCGCCAGGTTTTTTCGAGGGTGCGGCAGGATTTCTTTGAGTCTTTGAGGGCATCTGTGGACCACGGGGTTTTCCTGTTTCCGGTTTTGCCTGGGTGGTTCTTCAGTGGAGCGAGGTCATTGGCGCATTTGGTAATCCACTGTCAGAGGTAGTAGGCAGCGAAGTTGATGTCGGCGGTGTCGGTTGGCGGGTTCTGTTTTCAGTGATGCGAGTAGCTGGTCTGTGGTGATTTTGCTCCAGCATCTGCTGGGGATTGCGTGCGGTAGTGGGATGTAGTCTTTTTGAAGGTGAAGTGGATGCATCTGTGGTCGGTCCAGTGTAGTCCGGTGGAGTGGCTGAAGGAGACGTGGTTGCTGGCGGAGAAGATGGGGTCAAGCATGTGGCTAGCGAGGTGGGTGGGGGTGTTCACCAGTAGTTTGAGTCCGAGGTTGGCAAGGTTGTCGAGCAGGGTGGTGGTGCTGTTGTCGTCTTTTTTCTCCAGGTGGAAATTCAGGTCCTCCTAAGAGGATGTATTCTGGTGAGGCTAGGGCGTGCAGGGTGACGAAGTCGGCGATGGTTTCGCTGAATTGTGTGCGTGGGCCCGGGGGTCTGTAGATGAGCTTTTCTCTGAGGGTGGTCTTGAGGTCGGTGTGAATCTGGAAGTGTAGGTGTTCGGCGGCAGGGAGTGTGTCTTCGGCGTTGGTCGTGATGTTGATGGTGTTTTTGTAGATGATGGCGATTCCTCCTCCGGTTTGCTTGATGCGGTCCTTCCGGGTGATCTTGTAGCCGCCCGGGATGGCTATGGCGATGTCGGGGGCCGAGGAAGCAGGTTTCCGTGAGGAAGGCGACGTCTGGTGCTGTTGTGTCGAGGAGGTCCCAGAGTTCGATGGCGTGCTTGTGGACGGAGCGGGTGTTGAGGAGGATGCACTTGAGGTGGTTGTTGTTGATGTTAGGTCCGGGCGGTGGTCTGCAGGTTCGGAGGCAGGTGAATTTGCAGGCTTGACAGGTGAAGGTTCCGTGTGTTCGCTTCGGGGTGGCTTGGTAGCAGGCGGGTGGTCGTCCGATGTTGAGTGCATTGAGGGCGGCGGTGTCGTATCTCAGTCGAGGTCCTCAGCTCCGTCCGGGGCCAGGGGTTCTGGCGTTGGACGCGGTCCAGGCGCGGACAGGGGCAGACGGGCTTGCTTTAGGCGCGCCTTTGGTGTGCCGGCGGCGTGCCCGCTGCACGGCCTCCATATGAGGGGCTGTGGGAGGGAGGAGCAGCTGAGAGGCGGGAGCGGGGTGGCGAATGGGAACAGCGGGGGGCGGGGCCGCAGGGGCACAGCGGCGGGAAAATAGCACAGAGGGAGGTGGGGGGGAGAAAGGGCACAGAAGCAAAAAATGGGGAAGGGGGCTCAAGGGCACAGAAAGCAAAAACGAAGGGAAGGGGGCACAGGACACAGAAGCAAAAAACAAGGGAAGTGGGAGCTCAAGGGCACAGAGAGCAAAAATGTGGGGAAGGGGGCACAGGGCACAGAAGCAAAACGAGGAGACGGGGCTCAAGGACACAACACAGCAGTACAGGGGAAAAGCGAGATGCAGTTGGCAAGGGCTCACGCAGCAACAGGCAGCGAGAGCAGGCTACTGCAGGCTACAGCATCACTGGAGGTTCGTGTGGCGGCTGGGGGGGCAACCTACCTGTGGACAGGTCAAGGGTCTGCATGTCTGGGCACAACATCGTCCTGTAATCATGACACTGGGTACTATCATGTCTATTGCAGATCAACAGGTTGCACACCTTCATCGTTCACCGTGGCACCACTTTGAAGGGCAGCTAGCATAGAGTCCCAGTCCTGCGCTATAGGGTATTTACGAAGCCCTGCCGTTTCCTCCCTATGTCGCGCCGTGTTCTCCGCCTGTACCCATGTTACCAGTGAACTTTTCCAGTCAACCATCTCTGGTGGCTCTGCATGTTTCCATTTTTTGGTTATTAGTCGTTTTACCGTGATTAAACCCAGATGACGGATTCTTGAGGTGATTTTATTGTGTTTTGATCTGGCATAGAGTCCTAAAAGGCAAATCTCCCAAGACAGCGGTAAGGGCGTGCCTGTGCATAAGGCTAGTGTAGTAACTACCCCCGTCAATATTGCTGCCGGGATGGGCTGGCCCAAAGCATGTGTTGTAAATCCACGTCTGGTTGTTAGCAGCGTGGGCATGCAGAGGTGGCAATGTGGAAATATCTATTTATCTTATCAGGTGAGAGATACGCCCTCTGGAAGATAAACATCTGTATAAGTTTGAATCTGGAGTTTCTTGGTATGTGCCTGGAGCTTGCTAACACAGCATCCCATTCCTTATCAGTCCATGGCCGACCTCTATCTGTTTCCCAACTAACACAAAGTCGCAACATGGGCTTGAGTGTGTGCATGAGGAGCGCTTCCACTAACCAGTGCACCACATGGGAGCCTTCCCCCATTACATGCAGGTATTGAAGTAGCAAGTGTGTCTGTGGTGCCACCGTTAAGTCCCCCCAGACAGCTGATAGTGCTTTCAGAAGGGAGGCGTGTAAATGGAATTGACCTGCCGGCAACTCAGCGTCTTCAGCTAGTGTCGCAAATGGCAATAGCCCACCGTCGCTGTAAAGATCACCCAGCGTGGTCAAACCTGCAGCGTGCCAGATCATCAGAGCTGATTCTGATGTACCCAGCCTGCCAAGTCATGTACCGAGCAGTGGAAATATAGGGGCATATGGGAGGGTCGCATGGGTAATATATAAGCTTCTCCTATAACATTGTATTGCCAATCCGAGATGTAGTTGTTTTGGCCTTGGAAGTTTCGCAACGGGGTGAAACAGATGGCAGATCTGAGAGTGGGTCCAGGGCCGTGCCTTGGCCGCCGTGTCCTCCAGATTCTGACCAGCAAGCCATTTTGTTGCCCATTGGAGTTGGGCAGCCAAATAATACAGTTCCATATTAGGGACAGCCAGTCCTCCCCAACCAGTGTGAGCATGCAATTTACACAGAGCCACTCGTGGCCTCCCTTTATTCCATTTGAAATCCCGGAGGAGCTATTCTAACTCTCGATAGCTTGGGCGGAACATAGAGCGGGAGATTTGAAAAATAATACAGCAGCTTAGGCAACACAATCATTTTCAACAGCGCAATACGACTCATAACGTTTAGGGGAAGTGTCTTCATGAAGCGCATCTGATCCCGTAGTGCCGAGATTGCTCTCATCAGGTTACCCTCAAACAGGTCGTCAGGCATCCGATATACAAAGATCCCAAGGTATCTAAACGTAGTGGGGTACCTGTGAGAGGTGAGCCATTTAAGATCACAGCTTCCTCTGCTGTGGTAGCGCTGAAGGGACACATCTCTGACTTGGTCCAGGTAACCCGGAGTCCAGACATTTCCTCAAAAGCTCTCAGTATATCTGCAATGGACGTCGGGATCGCAGTAATATTCTAAAGATATAATAATAGGTCATCCGCGCACAGGGAAATAGTATGTAGCCCATCCCCTAACGGAATGTCTCATGCCTCCCCATCTCCTCGGAGCATCATCACCAGTGGTTCCATTGCTAGGGAGAATAGCAACGGGAACAAGGGACAGCCCTGGCGTGTCCCACGTCTCACCCTGATTGGGTCCGAGATCAACCTACAGGTGCGGACTCGGACATTGGGGCGCTGATACAATAGGCAAACCATATTTAAAAAGTGATCTCCCATTTCAAATTTGCCTAAGACTGCCGCCAGATAAGGCCATTCCTGAGAGTCACAGGCTTTCTCCAGGTCAAGAACTAAGCAACCCGACCTAGGCCAACTATGCGTTGCATATTGCTGTATTCTAAAAACTCTACGAATATTAAGAGAAGTGCACCGGGCTGGAACAAACCCGTTTTGGTCAGGGTGTACCAATGTTTTCATTACGGGAGATAGACGCCTTGCCAATAGTGATGCAAAAACTTTGTAGTCAGTGTTGAGGAGTGCAAATGGGCGATAAGAGCCCAATCTTCCAATTTAACCTTTTAATGGCAGACAGCAGCACACACAGAGGTCAAGGGTACTTACCCGAAACGCGTTTGGCGAAACATGGACAATATTGCAAGCTAAGAGGATGGTGTTTTAATCTGCAGTCTGCCCAATAAAAGGAAAAACCGACGTCGTGTGTGGCTCCTTCACTTTTGAGCATTTTTATATGGAATATATATGGCCTGCTCCGGCCAGGATGGCGTCCCACTGCAAACATGCAGGTCCGCGCCTAGAAAGGTGCGTGTGGAACGGCGTGTCCGTTTGGGGTGAGGGGAAAAATAATGCAGAGCTTAACACCACCTACAAAAGCTGCTTAATGAACTTTTTTAACAATTGAATTTTGGGAAGTATAAGCAGCATTCACTATGGTTGTGATAAGGCTGAACTGCAAGAACCACAATGCTTAGCGCGCATACGCACATTGGGGCGTGACTTTAAAAATCAAACTAAATTGCGACAACAGCTGTTGCCATTCTTCCATGCTGCCAGTGTTTGGCGAAACATGGACATTATTGCAAGCTAAGAGGATGATGTTTTAATCTGCAGAATGCCCAATAATGGTGTCAGTCAGGCCCCTGTAATGTAACGAATGCTGTTTTTAAAATAATGACTTTGGCATCAAAGGTAGACACTACAGGGCTGGCTGCTTATCTAGAAAGCCACTTTTGGGTAGTTTGGGTGACGAGGATTTGGATGTTGATGAATGTTTGTGGTAGCGGTGTTAGACGCTGTCCATGATGATACTTGTGCTGACCCAGGAGTGGTGCAAGTTAACAAGGACTTCACAGATGGTCTCCCCTGGGACTGGTGCTTAAGTGCTGAGATGCTTGGGTGTGCTCAAGTAGCGGCAGAGCTAACTGTGGCTCTGGGTATGGTTATGAGACCCGATACTTTTGTGCTGCTTGCTAAGCCGAGACCGTGCATGTTGAATATTCAACCAATATGAGTGCTGATATCCGAATTGCTGATCTGCCGAAGTTATGATGCTGCCGACAGTAGCGTGTCTGGTAAAAGCGACTTGTGGATCTATAAAGCCAAATAAGAGAAAGTTATTTTCCGACACCGCAGTCTTCGTGACTGAGACCAGTAACACTGAAGACTCTGAGACTCACAGCAGTAATTTCTCCTTTCAGAGCGTTATTGCTGCAGATGGAGTGAAGCCAAGAAGTAAGCACATTACTAAGGTACGAACAAAGATTAATGTTTTTCATTTGTATTAACTGTTCCTCTTTTGCAGCATTTGGAAATGCATTTTCAAGTTGTGATGCTTTTTGTTTAGTTTTTTTCTTGAAGGCTGATACCTTTGGTTTAAAGGGAATGATGTTGTAGTGTGTGACCTTAATGCTGCAGTTTGCATTTCATTACCATAATTTTCTTACCCTGGAGAATCTCCAGGGTGGAGGAGGTTTGCTGTTCCAGAGTTCTTTCTTCAGCTTCTGGGCAGTTGTTGCTCTGTGGCGATCTGTGGTCCTGTTTCTCTTTTCTTCTTGTAGTAGCTCCTATCAGAGCGTCATCCTCCCGCCAACGATAATATGATGGCAGGCATCACCCAGCACACAGCACAGCCTATGAAGGGCTACGTCTATCTGCTCGGCACAATTAGAGCGAGGATAAAGTTCTCCGGACCTATCAGGCTGTGAATGTAACCTAAGGCTTAAGGTGAAATGAAGAGCTTACCTCCTTCCTGAGTGGATCCAGACTGCTGTGTGCGGACCCGATCGCTGGCAGCACCCTGGAGTATGTATGTATAAATCAGATTATGTTGGAAGTAACCTGCAATATAGTGGCAGGCAGCACCCTGCCGTAGAGTAGGATTTCTCAAAGTGTTTTATTTCCTGGTACATTAATGGAGTTAGTCTTTTAACTGGCAGAAGAACAACACTGACCATACATTTCCTGGCACCGTCTTTAAAATGACTTACACATTAGGAATGGCATTTCGTTCTGCTGGAATAATAGCACAAGTTATCTTGTACTCTGCTATGATGTTGCAGAGATCTTTGGCTGCAATGCCTTCCATGTTTCATTCAAACATGCTTTCTACAGGGCACATACATGATTTGCTGCTGTAGAGAAATAATGCTCCTGTGTACTGTGGCAGACTCAAAAATATAAAAAATCTTCTTGATTTTTCTTTCAGCACTTCATAGTAAAACCTTTCACTTTTTGACTCATACATTTGGCAGAAACATAACTTAGTACCATTAATGATTCTGATTGGGTGCTTGATAGTTTTCCAGAAACTCATGTTCTTGATTGTTCATGTTTGTCATTAGTTAATAAAACACGCCCAGGGGTTTTATCGCTTTAGTGACACAAACTGCAATAAACGTTTCTTTGTCGTTGCAAAAAAATATGAATGGCCGACGAGCCTCTGTAGGTCAAAGAATGGAAGGGCTGGGAAACTGTCATTCATCTCACTGCTAAGCAGAGCAGTGTCATGCTTCGTCCTCCGCCAGGCCTCTGATTTTGACCACTGGGACTTTAGAGCCCATCCTTTTAATGAGAAAAACAAAACTACAAGTCCCATAAGCAATAGTGGTGGAAGGTGTCACACATGACCTGGGACAACATCCAATTCAGCACATCCAGTTCCATTTTTTAAGTATTTGACACAATATTGAATTTATAACCTTTGTTTTTTATGGTCATGAGTCACCAGAATACTAAAAACGTGTCTTTTATTTTCAAGGTCAAATAAGTAATGGTCACCAGCTTGGAAGCTCTGTTAATTCTTCAGTATTTGTCATTGATCTCCACGTGTGGCTGGTTTGGGTCTGCCCCCTGCATCTTTCCCGATAACTCGCACAGGTAAGGAGGTTGTAGAAGTAACATGATAACCCCATATTCGTCTGTAAGAAGTGCGCTCCGAGGCAGGTATCCGATCATTTTTGTTGGAACGAGCAAGCGCCAATATCTGCTATTTACATTTGTTAAAATAAAACACAGTCAAATCACAGTGTACTGTTCCGAAGGTTCAGTCCCAGAGACATTATCTGTAACTGAACGCAGACACCCTAGGAAGCATGTGCTTTTAAGACAAGTTGCGTTCACTCACCTGAAGGTGTCATGCTTCATTATTGGGCTATACTCCTCACCAGCCCGGCGCTACAATGCCTGGCGGGCACCACAAGAGGGCACTTTGTTGGAGATCTTTTATTAAGTACTCCGGATGAGCATAGTAGGACAGAGGATGTTGTATCATTAGATGTGAGATTGGTGAAGTCTGAATATAAGATCAACTATCGACCAGTTGCCACAATATAGTTAATGGGTTCTTCCTGGTCCATGTTGAGATCAAAAACGGTGGCAGAGAAATTGAGGAACTAATGACCCCTATCACTGTGTGAAAGTGTCGCTCACCTATGGACATGCTGGTAAGCTGGGGTCTGTACTTCAGGTCAACTTTTTTCATGCCTTGTGTAGTCATGAAGCAATCAGGTGGCATTTCATCAGGACCAAATATGGGAAAATTAGTAAATGTGACCTAATCTTCTCCACAGCGTGAGGAGCTCTGTAACTCAAAGCCCTGCACCGTGGATAGTTGATAAGGTGCCTAGTACCATATTACTACTACAGGTGAGCGCTGTCTAACAGAGTGCACTAGATACGGTAACATTGAAGAAATCAAACTTCATTCTTAGGGGTCTCACTAATACAAAGAAGAATCTGACATAGAAGCTCAAATATAAAAAGAACATCTTTATTAAACTCAAATAAGTGAGACTACGTCACACAGAAACCTTAGCAGCTGAATGAGGCAGTCTGAGGAGTACAGAAAAAAGAGGCATTATATATGCTTAGGGTTACAAACTCAGCATAAAAGTAAGGGGCAGTCCTAGCTCATACAAGCATGCAAAATGTCTAACATGGACATGCAAGATCTGCCAAATATTAGCCAATAGGAAAACATTCAAAACAAGGCATCATGTAACCAGAACGTCCCCCTTTTTGCCCAAACCCATGAGTCAATCAATGACAGCACCTAGAGGTCAATCAGTAATGGCAGAACATGTCTGTATGCTTCAAAAGAAAGGTTGTGTAATAGGAAAACACAGGGAAAGAATAGCGAAGGCCAAAAGATGAGATACGACGAGAGAAGAATACTAAAGGCTAACAGATAGTTGATACAGGAATTAGGTGGTCCAGACAAGGATTAGTTTAGGCCGGCTGGTGTCTGAGATGGGTTTCAAGACACGGACGGAGGGCGTTTTCAACACGTTGCAGTCGAAAGGGCAGAAACACTTCGTGAATCATGCAGCCTTTGTAAAGGCAACACAAAATGAAGTTGAATGTAAAATGGAGTCGAAATTAAAGAACCTCCACCCTCCTAAAATTCAGGGCATATTGACCTATCCAATAGCGAGGACGCCGCATCAGAAGGCAACTGGTTTGAAAAGCACATGCTTCCTAGGGCGTTCAGTTAGAGATAATGTCTGTGGGGCTGAACCTCCAGAACAGTATACTGTGAGTTGATTTATATGAAGAATGTGTATTCTGGACTGCCATTTTCCTCAGCATCTCTTGTGCTATGTAAAATAAAACACAACACACCTGGAGGCCAACAAATCTATCATACATTTAATGCAAAAATAGCAAAAGGCCAAGCAAACTAACAAGTGACAATTGTCTTTGCAATGGACGAGAGCATCCACCGTAGAGCAAGTTGGAGTATATAATGCTAATGCTACACAATGTATTTTTACACACTTTTCTCCTAATACAAGTCAATGAAACATGAACACGTGATAGAAACAATTACTGAAACAACACTAATGAGTGGGAGGCAGGATCTCCTCTCGAGAGGAATGTGAGGAGTCCGTGAGGTGCAGAGTCCGTGAGGTGCAGATCAAAGAAACACAGACAAGCTGCAGAATTCACTTTATCTGGAAATAACACTTCTGTTTGTCAATATTCAATTTACTACAAGATGCAGGAAAGTGTGGAGATGGACATCACTAAATAAAAGGGTTCTGAGCCCTAATAGAATCATGTAACTTTGCAGGCATATTAAGACGAACAGACTCATAAAATTAATATAAGAATATTGTAATTTGGTAATGCAATATATCAATGCATGTTGTGGCATTGATGTGTATGATGTGTAAACAATTATCGGTATTAAAGAAACCAGTATATCCAGTTATGCTTTCTCAATTCCTTCTTCCTAGAGGCCACCACTGCTGCTAGCCAGCCGTATTCAGCAGTGCCTCCTGTGACCTGGAATCCTACATTTAATCAATACCAAAGGTTGTCAATGCGTCTAGCCAACTCCGGTCATTGGTGCCACTCGCACCCCCACCACCCTTGGGCCTGTTATTCTTTTAGCCAGCTCCAGTCAGTAGTGGCCCCTTGGACCTGTATGTAAGCCTACTAGCCAGCTCCTGTTAGTATTGGCCCCTGGGACCTGTTATCATTCTAGCCAACTTGAGTCATTAGTAGCACCTTGGGACTAGTGATCATACTAACCAGCTCTAGTCAGTATGGGCCCCCTGAGACCTATTATCCTGCTAAGTAACTCCAGTCAGTAGTGACCCCTGTACCTCAAATCCTGCAAATATTCAAAACCAGAGGTCAACTCTGCTGCCAACCAGTTCCAGTCAATATTGACATGCATTGTTACCCTGCCTGTAATGAATACCAGAGGCCAGCGTTGTTGCTAGCCAGCTCCAGTCACCAGTGGCCCGTCACATTTTATCCTCAATAGGATCAATGCCCAAGGCCTGTGCAGCTGCTAACCTGCCCTAGTCAGTAGTGACCTCCCAGACCTGTTATTCTGCATATAATCAGCAAGGCTTCTGCCCTAATAACACTCACCCCACATCCTTATAGTATATTAGCAATGTAATTTACTTACATCATACGGTCGGTACCGCACTATATCACACGATCCCAAAAACAAAGAAAATCAAAAATTGCCTAACCATTCAGCACTCCACCTTGTCAAAAAAGACCAAATCACACCGAGCACTATAGCCTGCCACATCACATGGCACACTCATCCACAACATGACAAGATACCACGGCAGGGATTTGGGGCCATTAATCCTCTGTTCGGGGCATGTGTGCTGTACATGCACATGCTTTGCATACTTCTGCCATCTTGTGTTGGGTCCGGATGTTTGCAAGTTGTTTTTCTTTGAAGAAGTCTTTCCAGTCACGAGGTAAGCTGACTCCACCTTTCGGTGATAGTGCGCATGGGCATCGACTCCACTGTTAGATTGTTTTTTACCCCAAACGGGTTCGTATGTGTATTGCTGGGCTCCGAAACCGCTCTTTGTGTTCCCCGCAGTCCACTCTACCCTCAACGGTATTGTTTCAGTACCCGTTTCCCTGTTCTCCGCGTTTCAAATAGATCGACAAACTCTCCATTTTCAATAGAAAACCTCGTGGGCAACCGTTGGGCCATGCTGCTTTGGGCCAGCCATCTGCAAATGGAATGGACTTCATTCTATTTCTGTCCTGGGTGCCACGCCAAGTACCCTCCACCGACGTAATCAAGTTTGTAACCTGTGCCTCTCTCCAGAGCACAAGAAGGAAGCCTGCATGCTTGTAAGTCGTTTTGGTCCAAGACGACTCTACCCGATCATCAGGCTTGATGACGAGAGAGGCAGCGTCAAAGCATTCAACTCACTCTGGATATCTTCGGGGAAGAATCTGAAGAGATAGGAGCGTCTGCCATAGAAGAAGATGCCCATCTCTATGACAGAGCGCAATCGTTGGGGCATGCTGGGGCAGCCATGTGGATGCAATTCTACATCATGCCAGTACCATAGGCGACTGACTAAATGTATAGGTTATCTAGCGCCCTTCTGGCATCTAAAGAGGCCTAATAAACAGCATTTGGGTGTCAGCTCAATACTTAGTTGTGTGGCATGCACCATTTCTTCGGCAGCTAGTTGCGAGAAGGAGTGTATTTCATCGCAGGACCATGGTTAATGTAAGAAATCAGACCCCACAGTGTTGCAGCGCAAGCATATATCTGGGCAAGACCCGACCATTCGATGAAGGTGTTTGGCATTAAGTAGGTTCTTTGCAGGAAATTATAATGTATCAGTCGAAAATGGGCATTACTAGAAACCATGCGTATTAGTTCATAGGCCCGCTGCCAGTCTTGATCTTCCATTGGAATATAAGGCCCGTGTGAGGGCCTACTGTACTTGATCACATTGTTCTGTAAAGATGCATATTTAGGTGTCTGCACGCTCCATAGGTTAGCAGTATCGCAAGGGTTTGAGTATGCAGCGGAGCTGTCGGATAGCATGGCCAGGTGTGCTTAGTTGTGTCTGCCAAGCCCGCATGTTGTAAAAATTACCCCTGGCTTAGACCAAACTCTTTGCGGGCATGTTTAAAGGCGATAAGTCTCATCTGGGTACAATTCACCCTATTGCTCGCATCCCCCTCCCTCCATGCCCGGAAGGACATACTGAGTGCCATCTGCCTGATTGGTTTTAATATCCAGATTGGGAGCTCCCTATGGAATGGTGCGCGCTTAAGTACTCTCACTACAAACCATTGCCATACTCTGGCCGTCTGTCGCACAATATATGGAGTATCTCTTGGTGTTCCCGATTCCATCCATTAACAGCTCAGGAAGACAACCAGCATCCACCATTCCCGCCAAGAGCCGCATTTCCCAACTAGGGACTGTGTTGAGCGATCGAGCTGCGTGTTGCAATTGAACGGCATAATATTAGGGGTCCAAATGTGGGATCTCCAATCCCCCGCAGCATAAGTCCTGGTCAGTGTGGCCAAAGCCACTCTGCTATGTGTTATGGCCTTGTTGAAAGATTTAACAAGACCATGAAGGGCATGATCGGTGGACTTCCTGAAAAACTCAAAAGAAGATGGATGTCTTACTTCCATGGCTGCTTTTTGCCTATTGGGAAGGACCATAGAAGGGAGTGGGGTCCTCCTTATTTTAGCTTCTGTTTGGGTTTCCTGTCTGGACCACTGTGCCTTGTGAAGGAGGGATTGGAGAAACCTCTTGTTGAACCTTAGCAAGATATAGTGGACTGTGTGTTTGGCTTTTGCTCCAGGATGTATGAGTACGTGGAAAAAGCAAGCAAAAACATTGAGGACAGCCTTGCTGCAGAGGCTCTGGTGATGCCAAAAGGCTGCAATGGTTGAGTTTCAGCCAGGGCAGATGGTGTGGGTTTTGGGTCCTGTGGCTCCTAGGGCTCTGCTAGATAAGTGGAGTGGACCCTACCCTATCCTAGAAAGAAAAGGGGCGGTCACCTACCTGGTAGACCCTGGCTCTGACAGGAATCATAAGAGGGTCGTCCATGTCAACCGCCTTACACCCTACTATGACATGGCAGATGTGACCCTGCTCACGGTTACAGATGAGGACCAGGAAGCAAAGAGTGAGCCTGTCCCTGACCTGTCCAGCAATCCAAAAGATGGGTCAGTGGAAGGTGTGGTCTTGTCAGACACCCTACCTGCACATCAGGAGACTGATTGCAGACAAGTCCTAAATCACTTTCCTGAGCTCTTCTTTTTGACCTCTCGCCAGACTAGCTGGTGTATCCATGATGTGGACGCTGATGAAAGCCTACCTTTCGAGAATAAAACATACAGGCAGACTGAACATGTGAAAGAGAGCATCACAGCTGAAGTAAGCATGATGCTGGAATTGGGAGTTCTAAAGCCTTCTGAGAGCCCCTGGACCTGCCCAGTTGTCTTAATCCCCAAGCCTCATAACCAGGATGGTAAGAAAGAAATTAGGTTTAGGACCATTGGGGCGTGAATGCTGTGATCAAAAGCGATGCATACCAAACTCCATGGGCAGATGAACTTATTGACAGGTTGAGAGCAGCCAAGTATCTGAGTATGTTTGATCTCACATCAGAGTACTGGCAGATAGGACTGACGACTCCAGGAGCAAAAGAAATATCTGCATTTTCAACCCCAGATGGGTATTATCAGTTCACTGTAATGCCCTTTGGTTTGAAAAATGCATCTGCCACTTTTCAAAGATTGGTGAACTAAGCCCTTGCTGGATTGGAATCCTTGAGTGCAGCATATCTACACAATATTGCAGTCTTTAGCTCCACCTGACAGGATCATCTGATCCACCTTAGGAACGTGCCGGAGGCTCTGAGAAGTGCAGGCCTCGTTATCAAGGCATGCAAGTGTCAGATAGGGCAGGGAAAGGTTGCATACTTGAGTCACCTTGTGAGTGGAGGCCAGGTTCAACCCTTAAAACCCAAGATCTAGACCATTCTGGACTGGGTGGCTCCAACTACCCAGACTCAAGTGAGGGCCTTCCTTGGCTTCCCTGGCACTATAGGAGGTTTGTGAGGGATTATGGCACCATTGTGGCACCCCTCACAGAACTGACTTCCAGAAGAATGCCCACAAATAGTGAACTGGACAGTGAGGTGTCTAAAGGCTCTTGACACGTTGAAGGAAGCGATGTGCTCTGCAGCTGTTCTGAAAGCTGCAGATTATGTCACGCAATTCATTGTGCAGACCGATGCCTATGAACATAGGAGCAGTGCTATCCCAAAAACATGAGCACAGTCAAGATCAGCCAGTGGCTTTCATCAGCAGAAGGCTAATCCCCAGGGAACAGCATTGAACTGCCATTTAGATGGACGCCTTTGCTGTGGTTTGGTCCCTTGAGAAGTTTAGGTCAAACCTCTTTGGCTCTCACTTCCTAGTTCAAACTGACCACAGGCCTCTCCAATGGTTAATGCAAATGAAAGGTGAAAATCAGCTAAAGTAGTCCATCTCCATACAGGGAATAGACTTTGTAAATGTAAATGTAAAATGTAAATGTACATGTATTTATATAGCGCAAATCACTGACCGAGGTGGGTATCTAAGCGCTTGCTTAGGGAACCCGTCCTGGTATTCCCCTGTGAGATAACCCCGGCAGGATATCCACAAGGTGAAAGCCAGGCATCCCGCCGCGAGGGGCTTTTGTGGAGATTAAACAAGCTATTGCCCAGAGTCGCAGAGTGTGAACCCGTGAGTCGAGAAGGCACCGGAGCGAGAATTATCGAGTCCGTGGAATTTTTTTGCCCAAGACCCGCCGAGGTGGGGAATTGAACCCTGGTCCAGGGCCGATCTCAGCTCCCGGATTAGCCGCCTCTAACCCCTGAGCCACACTTCTCCAATGTTCTCCAGGTCTCTGTTTCACTTTGAAGTGAAACAGAGACCTGGGACTGCCAATGCAGAGGGACTTTCCAGGTTGTCCCATTTAGACGATGTTAAATGTTATGTTATGTTAAAAATACTTCTAAAGCGCGCGCACACCACAAGGTTTCATGGCGCTGTGGACAAGGGAGTCCTGCCGCTAAGTGATTCATTCATAAGCCTGGCGAAAGAGCCAGGTCTTTAAGAGTTTCCAAAATTGAGGATATGATAACATCAATCTAATGTCCTGAGGAAGAGAATTCAAAATTTGAGGGGCCAGACCCGCAAATCTTTGTCCCCCCAATTTCTAGCGTTTAAAGGATGGAGTAGCTAGGGGATTCAAATGGGAAGACCTAAGATCCTGAATGTGGATATGTCTCTGGACCCGAGTAGATACAGGGACTGGGCAGTTGCCATGGAGCGTTTTAAAGAGGCGGCATCCCAACTTGAATGCACTGCGTTCGACTACCAGAAGCCAATGTAACTTTTTCATAGGAGGGGTGACATACTGCATTCGTGACTGGCGATAGATTAATCTAGCAGCCTGGTTCGGCACTGGTTGCAGTCTTTTAGATTGATATGCCGGTAATCCAAAGTAAAGTGTTAGTGTAGTCAATATGAGAGATGACTAAGTCTAAAGCAACTTGGGTAAGACCTTTTCTCCAGTAATGGGGTATCTTTCATAGATTCACATGCTTGAATCATTCCCCGTCGTTGAAGTGTGATTCCCACGGTACATAGAATAGCAATATAGCAATAGCATAGCGAAAGCATAGCTAAAAGAGCAATAGGAAGTATTGTAACATGGACGTTAATAGGAAAAAACTTGTCACTTTAATAACTTGTCCGAGTCATTAGATATGGTCCAAACTCCAGCCAATCAGGCGAAAGCACCCTCTGGAACCTTCTCCTCAGAGGCTCAGACTCTCAGATTTTCTACTGCACGTCATGTGAAGGGAGTCTCCCTGAGCTCTGCTCAGTACCTCTACCTTTTCCCTTCAGAAACTCTTCAGAATATCTTCACTGCTTTGTCTACTACAAAGAGGTCACTCATCAGACACTGTGAGTCTTGTGGGAAATTCCGGCTTCATTCCGAAGACCCCCAAAAAAAATGTATCTATTGCCTCCACCCTGAACATCCGGTGAGAGATTGTAAAATCTGCAGGACTTTTCCTCAAAAGACTTTAAGAGACAGAGAGGGACGTCTACTTCTGTGGGTACAGAAACTCAAGACCAAGGATAATCCTTTATCAGATCTTCAGAGTGATTCCTCTCTCAGGACTGTCATCTCTAAGAAGAGGCTAGTGGTAGGAAGGAGGCTCAGATGGTATCTGCTAAGGCTAAGATGCTCAAGAAATACCACACCTCTACTCATGAAGGCCAGACTTCTTCCTCAAAAAGGGCTCCTGCTCCTTCTAAGGGACTACTTATTACCTCTACGTCTCTGAGATCTGCCTCTAAGTCTCAGGCGTCTAAGTCTCTTCCTGAGACAAATTTGCCTAAAAAAATGGGTTCCTTGTCGACGATGACTTCCGTCGCCACTGCTACAACGACGACTTCCACCTTCTCTGCTCCTCAACCTACAATGATTATGTCGTCAGCGTCCTCTCCGTCGACGTTTGTCATGGTGTCGGTGAATCCTCGCTCGTCTGCCACCTCCCTCACTTCGTCGTTGACAAAAAAGAGATCTGTCTCTGGTCAGTCATCGACGGATGCCTCCTCGCTGACGAGACGGTCGATGGCTCTCAAGGCTCTACCTGCTTTGTCGACGGTTGCCTCGTCGACAGCACAGAAGCCTTTCCTTACGGAACTTCAACTACGTTCTTCATCGTCGACCGCTGAGTCGGCAGCAGCATCCTTGGTTCCACCATCAGCTTTGATGTCTCTAGTACCATTGAAATCTTCAGCAACACTTTTGCCACCTTCAGGAACGACGGATGTTTCCCTACTTCAACGTAGGAACTCTTCTTTGGATCTATTGCCAATTCAACCATCTCCAAATCTTTCTGTGGAGCTTTTTGACTATGGGGCTAATGAGGAGGTTTCGGAAGAGGATGACCGGTTCCGTGTTGCTCGTACTCCTTCCGAGCTTCTCATCAAATGACAAGATATTGATGATGACCAAGGATATGATTATTACCCTGACCCTAATACTCAAGCACCACTTGAGAATCCAACTGTGCAGATACCCATGTCTCTCATCTCAAATTTGCAACATGTGTGTAGCGAGGAGAGGCCGTCACCCCCGCGGCCCACGAGATCATCATCCCCTTGTGGGGATTCATCATATGACCCCTCCCTCTTGTCTCCACAGACGAATGATTGGGTGTATACAACGGAGCCAGACTGTTCCCGGGACAAGAACTATGAGGACGGCGGTCCCTTTAACTGGCACCTACCAGACGAAGGGGAGGAGCCTACACCAACGTCAAGTACGGCAGCAGACAGCACGCAGGTGTGCTTGTTCACCGGAGGCGTAGGAGGAGCTGGAGAGGAGAGGAGATTGGAACGGAGTTGAGTGAGGAGACGAAGGGAGAAGGGAGAAAAGCAGAGAAGACCGGAAGAGTCATTGAAACATCCCCGGCAGAGAAGAGGAAAGACCCGTTTTCGGCACGGGAGCCAGGAGGCCATTGGCATCACGAGCCGCCCAGCCGCACGCCAGGAGATGTGTGGCTCACAGAGGTACGGAGCCGTATCGCGGGCTGGGTGGAGAGGAGGGGTAGAACCGTCCCCTGACCCGAGTATCCTCTTACCCCTGCCCTTACACCTCCTTCCCCTCACCGTGACCGTAACCTGTACAAGTAACACTGGTGGTGTTCCCGCACTCCCTTTCCCTGGAAGTACTGTGTCCTCGGGACATTAGCCTGATACCTGTTCTTTCTTTCCTTCCTGCCGGCTGTCCTGGAGTCACCACGGAGCTGGAAGCGCCTCCTTCCCACCGGAGTCCCCGACGGCGTACAAGGGAAGAAGACGGCCCGTACCCCAGGAGGAGCACGATAAGGAGTAGATCCCCGCGAAGGTTCCCCGGGAGAAAGACTTGTACTGACTTTCTGTACAGCCAAATAAAACCCGCTGTTACTAAAACCCGCCTCTTGCCCTTTCCTCCACAACACGCTACAATGTGCTTGATGACTACTACCGCCGATTTCCTCCCTCGGCTTCTGTCCCACAGAAGCCTCTTCCTCTACCTTCATCGATCATCAGGCCTCCCCATCCGGTGGCACCGATGTCTCATCAACCAGAGGACGCGCACACAACTGACGACAACAGAGAAGAAGGGGAGTGGGTGATAGATACCTCCTTACTGAGTGGGACAATTATTAAATTCAGACTCCGTCACCTACTGACAAAACTGAAGAGCCGACCTGGCACACATCCCTGTGTGCCATTCCCATGAACACTGCTAGAGGGATGTCTTACCCATATCTCAGGCAGTGAGTTAAAGTTCGCAGATTTATATATTGCAGCTCATCACCTGTGAGGGTTTACAGACGCTGTCTATGGGCACCAGGAGATAGAGTGATTTGCCCAGAATCACAGGATGTTGCGCTGAAGCAGAAACTTGAACCCGGATCCACAGTTCCCGAGTCGTCAGCTCTGGCTGCTGCACCACATCCCCTCCCCCCTGTGAGGGCATATCTGCATGAAATGCCCCTGATGCCCTTGCAATATCCTAGTCGATTCCTGGATATTGTAAGTGACCAGGGAAGTCATAGTACGTACTTAGGCTGGACACTCGTCATTATGAGTTCGCAGCTCCATGATGGCTTCACTGAAATATGTGATGTTTGGCACCAAGCATCTCAACATAATAAACCTGTGCTGATTCCAGTGTCAATTTTATTGAAAATTGCATACAGAGGGCCCATTAGAGGGGTCCCCTGAAACCTACCAATCCTTAGTGTGATCATTGACTGGCCCGAGCCAGCCTGTTACCACCAGAGTGTGTTCTGACCTCAGGGGAGAGTGCCTGCGCACTCTGAGGCTGAGAACAATGCCTTTCCTGGGTGGAGGTGTTCACGTCTCCCACTGGACAGGAAGAGCCATCCGTGGTGGGGAGCTTCAGCGGTCTTGCCTCCTTTGTAATGCAACCCTAGCCTCTCCTGTTCGAAGGAGCTGGCCTCCATCCTGTCCTCACCCCCTTTTTGGCGGCAGGACAGGCCGGAAACCTTTGGTAGAATAGGAGATGTGCCCCCCTCTGCCGACTACACCCCTCGGGTGCTGGAGGCTAGGTCAAGTACACTTTTCAGTGCCCACCATCTTGAAGATGATTGGACTTATCCAGTTAGGGCTAGGACTGTGTCCTCCTCTCACAGAAGGTGGGCATGTTAGAGGGCGTAGACACCCCAGGCAAAGGGCCCATTGGACACCACCTGTCACTCCCTTGTAACGCCCTTAAATCTAGTTTTTAGGTGGCATCCCCAGTGTCTGAACTTCAGTTCCGGATGACCTAAGAAGAGCCGGGCTCTACCGATCTGCACCAGAAGAGAAGATTACAGAGAACTACTGTACTCAGGTGTTCCGGGACCTTTTGTCTAAAGTAAAATCTGGATCCCCTACGGACTGCTGCCCACCACACGTCCTAAAAGAAGCCTTCACTGGCCTCCCGGGTCCAGCCCTCTCTC
This sequence comes from Lissotriton vulgaris, assembly GCF_964263255.1. Lineage (NCBI taxonomy): Eukaryota > Metazoa > Chordata > Amphibia > Caudata > Salamandridae > Lissotriton > Lissotriton vulgaris. Next base: position 94,154,132 of record NC_141685.1, on the reverse strand, counting down.
TTCTGAATGAGTCCCTAGTCCAGGGTTGTGTCCCTAAGGCATTTAAAGAGGCAATTGTTGTTTCCCTTCTGAAGAAATCAGGGGCAGACCCCCAGATCCTGTTGAATTACCGCCCATCTCTTTGCTGACCTGGCAAAGGTACTGGAAGCTTATGTGGTGAAGTGCCTGTCCAATCCAACTATCTCGACTCACACTAAGCTGGTTTTCGGCCTGCCCACTCAATGGAGACCATAATACTGGCGGTATTGAACTCCCTGCGAGAGAGCGCTCAGGGCCTGGTGCTGTTGGATCTCTCACCCGCCTTTGACAGGGTCGACCATGGGATCTTATTGGACCATGTCAAGGAGGCTGGAATTCAGAGCTCAGCCCTTAGTTGGATTAGCTCCTTTCTAGAGGATCGATCCCAAGCAGTCTAGAGCGAGAGTCCACCATGAGCGGACCTCATCTGGACTCCTCGACGTTACCTGCAGCCTCTGCAAGGAGACCCCCTCGACCTTGACGTGCTCTGGTATGCCTTTTCTGACACCAAAAGGCACCCTTGCAACCACACGTCCTGGGCTTTGGTGAAGAGGACAAAGGGTGTTGCTACGTCCCCGAGTATTGAAACTTACCATGACAGCTTTTGGTTTCCTTCGACCGGCCTCCTGGCCCGAGCCTGCAGACCTTTTCCAATTTGGCCTGTCTTCGATGCTGTGTTGGCATCTTGCACCCTGTGTCCCTGTGCCGCTGGTGGTGTGGTGTAGTCATGGTGCTGCCTTGGGCCATGTCCAGTGTTGGCCTCAACCCCCAGAGACTAGTTCCCCCAAGCCGCTGTTACTTACCTGTAAGCAGCCTCTGTCCGATTGCCCCAGTCCCCCTTAATTTGTATTGGGTTTCCAACCTTGAACTTGCACTTGCACCTGGGCGCCCCCTGTGCCGCTGGTGGTGCACTGTTGGTTCTGAACTGAACCTTGTCCAATACTAACCTTAACTTCCGAAGAATGGTCTTGTAAGTAGATGTTCGTAGCCGGTAGTAGTCTGGTCTGACCCTTCCCCCATATATGTAGTGTAGGCATGAATGTGCACCCATGGTGTACCTTTCCAAAGCATATGTGGGGTGTGTGGCAGGCGCGTGTATCCAATCATTAATTGGGGTGAGGTGCTCTGCCCAGTGGTAAGCCTCAAGGTCAGGAAGGGAGATTCCGCCATCATACTGGTGCCGCTGCAATGTTGCCAATGCCACTCTAGGGTGCTTTCCCAACCAGAGGTAGGACCGGAGCTCTGCCTGAATATCCCGAAAGGTCTCAGGTGGGACTAGGGAGTATTCATTCTGGAAGGCATAGAGGAATTTTGGGAGTGAGATCATTTTGAACATAGCTGCCAGCCCAAGTATCGTCAGGGGGAGCGTTTGCCACCTATTGGCGTCAAGCTTAAAGTCACGTATGACACGGTTAACATTACGGTCGTAAGAGAAGGCACTGTCTGTTGTGAGAAATATCCCTAGGTACTGGAATCCGTCGTCAGTCGTCTGTAGACTCTGTGGTAGCTGGAGCCAGTCCGTCCGACCTCGGGGGTCATAGAGCGTCGATTTGTGCCATTTGATCTGATATCCTGACTTAGCGCCATACCTTGCCAGCTCATCAAATAGCGCCGGTAGTGTGGTCTGTGGTTGCGTGACGTACAGCAGCACATCATTCGCATACATTGATAACTTCTCGCCCTGTCCATTTGCCGGTCCCACCCGGAACCCTGTAATCCTCTCATTTTGTCTTACAGCGCAAGCCAGCACCTCGATAGTCAAGGCAAAGAGCAGGGGCGATAGGGGACACCCCTGACGGATGGATGGGAAAAGCCCTCAACATCATTCCGTTAACTCTTCCTCGGGCACCAGGGTCTACATAGAGAATTCCAATTTTGTGCCTTTATTTGGGTCCGAAGCCCATACGTTCCAGCACTCCCTCCAAAAAAGGCCAATGGACAGCATCAAATGCCTTTTCTGCGTCTAATGACAAGAACCAATGTGGCTCTATTCTGCCTTCCACCTCCCGGAGCCAGTTGTGTGTTCTTCAGAGGTTGTACCTAGTCGCCCTTTCCGGGATAAACCCCGTCTGGTCTTGATGGATCAATCCCGGGATGACCTTTCTCATACGAAGAGCCAGTATTGTGGCATATACCTTCGCTTCCACGTTCAACAATGAGATGGGGCGATAAGATGCGCAGTCCGCCGTCGGTTTCCCTGGTTTATGAATTGGGACGATCGTGGCCTGCTTGAGGTCCAGCGGGAACCGTCCTTCCGTCTCCGCATCTCGGAAGAGGCCCTGTAGGTGTCTGGTCAGGAGGTCAGCCATCTTCTTGAAAAACTCTGCCGGGAATCTATTGGGGCCCGGGGCTTTCCCCACTCGAAGTTTCGTTAGCGCCACCCTGACTTCTTCCTCGGTGATATCGGATTCAATGTCTATCCGGTCAGTGTCTTCAAGAGTTGGAAGGGTGATGTCTGACATGTATTGCAATGCGTCCAGTTTGGATCCCACATCATGGGCCTTATATAGGATTTCGTAGTAGTCAGCAAATGCGTCAGCTATCCCGGCATCAGTAGATATCCAATCGGCGTGACCCATACGTAACCTGTCCACCCAGCGTTCATCTCTCTCTTTCCTGCTAAGCCATGCCAAAAGTTTGCCAGTTTTATCTCCCACATCGTAAATGCGATGGAGAGTGGCTAGTGCCTGCGTCTTAGCCTCCCTCGTCACCAGCTGTCGGTACTGGGCCTGCGTATCTGTAAGGCGTCGCTGGGTCCTCGTGTCCTTCTTGTGTAAGTGTTCGGTTTCTAGTTCCAAGGTCTGGATCTCTGACTGTCTCTGTTTCCTAGCCTCTGCCAGTCTACAATGAGCCCTATCCCTAAGCACTACTTTAAGCGCCTCCCATAGCACCACCCGGGGGTCCACGGTCCCTACGTTTTCCGCTTGGTATACCTTCACGTCAGCTCTCAGCCCCTTTATAATGTCCGGGTCCTGCAAGTCCCAAGCGGAGAGTCTAAGAATTGCGGGGCCTTCCTTCTTTCGCCTACCAATTTGTACCGCCAGGGGTGAGTGGTCAGATATCCCTCGGGCACAATACTCTGCTGAGTCTGTTACCTGCAGCGCTTGTCTCGCCATAAAGATGTAGTCCAGGCGGGAGTAGACTTTGTGCGCCCCCGAGAAGAAGGAGTATGCCTGCGTGTCTGGGTTTAGCCATCACCACACATCTAGTAGGCCCAGTGCCGCTATAACTTTGGCTAGCGGGGTCGTAATATGGGGTCTGTCTCGGTCACCCGTCCTGTCAGTAGCCGTATTCATTACGTCGTTAAAATCTCCCCCAATGATTTGAGTTGTGTCTGAGGTGTTGAGGATGATGTCTGACACTCCCTGCAAAGTTGCCGCCTGCAGTTTAGGCGGAGCGTAGGCCGAGATAAGAGTGTATTCTCTCCTGCCCCATGTCCCTCGCACTCCTACATATGTACCCTGGCAGTCACTCCAGATCTGTGCTACTTTCATTGGGTTTTTTTTTAATCAGTATTGCCACTCCCCTGGAACCCGCTGTAAACCCTGCGTGTACTAGAACCTTATACTGGCCCCTTGCCAGGAATGCGCACTTAGTGCCTAGCAGGTGCGTTTCTTGAAGGAATACCACATCTGCCCCTGACCGTTTGACATAATTATTGACTAGACCTCTCTTGATCCTGCAACCCAGGCCGTTTACATTCCACGTCAACACCTTAATGCCCCCACTATGTCCAGTATCCCCTTCAGGGCTCTCCACAATCATATTGGCGGTGAGTGACTAAGGGCCCAAATAGCCCACGGGGGGAGTCGGCGCAGGTTGCAAGCCGACGTCTGGTAGAGTGTGCTAGGTGATATCGGAAACCTGCTGACTGATTGCGGAGGAGTGCGGCGCTCCGTGTATGTGTCTGCCTGACTAGTGTATGCATTTTTTGTGGTGCAAAACCCCTCCCTTCCTCCCCCCAAAGCCCTCCCCCTCCCCCCATGTGTCATCCTCTGCGTGTTTACTTCGATGCAAAAACATTCCCCAACATTCCCTCTCTCCCCCCACCCTACCTTCCTCCCCAAACAGGCCCATCTTCTACCACCCCGTGCGATAGGCCGTATTGGCAGGAAAAGGTCTGTCATCCTCCCAATTATCTCCCTCCCCTGTAGATCTACCCCAACTCGTTAATCATACAATAGTCAAAGCGACCAGGTAGTCCAAAGTTCACAACGTTGGATATCAGTTCCCTATAGGAAGAAGATATAACAATAAGAAACAATCAAAAAGGAAAAACAGTGTTAAACCCAAGAGATAGGGGTGCATGTGAGTCACATGCGTGCTTCTATATAGTCTAGCCGATATCTTGTTCATCCACCTTCCTGCCAAGTCAAGTGCCTCGGGGAACAGTCTCATCCGGCGGGTCTGGTCCACCCGTGGCCATCCCATTCTCGAGTTCCTGGATTGCCATTACTAGCGGGTGAAGCGACTGATCCTCTCCTTCCTCAGCCCTGGACATGTCACCACCCGTTTCGCTCTCCATCGCTGTATGCTCCTCTACAGCCAGAGCGCTGAACCTAGATCCTGATGGGCCATCGAGCCGGGGGGAGCCCGAGTCTCTCTCCGTCCTTGGGGGCCCATTCTGCGACGGATACAGTGTAGATTGCGTCCTCCTAATTCCCTGTGATCCTTGTCTTCTCCGCGGCTGCACTCGCTCCCACAGGTTCCCAACCACGGGGTCTGTCCTTGACATGGTTGTCTCATTCCCCTCTCGCCTGCGGAGGGGCGGGAGCTCCTCCAACCACTGCCATGCATCATCCGGATGGAGGAAAAAGTAAGTTTTGTCCTTATATATGACCCGTAACTTCGCCGGGAGGAGGAGCATGTATTGTATCTTTAGTTCTCTGTGTTTAGCCTTTACAGTGTCAAAGGAGCGTCGGGCTTTCTGGACCTCCTGGCTGTAATCGGGGAAAATCATTATTTGTGAGTTCTCAAATCGAATCTCTCCCAATTTCCTGGCTTCTCGAAGAATCAGGTCTCTGTCCGCAAAGTTCAAGAACCTCGCAATGATCGGTCTGGGCCGCCCCCCGCCAGCGGCTTGGCCATGAGCGCCCTGTGCGCCCTTTCAATGATGAAGCAATTAGAGAAGGGCGCCTGAGGCAGGGTCCCCAGCAGCCACGTGCGCAGAAACGCTGCCATATCAGTGCCTTCAATTCCTTCTCTAAAACCCACAAAACGGAGGTTGTTCCGCCTAGCCCTATTTTCCGCATCGTCCACCTTCCATAGGAGCTGTTTGTGGGCTGCCTGTAAGTCTTTAACGTCCTTCCGGAGGCCGTGTATGACATCTTCTGCTTCCCCCAGCCGCGCCTCCGCCGTGGTGACCCTCTCTGTAAGGTTTTGGAAGTCCTGCCGCAGTAGGTTAACCTCCACCCCCACCTCTCCGATCTTCACCTCTAGGGCTGCTCTGGATGCCTGGATATCTGCTCTGGAGGCCTGGATAGTATTCATTAGAAGAGCAGTGTCCGAGTTCGATCCCGTCGCGTCTCTGCCACCATTTGAAGGAGCCACTGCGAATTTGTCTATGAGGCCTTGCTTCTGCGCCTTCGCGACCGCCTCCTTCTTCCCCATGGCGGATTGACTCCTCTGTCGCGGGAGGGGGAGGGTAGAGTCCAAGGAGCAAGTATGCGTCCACAGGCCACTTCTTCTCTCCACCGGGGTTGCAGAGTGGGGGCCCAGCAGGGCACCCGGGGAGGAGCGCCAACAGTCGCAAGGAGAGGGGACCCGGTGGACGGGGGCATCAATCCGCAGTTATTGGTGTCTGTGCGCGGTGAGCCGGGGTAGCGGTGGAGCCGGGGAGACAGGCTAGGTCGGGTCTGGTGGGTTATCTCTCATCCCAGAGGCACGTCGTCCTCAACTATGCAGCAGCAGTACACGCCCGCTCCCAAGCCCTCACCTTGCCTGGACCTGCCCTCTGGAGATTATGGGCCCTGGGCAGAGGGAACAGGACGTGCAGCCACAGAACAGGACCCCCTCTCCGCTCGCCTCCAAACCTGCTGTCTCTCACCAATCTCAGGGCCACAGCAGGGTCAGCCTCCTCTGTTCAGGGACGCGCCGCGGCTCCGTGTGTCTGGAGAGCGGAGCGGCTCTTCACGCCGCCGGGGCAGCCGCGACTGCACTGGTGCGGGTCGCAATGGGTCCCCCCGCTACCGTCTGGGGCACCCCTCTCCCCAGGCCTCAGCACCGCTCGGGGGGGAGGGGCAAGCGGGCGACTCACCACTCAGGCTCCTCGCTGCGGCAAAGTCCGGGCAGGTCCCGATGAGGTAAAGGATAGCTCTGGGGCAGCTTCAGGCCCCAAGGAGGTTCAGCGCCACCGGACCGCACCTCCACAGCCCTCAGGCGGCGCCCAGGCCAGAGCCCTGGATCCATTGGCAATCCGACGCGGCCGCCGCCATCTTGGAATCGGCTTCGGCTCCGGATCAGGGTGCTGTCTTGAGGTGATTTCAGCGTCCCCGCTGCACAGGATTGAGGGCGGAGGTAGCCGCCGTGCTCCGCTAGGTATTTAGCCCAATATGTGGTAATTTAAAAGCCGGTGAATGTTGTCAGTGAAGTCGGCTAGCCGGAGCTGGCGCAGTGTGCGACTCACCCGGCCATGCTGCTAGCCACGCCCCTCAACAAAGCTGTTTTGATCCGGACGGACAACATGACAGCTATGTATTACATTAAAAAACAGGGAGGAACAAACTCATCACAGCTGTCGCACCTAGCTCAAACAATGTGGAAATGGGGTACTCAGAGGAACATGTTTCTCATGGCAGAGCACCTCCCCGGCAAGGACAATCAAGTAGCCGACCTGCTCAGCAGGCACAGCCAGCAGATGCACAAACTTGTTGACCTTCATGAAGGAGTTGAAATCCTCGTTGTTTGTTCAGTTGTGCCTGCCCCCTCTCTTTTATGCCTGTCTGTGTTTGGCTTAGGTCAGAAGCGCCGGGACACTCCCTGGAGTAGGTGAGCGCTATATAAAACACCACCTAACATAACATAATATAACAAGCGAAAACGCAAAATGCCAGTACTTTGCCGCCAGGTTTCCACATCCGCAGTCGCAGGGCAATGCGGTATGGATGAACTGGTCAGGCAAATTTGCGTACGCTTTTCCCCCAGCTCCATTAATACCGCTAGTGGCACGCAAAATGCGCCAACATTCGCTGACGCTGATCCTAGTTGCTCCCACATGGGCGAGGCAACCATGGTACACAACGTTCCTAGAACTGTCGGTGGTACCTCATCAAAGACTGCGACTCACACCCAATCTTCTAACTCAGAGCCATGGAGAAATCCAACACCCAACCCTCAACAGCTGAACCTGGCGATCTGGCTCCTGAAATCCTAGAGTTTAGATACCTAAACTTGCCCCCAGACTGCATGAATATTATCAATGAGTCAAGAAAACCCACTACCAGAGCATGTTATGCAGCTAAGTGGAAACGTTTCGTCATTTACTGTAGTAACAACGATATAAACCCACTTGATGCTTCTACTCAAGACATCATTTGCTATCTCTTGCACCTACAACGTTGCAATTTAGCCTACTCATCCATCAGGGTACATTTAGCTGCGTTAGCAGCATATCTGCAAAACAGGCAACACCTTTCACTATTTAGGGTGCCAGCAATTAAAGCGTTTATGGAAGGACTTAAAGGAGTAATTCCTACAACGCACCCACCTACACCAGTCTGGAATCTAAACATCGTTTTAACAAGACTTATGGGACCACCTTTTGAACCACTACACTCATGCGAATTACAATTTCTTACTTGGAAGGTGGCTTTCCTTATTGCCATTACTTCACTTCGAAGAGTTAGCGAGCTGCAAGCCCTAACTATTCAAGAGCCATTCATTCAAGTACATGCAAATAGAGTAGTTCTCAGAACAAACCCTAAGTTCATGCCAAAGGTGGTATCCCATCTCCATATAATTCAAACCATAGAACTGCCAGTGTTCTTTCAAAACCCACAAACAGTAGCTGAAAGGGCCTTGCATACGCTAGATGTCGTCAAGAGAGCTCTGCTATACTATATAGACAGAACTAAGGCATTTCGAAAGACAAAACAGTTGTTTGTTGCCTTCTCACCACAACACAAGGGTAATCCTATTTCAAAATCAGGTATAGCCAGATGGATCGTTAAGTGCATTCAAATATGTTATTTAAAAGCCAAACGCACCTTAACAGTTTCCCCTAGGGCGCATTCCACACGCAAGCTAGGGGCATCCATGGCTTTCCTTGGAAATATTCCTTTAGACGAAATTTGTAGAGCAGCCACATGGTCAACCACACATACATTTACAAAACACTACTGTGTAGATGTACATTCCAAACAGCAAGCTGCTGTAGGACAGGCTGTTCTCAAAACTCTTTTCCAGACTGCTGCAGCTGACACAGGTAGCCACCGCTAGGGGAGATACTGCTATACATTCTATGCACAGATATGAATTCAGAAGCCCACATGCCTCGAACGGAATATGCTACTTACCAGTATGCATCTGTTCTTGGCATGTAGGGCTGCTGACATTCATATCGCCCACCCGCCTCCCCAGTGCCTGTCGCAGCTGTAGCATTCACTCTTTGCATGGACATCTCTTTCTGTACTATACTCCATCTCTGCCACAATGGCGAAAAACAATCTGAGTATGGAGATGATGCCCATGCGCACTGTAGTCCGAGAGAGGAGCCACCTATCTTGTGATACTTCGAAGACTCTTCCAGGACAATGTGCAATCATCCGGACCCAACACTAGGCGGCGATCTATGCACAGATATGAATGTCAGCAGCCCTACATGCCAAGAACAGATGCATACTGGTAAGTAGCATATTCCTTCTATAGCCCCGCCATACCGCCCGGCTAAGAACATACAAAAAGAGCCTTCTGAGACACGTAATCCAAGGCCGGTTCAATCGAAACCGAAACTCATCGACACAACTGTCTTCGGACCGAACGTCGTCGAACCAAAGGCGATAAACCCAAAGGGCGCCGAGCCGAAGGCACCGTTCCATATAAACCTTCAAAGCCAAAGGCCGTCGAATCGACCAAATCGAGTTCGAGTGCCAAAAAAGTAAAAAAGGCTGTCGACGAAGGCAAAAGGGCTACGCCCAAGGCGGTCGTCGAACCGAAAGCGAAACCTAAGGTAGACCAACCGAAAGCGGTCGAGCCAAAGCCCATCGATCCAAAGAAGGGCATCGAGCCAAAGCCGCAGGCTCCGAGGACACCTCTACAGCCGAAAAAAGTTGCCGAACCGACAAAACCGATCGGTCCGAAAAAAGTGGCGCAACCTGTAAAAGACGTCGGACCGACAAAACCTGTCGGAAAGCCTCAAAAACCGATCCAGGCACCAAAAGCGGTCGAACCGATTAAAGGCATCGAACCGAAAAAGGTCAAACCTAAAACTACGGCGCAAGGCTGTAGAAGAGGAGATCATCCATCCAGACCCCTCCACAGAAGATTAGTCCAAGCTATATATTGACCCATATACTGGGAAAGTGACTGTTTATACAAAAAAGAAAAGACCAGTGCCTGCTGAAGACTTTTCTAGAATTCCACTCAAAAAGAAGAGAGACTGTGCAACCTCTCCTATTCTTTTCCAACCTATCTCTCCAGCTATGCCTACTACTCCATATGCACCATACTCACCTGCACGCTCTGACTACAACCCAGATGAAGATCAGGACGCAGATGTGGGTTTTGGATATCCACATAACCTATATGTAGACCCCAATTCACAGTAATTGGTGGGGGGGCATCCACTGAGGGGACTCTACCCATTACAGACCCAACTGTATACCCAGCTAAGCCATCACCCACAGAAGACACAGTGGCTTTTAACTCTTTAATAGATAGAGCAGCACTCTACCATAATGTAGACATGCATTCAGATGCTATAGAAGAAGATTTTCTATTTGATACGCTGGCAACATCAGAAAGAAGTGTAAAAACACTCCCCATGTTAAAGGGCGTCCAAAAGCACGCAAATGGCATATTTAAAGACACTGCTAGGGCACGTGTCATCAACCCTAGAATAGAGAAGAAGTATAGGGCTGCACCAGTAGACCCTACTTACATCAGGGGACAACTGCCCTTAGACTGATTGGTGGTCTCCAACGCACGAAAGCGTGCTAATTCACAAACTACTGGAGAGGCTCCTCCTCCTGACAAGGAGTCTAAGATTTTAGAAGCATCAGGCAAGAGAGTGGCAGCTCAGCAAACTCATGGAGAATAGCCAATACTCAGGCCTTGCTGGCCAGATATGACAGGGCACACTACGACAGTTTAGAAGCACTTCTCCAACACTTACCTGAGCCTTTCAAAGAGCAGGCGGGTGAACTTATACAGGAGGGAAAGCTCATCACCAATGCCTCCATTAAGTGGGCTCTAGACGCGGCAGATACAGCTGCCAGATCTATCAACACAAGCGTACTGCTTAGGTGGCACGCATGGCTTCGCATATCTGGATTTAAGAGTGAAGTACAGGCCACAATTCTTAACCAGCCTATAAATCCAGATTTTTTGTTTGGTCCAGCAGTTGACACAATTCTGAACAAAATGAAAAAGGACGCTGAAACGGCAAAGTCCATGGGAGCTCATCAGTCCCAACAACACAGAGGCTCCTTTTGTCGCTCCAACTATAGAGGAGGAGCGCGAGGTAACACATTGCAGCAATCCTCCACATACAAAACTAATACGCAATCCACATACAATAAAAATACAAACAGGGGTGGATACAGAGTAAATAATAACAAGGGCAGAGGTCTTGGAGGCAATGCCAATAGATCCTCCACTAACACCAAACAGTGACTTCTTGGCACTACCCCCAGACCATATACCACTGATCGGGGGAAGACTACAACAGTTCCTGCCAGTCTGGTTAAACAGCACTACAGACAAGTGGGTCAGGAAATTATCCAACATGGCTATTGCCTAGAACTCACCTCAACACCACCCAACATACCAACCGTACACCGTCCAATGTCAAAGGAACATATAACATTAACGCAGCAAGAGGTCATCAGTATGCTGCACAAGGGGGCCATAGAACCAGTCCCACTCGAACATCAAGGAACAGGAGTATACTCACTATACTTCCTCATTCCAAAAAAGGACAGCACTCTCAGACCAATATTGGACCTCAGGCCCCTTAACCTGTACATTTTATCAGAGCATTTTCACATGCTCACTCTGCAACAAGTCTTACCACTGCTGCGCCAGGGAGACCTCCTAGCAACTCTAGACCTCAAAGACGCATACTTTCATATACCAATACACCCTGCTCACAGAAAGTATCTGAGGTTTACTATTCAAGGACAGCACTACCAGTTCAAAGTCCTACCATTCGGAGTAACAACAGCTTTACGGGTGTTCACCAAATGCCTAGCAACAGTGGCGGCACATCTCAGGAGACAACACATTCATGTGTACCCATATCTGGACGATTGGCTAATACAGGCGCTATCGGCCCAGCAAAGTGCCACCCACATGTCAAGGACCATTCATCTCCTGCACAGTCTAGGTTTCTCGTTGAACTACCCAAAGTCACACCTACAACCCTCCAATGTACAACACTACCTGGGAGCTACAATAGATACACTAGCAGCAAAGGCATATCCAAACACAGCACGGATCAACAGAATGCAAACATTAATCCAAAGGTTCAAACCACAACACTCGTTGCCAGCTCAAGTGTTTATGCAACTAATAGGCATGATGACCTCATGCATATTCATAGTCCCTCATGCCAGACTACACATGCGTCCGCTACAAGAGTGCCTAGCAACAGTGTCGGCGCATCTCAGGAGACAACACATTCATGTGTACCCATAGAAAATACGATTGGCTAATACACGCGCCATCGGCCCAGCAATGTGCCAGCCACATGTCAAAGACCATTCATCTCCTGCACAGTCTAGGCTTCTCGCAAAACTACCCAAAGTCACACCTACAACCCTCCCACGTCCAACAGTACCTGGGAGCAACAATAGATACACTAGCAGCAAAGGCATACCCAAATGCAGCACAGATCAACGGAATGCAAATGTTAATCCAAAGGTTCAAACCACAACACTCATTGCCAGCTCGAGTGTTTATGCAACTAATAGGCATGATGACCTCATGCATATTCATAGTCCCTCATGCCAGACTACACATGCGTCCGCTACAGGAGTGCCTAGCAACAGTGTCGGCGCATCTCAGGAGACAACACATTCATGTGTACCCATAGCTGGACGATTGGCTAATACACGCGCCATCGGCCCAGCAATGTGCCAGCCACATGTCAAAGACCATTCATCTCCTGCACAGTCTAGGCTTCTCGCGAAACTACCCAAAGTCACACCTACAACCCTCCCACGTCCAACAGTGCCTGGGAGCAACAAGAGATACACTAGCAGCAAAGGCATACCCAAATGCAGCACAGATCAACAGAATGCAAACATTAATCCAAAGGTTCAAACCACAACACTCATTGCCAGCTCGAGTGTTTATGCAACTAATAGGCATGATAGCCTCATGCATATTCATAGTCCCTCATGCCAGACTACACATGAGTCCGCTACAGGAGTGCCTAGCACGGCAGTGGAACCAGTCTCAGGGACAATTAAAAGACCTAGTGTTGGTGACCAGTCGGGCATAGAGCTCTCTGCATTGGTGGAATCCGCAAAACCTTTGCAAAGGACGACTGTTCCAGGAGCCTATCCCACAAATCGTAATGACGGCGGACGCATCCCTGCTAGGATGGGGAGCCCATGTCCTGCATTACACAGTACAGGGTCTATGGACAATACAACAAAAGAAGATGCACATCAATCTACTAGAGCTGATGGCGGTCTTTCTAGCACTAAAAGCCTTCAAAAAACACTTATGCAACAAGACTGTGTTGATCCGGACGGACAACATGACAGCGATGTATTACATTCAGAAACAGGGAGGAACACATTCCCCACAGCTATTGCATCTCGCTCAAAGTGTGTGGAAATGGGCCATTCAAAGGAACATGTTACATGTTCCTCATGGCGGAACACCTCCCAGGCAAAGACAATCAAATATCGACCTGCTCAGCAGGCACAGTCAACAGATGCACGAATGGGAGATTCACCCCAATGTGCTCCAACCATTCTTCCAGAAGTGGGGACACCCGGAGATAGATCTATTTGCCACAAGCGAAAACGCAAAATGCCAGTTCTTTGCCACCAGGTTCCCACATCCGCAGTCGCAGGGCAATGCGATATGGATGAACTGGTCAGGCAGATTTGCGTACGCTTTTCCCCCAGCTCCACTAATACCGCTAGTGGCACGCAAAATGCGGCAACATTCGCTGACGCTAATTCTAGTTGCTCCCACATGGGCGAGGCAACCATGGTACACAACGTTTCTAGAACTGTCAGTGGTGCCTCATCAAAGACTAAGACTCACACCCAGTCTTCTAACTCAGAGCCGTGGAGAAATCCAACAGTCAGATCCACAACAGATGAACCTGGCGATCTGGCTCCTGAAATCCTAGAGTTTGGATACCTAAACTTGCCTCCTCCTGACTGTATGAATATCATCAAAGAGGCAAGAAAACCCAATACAGGGGCATGTTATGCAGCAAAATGGAAACGCTTCGTCATTTACTGCAGAAACAATGACATAAACCCATTAGATGCTTCTACACAAAACATCATTTGCTATCTCTTGCACCTACAACGCTGCAATTTAGCATACTTATCCATCAGGATACACTTAGCGGCGCTAGGAGCTTATTTCAAAAACAGGCAACACCTTTCACTGTTTAGAGTGCCAGCAATTAAAGCATTTATGGAAGGACTTAAAGGAGTAATTCCTACAACGCACCCACCTTCACCAGTCTGGAATCTAAACATCGTTTTAACCAGACTTATGGGACCACCTTTTGAGCCACTACACTCATGCGAAATACAGTTTCTTATTTGGAAGGTGGCTTTCCTTATTGCCATTACTTCACTTAAAAGAGTTAGCGAGCTGCAAGCCCTAACTATTCAAGATGTCGTCAAGAGAGCTCTGCTATACTATATAGATAGAACTAAGGCATTTTGAAAAACAAAACAGTTGTTTGTTGCTTTCTCACCGCAACACAAGGGTAATCCTATTTCAAAATCCGGTATAGCCAGATGGATCGTTAAGTGCATTCAGATATGTTATTTACAAGTAAAACGCACATTAACAGTTCCCCCTAGGGCACATTCTACACGCAAACTAGGGGCATCCATGGCTTTCCTGGGTAACATTCCTTTACACAAAATCTGTAGAACAGCCACATGGTCAACCATACATACATTTACCAAACACTATTGTATAGATGTACATTCCAAACAGCAAGCTGCTGTAGGACAGGCTGTTCTCAAAACTCTTTTCCAGACTGCTGTAGCTGACACAGTTAGCCACCGCTAGGGGAGATACTGCTATACATTCTATGCACAGATATGAATTCAGCAGCCCACATGCCTCGAACGGACTATGCTACTTACCAGTATGCATCTGTTCTTGGCATGTAGGGCTGCTGACATTCATATCGCCCACCCGCCTCCCCGGTGCCTGTCGCAGCTGTAGCATTCACTCTTTGCATGGACATCTCTTACTGTACTATACTCCATCTCTCCCACAATGGCGAAAAACAATCTGGGGTAGAGAGGATGCCCATGCGCACTGTAGTCCAAGGGAGGAGCCACCTATCTCGTGATACTTCGAAGACTCTTCCACGGCAACAATGTGCAATCATCCGGACCCGACACTAGTCGGCAATCTATGCACAGATATGAATGTCAGCACCCCTACATGCCAAGAACAGATGCATACTGGTAAGTAACATATTCTATCTCCTTCATGCAAACACAGCAGCTGGGCTTAAAAAATAAACGCTCATCGCCAACAGTGAATTGCCCACCTCGTTAAGGGTTTTGCAAAGGTTTTTTTTACATCATTTGCTAGATGTATTGAGCATATTTATAAGCGCCTTCCTACCAATATTTTCATGAAAGAAGGGTGCCGCTCGCAAGCGGAGACTTTGGGCAATTTCAGTTCTTGTAACCTACCTGGGATTTCACGGACTTCAACGGAGAAGGGGGACTGCTGCCGAATTGGGGCTTGGATTTAGCTTGCTGCCACTTAATCCGACCCGGGAACTGCGAGGACCAGCTTGCTCAGCGGCTCGTCACCTGCCGCAGCTGGGGCCTCTTCCCGCTCCCTCTCCGGCCATTAGGCTGCAATGAATTAGACCACGTTGCTCTAAATCACATTATGGGTCGATACGGGTGTCCTTACCACTGTGTATTATGGTACTTCAGCACACCGCTAGTCAGAAGACGCACCCGTTTTCTGAAGCATCGAATCTGATGGATCCCCTCCCGGTTACTACTTGATACAAACCCGTATTGAGCGCTAAACCTTGAAGACTTGATCCACCTAATAGGGTGGTATACAGCAGCGAAAGTTATCGCATGCCCGTGACCTAACTGGATATACTTTGCCTACACACTAGCAGATGTGAACCATAATACACAGTGGTAAGGACACCCGTATCGAGATACATTTGTACTCCCGTCTTGCTTCCTATCTCGTGTCAATGTGACCCATAATGTGATTTAGAGCAACGTGGTCTAATTCATTGCAGCCTAATGGCCGTTGCATTCTTCGCTTTTCCTTTCACTATATCGCCAAACCTTGAAGACTTGATCCACCCAACAGGGTGGAATACAGCAGCGAAAGTTATCACGTGCTCGTGACCCAACTGGATATACTATCTACTACTCACTAGCAAATTTAAACATTAATACTCAGTGTCTCTCTCTGACTTACCGACATAGAAAGCCACTACAAGTTCCAGACCATTCTCAACCCTAATGTTTGGAGTTGAGTCTAAGCCCTGAAGAGTCGTGTTGACTCATCTGTACACGACGAAACACGTGTCGGCTTACTATGATTGTTCTTCAAGTCTGGACATAATAAACCGTCATCTTGCTGTGACAAGAGAAACACTCAAGAATCTGCTTCTGTTCATTGTTTTACATTGGTCATTGTACTAATTTTTGTGATACCTATCTGTAGTTGCGAGAGCACAGCTGTGTAATTGTTGTAAAGTCGTAGACTTTTTTAGACGGTTAAGGGTGTTTTCCGCCTGCTCTTCACGCACTACCCATTGACAGTTTACACTACACACTGTAACGTATTAACTGAGGCAGTGCGCCCGCAGTATCTGAATTTTCCTAAAAACCCCTGTACAGTCTACTAGAATTTGTAGGCTAGTGGTCGACTTCCACGAGCAAATCCTGTCCTGGATGCGGCACGACCAAGGAGGATGAACTGCACATGCTCTTCTTCTGCCCCGCTTACAGAAAGGCCAGAAAGCATTGGCTGGTACCCCTATGTAAGAATATGGGATTTGATAAATGCTCTGTTGCAATGAGAGTGTTTAAGACTGACACATCACCTCATATAGTGTTTGCACTCTCAAAGTTCCTTTTAGCAATGTGGTCCATAAGATGTTCCCTCATCAGAGCGGTACCCAGGGTTGAATCTACATAGTGATTGCATAATTCGCTTGATAATCTGCTTTTATGAAATGATAATTTTATGTTTTTTGCTCATGTACACTGTTTTTACTGTAATCTTTTATGACTGAAAAAATGTCGAAATAAAGATTCAATGAATAGTAAAAAGGTTGAGTCCTTTCTTCTAGCTGTGGAGCAAAAGCTGCTTGTTGTAGGGGACTACCGTCCCCACAACCAGTCCATGAAACTGCTGACTAGAGTAGTCAGTTTCCAGTAACATGTCCCTGAACACCTACTAGCTCTTCCTTCTATGTTTGTGTTCTGAGCCCCTCCTTCTCCCCTTGGACCCACCAACGATGTTTGGTCTCTGTGTAAAGGCGCTTTCGTGTTCTGGATTCATGTGAGGTGCAGAGCCCATTTCAGGTGTCTCCCTTGTATCTATGTAGTCTCTAAAGTTCTGTGCTGTTCCATAACGTTAGTGGCAATGTGCATTCTCTCCTCTCACTGCATCTCCCGCCGCTGCTTTTTAGAGTCACTCCTTGTATTGAAATTCTTTGTAAAGCAGATGCCACTTATAGGGAAGATTATAATCTCTCTGACACCACTTGGTACGTAATATCCCATACATGGGCCAAAAAAAAACAGACTCTGCATGATTTACTATATGGTAATACTTCCCTAAAATATTGCTCATTTTGCCCAGGCTTCAGTCCATATGAAACTAGTCTTTGCCCTCCCTCCCTCTTGTCCACACAGTACCCTGGATCCCGCCAGCTATTACATGCTCATCTCTCAAGAGAACTTACAGACAGAATAGAAGTTTTCTTGCGGGTGGAACCTGAACACTTTCTGTTAGTAACTCCACTGGGTGTAATCCTATTGGTGCCTGGCCTGTGTTATTGCATTGCTTGCATTAGATTCTCCACGTGCCTGGCCTGTGTTATTGCATTGTTTGTATCAGATTCTCCACGTGCCTGGCCTGTGTTATTGCATTGTTTGCATCAATCCTAGTGCTTGGACTGTGTTATTGCATTGTTTGCATCAGATTCTCCACGAGCCTGGCCTGTGTTATTGCATTGTTTGCATCAACCCTAGTGCCTGGCCTGTGTTATTGAATTGTTTCCACCAACCCTAGTGCCTGGCCTGTGTTATTGCATTGTTTGCATCAACCCTAGTGCCTGGCCTGTGTTATTGCATTGTGTGAATCAGATTCTCCTAGTGCCTTGCCTGTGTTATTGCATTGTCTGCATCAGATTGTCCTAGTGCCTTACCTGTGTTATTGCATTGTTTGCCTCAATCCTAGTGCCTGGCCTGTGTTGTTGCATTGTTTCATCAGACTATTCTAGTGCATGGCCTGTGTTATTGCATTGTTTGCGTCACGTTTTCCTAGTGCCTGGCCTGTGTTATTGCATTGTTTGCGTTACGTTTTCCTAGTGCCTGGCCCGTGTTATTGCATTGTTTGCATCAGCACTAGTGCCTGGCCTGTGTTATTGCATTGTTTGCATAAGATTCTCCTAGTACCTGGCCTGTGTTATTGCATTGTTTGCTTCAACCCTAGTGCCTGGCCTTTGTTATTGCATTGTTTGCATCAATCCTAGTGCTTGGCCTGTGTTATTGCATTGTTTGCATCAGATTCTCCACGAGCCTGGCCTGTGTTATTGTATTATTTGCATCAACCCTAGTGCCTGGCCTGTGTTATTGAATTGTTTCCACCAACCCTAGTGCCTGGCCTGTGTTATTGCATTGTTTGCATCAACCCTAGTGCCTGGCCTGTGGTATTGCATTGTGTGAATCAGATTCTCCTAGTGCCTTGCCTGTGTTATTGCATTGTCTGCATCAATCCTAGCACCTGGCCTGTGTTGTTGCATTGTTTCATCAGACTATTCTAGTGCATGGCCTGTGTTATTGCATTGTTTGCGTCACGTTTTCCTAGTGCCTGGCCTGTGTTATTGCATTGTTTGCATTACGTTTTCCTAGTGCCTGGCCCGTGTTATTGCATTGTTTGCATCAGCACTAGTGCCTGGCCTGTGTTATTGCATTGTTTGCATAAGATTCTCCTAGTACCTGGCCTGTGTTATTGCATTGTTTGATTCAACCCTAGTGCCTGGCCTGTGTTATTGCATTGTTTGCATAAGATTTTCCTAGTACCTGGCCTGTGTTATTGCATTTTTTGCATCAGATTCTTCTAGTGCCTGGTCCGTGTTATTGCATTGTTTACATCAATCCTAGTGCCTGGCCTATGTTATTGCGTTGTTTGCATAAGATTCTCCTAGTGCCTGGCCTGTGTTCTTGCATTGTTTGCATCAGATTCTCCTAATGCCTTGCCTATGTTCATGCATTGTTGTCATCATATTCTCCTAGTGCCTGCTGTGTCATAGAATTGTTTACATCAGATTCCTTAGTGCCTGGCCTGTGTTATTGCATTGTTTGCATAAGATTCTCCTAGTGCCTGGCGTGTGTTATTGCATTGTTTGCATCAGTTTATTCTAGTGCTTGACCCATTTTTATTGAATTGTTTGCGTCAGATTCTCCAAGTCCCTGGCCTATGTTATTGCTTTTTTTTTTTAGCAGAGTTTTATATAGTGCAAACTTGACCCGAAGGTATCGGGTATCAGAGCGCTTTACACGAGCACCAGTTGCATTACATGAGGACACATTAATTTATGTTAGGCACGGGGAGATTAAGTGATTTGCCCAGAATCACAGGATGTTGCGCATTCTTGCCGAGACGCGAACCTGGTTCCAAAGATTTGAGGTCGACCGCGCTAGCCATTAGGCATACTCCTTTCTCCATTGTATTGAATTGTTGCATTGCATTGTTTGCATAAAATCCTTCTAGTGCATGACCTGTGTTATTGCTTTGTTTGCATCAGATTCTCCTCGTGCTATTGCATTGTTTGCGCCAGATTGTCCTCGTGCCTGGCCTCTGACTGCAAGGAACACTGCACTCTTCCTGCAGTTTGAATCTACTTCCTATTTATGTAGCAACAGACAGCACAACATGTCTGCCAGAGATATTGTACGGTCAGAAACAGTAAATAGGTAAGTAGGTATGATGGAAAACAAACTGTTGAGTAAGATTTTCAACAAAGAAGCTGCTTTGATAGACGGCAAAACATCCATGTGGAAACATCATCAGTAGGACAATGGTACATGGAATGATAATGGTAGATTTATTTACACTTCTGTGCAGTACGTGTCACTTATTCTTTTCTTCCACTCTCATTGGATGGTAGTAATTTTAAATATCTTTACACCCAACAGAAAACCATCCTTGAATGTATGAAATGACCATCTATAATGAAGCTAATGTTGTAAGTCTTCAATAATAGCAGAAATAATGAGCTACAGTATTCAGCAAAACATCAGTGCAGTCAGCGACAGAGGAACCTGCACACAAACAGACAGATCCCGGATGAAACATCAAGGGCAGTTCAGTGATTGTAAGAGGCTGAGCTGTGCACCTCCATGCCACGAGACGAAGAAATGACCACTACAAAATTAAGGCAACAACAATAACCAACAACCTCCTGTATAAACAAGAGTCCAACACCAGCTTTGATCGTGGGATCAGTATGATGTGATTACTGCAGAGCTCTGTTTTCTAATATAATGACAAGCCATCATTTAGTACTCTAGGTGAATTGTAAGCTCTTTCTGGGTAACTCACAACATTCAGAGAAAAGCACAACAGAGCGGAGCCAGACAATTGACGGGTAAAGGAAAGAGGAGTTCTTGTATCTACAATACAACAGACTATCGCAATTTGCACTGGCCAAAAGGAAGATACATCTTTACCCGCAAGCGTGCATAGCCATAATCCAATCTAAAGGCACAATTACCTACAAAGACACCTTCTACGTATTAGGAGTGCGGCAAATGTTTGGTGGCTATTGCATTTCATTGTTAAAACAGAAATCAAATGTGTAAAATACCACACACATATAAAGTGTGTGAGAAAAACACAAGTGCTTTATCAGCCATATTGGCCCATCAGGAAATACAGTCAAGGGATATAGACAAATATATACCCGACCCACAAACACTAACCAAGAAAGAAGACTCATACACATGCAGCAAGAGCTTTAGTTTGTCATCAATACTCAAGCTTCATCAGCACACGAACACAGGACAAAAACCTTTCAAGTGCAGTGAATGTGTAAAGAGCTTTAGGCAATTATCAGTGCTTCAAAGTCATCTGTGAACACACATGGGGGAAAAACCATTCAAGTGCACTGAATGTGCAAAGTACTTTAGTAACTTATCAGAACTACAAAGACACCAGCGAACACACACAGGGGAAAAGCCATTCAAGTGCAGTGAATGTGTGAAGAGCTTTAGTCAGTTATCAAGCCTACGAAGACATCAACGAACACACACAGGGGAAAAGCCATTTAAATGCAGTGAATGTTTAAAGAGCTTTAGTCGATTATCAGTGCTTCAAAGCCATCAGCGAACATACACGGGGGAAAAACCATTCAAGTGCACTGAATGTGCAAAGTGCTTTAGTGAGTTATCAAACCTTCGAAGACATCAGCGAACACACACGGGGGAAAAGCCATTTAAATGCAGTGAATGTGTGAAGAGCTATAGTCAATTATCATCCCTACAAATTCATCAGCGAACACACACCGGGGACAAACCCTATCATTGTAGTGAATGTGACAGTAGTTTTCGTGACTCTTCAGCATTAAGGAATCATCAGCAAACTCACACAGGAGAAAAACGATTCAAGTGCAATGAATGTGGGAAGAGGTTTAGTCGATTATCAGACCTACAAAGACATCACCGAACACACACAGGGGAAAAGCCATTCAAGTGCAGTGAATGTGTAAAGAGCTTTAGTCAATTATCATTGCTTCAAAGCCATCAGCGAACACACACGGGGGAAAAGCCATTTAAATGCAGTGAATGTTTAAAGAGCTTTAGTCGATCATCAGTGCTTCAAAGCCATCAGCGAACACACACGGGGGAAAAGCCATTTAAATGCAGTGAATGTGTGAAGAGCTTTAGTCAATTATCATCCCTACAAATTCATCAGCGAACACACACGGGGGAAAAACCCTATCATTGTAGTGAATGTGACAGCAGTTTTCGTGACTCTTCAGCATTAAGGAATCATCAGCAAACTCACACAGGAGAAAAACCATTCAAGTGCAATGAATGTGGGAAGAGCTTTAGTCGATTATCAGACCTACAAAGACATCTGTGAACACACACAGGGGAAAAGCCATACCATTGCAATGAATGTGTGAAGAGCTTTAGTCTGTTATCAAGCCTTCAAAGACACCAGCGAAGACACACATGGGAAAAGGCATTCAAGTGCAGTGAATGTGCAAAGAGCTTTAGTCGCTTATCAAACCTCCGAACACATCAGCGAATACACACAGGGGAAACACCATTCAAGTGCAGTGAATGTGCAAAGTGCTTTAGTCGCTTATCAAACCTCCAAACACATCAGAGAATACACACAGGGGAAACACCATTCAAGTGCAGTGAATGTGCAAAGTGCTTTAGTCAGTTATCACAACTTCAAACACATAATCAAACACACACAGGGGAAAATCAAATTCAAGTGCACTGAATGTGCAAAGTGCTTTAGTCATTTATCAAGCCTACAAAGTGATCAGCGAGCACACACGGGGGAAAAACCATTCAAGTGCAGTGAATGTGTGAAGAGCTTTAGACAGTTATCAGACCTACAATGTCATCAGCAAACAGACACAGTATTTATCATTGCAGCGAATGTGACAGTAGTTTTCGCAGCTCTTCAGCATTAGGGTGCCATCAGCGAACTCACACAGGAGAAAAACCATTCAAGTGCAGTGAATGTGCAAAGTGCTTTAGTTGGTTATTACAACTTCAGAGTCATCAGCGAGCACACACGGGGGAAAAAACCCTATTATTGTAGTGAATGCGACAGTAGTTTTCGCTTCTCTTCAGCATTAAGGTATCATCAGCGAACTCACACAGGAGAAAAACCATTCAAGTACAATGAATGTGGGAAGAGCTTTAATTGATTATCAGAGCTACAAAGTCATCAGCGAACACAGGGAGAAAACATAGAAGGGCGCTGAAAGTGTGAAGGACTTTTGATAGAAGACCCGACTAGCAGTAAAGAAGAAAAACAGATAACAGTATTTTCAAAGTTAGAAAAGTGTTTGTTTCCAGAGATTGCTCACTTGCGTACACAAAGCAAAGCAACATGATGCACCAGGATACGCAGTTGGAGGCGAGCACAATGTGGATTAAAAGAAAAGAAACATTCTTGATTTTTATTTGGTGAAGAAGAGATACAAAGAAAAAAATTAAATCGCACCTGATCACACTTCCTGTAAAAAGCAACACTTAACAATACTGGGACTAACAATGGTAATTTCAGCTAACTTGTGGGATTAGTAATAAAACCTATAAACCCAACCCACCCAGAGTGGACATGTCAGGGATCTGGAGATGGAAGTTTCATTGGTAAAATGTATGTATTACTGTTAACAAATGCCACTGCAGTGTATGTAATGAACTAAAGCGAAACACAGGTGTTCAAGAAATAACCTATTTTTAGATATAAAAGAGCATATAAAACTTTATAAATTCAAAAATATACCTTGTTTTTAAGTAACATTTGCTGAATCTTTTACACACTGTTATCGGTTGATGGATCAGCTTGAGCCTTATAACTAAGTGTGACCCGTGGCTCCTCCCCGACTTGGCTCTCCCTATTCATTTTGTGACTTGCTAAACTCTACTTTTTACCATAATTGAGCAACTGTAAGCAGCAGACACTGGTTTAAGAATGTGTTGAAATAGTGAAATCCCACATCAAAAACATATATGTACCAGGACAATTCGTTGCACTCTCAGCAACTCGTCTTCCACACTGATTGTCCCTTGTTCTCAAATGTTCTGAAGGATTTGTCGTATGAATGCCAGAAGTGGCAGTGAGGTTCATGAAGCTAAAGCTAACAGGAGTGTTTGGGAGATAGAGAAGAGGAGAGATAAAGTAAGCGAGAGAGACAAAGAAAGGGGGAGAAAAAGAAAGAGAAATGGAAGGAGGGGGAACGGCAGGTGATCTATATTCACCTAAAAATAGAAGAAGCAGCCGAATACATGTCAATGTATGACATCACCAGCGAAATGGGCTGAACACCTGTGAATTTATATATTTATTTACAGGCCCATGTCATGCCAATAACAGGGCACAAGTAAGGAAAATACTAAAGGAGCCCATTATCATATGCAAATCACAAGGACGTCACATGTAGTGACGTCACAAGAAGTGATGTCAGGCCCTTATAATAATTTTCACATGAAAGGTCGATGGCCTGTTTTAAAAACAATAAACATAAAATAATGTAAGAAGAGGTTTTTGGATTCAGTTTTTATACATCATGTTTTTTCCCCACTATCAGTTTGTAACTAAACTCAGAAATGACTCAAAGTGTAAATATTTTTAAACAGATATGGGGAACTTGGAAATTACATTTTTGAACAGTTTTCAGCAGATAAATAAAATTTGCTTTTAATTTTCGTTTGTTTCCTGACATTATTCTTTATTTGGCCCCTAAGCCCCAAAGTGTTTCACATTTACAGCAATAGAAGGGTTAATTTTGTCAAGTTTCTGTCCCTCTCTTGCGCCACTCACACAAATAAATAAAGGGGACGCTTCTAGTGGGACGGATAGTTACAAACACTCCGAGGCCTGTGTCTGCAGTGCTGAGGCACAAAGAAACAAATCCCAGTCGCAGGCTAAGGAGCTAGGTGGAACTGAGTCCCTTTTGTAGATAATAGTGGAGGGACCGTCATCAAACTGTGTCGACCCCCGACTTGTGCCCTGCTGATAAAGCAATAGTGAATTTGAGTAATTTATAAACTGAAATGAGAGAAAGAAGGAGAGCGAGGTGCAGGAAATATTAAAGAAAATGAAAAAAAAGAGACACGACACAAGGAGGAAGTAGCAAGGGAGAGAAACGAGGAGGAGCGCTGTGGGAGAAGGTGGAATGGAAAGCGGAGAGAAAAAAGAGGGCATGGTTATATAAGAAGCAGGCTTGATAATCACCTGGCTTTCGTTAATAAGAACCAGTGCTTACTTTGTAAAAGGGGTGCAGCCCACACTACTGAGTATCGGGCGCTGAATACCAATGCAGTGTAGTCTTGATTCCACCGGATGCCTCTTTAATTCACCACCAGACACTCTTTGCCTCTTTATCCTACTCTAGCAGGTTTCTGCTTTCTACCTCATATTTCCTGGGTTTTTCACTTCTTTTTTTTTCTTTCTATCTCCTGTGTGTCTTTCACCTGTTTTGATGTGGAGCAGACTATAATGAGGAAAACAAGTTTAGTTCCAACAAAAATTAGTGTGATGTGCCTTACCTGTAACCACTGACTCAAATTAAGCACTGACAACAACCTGTGTATTAGGGTGTGATGATTAACACGCAAAACATACAGAATATGGAAGGAACGCAATAACATATAATTATGCAATATGCTGCAGTAAAAGGGACTTTTCACAGAGGCGAATGGACAGAACTCTATCCGCAGAGAGCAGAGTGGGACACAGCTCTGTCCGTTGACAGCAGAGTGGTACACAGCTCTCTCCGCAGAGAGTAGAGTGGTATACAGCTCTCTCCACTGACAGTAGAGTGGGACACGAATATAGCACGTTACAATGCGTGCCTTTACAAAGCAGTACTTTACAACGTGGTTGTTACAACGACCGCGTTTTAGCCTTGTGTTTCATTAAAACACAAGTCATTGCTCTAGGGGGCACGCTGGACTTAGGAATAGTATTATTACTATTCGTACTCCAGTTTGCCCAATAGCAGGGAAGGCATTAGATTTAAAATCTAACACATTCCCTGGTGTTGCAAGCCTGGTAACAAAATGGTTGTTGTAAAGACCACGTTGTAAAGTAATGCATTGTGTCTGTTCCGTAGTAAACATTGTGTTCGAGGCATATGAGCTGCAGATTGTACACTTAGCAATAGATCACCACCTGGTGTTAGGCTCAGATGATTGCAGGTTGTTGTCTTCTTGGAAGAAGTCTTTGTAGTCACGAGATAGGTGGCTCCTCCCTTGGACAATACTGCGCATGGTCATCGACTCCATCCTCAGATTGTTTTTTTCCACCACTGGGTTCGGATGAAAGTTTTCCGCTCCGGCTAGAAAACACTTTTTCTGCATTTTCGAAGCGTAAAACTTTAGTTCAACTTTTTTGACATCGAGTAGACTTTTCGACATCACCAGCTACATCCCGGTGCGTCGACGCGGGCCGTTGGGCCTATCGGCGCCATACGGCCTACGCCTCATGGACAGCACTCCATTCAAAAGATGCCCGGTATGTCGAGCAAAATTCCCTCATAGTGACCATCACGAGGTTTGCAACCTCTGTCTCTCGCCAGAACACGACGAGTCGACCTGCACAGCCTGTGCCTCCTTACGATCGAAGAAGACCATTCGGGATCAGAGGGCCCGTCGACACGAGATGAGGAGGTCAGCGCCAGCACCCGAGGCCATCTTTAAGGAGGAGATCGGCGAAGAAGACGTCTCCGAGGACGAGAACCCACTCGAAGATATCTCTGAGTACGAGGCTCCACTCGCCGCCGAGGAAGACTCGCCTGATCTTCAGATCATATCGGGAGCAGAGGACTCGGACGATTCGATTCCATCTCGATAACCTGTGAGTACCTCTGCCCCTGCACAACAGACACTACCCAAACAAAAGGCAACGGTGAGCACTCCGCCCATGGGGCCCAGTCGAGACCGAAATGTACCCTCCGACGCCCTGCCTTCGGGCATGGCTCCAAGGAAAAAGACTACGCCTTCCGGTGCCTCGGCGCCGAAAAAACCACATCAATTCCACCTCCTCCATTGGCACCGAAACATCCTTCGACACCGAGGGACTCTTTGACACGGTAGCCAAAACGCCCTTCGGTGCCCAAACACCCTTCGGCACCCGAACCAAAAGACACATCGGTGCCGAAGCCAGGAACCGTACCGGACCCGAAAGCTTCGACTCCGAAAATCTCGGTTCCAAAAATAAGGAAGGGAAGCTATATTCCGGCACTGCAGGCCCAAGAAAACCTGTCTCCACGCCAAAATCTTCAATATCGATACCAAAGACTCCAGACAAGTCTAAACCACCTTCGGCACCGGAAAAATTT
The DNA here is from genome assembly GCF_964263255.1 of Lissotriton vulgaris. Lineage (NCBI taxonomy): Eukaryota > Metazoa > Chordata > Amphibia > Caudata > Salamandridae > Lissotriton > Lissotriton vulgaris. The sequence continues at coordinate 94,127,419 of NC_141685.1, read as the reverse complement.
CCACAGGACTCAATCACTCCTCCTAAGGCAAAAAACACTAAGCAACCCCTATCGGCACCGAAAAAATCGACGCCGAAGAAGATTATAGAAGAGGAAGATCTGTTTAGACCAGATCCTAGACAGAAAAAAGTCCATATTAATCCAAAAACTGGACATGTGGAAGCAATTCCTTATAAAAAAAGACCAGCAGACACACCACTTCCACCTGTGGTTCCTGCCAAAAAGGATAGTGCAACTCCTCCAATGCACCCTTCCTCTCCTTCACCTTCTTTCTCTCCTATTACTCCATATATTGAACCTATAACTTCTCCTGCTCAATCTCCTGCATCATCACACCACACTGACGAGGAGTATGATTTAGGTGGGGGGAATGGCGTACCAGAGCCACATACATACCCTTTAGATGAGGATGTCAATCCAGAATATCCCAAAGATGACGATGCATATAATTTTCCACGAAACAATGCACCAGACATCCCTGATCCTCTATACTACCCAACAAAACCTTCCCCTCCAGAGGATAGTATTGGGTTTAGTCATCTATTAAACAGAGCTGCCCTTTACCATGGAGTTTCAATGCACTCTGATGCCATTGAGGAGGATTTCTTATTAGACACTTTTGAACAGTCACAAAGGTCTACTCAAATATTACCCATGATCAAAGGAGTCATTAAACATGCTCCAGACATTTTTAAAGATCCAGTACGGTGTTGGGTGCTAAATCCCAGCATAGAGAAAAAGTATAGACCAGCACCAGCTGATCCAGTCTACATTAAGGGACATCTGCCACTAGACTCTTTGGTAGTGTCAAATGCACGTAAAAGAGCCAATTCCCAAACTTCTGGTGACACACCCCCACCTGACAAAGATTCTAAAATTATTGATGCGTCAGGGAAACGGATTGCTGCGCAAGCAACGAACATATGGCGCATAGCAAACACACAAGCCTTACTCTCACGCTACAACAGGGCTCACTACCACCAACTAGAAAAATTAATGGAACACCTACCAGATCAATACAAAGATCAGGCAGAAGAGCTCTTACAAGAAGGCAAATTAATATCTAATGCCTCAATTAAATGTGCACTAGATGTAGCTGACACAGCATCCAGAGCAGTTAATACTAGTGTTATTCTCAGACGTCATGCATGGTTACGCATTTCAGGTTTCAAACCAGAAGTACAAACTACCATCCTGAACCAGCCCTTCAATCAGAACCAGTTGTTCGGGCCGGAAGTAGACAACATACTAGAAAAGATGAAGAAAGACACAGAGACTGCTAAGTCTGTGAGTGCATTACAATCCACCCAGACTAGAAGTTCTTTTCGCCGCTCCTCTTATAGAGGAGGCTCCAAGTAGACCGGCACAGATACCACATCATCTTTTAAGACACACACACAAACCTCCTCTAATAAACGCTACTTTAGAGGAGGATACAGAGGCAACAACAATAAGGGAAGAGGTAGAGGTAATACCAACAACCGCTCCTCTCCCACTCCCAAACAGTGACTTCCCTCTGCCTCCCCTCCAGCATTCCACTCCTGTGGGGTCAGACTATCACAGTTCCTACCTGTCTGGAATTCCATCACAACAGACAAGTGGGTAAGACAGATTATCCAACATGGCTACTGCCCAGAACTCGCAGCAACCCCCCCAAACATACCACCCAGGCAGCGTCCAATGTCTGCAGAACACATAACTGCTTCAACAGGAAGTTCTAGCACTTCTAGAAAAAGATGCTATTCAAAGTGGTCCCTTTACAGGAACAAAGAACAGGAGTCTACTCCCTGTACTTTCAAATCCCCAAGAAGGAAGGGATCACTGAGACCAATTGTCGACCTCGGGCCCCTCAACCACTACATACAATCAGATCATTTTCACATGATCACTTTACAACAAGTACTCCTATTAGTAGAACAGGGAGATTTTCTTTCAACACTAGACCTAAAGGACGCCTATTTTCATGTTCCTATACATCCTGCGCACAGGAAGTATCTAAGATTTGTTATACAAGGACAACACTATCAGTTCAAAGTCCTTCCATTTGGGGTCACAACAGCACCACAAGTGTTTACAAAGTGCTTAGCAGTAGTAGCAGCACATTTCAGAAGACAACAGATACATGTCTTCCCTTACCTCGACGACTGGCTCATAAAGCAAGATCATTCAACCAGTGTGTACAACACACAAAACAAACGATTCAAACATTACACGACTTAGGGTTTACAATAAACTACACCAAGTCGTACCTAGACCCTTTGCACGTTCATCAATATCTAGGAGCTACCTTAGACACATCGGTAGCTCTAGCGTATCCCAGTCAAGCCAGGATTCAAAGCATTCAGAACTAAGTCTCCCTTTTTCAATACCAACACTCTCTTCAAGCCAGAGTGTTCATGAAACTAATAGGCATGATGGCGTCTTGCATCTTCATAGTTCCTCACACAAAACTGCAAATGCGCCCACTACAAGAATGTCTAGCACAACAGTGGAATCAGGCTCAAGGTCAGCTCACAGACCTGGTGGTGGTGGACAGCCGTACATATCGCTCTCTGCAATGGTGGAACACCAAAAACTTGACAAAGGGACGGCCGTTCCTAGACCCTGTCCCACAAATAGTGCTCACAACAGATGCATCCCTCACAGGATGGGGAGCCCATCTCTTGCATTATACCACACAAGGCCAATGGAACAACCAACAGAAACAGTTCCACATCAACCATTTAGAGTTGCTAGCAATTTTCCTAGCACTCAAAACTTTTCAAGTACAAGTACAAAACAAAGCTGTTCTAATCCGGATGGACAATATGACAGCCATGAATTATGTACAAAAACAGGGGGGGACACACACTCTGCAACTGTCCCAGCTTGCACTGAACATTTGGAGATGGGCCATCCATCAAAACATACACATGACAGTAGAACACCTTCCAGGAATTCACAATCAGATAGCAGATCTGTTGAGCCATCAGTCACAACAGATTCACAAATGGGAGCTGCACCCACAAGTTCTACAACCATTCTTCCAAAAGTGGGGGCATCCACAGATAGATCTGTTTGCCACCCACGAAAACGCAAAATGCCCAACCTTCGCTGCCAGGTTTCCACACCCACAATCGGAGGGAAATGCGATATGGATGAACTGGTCAGGCAGATTTGCATACACTTTTCCGCCTCTCCCACTCATTCGACTAGTAGTACGCAAGCTCAGACAACAGTCTCTCAAACTAATACTAGTGGCCCCTACATGGGCACGTCAGCCGTGGTTCACCACGCTACTAGATCTCTGGTTCCACATCAGAAATTACGGCTCACGCCATCCCTGTTAACACAGAACCATGGAGAAATAAGCCACCCAGAACGAAACCAACTGAATTTGGCGATCTGGCTCCTGAGGTCTTAGAGTTTGGCTACTTAAACTTACCACCAGACTGCATGAACATAATGAAAGAAGCTAGAAGACCCACTACCAGAGCATGTTATGCTGCTAAGTGGAAAAGATTTGCAATATACTGTAACACAATCACATTGATCTACTGGATGTTTCCATCCAAAATATTATGTTCGAGGCATATGGGCTGCTGAATTCATATCTGTGCATAGATCGCCGCCTAGTGTTGGGTCCGGATGATTGCACATTGTTGTCCTGGAAGAGTCTTCGAAGTATCACGAGATAGGTGGCTCCTCCCTCGGACTACAGTGCGCATGGGCATCCTCTCCATCCCCAGATTGTTTTTCTTTGCCATTGGGTTCGGATGTACTTTCCTACTCTCCAAGTTTGGAATCAAGAAAAACTTTTGAGGAGGAGGAGCCAAGATGGCCGCGGGGACGGACGTGTAGTCTCCCGGAGCCATTGTTTCCCGCACAGCCATCCTGTCCACTATCCTGCTATTGCGTACCAGCGGGATGTTTGGAAACGTTTTCTGACTCTACTGGTGTTCCTCCGATGTCCCTACCTGTCTGCTAACCTGAGGTTTCGTCGAGATACACGCCGACGCCTATCCTAGCCCTGGACCCGGGACCCGCGATACAGCGCGCCGCCTGTGTCTGCTGCAGCTGCGGGGGCTGATCGATCTGGAACGGCGCTGACATCCTGTGTTGGTCGGTTGGCTCTGTGGTCGTTTACGCCGGGCGCTTGTGTGGAGGGTAATGCTGGCCAGCTGGGAGTCTACTTTACCGCCTCACCTGTGGGACTCTGAAGGTGAGCCGCGCTTTGTTTCCTCCAGTGCCGGAGGTGCCCCCGGCTGCCGGGGCTCCTTCCTTGCCTCGCCTCTGCCTGTGCCGAGCGGAGTGGGACTCCTCGCTATAAGCCGTCCACGATTGCGGACTTGTCCTGTCCCGAAGGGGTTGATTATCGCACCATAGCGCTGACCTCGCCGGTAATCCTTTGTTGTCCCTGGAGGCAGGATCAAGACGGCTGGCTCCCCAACAGCTATGGCGGACGGCGCCTCGGCTCCTGCCCGGTGTACCCAGCTCGTACCCGATTGGGAAGCGGACCTGTCTACTGCGCCTCGTAACACGGAGGTAATGAATGATCAACAGACATTTACCCGTGCTTCTGTGCTTCGTGCTCTTACTCGACTGCGGGATGAGTGGCGTGCAAACTCGAGACTGTTGGGGGAGAAACTGGATGGGTTTGTGACTGGATCGGGCTATACTTTGCCCGTTTTCTCTCCTCGCTATGTCGATCAGCCTCCGCTGATCCCTGTCAGTGATACATTGTTGCCGCGGGAGTGTGTGACTAAACAGCAACTTCGCGATGATACAGAGTGTGAGCTGCGATCTGACCGCCCTGGCGCTGCTACAGTGTCTCTCTCCCCGGTGCAACACACAACCTCGCCCACGGAGTCCACGGGGCTGCTGCTACAACATCTGACTATCCTGTTAGACTGTGCCTATTCAATGGAGACATCGACACCTTCTGCACTGCAAAGTGTTATTGTATTGAAAATGCAGCTCCTTCTATGTGTCGGCTCTGTTTGGGACTGGCGACGTCCATTTTGTCCCTGGACAATTCTTCATTATCGAGTGCGGCCATTTTGCCTCTTTGTTCTCACTGGGGCGGGCTTTCTCTTTTTCTCGGTGGTGGCTTCTCACGGGGAGTGGATACGTGGGGACATCCAAGATCGGGCCAGGGTGATTTCTTTAGTGGAATGGACGCATTGACGGGCGGGGACTAGGTTGGGACTGCTTTTTGTCTGCTTTTTGTCTGATTTACTCGCACATTTAGAAATGACTCTCCCCACCTGCAATTCTGCTTGCTACTTCTGTCGTGCTGATGGTAATTGGGGTGGGGGATGGGGGTGGGGGATGCTTACGGGGCCGGTGGTGACCGGGAGTATGTTGAACTTACCTCCTCCCTCCTCCCGCCTTTTCTGAGAGTTGGAGATTAGGATGTTCTTTTCTCACTCTCTATATTTTGGATATTATAGTACTCTTTTGTTTTTCTTTTCTTTTCTTACCTTTCTTCTTGCTATATTTCGGGTTTATTGGGCGACAGACACACTGCTGGGGGGGGGGGCAGGCCGTAGCCTCTGCATGCGTGTAGGGTGGGGGGTTAGAATTTTAGTTTCTAGTTTCAGTTTCTATGGTGCCTTATTTTTTCCTTTCACTTTTGTTTTTCCTCCTCTTCTGTCTTGGTCCGTGTCTAGGTCTACTAGGGGATGGGTGGCGGCGGACATTGGGTGGGATGTTAGGACTGATACCCTTGTTGCATATATTTCTAGCTGCCATGCCGCTTGGGGGGGACTTGATTGTTGGGTTGTCAGATTGCGTGCTGAATTGTAGCTAATGTCATGTTCCACCTGCACGGACTCTGCCTTCTTAGCTTTTTATTTCTCTTTCATGATTAAGAAAACTTACAAATTGAATCTTAATAGTTGCAAGGAAAATTTAAAATTAACCTTCATTGATCCTGGGGCATGGTATCACGGCGCTTTACAGTGTAACTCTTAAATACTTGCTGACTGTAATGACGTATTACTGTGTCGCCGTATTGTATGCAATGGTGCTTTATGAGTATTTGTGGCCGGCCTGATGGTTGTGGGCCCGTATTTGTTCTTTTCTTGATGCACAATAAAGGTTTTCAAAAATTAAAAAAAAAAAAAAAAAACTTTTGAAAAGGCCTTCGGATCCGTCGGTATTGTTCAGCGCTCAGTGCCGATACACTTTTTACAACTTTGTTGCACTCCGGTCGTCGAATCGGGCCGTGAGGCCTTCTCGACACCTCTTGGACCGACCGTCGATGGAACGAAGTCCATTCAGGTACTGCCCGCAGTGCAACTCGAAGTTCCTGCACACAGACAAGCATCCAGTGTGCAATAAATGCCTATCTCCAGATCACAATGAAGATAGTTGCCTAGCCTGTGCCCAGTTCCGTTTGAAAAAGACTATTCGGAATCGACGGGCGGCGAGGCAAGAAATGCAACGATCGGTGCCTGAGCCCGATAACATCTTCGACGATGAGGAAGAACTAGCGAGCGCCGAAGACTCAGATCAAGACGAAAGACAATACTCGGAGCCCGACTCCGAATATTACCTCGAAGAGGGAGAACTAATCGTCAATCTCGAGGAATATGATCAGGACATCGTTGCAGTTGAAGACAACTCCGATGACGGCGAGGGGCGAACTGTGAGTACACCGCCCCATATAGACACTACACCTCTATCAGAGACTCAGGTCGAGGCATCGCCAGCAGGCCTTAGCCTAGATCAATATCCTCATTCTACAGCCCGCTATACCGCCCGGCTAAGAACATACCAAAAGAGCCCTCTGAGACACAACATACGACATCGGTTCCATCGAAACCGAAACTAGTCGACAATACAGTCTTCGGACCGAATTACGTCGAACCGAAGGTAACTAAGCCGAAAGGCGTCGACCCGAAGGACACAGTACCAATACAACCTTCGAAACCAAAGACCGTCGAGTCGACATCGAAGACCAAAGCAGTCGAGTCGAGCTCGAAGTCGAAGGCCGTCGAGTCAACCTCGAAGCCAAAACACGTCGATTCGACACAAAAACAAAAGCACGTCGAATCGAACCCCAAGAAGCACATCGAATCGAGCAAAACAGCCTCAGGTATCGACAAGGGGGAAAAAAACAGCCGCCTATGCCCAAAGCTACAGTCGAACCGAAAGCGAAACCAAAGGTGGACGAAAGAAAATCGTCGATCCGAAGCCAATCGAACCGAAAAAAGGTGTTGAGCCAAAACCGCAGGCTCCAATAAAATCTAAAGACACAGTCGAACCGACAAAACCGCTCGGTCCGAAACAGGTGGTGAAGCCAGCCAAAGACGTTCAACCGAAAAAACCTGTCGAAAAACAGCCTAAACCGATCCAACCACCAAAACCGGTCGAAGCCACAAAAAGCATCGACCCAAAGAGACAAAAACCAAAGGTTACAGCACCAAAACCAAGGACTGTGGAAGAGGAGCTTATTCACCCAGATCCCTCCACAGAAGACCAGTCAAAACTCTATATTGACCCAAAGACTGGTAAAGTGACTGTTTATACCAAAAAGAAAAGACCTCTGCCAACTGAAGACCTTTCCAGAATCCCCCTAAAGAAAAAGAAGACTGTGCTACCTCTCCCATATTCTTTGAACCTATCAGTCCAGTTATGCCTACTACTCCTTATGCCCCAACCTCACCTGCACGCTCTGACTACAACCCAGATGAAGATCAGGACGCAGATGTAGGGTTTGGTTTTCCACAAAACCCACTTGCAGAGCCAAACACACAGCCATGGGGTGGAGGAGGAGAACCAGACACTGAAGGGATTCTGCCCATTACAGACCCTGCAGTATACCCCACTAAGCCATCACCCACAGAGGATACAGTAGCATTTAATTCACTACTGGATAGAGCAGCAACCTACCACAATGTAGATATGCACTCTGATGCTATTGAGGAAGACTTCCTCTTTGATACACTAACAACATCTGAGAGACACGTTAAAACACTCCCAATGTTAAAAGGGGTATTAAAACATGCAAGTGATATTTTTAAGGACACTGCTAGAGCACGGGTCATAAACCCTAGAATTGAGAAAAAATATAGGGCTGCACCTATAGATCCTACATACATCAAAGGGCAGCTACCCATATATTCCTTAGTGGTCTCCAACGCATGTAAGCGTGCAAACTCCCAGACTACTGAAGAAACCGCTCCACCAGACAAGGAGTCTAAAATCTTTGAGGCATCAGGCAAGAGAGTGGCAGCTCAGGCAGCAAACTCGTGGAGAATAGCCAATACACAGGCCTTGCTGGCCAGATATGATAGGGCGCACTACGACAGTTTGGAAGAAAGTCTCCAACACTTACCTGATCCCTACAAACAGCAGGCAGATGAACTTATACAAGAGGGAAAGCTCATCACCAATGACTCAATTAAATGTGCCCTAGACGCGGCAGACACAGCTGCCAGATCCATCAATACAAGCGCGCTGCTAAGGCGACATGCATGGCTTTGCATATCAGGCTTTAAAAATGAAGTCCAATCAACAATTCTTAATCAGCCAATCAACCCAGACATTTTATTTGGTCCAGCAGTTGATTCAATTCTGGACAAAATAAAAAAGGATGCAGAAACTACAAAGTCTATGGGAGCTCTTCTGTCCCAAGAACACCGGGGCTCCTTTCGTCGCTCCAATTATAGAGGAGGAGCGCGAGGGACCTCACAGCAATCCTCCAACTACAAAAGTAACACACAATCCACATATACCAAAAACACCAGCAGGGGTGGATATCGAGGAAACAATACTACAGGAAGAGGTCGTGGAGGCAATGCAAATAGATCCTCCACTAACACCAAGCAGTGACTTCTTGGCACTAACCCCAGACCACATAACACCAGTCGGGGGAAGAATACAACAATTTCTGCCAGTCTGGTTAAATATCACCACAGACAAGTGGGTCAGGCAAATTATCCAACATGGCTATTGCCTCGAACTCACCTCCACACCAACCAACATACCACCCGTGCACCGTCCACTGTCACAGGAACATATAACGCTACTAAGCAAGAGTTCATCAGTATGCTGCAAAAAGGCGCCATAGAACCAGTCCCACTACACCATCAAGGAACAGGAGTATACTCCCTATACTTCCTTATTCCAAAAAAGGACAGGTCTCTCAGGCCAAAATTGGACCTCAGGCCCCTCAACCTGTACATTTTGTCGGAGCATTTCCACATGCTCACTCTCCAGCAAGTCTTACCATTGCTTCGCCAGGGAGACTTCCTAGCGACCTTGTACCTCAAAGATGCATACTTTCATATACCAATACACCCTACTCACAGAAAGTTTTTGCAGTTCACCATTCAAGGACAACACTACCAGTTCAAGGTCCTACCATTTGAGGTGACAACAGCTCCAAGAGTGTTCACCAAATGTCTAGCTACAGTGGCAGCACATCGCAGAAGGCAACACATCCATGTGTACCCTTATCTGGACGACTGGCTAATACACGCGCCAACAGCCCAGCAATGTGCCGACCACATGTCAAAGACCAAACATCTCCTGCACAGTTTAGGATTCTCACTAAACTACCCAAAATCACATCTACAACCCTCCCACGTCCAACAGTACCTGGGAGCAACAATAGATACACTGGCAGCAAAAGCATATCCGAACACAACACGGGTCGAGGGAATGCAAATGTTGATACAAAAGTTCAGACCCCAACACTCATTACCAGCTCGAGTGTTTATGCAACTAATAGGCATGATGGCCTCGTGCATATTCATAGTCCCTCATGCCAGACTACATATGCGTCTGCTACAAGAATGCCTAGCAAGGCAGTGGAACCAAGCTCAAGGGCAATTGAAGGACCTAGTGTTGGTGACCAGTCGGGCATACAACTCTCTGCATTGGTGGAATCCACAAAACGTTTGCAAGGGACGACTGTTCCAAGAGCCTGTCCCACAAATAGTCCTGACCGCAGACGCATCCCTAGTAGGATGGGGAGCCCATGTCCTACACTACACAGTACAGGGACTCTGGACTGTACAGCCAAAGAAAACGCATATCAACCTTCTGGAGTTGATGGCCATCTTTCTAGCCCTAAAAGCTTTCATGACACACTTATGCAACAAAGCTGTGTTGATCCAGACGGATAACATGACAGCTATGTATTACATTCAAAAACAGCGAGGAACACACTCACCACAGCTGTCGCACCTAGCTCAAGCAATGTGGAAATGGGCCATTCAGAAAAACATTTTTCTCATGGCAGAACACCTCCCAGGCAATGACAATCAAGTTGCCGACCTGCTAAGCAGGCACAGCCAACAGATGCACGAATGGGAAATTCACCCCAAAGTGCTCCAACCATTCTTCCGGAAGTGGGGACACCTGGAGATAGACCTGTTTGCCACAAGCGAAAACGCAAAATACTAGTACTTCGCCGCCAGGTTCCCACATCCGCAGTCACAGGGCAATGCGATATGGATGAACTGGTCAGGCAAATTTGCGTATGCTTTTCCCCCAGCTCCATTAATACCGCTAGTGGCACGCAAAATGCGCCAACATTCTCTGATGCTAATCCTAGTTGCTCCCACGTGGCCGAGGCAACCATGGTACACAACGTTCCTAGAACTGTCAGTGGTGCCTCATCAAAGACTGCGACTCACACCCAGTCTTCTCACTCAGAACCATGGAGAAATCCAACACCCAGATCCGCAACAGCTGAACCTGGCGATCTGGCTCCTGAAATCCTAGAGTTTGGATACCTTAACTTGCCTCCCGATTGCATGAATATTATCAAAGAGGCAAGAAAACCCACTACCAGAGCATGTTATGCAGCAAAGTGGAAACGTTTCGTCATTTACTGTAATAACAATGACATTAACCCACTTGATGCTTCCACTCAAAACATCATTCGCTACCTATTGCACCTACAACGTTGCAATTTAGCCTATTCATCCATCAGGATACATCTAGCTGCGTTAGCAGCATATTTGCAAAACAGGCAACACCTTCCACTATTTAGGGTGCCAGCAATTAAAGCGTTTATGGAAGGACTTAAACCGTAATTCCTCCAAGGCACCCACCTTCACCAGTCTGGAATCTAAACGTTGTTTTAACCAGACTAATGGGACCACCTTTTGAACCACTACACTCATGCGAAATACAATTTCTTACTTGGAAGGTGGCTTTCCTCATTGCCATTACTTCGCTTCGAAGAGTTAGTGAGCTGCAAGCCCTAACTATTCAAGAGCCATTCATTCAAGTACATGCAAATAGAGTAGTTCTTAGAACAAACCCCAAATTCATGCCAAAGGTGGTATCCCATTTCCATATAAATCAAACTATAGAACTGCCAGTGTTCTTTCAGAACCCACAGACAGTAGCCGAGAGGGCCTTGCACACTCTAGATGTCTAGAGAGCTCTGCTATATTACATAGACAGAACTAAGACATTTCGGAAAAAAAAACAATTGTTTGTTGCCTTCTCACCACAACACAAGGGTAACCCTATTTCAAAATCAGGTATAGCCAGATGGATAGTTAAGTGCATCCAGATATGTTATTTAAAAGCAAAATGCACCTTAACAGTCCCCCCTAGGGCGCATTCCACACGCAAGCTAGGGGCATCCATGCTTTCCTGGGAAACATTCCTTTACACGAGATTTGTAGAGCAGCCACATGGTCAACCACACATACATTTACAAAATACTATTGTGTAGATGTACATTCCAAACAGCAAGCTGCTGTAGGACAGGCTGTTCTCAAGACTCTTTTTCAGACTGCTGCAGCTGGCACAGGCAACCACCGCCAGGGGAGATACTGCTATACATTCTATGCACAGATATGAATTCAGCAGCCCACATGCCTCGAACGGAATATGCTACTTACCAGTATGCATCTGTTCTTGGCATGTAGGTCTGCTGACATTCATATCGCCCACCCACCTCCCCGGTGCCTGTCGCAGCTGTAGCATTCACTCTTTGCATGGACATCTCTTACTGTACTATACTCCATCTCTGCCACAATGGCGAAAAACAATCTGGGGATGGAGAGGATGCCCATGCGCACTGTAGTCCGAGGGAGGAGACACCTTTCTCGTGATACTTCGAAGACTCTTCCAGGACAAAAATGTGCAATCATCCGGACCCAACACTAGGCAGCGATCTATGCACAGATATGAATGTCAGCAGCCCTACATGCCAAGAACAGATGCATACTGGTAAGTAGCATATTCCTTGCTACCTTCTATACCTACAAAGGTCCAATTTGGCTTATTCTTCCATACGCCTGCATCTACCAGCAATTGCAACCTATTTACAAAATAGACAGCATCTATCTCTCTTTAGAGTACCTGCAATAAAAGCATTTATGGAAGGATTAAAACGAATAATCCCACCTAGGTTACCACCTGCACCAGTATGGAACCTAAACGTGGGCCTTACAAGACTTATGGGTCCCCCTTTTGAGCCTTTACACAAGTGTGAACTGTAATTCCTAACATGGAAAACTGCCTTCCTTGTTGCCATCACCTCTCTCAGAAGAGTTAGTGAAATACAAGCATTCACAATAGAAGAACCATTTTTTCAAATACACCCTAACAAAGTGGTTCTTAGACCCAATCCAAAATTCCTGCCAAAAGTTATTACTCCTTTTCACCTTAACCAATCAGTAGAGTTACCAGTGTTTTTTCGAAAACCGGACTCTGTTGCAGTTAGGGCTTTACTCACCTTAGATGTTAGAAGAGCTCTACTATACTACACAGACAGGACTAAATCCATCAGAAAGACAAAACAACTATTTGTATCTTTCTCTCCCCCACACAAAGGCAATCCCATCTCTAAAGGAGGAATTTCCAGATGGATTGTAAAGTGTATTCAAATATGCTATCAAAAAGCTAAACGTACACTAACGGTTCCTCCTAGAGCGCACTCCACTCGCAAACTAGGAGCCTCTTTGGCTTTCTTAGGAAACATACCATTAGAGGACATATGCAAGGCAGCAACTGGTCTACAATACACACCTTCACTAAACACTATTGTGTTGATGTGCAAGCCAAGCAGCAAGCTGCAGTAGGCCAAACTGTCCTTAAAACGCTATTACAGTATGCTGCAACGGATACAAGCGACCACCGCTAGGGGAGACACTGCTGCACAATCGTTGCTAAGTGTACAATCTGCAGCTCATATGCCTCGAACGGAATATGCTACTTACCAGTATGCATCTGTTCTTGGCATGTAGAGCTGCAGAGTTGTACACGCCCTCCCACCTCCCCGGGACTTGTATCCGTTCCAGTACTCATCTTACTTAGATGCACACGCATGGACATCCTTTTCTCTTTACTTCTACTAACTCCATCCTTTCCCATCATGGCGAAAAACAATCTGAGGATGGAGTCGATGACCATGCGCAGTATTGTCTAAGTGAGGAGTCACCTATCTCGTGACTACAAAGACTTCTTCCAAGAAGACAACAACCTGCAATCATCCGAGCCCAACACCAGGTGGCGATCTATTGCTAAGTGTACAACTCTGCAGCTCTACATGCCAAGAACAGATGCATACTGGTAAGTAGCATATTCCTTCCCGTGGGACACAGCTCAGTCCTAAGAGAGTAGAGTGGGACACAGCTCTCTCCGAAGACAGTAAAGTGGGACACAGCTCTGTCTGCAGAGAGAAGAGTGGTACACAGCTCTCTCCACAGACAGTAGAGTGGGACACAACTCTGTCTGCAGAGAGTAGGCTGGGATGCAGCTCTGTCCGCAGAGATTAGAGTGGCTGCTCTATCCGCAGAGAGTAGAGTTGTACACAGCTCTGTTCACAGACAGTATAGTGGGATGCAGCTCCGTCCGCAGAGAGTAGAGTGGGACATAGCTCTGTCCGCAGAGAGTAGAGCGGGATGCAGCTCTGTCTGTAGAGTGTAGAGTGGGATGCAGCTCTATCTGCAGAAAGTAGAGTGCTACACAGCTCGGTCCGCAGAGAGTAGAGTGGGACACAGCTCCGTCGGCAGAGAGTAGAGTGGGACACAGCTCTGTCCACAGACAGTAGAGTGGAGTGCAGCTCTGTCAACAGAGAGTAGAATGGGATACCGCTCTGTAAACATAGAGTAGAGTGGTACGCAGCTCTGTCCGCAGAGAGTAGATTGGGATGCAGCTCTGTCCGCAGAGAGTAGAGCGGCACCTAACTCTACATTGTGGGCACTTTGCACTACAAGTCACTTCTGTGCATCTTGTCACCTTCTGAGAGTGATTCAGCGAAAAACCTAGCATCAAATTCCAGTGTTAAACATCACCGGAGACTGAACTTACCTTTGCCCCCTCGAGCATTTCTAGTGAGTTCAGGTACTATTTTGTGTGCACCTTAAACACTGATTCAGTGGATCTGCATTTTTTTGTATTCATTTACCTTTTTGTTTGGTTTAGAGTACATGACTAACAGTATCTGTTATTTCCTTTAGGACAGTTGTTTTTGCTAATTATTAATCCTTAAATCAGAGACCTTTTGATTTTGCTTCTGAATAGTTATTAAATATTCTTGTTTTTCTAACCTTGGTTTTCATCTTAAAGTTCCTTGTCTCTTTTTACGACACTGTATTGAAATGTGTGACTTCCACGGTGTTGCTTTACCTTTGAGTGTGCCTTAGACTGTACTACTCAAGCCACGTTACCAAAAGTGAGTTAAGGACACTTTAGTAGATGACACTTTTACCTTTGCTGACAGAAGTATGAGAGAAGCAAAGCAAGCGGACTCCAGGAAGCAGACCACCGAGTGAAAAGGTTATGGTCTTAGGTGGAATCTGCACCCACTGTAGATGCAAAAAGTAAAAACCATGAGGAGTGTTGTTGGCAGCTGTGTCCCCAGAATTTGAGACTGCCACCCTCTCTCAAACAGTTAAAAGAGCTAAAGATGCACCCTTCAGACAATCAATCAATCAATCAATCAATCAATGACACTTATAGAGCGCGCTACATACCCGTAGGGTCTCAAGGCGCTTGGGGGAGGGGGGGTGCCGCTACTGCTCGAACAGCCAGGTCTTCAGCTTCTTCCTGAAGGAGAGGTGGTCTTGGGTCAGGCGCAGGTCGGTCGGGAGAGAGTTCCAGGTCTTGGCGGCCAGGTAGGAGAAGGACCTTCCTCCTGTAGTCGCTCTTCGGATGCGGGGGATGGCGGCGAGGGCGTGGTTGGCTGATCGGAGGTGGCGTTTGGGAGCGTAGAAGTTGATCCGGCTGTTGAGGTAGCTCGGGCCTTGGTCGTGTAGGGCTTTGTGTGCGTGGGTGAGGAGGCGGAAGGTGATTCTTTTGTTGACGGGGAGCCAGTGAAGGTCTCTCAGATGTCCGGAGATGTGGCTGGTTCGTGGGATGTCGAGGATGAGTCTGGCTGAGGCGTTCTGGATCCGCTGGAGTCTCTTCTGGAGCTTGGCGGTGGTACCGGCGTAGAGGGCGTTGCCGTAGTCCAGTCGGCTAGTGACGAGGGCCTGGGTGACGGTCTTCCTGGTCTCGGTGGGGATCCACCAGAAGATCTTCCGTAGCATGCGTAGGATGTTGAAGCACGCCGAGGAGACGTTGTTGACTTGCCTGGTCATGGAGAGGGAGGAGTCCAGGGTGAAGCCCAGGTTGCGTGCATGGTCTGTCGGTTTGGGTGCGGTGCCCAGGGCGGGAGGCCACCAGGAGTCGTCCCAGGCGGAGGGTGAAGAGCCCAGGATGAGGACCTCCGTCTTGTCCGAGTTCAGTTTCAGGCGGCTGGTCGTCATCCACTCGGCTACCTCTTTCATCCCTTCGTGCAGGTTGGCTCTGGCGGTGGCGGGGTCGTTGGTCAGGGAGAGGATCAGCTGGGTGTCGTCGGCGTAGGAGATTATGCTGAGGTTGTGTTGGCGTGCGATGGCCGCGAGGGGGCTCATGTAGACGTTGAAGAGGGTGGGGCTCAGAGAGGATCCTTGAGGGACGCCGCAGATGACTTCGGAGGCCTCTGACTTGTACGGTGGTAGGCGGACTCTCTGTGTTCTTCCGTCGAGGAAGGAGATGATCCATTCCAGCGCCTAGTCCCGGATTCCGACGTTGCTGAGGCGCTGTACTAGGGTGCGGTGGCAGACAGTGTCGAATGCCGCGGAGAGGTCTAGGAGGATGAGGGCCGCTGTTTCTCCGTTGTCCATCAGGGCTCGGATGTCATCGGTGGCGGCGATGAGGGCGGTCTCGGTGCTGTGGTTGGCTCGGA
Source organism: Lissotriton vulgaris (assembly GCF_964263255.1). NCBI lineage: Eukaryota > Metazoa > Chordata > Amphibia > Caudata > Salamandridae > Lissotriton > Lissotriton vulgaris. Next base: position 94,111,248 of record NC_141685.1, on the reverse strand, counting down.
AGCCGGACTGTGAGGGGTCGAGGGATCCATTCGTCTCGAGGAAGGCGGCCATCTGCTTGTTGACGGTCTTCTCGATGACTTTGGCTGGAAACGGGAGGAGCGAGATGGGGCGGTAGTTCTTGAGTTCGGTGGGGTCCGCTGTTGGTTTCTTGAGTAGAGCGCTGAGTTCGGCGTGCTTCCAGCTCTCAGGGAAGGTGGCGGTGTCGAAGGATGTGTTGATGATGTCTCGCAGGTGGGGTGCGATGACAGCGTCGGCCTTGTTGAAGATGTGGTGAGGGCAGGGGTCGGTCGGTGATCCGGAGTGGATGGAGTTCATCGTGCGGATGGTGTCTTCGGTGCTGATCGGGGTCCAGGCGTGGAGGGTGGTGGTGGGGGATGGTTGTTCGGTCATGGTGTGCGTTGGTTGGTTGTTGAAGCTGTTGTGTATGTCCGCGATCTTGTTGTGGAAGTAAGAAGCGAGGGAGTCGCAGAGGTCTTGCGATGGGGTGATGTCGTTGTTTCCTGCGCTGGGGTTGGATAGCTCTTTCACGATGTTGAAGAGTTCCTTGCTGTTGTGTACGTTGTTGTCCATCCGGTCCTTGAAAGCAGTTTTCTTGGCGGCGCGGATCAGCTGGTGGTGTTTCCGAGTGGCCAGCTTGAGGGTGGTCCTGTTGTCCGGTGTAGGTTCCCTTCTCCAGACTTTCTCGAGGGCTCGGCAGTTCTTCTTGGAGCTCTTGAGTTCGTCGGTGAACCACGGGGCTTTCTTGCTGCCGGGTCTGCTGGGCTGGGTCCTCAGCGGGGCGAGCTCGTCCACGCAGATGTTGATCCACTTCGTGAGGTTGTCGGCGGCCTGGCTGGGGTTCGCTGAGCTGGCAGGAGGGTGCTGGCTCAGGGAGGTGGCGAGCTGGTCTGCTGTGATCTTGTTCCAGCTTCTGCGGGCGGCCTGTTGCTGGTGGTGGTGGGTCGTCGTTCTCTTGAAGGTGAAGTGGACGCAGCTGTGGTCCGTCCATTGAAGCTCTGTGGCGTGGCTGAAGTCGATGTCTGTGCTGGAGGAGAAGACTGCGTCGAGTGTGTGTCCGGCGAGGTGGGTGGGGGTGGACACCAGCTGCTTGAGTCCAAGGTTGGCGAGGTTGTCGAGCAGGGTGCTGGTGTTGCGGTCGTTGTTGTTCTCCAGATGGAAGTTGAGGTCCCCCAGGAGGATGTAGTCAGCGGAGGGGAGGGCATGCGGGCTGACGAAGTCAGCGATGTCCTCGCTGAATTGTGTGCGTGGTCCCGGGGGTTGGTAGATCAGGGTGCCTCTGAGGGTGGTGTTCGGGTTGGTGTGGATCTGGAAATGCAGGTGTTCGGCGCTGGTCAGGGTGTTGTCGGTGCTGGTCATGAGACGGATGGTGTTCCTGTGGATGATGGCGATGCCTCCTCCCATCTGGTTGGCGTTGCGGTCCCTCCGGACGATCTTGTAGCCCTCTGGGATAGCGATGGCGATGTCGGGCGCTGAAGAGGCGTTCATCCAGGTCTCCGTGAGGAAGGCAACGTCAGGGGCTGTGGCGTCTAGGAGGTTCCAGAGTTCGATGGCGTGTCTGTGGACGGAGCGGGTGTTGAGCAGGATGCACTTGAGGTGGGTGCTGCTGGTGTTCGACTTGGCGGGTGCTGGTGCGAGGCAGGTCCGGGTGCAGGTGAACTTGCAGGCGTGGCAGCTGAAAGGTCCGTGGGTGCGTCGTGGTGTGGCCTGGTGGCAATCTGGGGGTCGGCCGGTGTCGAGTGCGATGAGGGTGGCGGCGGAGTACGTCAGGCGGGTAGGTCGGGGTCTTCGTGGGCCAGGGGTCCTGGCACTGGGCGCGGTCCAGGCGCGGACGGGCGTAGACGGGCTTACTTTTGGCGCGCCTTCGGAACTAAGACTGCCTGCTCCTGTCATACAAAACTCACACTGTTACCTGAATCACTTTACCCTGTTATGTGTACAAGCGTTTTACGTACATAACTTGTGCTGTGCGTTGTGAACAGGCTGTCACCCCTGTTTGGATGTAAATGAGCTTCAATGACTAAACACCCCAGGCTCCCATCTCTTCCAGCGCGGATGATAATGTGATCACTGTAAGGTAAACACAAACAAAGGCTATATTGAGAAATAATCGGCTTCCAGGTCACACAGCGGTGAATATGTGGTTCTTTATTTTTTTTTAATGTACTTTAATTTGCAGCAATTCTCCAGGTTACTTTTTCTCAGTATATCGCTCTTTGCTCTCTATCAGTTAAACGTGCGGTTTGATGTAGGATTTGTTGTTCCTAGACCATGTCCCAATCCCTTTGTCCTCGATTTGTCTGCATGTGTTTTGTCCACACACTGGTCTAGGATGGGCCTTCTCATGGTAGAAGGCGCTGTAATAGGAATAATAAATCAGACATATATGAAATTGTATGTAAACAAATACGTGCCTTTCAGTTATCAGGCACCACTAGACTCACATCTACACATGTAATTGAGCACCAGACTAAAGTGACTCCTCCCTATATAAATATGTGCCATCAGTAATCGGGCTGATGGTTCCGCTGATGCGCACAGCAAATTAAGTTTCTGGGATTACGCGCATTGGCCTAAATTTTAATTGCTGAAGTTTCACTGATACGCACATCTTATAAGGTTTGTGGATATTACGCACTGTAAGCAGATCACTGAAGTTCACCCTTAAGTAGTAACTAGGTCTAAACATAGTATGTACATCATGCAAAATGTCACTGCCCCTCCCTTCTTTTTAAAGAAAAACAGTGGTTCTGTCGGGGATATCAACTGATGTGTGATCGGTACTTAATCCTTTGAAAATAATATGCTTTTAGTCATATAATGAAGTAACACACCAAGAGAAGAAACAATTTCTGTCAAAACAACTAAGTTCCTTTACTTGGTATTTTATGTATATACAAATCAATAAGCGGCTGTCAAAAACAAAAAAGGGGACACATACGGTGAATGAGCCAATGGCTGTGTGGTACAGGTAGTGACTTTTTCTGATATTGTGACAGAGGGGCTGTTGTGTGTTAAATATGTTTTTTAAGCCACCCCTGTACAGCACTCTGGGCCCGATTCACAGAACTAACTTAAAACAAAATCCTAAACTTACTTCTTTTGGTATTCACAGAACACATTTAGTAGTAGTAAAGTTAGGATTTTGTTTTAAGTTTGACTCAAGACCAAAAGTAGTACGTTTAGGATTTTAAGTCAAACTTAAAACAAAATCCTAAGTAAATCTATACGCGTTACCGCGCTGAACATCACGGAAGCTTTATGCGCGTATAAACTTTTCCCGTTAATCGTCAAGGCACCAAATCTTTTCTGAACTCGATAATGCAATGCGTAACCGCCCATCCAACACCATTTGTTTAATTAGTTATTTCGGATTGAACCTCAACACGACATGGTAATATTCTAACAGCATGCTTTTACACCTTTTTTCGTGCACAGGCCTTTATAAGATTACCTTCATGTTGAAAGATAACATGTTTACCAACACATCACAATCACCCCACCAAGTAAGACAATACAGCGAACAGTTTTGTTTTGTTTTATTTTCATCAATAAGAAGACATTACATGCATGCTTTATATGTCATTTTGTAGATGCTCCCAGAAGAAGGGCAACGGCCTGAAATGCATTGGAGCTAAGGATTTAATTGTTGATGTTGGAAACAGCAGTTTGACGATTTAATCGTAGATCTTGAAAATTCAAAACTGTACTCATCACGTTAAGTATGTGGATAAACCTACTCTAATGCCCATAATGGATTAAAATCACACTTGAACTTGATACAAGCGGCAAAGATTGTTTCTTTAAACTTTACAAGGAGGTAAATACCCCGCCCTTTATGTGTGCCCTAAAGGGATGCCATCAATTGTCAATTGAGAGCACATTTTTTCATGCTGATCATTGCCACATAAGTAGAGTGATGTAGGTGATGTCTATCTACCACATTTGTCAAATTGATAGAAGTATTGTGTTCATTGTCACAGAGGTATTTTTTCACGTACACTGTCTTTAGTAAAGTAAGACACCGGCACCTACTGTACTTGAGGGGCACCAGCAAGGCTCCGCACTTTAGCTCCAACGTTGCAGTGGCCTGCAACTGCGGCGCCGCTGTGAACCTTAAGTCAGAATTGGCACAACCGTGCTTGGGAGCCCCTCTCGAGGGACTCTTAGGGACAAAATGCCCCCACAACGTTGGACCGGTCTGCTGCCCTGCGGGACCGCTCAATAAGCATAGGGAGAACGGACACAACTGTGTCTGTGAGCCCCACTCCAGGGACTCAAGTTTAAGCCACAAAAAATGTCTCCCAACGTTGGAGCGGTCCACTTTCCTGCGGGACTGTTCAAGGAGAACAGGAACCGTACATGGGGGGACGTCCCACTCATCTGGGACTCCCTCGCGATCTCCTCTCTTCCTAGTGTCGGCTTGCGCGGGGCTGACATGCAGCGGGGGCAGGCACCAACAATGTGTCTCGTGCCCCCTCTGTGTTACTTCCAGATGGCTGCGGCTTCTCCGTGGAGCCTCCGAGGCTCCATACCTTCCCTGCAGCACGTCCCAGTGTGGGGTAGGCTCCCACCTGGGTTTTCTGTTTTCCAGGAATACCGGCACAGCTCTGCTGGTGTTCTGACTGGCTCTTCTCTTCCGGGCTGCTCCCAAACCCCGCCCACAGTCAAGGCTTGCAGAGTTCAGCTTCCGGGTCACCGCGGGCAGCGCGGCTTCCCTCAGGGTTCAGTGGCGCCTTCTGGCTGCAGTACGGGGTAGGCTCCCGTTATTTCCACATAAAGTCCCTGGTGGGGTGGGCACCCGCTATGGGTATTTAAAACGGCAAATATGCTTGGTGGGCACCCGCTTCCAAGGTACTGATGCGGGGTAGGCTCCTACTCAGATTTCACAGTGCACAGATGCAGGGTGGGCACCTGCTGGATAAACGGCACTTGCGGGGGAATCCCTACATCGGGATTCCCTCGGTACAGGAGGCAGCTCAGGGCTGCAGAGCCCACATGCTCCTGGGACAAGAAAAGCGCTCTGTACCAGAAATGAAGCGCTTTCAAGGTGCTAGGATTGACAGTCCTCCAAAGTCCAGGGAAAAGTTCTTTAAGAGGGAGGGGGCAAGGGCTGGGCCCAGGCAGGCAAGCTTACAGGGCCCTCCAGCAGGGAGGCAGTCCCTAGTTGGGGTTCCTCCTGGAGCCCAGCAGCAGGCCCCCTCAAATTAGAACAGCACAACCACTTTTCATGAGGTCACAGCCCCTTCATTTATACCACTTTTCCCTTTGTCATACAGCACAGGGCTGGGGGAAAACCAGATGCAACTGGTTTGGGGGGAGCTTTGGAGTACTTTGTCGTGCTCAGCTCCTCTCTCCTGTGTCAGGTGGGGGCTAGGTGCTCAGAGCCAGCATTGTGGAGGGAAGGCACAGCCCTATTCAGGTCCCAGGTGCAACTCCTCCCTCCCATCTACATGCAGATCTCCCTATTCACCACTGGGCAGACCCATCCTGGTTCCTGGAGCCAAGCACACTATCCAGCCCCTGTCAATCACAAGCCAGACATGCAATTCACATCAGGCAGGGAGACACACAGCACACAGAAAGGCCAACTTCTAAAAGTGGCACTTCTCCACCAGTCACAATAAATCTGCGCACACCATTGCACAGCATTTATTCTCACGCGTTTGCGCATACCAAACTCGCCCCTGCACTGTTCTCATACCAGGGATTACCATGGACACACATATCCCCCATGCATTCCTATGGGAGGGCAGGCCAAGCTCACCACACACACTCAGTGTGCGCACACACTTTACACTGGGCCACAGTGCTAAAGTGCGCAGAGGCCAAAAACTACTAATATTAGGTCACATACAAGGTAAAAAGTTTGCCAAAAGGGCCAAGTCCAACATCTGCAGATTGAGGGGGCGGGACTCACTCCACCCCCTGCTGAGCCTCCACCTTTCTGCCCGGTGATTGAGAGGGGCAAGATTCGCGCCTCACCCTCCAGAGCCTCAACCTTAATTTCTGGAGCTCTCAAGAGGTAGGACATGTTTCTCAATCTCCAGAGCCTCCACCTTCATATTTGGAGATTGAGAGGGGCAGGACCCGGACCCCTCCCTGCAGAGCCTCCACCTTCATGTCTGGAGTTTGAGAGGAGCTGCACCCACAACTCACCCTGCAGAGCCTCCACCTTCATGTCTGGAGTTTGAGAGTAGCGGCACCCACAACTCACCCTGCAGAGCCTCCACCTTCATGTCTGGAGTTTGAGAGTAGCGGCACCCACAACTCACCCTGCAGAGCCTCCACCTTCATGTCTGGAGTTTGAGAGTAGCGGCACCCACAACTCACCCTGCAGAGCCTCCACCTTCATGTCTGGAGTTTGAGAGGAGCTGCACCCACAACTCACCCTGCAGAGCCTCCACCTTCATGTCTGGAGATTGAGATCAGCGGCACCCACAACTCACCCTGCAGAGCCTCCACCTTAATTTCTGGAGCTCTCAAGAGGTAGGACATGTTTCTCAATCTCCAGAGCCTCCACCTTCATATTTGGAGATTGAGAGGGGCAGGACCCGGACCCCTCCCTGCAGAGCCTCCACCTTCATGTCTGGAGTTTGAGAGGAGCTGCACCCACAACTCACCCTGCAGAGCCTCCACCTTCATGTCTGGAGTTTGAGAGTAGCGGCACCCACAACTCACCCTGCAGAGCCTCCACCTTCATGTCTGGAGTTTGAGAGGAGCTGCACCCACAACTCACCCTGCAGAGCCTCCACCTTCATGTCTGGAGATTGAGATCAGCGGCACCCACAACTCACCCTGCAGATCCTTCACCTTCATGTCTGGAGATTGAGATCAGCGGCACCCACAACTCACCCTGCAGAGCCTCCACCTTCATGTCTGTAGGTTGAGAGGGGCAGGACCCGCACCTCGCCTTGCTGAGCCTCCACCTTCATGTCTGGAGTTTGAGAGGAACGGCACCCACAACTCACCCTGCAGAGCCTCCACCTTCATGTCTGTAGTTTGAGAGGGGGAGGACCCACACCTCGCCTTGCAGAGCCTCCACCTTAATTTCTAGAGATTGAGAGGGCCATCAGAGCTCCTTCCAGCTGCCAATGGAGGTGATCGATGGAATTTTATCAGCTTGTTGCCCCTCCACCTAGTCAGCCTATTCTGGAAGATAAAAAAAATACATTGTCTGGTGTATTGATCATACCATACTTCGAAGGCTCTCCTTACAAAAGGTTTCCATTGTGCTCTGTCGCTGCTCCTGCTGAGTTCAGCATTAGATGAAGGATACATTGCTGCCCTGTCCGGCATGCCTCATACAATCTCCATTCATATCTTGATTTTTGAAGGGACTGGCACATATCTTTGCAACTATTCTCTTTCTCATGTGTCAATGGTCTTTGTTGGACTTGGCCCTTTTTGCAGGGTCATCCCTAACCTTTTTGCCTTTCTCCTAGCCTTTTTCTGACATGGTGTTGGTGGTTTTAGGACTCTGTGCACTTTAGCTCTGCTGTCCAGTGTAAAGTGTGTGTGCTCTCTGTGTTAAATATGGTAAAATTGGTATACACCTATTTGGCCTATTTAATTTACCTGTCAGTCCCTTGTGAAGTGGTATCTCATATACCCAGGGCTGGTAAATTAAATGCTACTGGTGGGCTTGCAGAGCTGATTGCGCCACCAACCAAAGTAGCCTTTCAAACCTATCTCAGGCCTTTGCCGTTGCAGGGCCTGTGCGCGCAGTGTTACTGCTGCTGTGACGTAGCACCTATAATGTGTACCATGTCTGTGACATTCCTTTTACTACATGTCATTCACCCCAAAGGTAGGCCCTAGCTAGCCCTATGGGCAGGGTGCATTATAGGTAAACGGTAGGACATGTACCTTAAGTGTGTGACATGTCCTGGTAGTGACAAACAGCCATTTTGTTTCTCACTACTGTGAGGTTGCCCTCCCATAAGAATGCATTGGGGATTCCCTGATAAGTGTTTCAGTGGTAATTCCTGATATGAGAGGAGCAGCGTGGTCAAGTTTGGTATATTTGGAATAGGGATAACAAATGCTACGCAATGGTGTGGCCAGATTTGTTATAACTATTTTAGAAATGCCACTTTTATAAGTTGCCATTTCTTGGAGCTATGTGTCTGCCTGCCTGATATGAATTGCATGTCAGTTGAGTGACAGGGGCTGGGAGGTGTGTGTGGATCCAGGAGGGACAGGGTGAGTCAGCGTTGGGCTCAATAGGACATCAGCATTTGGAGTATTCCCCTGACCATGAATAGGATTGTGCCTGCCCTAGTGAATGCTGGCTCGGCCCGCCGTTGGTGTGTCCTGCACTTGGCCGTGAGAAGACCAGAACCGCCATGGCCTGGAAGCCAGGCGACTTGCCTGGTCAGGGCGGTGTCTTCCTGAGACATTGGCGGTGGCGTCAGTCCGGCGAGAGCCCACCCCACCTTCTGGAGTCGATCAGCAGAGGTCCCATCAGCAGGAGGAGAGGAGCCCTGAGCGGAGATGGAGCCTCCAAGCCTGCGCCAGTGAGAGGAGACCGGGAGAAGAGGCCCCGAGAGTAGGGCCGATCCCAGCACACTGCCAGTGCCCGTCCCCAAACCAAGTGAAGTCCAGAGAGAGAGCCCGGTTCGAGAGAGAGCCCGGTTAGTGGGGCCGAGTTGAGAGTCCGGAGGGGAAGTGTGTCGGGGCACAATGTCGGTGCCCTCCCCATGTGGTCGTTCCTAAGGCACTGTGGTGCCCGTGCCTCTATTTTCCACAGCTGCACGGAGAGTGCCAGTTCTTATTTCTCTCCTGGGCACAATTGTTTCTGAGTCCCAGTGGGGGCTCAGAAGGCACAGTGGTGCCAAGCTTAATTCCCCAGCTGCCCTGCGAGAGCGCCGGCAGCTGTAACCTGGGGCACATTTGTTTTGCCAAGTCCCAGTGGGGACCCAGGCGGCACAGTAGTGCGAGGAGTCAAGCCATCATTTCTTTGGGGGCATTTTGGAGACAGGAGTGAAATACACTCCTTCCACGCCCCAACGCAATTGCACACTTTGATTTTGCTGCCTTTGCAGCTAAACCCTAACATTCTGGACAGAGGGCATATTGAGCCCCCCGGGAAAGGCCAGTTGGCCTGGAGGTAATTTTTAGAGTGATATGCCCCATGATTAGGGCATACTGTGTTTATGCTTGTGAGGTTGGTGCATAATGTGTGTTACGCCGAATGTGATGCTTATTGCATAATGTGATTTATGTTGCAGGATATAATGCTGAGAACAGTATTTTGCCAGTAATTGCTGGTTGTGTTCTACATTTACTACTTGTGCTTTTTGATGGTTCTGGCAGTGGCCCAATTGGCCCTGTCATGTGTACATAATCCCCTGTAAGTATTGCATAGTGCCAGTTGGCACAGTGTATATGATGTGATTACTATTCTAATGTGTTTTGGATAATACAAAGGCTATTTTAATATATAACCTTGTGTGGAGTTTCTTTTGTGGTGTGCCTAGTCTGTTACTGCTGGGTGTGTGTTGCGCAAACGCTTTTCATATTGCCTCTGGGATAAGCCTGACTGCTCGTGCCAAGCTACCAAGGGGGTGAGCAGGGGTTATCTGCCGTGTGTAACTCTCTTGCCCTGACTAGAGTGGTGGTTTCTGCCTGGCTTAGGCGCAAGCCCTAGCAAACCAGAAATCCCATTTCTAACAGACTTGTTCTAACATTTCTGAGCCCCTCCACAATTACCAGCTTTGCTCACTGATATTGTACACTGTATTTTGTTGCCATTATTTTGATGATATACAACAAACAACAATGCTTTGCTGTAGACTTATTCTGAACTAAGACAGTTTACAAACCATAGAATGAAATGGAGTGTCTACATCGAATGGAAGTCACTCGAGGAGTCGAGTCATACGTCTTCACTTTGTCTTGATGCACCGCTCGCTTCTTTATTCACATGAGCACCTTTTCACTTCTTGCGCACTTTATATCATGATTATTGCTGATCTCATTTGCTAAATTCTGTGAATAGATTGAATCAAGTGCGATTGTTACATCGTTGCTTTTCAACTGCATTTTCAGAATTGTCCAAGTCAAAATAGTAAATGTTAAAATTGTACATTTCTAGTAAATGGCCCGTCCGTGGAGAGCGGCGACATCCACACAGTCATCGAGTTGTTATTTTTCTGAAATCACTCTACAGTGAAGAGTTGTTGCTTGTTATCTGCTGTTTCATCAAGTTCCTGGTCTAACACTTTGGGCATACCTTTGTTGTCTTCATGTGTGTAACAATAAAGGGTATGGCTCCAATGAAGGAGGTCATCGTTCAGTTTTTTAACCCGCCCCCCGGGGTGCTACGTTTAATATTTCATCACCATGCTTTGACAACCAATATGGCCAGAGGACTGTGACGTTGAGAGATGCCTATGTGAGAGTAAATTCCTTGCCAAGGACTTCCATTCCCAGAATGCTCATTTAATTATACAACTTTTTGTCCCATGGGCAAACAGTTGGAGCAGTAAAGTCCCGTTCATTTTTATTATATACATGTCCAAGTACATAGTTCAATGCCAAGAGACTAGCTATAACACGGCACCTGGCCGTCTTTATTCCTCGAGTTTGTTCCGTGTTCTCAAAGAATTACAAACATCCAGATATGGCAGATTGGGAGTTTATACTTTGGGATGGACTTCCACTCCCAGAATAACTAAGGAACTACAATACTTTGGATTCCATGGTAACAGACTCTAGCCTTTAAGTCCCGTGAATTTTCATTTATTGAATTTTTATTATTAACACACAACTCAGTGTCAAGAGACCATCTACAACACGGGTCTCTGCCGGTTCCTCCTTCACTGCCGCTCTGTGACCTCAAGGAACTACAATACCCAGATACGGCAGGTACGATTGGACGTATTTACGCTCACGATCTTGGCTGGCGTCTAAACGCCGGTAAAACCGAGTTTCACGATCGTTGGGAAAGGGAACTTTGCTTCATTCACGGTAGGCGGAGGATTATGCAGTCCTTTCTTCTCTTTATTATAATCAGCACTTTAAAGAAAACCAATCAAAACGTTTTTATTGAACCACAACTCCCATGAGCACATGGGATACAGTGTCCATAGTAACCAACAGCCAATCATGGATCCGTCCGCCGTATAACTAGCCATGACGTCTTATCCTTTTCCTCTTTCTTCTCTGCTCGTCAGATAAGTCAAACCTTTTATCTTTTCTGACGTTGTGTGTACTTGGTTTACTATTGTGTTTTCTTGTGCAATAGCGCTTGCTTGGCGGTGCGCTTGATCTCTTGTCACCCTTTGGCAGTTCGACGTGCGTCAGGCGCTGCTTGCGCCGTCCCTGCCGTTTTTCTCAGCGCGGGCTCTGCGGAGAGCGGCTTCGCTTCCCCTCAGCTCCGTGGGGCGCCACCGCTTGGGTTAAGGCTGCGTTCGCGGTGCTTTTCCCTCGGGTCGGTGCGCTGAGGCAGGTTTTTCACCTGACTCACCAACCCTCGCCTGACACTGGTCCGGTGTATTAGCGCGCCCAGCGTGCGCGACGCCATCTAGTGGCGGTTGTCAGTCCCCGCACCATAGTTTTTGACAGCGGTACTGTCGGAGCACCGGCGAGGGGGCTACCTTCTGTAAAGTCGTACAAGGTGTTTAGTGCTCTCACCCTCGCACAATGCAGACTGCTGAACAGTCGAACCCCCTCAATCAGGGGACGGAGGAACCTGGCTGTTCACAACCACTGCCGCCAGCAGTTGGCCGCGCGCTTTCGCAGGCGCTGGATTCGGTACTGGCACCTTTGCGGGAGAGTGTGGAGGCCCTCACTCAAAGCATCCCCGGGGTGTTCAGTGGCGCAGTTCCTGCGAACCACGGAACCAAAGGCGCGCCGGGGGTGGGGGAAGTCGGCGAAGCGTCACGCGGGGCACTTGGAGGAGTTCGATTGTCTGAGGGACTCCTTCCGAAAAAGTGCGCGAACGCTTAGAAATTTACCCTGCCGGGAGGGTTTTTACCCCGGAGATGATGGCGACGAGGTCGCCCCAAATTCTGACCAGGACGATGGTTTGCCCTTGGAGGGAGAGGGTGTTACCGAGGATGATTCTTCCTCGGACGATGAGGATGAGTGCTCTGGACGCCCTTGGCGCCCTGCGTCGCATTCCTCGGGGTCGCTTGAAGGGGATGATAAAATCCCGGATATGTTTGATCCGACAAAGATCTACCATCCACGATCGTCGGAATGGACCCCAGACCCCAAAGTAGCAGCGTACGTGGCTGGTAAGGTATGCCAACCTCTGGAAAAGGAGGTTCGGACCCGCATGCGGGGTGAGTGCCCTCGCCCTAAACTGGAGGGCAGAGTGGCGGCCACTCCTGATATCGACGAAAAGCCCTATGCGTTCTTCGCTAAATTTATGAAGGACCCCAGGAAGGGTATAGATCGTTCCTGGCTCAACTGCCAGGATAAGATCCTGGATGCCGTGGGCCCCGTGACCCAGATTATCCAGTTGGCCGAGAGGGCCAAGGAGTCGGGGACACCGATGTCCACGGAGGTCGTGGCAGGTTTGGCACAGAGAGCCCTATGCTTCCTGGGCAACGCGAATTGTGCGTTGGCAGCAGAGCGGAGTAGATCTCTCCTCATCAAGATCGATCCGAAACTCGTGGATCTAGCCACATTGGAGGCGGGCCCTATTGCACAAGGCAAACTCTTTGGGGAACCTTTTATAAAGGAACTGAACAAGTTTGTGACAACTTTCTCTGCACTCGACAGAGCTCAAACTTCCATTAAGAAAATTTTTCCCGGACGGGTATTTGCAGTGGCCGGACGAGGACGGGGTCCCTCCTCCGGCCGCCTGCCCCAACAAGGCCCTAACAACAAGGCCCAGCAGCGCCGTAACAACGGCTGGAATGACTGTCGCCAGGGGAACTTCTACCCGAGTCGAGGCGCCGGCCGAGGGCGCGGCAGAGGCTACCATGGCGGTGCCAATGCACCGGGAGGCCCATCCAGTGAGTGTTACCCTTTTTTCCCCATCCGTTCTGGGGGGGAGGCTTCGGGATCACCTCCACAACTGGTGCAAAATCTCCTCAGACCCTTGGGTTCTCCAGACGGTCAGGGGCTTCCGAATAGAATTCTACGGTACTCCCCATCAGAGGGTTCGCCCTCGTCCCGTGGTTTTTTCCTCAGAGGACAGACTTCTTATCGACAACGAAATCACAGATCTCCTCAGAAAAGGCGCGATTCGCAGAACGCGCCTTCACCCTGCGGGTTTTCTGAGCAACATATTTCTGGTCCAGAAAAAAGACAAGGGGTTTCGCCCAGTCATCAATTTACGGGAGTTCAACGAGTGGCTGGTTTACCGCCACTTCAAGATGGAGGGAATCCATCTACTCCGAGACATTCTCCTACAAGGGGATTGGATGGTTCGTCTGGACCTGAAGGACGTGTATCTCACGGTACCGATCTTTCCCCCTCACAGACGCTTCCTGCAGTTCTTGTGGAACGAGGAGGTCTTCGAATTCCAAGCCCTCCCATTCGGCCTCTCGTCGGCCCCTTGGTGCTTTACGAAGCTCCTTCGGCCGGTGGTGGAAACGCTACGCGAGAGAGGTGTTCGGATGATCATATACCTCGACGACATTCTGATCATGGATCAGTCGCCGGACCGTCTTCAGTCACACTTGACCATGACTATTGCCCTACTCCAGGACTTGGGGTTCGTGGTGAATGCTCAGAAGTTGGATCTTCTTCCGAAGAGACAGATTACCTTTCTGGGCTTCCTCATAGATTCCGACTCGGCCAGCCTCAGCCTCCCACAACAGAAGGTGAACAAGATCCGCAGGGAACTCTCCCAGACTCTGAGGAGAGACAGGATTTCCCTTCGACACCTGGCTCGTATAGTGGGCCTTCTATCATCCTCGATCCAGGCGATTTTCCCGGGCCCGTTGCACTACAGGGCACTTCAGCGCCTGAAGGCGCAACACCTCCGGAAAGGACTTACTTATTCCGAACTCATCTCCCTTATGGAGGAAATGAGGACGGAGTTGCGATGGTGGATAGAACACATGAGTGCGTGGAACGGGAGAGCAATCTTCGGATCCAGCCCGGACCTGATCATAGAATCGGATGCCAGCAGAGCGGGCTGGGGAGCCCGTTGTGGCGACGTCACTATGGGGGGCTGGTGGTCAGAGGACGAACTTCGACTTCACATCAACTGCTTGGAGCTTCTAGCGGGCTCCTTTGCGATAAAGTCTCTGACACAGAACAAGTTGTTGTGCTGTATCCTGCTGCGCATGGACAACATGTCGGCAGTACAGTATATCAATCGCCTGGGCGGGCCTCGGTCCAAGGCACTGGTGAATCTGGCGCAGGACTTCTGGCACTATTGCCTAGAGAAACGAATTTCGGTCTCGGCGAAATATCTCCCAGGCACGCAGAACTCGATCGCGGACTGGCATTCCAGGAACTTCCTGGACTTCAGCGATTGGAAGCTGCACACGGCGGTCTTTCAGGCCTTGAGGGAGACCTGTTTGCCTCACGGCTCAACCGTCAACTTCCGAGGTTTGTAAGCTGGAGACCGGACCCGGATGCGGTCGCGGTCGATGCCGGTCGACGGAACAGGCGTACGCCTTTCCCCCTTTCCTCATGATTCCTCGAGTAGTGGCACAAGTTCGCCGACAGCAGGCCTCGCTGGTCTTGGTGACCCCCTTTTGGCGGGCTCAGGCCTGGTTTCCCTCGCTACTGGAGCTGTCTTGGGACTGTCCGATTTGACTGCCCTCGTTCCCGTCTCTACTTTCGGGGCCCCTGGGAGAGGGGCACCCGCTGGTACGTCAGGAAACCTTGGTTCTCATGGCGTGGAGGATTTCCGGGGACGTTGGCAGGATGGGCGCCTTTCGGCGGGCACTGCGGAACTCATCAGCAGGGCCTGGGCCCCTGGTACAGTCAAGAGGTACCGATCTGCTTGGCAACGGTGGTGTCGTTGGTGTCTGGGAAGACACGCCAATCCTGTGGGGGCTGACGTTACCCTCATTCTGAATTTTCTGGCCGAACTAGCCGACTCGGGTTTGGCGTATCGGTCCATTAACTCTTTCAGGTCCGCCATTTCGGCGGGGCATCCTCACATCGACGGCAAACCAGTGGGGGAACACCCTTGGGTTTGCAAGCTCATGAAGGGCGCCAGGCTTTCAACTCCTCCAGAACCCAGGTATAGCAATCTCTGGGATGTCAACATCATCCTCAGGTTCCTTAAGTCTTGGCGTGACAACAGGTATTTGACTAGGAAAGAACTGTCAGCTAAACTGGCGATGTTGTTGTGTCTGATCTCGGGTAAACGACTTTCTGACGTGCGTGCTTTAGACATTAAGGCACGCGTATTCACTCCGTAGGGGGTGACGTTCACAGTGGCTAGACGTACGAAAACTAGCATCAGGTCAGTATCATACCCGTCCTTTTTGGACCATCCAAACTTGTGTGTGGTGCATTGCCTCAAGGCGTACGAGGATATGACAGAGGATTGCCGCCCTCCTGGGGAACGACAACTCCTCATAGCACTGAAGAAGCCTTTAAAGGCGGTTTCGGCTCCGTCTATCGCTCAGTGGGTCCGTTGGATTATGACCGAGGCGGGCATAGATGTGACCTGGTTTGGAGCTCACTCCGTAAGGGGTGCCATGGCATCTAAGGCCATTCAGGTAGGTGGTAGGTTAGAGAACATCATGTCAGCGGCAGACTGGTCCTCGGAGTCTACATTCAAAAAGTTTTACTTCAAGCCTATCTATGGTGCGGCAGAGCTTGTTGTGGATAAGCTTTGAAACTGCATAATCCTCGCCTCCGTCCTGACATAGAATGAAAAATTTCCTAGCAAACGTAACGGAAAGTTTCAATTCTATTAAGGACAAGGAGCCGAGGATTATCCCTCCCGAGACGGGGCGGTCTTGTCCCACCCGTACACTTTCGTACTTCAGTAAGTATTACTTTTATGATTGACTTCAACGTTGTATTAATGCAATGCATTGTTGGAACAGTGTTTTCTTAGATTCATGTTGCAATCTGGTAACGTTCAAATCGTCAAACTTTATTGTCTCTAGTGCATACTGTGTATTGCCTTGCCTTACTTCTTGTAAGAAGAACTGGATAACGGTCTCCTTATTTGCTTTAGGACAAGACAAGAAAGAATGAAGAGTTTTCCCGGGGATTCTGCCTCACAGAGAAGACGAGGAAAAGGATAAGACGTCATGGCTAGTTATACGGCGGACGGATCCATGATTGGCTGTTGGTTACTATGGACACTGTATCCCATGTGCTCATGGGAGTTGTGGTTCAATAAAAACGTTTTGATTGGTTTTCTTTAAAGTGCTGATTATAATAAAGAGAAGAAAGGACTGCATAATCCTCGCCTCCTTGTCCTTAATAGAATTGAAACTTTCCGTTACGTTAGCTAGGAAATGTTTCATTCTCGCGTTCAATGGCTTGGGACTGGAGAGCCATAAGTGAACGGACGGACTCTGAACGTATCTCTCTTTTTTAACAGCACGGAACTTTGTTGAAGCGTACACTCGAGAAAGGATTATACGAAGCAAGATTTGTCCAAGCGCCGGCTGGCACTGGGGGCGTGTGAATGCTGTCTAGCATTTGGGAAGATCGAGAAGGGGTGTGCTTTTCAGAAATTACAAAGGGAGTTAAGCCTGTGGTTTTGTTTTCTGTCCATGAACAGGATGCCGTCATCATCCATTATTTGAATATTGAGTCAAGCCAGTCATGAACTGCTAGAGAGGGCATTTATCAAGTAAGTGTAAACAGCATTTGGAATCTTTCTTAGGTGGCTGACTGATCCATTCACGATATGACAAACGTGTGCGTCTCTCCCCCTTTCTCTTTCCTCCCCGTATCCTCCTTATTGCACTACAGGAACTTTTGACACCTTTACTCCTTTGAATACTGACCTTGTGGCTTTTTCAGAATAGGTAAGGAGGCACTGAGGTGATATATGAGATGCGAGCGTTCTTTTGATTTGAATAGGCAACTGTCATATTTTTCTTTTTTGTTTTGCAGTGGTTTCTGGTCCTGAAGAGAATCCCAAGAATAAAGGGATTTGAAACGCGTAGACCACGTTCTTTTTGCCAAACAGTGGTTTTGTAGATTAGTCTTGTTTGTGTTGTGCCCAATTAATGTAAATATTCCATTGGTTGTATATTAGTGTAAATATTGTACAGGGTACAAATATAAAAAACAAATTTCTTGTAAGTCAACCACAGTTTTGTTTGGCATGTTAGGTGCTTTCTAGGTGGAGTATTTGTCCCACCCTTTTTTGCACCAAGTAGGTTGAATGTGTATGGTGTTGTTTTGAGTGAATGTGTTTTGCAAGTGTGTGAATGCAAGTGTATTTATTATTAGTTTTTGTGTTGAATTTTACCCACAATGTATTTCTGTTCATCACATTGAGTCATGTGTTCCCTTTTGGAGAACAAAATTGAAAAGATTTTGTGCTATTGAAATAAAAGCTACTAATGAGCTTTCGGGTGTATTGTTTTATGGTTCTTGCCCATTTGGTTGAAATAATCTAAATAGTGGATCAGTATTGGCATTTTTCTTGTTGGTTGTTTGTTGTCTTAATAGCATCACTTTGTTAAGTTGCATCAGTGAGTTACAGGCACTTAGTGTGCGCCATCCTTCACATTATTCTTCCTGGAGGAATTATTCCTCCGAACTACATCGCCTCTCCTTCCCAAGGTGGTGACCTCTTTCCATCTGAGGCGATCTGTACCCCTTCCCACCTTCTACCCCCAAAGGAGGCAAGATGATATTAGTTAGAGCCCCAAAATGAAGTCTTTTTTTATTCTGACCTTAGGTGTGGACAGTAGAGGCTGCAAGAAGGGCACATCTGCCCAGAAAAGGACCATATCTCATTGCATCATCTTGTACATCACAAAGGAAGTGACTGAGGGAATCTACACTCAGTCCTCCAGAACAGAGTCCTCTGCATCAGCACTTGTCAGGGGTGTTCCTGTGGCTGAGATTTATTGTGCAGTGACATGGGCTTCCCTCCTCCACACCTTCACTAAGCGTTATTGAATGGATTCAGAGGAGAGGAGGGATGGCCAGTTCAGACGTTCAGGGTCTTTAACAGTGTTATTTATCACCGTAATGACTCTTGGTGTTATTCTAGAATTATGGAAGTCTTCCATAACTGTGCCGATTCACAAGAAAGGGGGCAGAGATGACCCCTCCAACTATCGGCTATTTTCCCAATTAGACAACATTGGGAAAATCTTTGGGAAACTCTTTCGGTCATGACTCGAGACCTGGACAGAGGAGAACAATATTCTCCCTAACCTTCAGGCCGGATCCTGAAAAGGTCAAAGTAGAATCGACCAGGCTCTGAGGTTGTACATGATCTGTATGAAGTACATGTCCCTGGAAACTCCCTGCTCTTCTTGGTCTTTGAAGACCTAAAAACAGGATTCTATTCTGTCGCCGCTCCGTCCTTCGGAGTCTTCTGGAGGAAGCAACTATTTGAGTATCCGAAAGGATCTGCCCTGCGGAAAACATTCCAGAGTAAGACTCAGTGTAAAAGGAGAATGCACAGAGAAGTTTGTAATAAACATTGGCATTGGGCAGGGTTGCATACTTGTCCCAGCTTTATTCAACATTCACATCACTGGAACTGATTCGCTCATGAATATTGGTCTCCATGTTCCGATATTGGAGAAGGAGAATATTCCGATGATGATGCAGTAATATTAGAGCGTACTGAAAAATCAATGCATCAACTTTTGGAAGGCTTCGAGCTATTCTGTAAGGTACAGAAGTTAATAATCAATAAAGAGAAAAATATATGATAATTATTCCTAAATCAAAGGTATTGTTGACATTCAGGATTTATGGTAAACCAACTAAGTGACTTAAAACATGACTACCTCGGCATACAAATGAATGACCATTTATATTGGAAAGCTCATGTGGCGAAGTCGGAAACACACATGACGCCACAATTCTACATTTTGCTAACTCAAGCAGCGAGAGACCAATAAACTAGCACTGACACATTCACGACAAATGCACAGGTGGCCTGCTCTTATGGTGCTAACTGTGGTATTTTACAAAAGTTCAGGCTCTCCATAAACTGGGAAACATCTTCTTTGTGTCAACAACGCCGCATCTCCTCGACGCCGCGAGCTGTCTTTTTTTCGCTTTTCCAAGGTACTGTTCTTTGTGGGTCTGTTTTGAGTCCGCACCTGAAGCCGCGCACCTCGCGGTCGATGCCGTACTTTGGGAATTCTTTGACCTTGATGACGTGATAACCCCAACTGGAGTTATGTGTTGCTAAAAACTGTGTTTTAGTGAATAACCTATTTTTTTGCTACTTCTACTATCTTATTTCTGATTACGGTATTGTGGACTTTTGTCGTTTGAGTCTTGTGTTAAGTCTATATAAAGAATACTTATGTTCATAAAACCTGTGTGGTGTCCATCTGTAGTGCTTTCACTGTATTACTGTATGTGTTCACAAATGCTTTACACACTGCCTCTGAGATGAACCTTCCTGCTGTGGAAGTGGTGTGGTGCAGCGGCCAGGGTGCCTAACTCCGGTCTACAGGGTTCACGGGTCGATCCCAGGTGCTGGCGGCAGGTTAGCCAAGCACCCTATGACTCTGGGCAATAGCTCACTTAATCTTCCAGAGGATCCCCAGTGCAGGTAAACCACTTTGAAGGTAGCTGTGCGCTTTGCAAATACTGGTATTTCATTTCATTTCATTTCGTGCCAAGCTACCACAGGGTTGAGCAAGGGTTATTTTAGGAGGGTAGCCCCCTTCCTCTGACTAGAAGCAAGGGTCCCTATTTGGACAAAGGTGCAAGCCATTGCCAACTAGAGGCCCCCAGTTCTAAACCCCACCTTTTCGTCTACTAAGGTTCTTTTGGACGTTACCCACAATGGAGTGACCTCTATCTTGGTGACCCTTACTTTAAATAAACCGTTCCTTTAAATAAACGAAAGGGAGTTTCACCAGTGGACAAACAAGAAGTGAACCCATACTCGCTAACCTTCTTCCTCATGGCCAACTCCCAACTCCCAACTTTCACCACATGCAACAGCTTGTTGCAGAGTCTCTTTAACAAACTTGACAAACCTTTCCTCCACACCATTGCTTTGTGGATGGTACAGGGATGCCTTTTAATGCTTGATCACCCAGGAACTCCGAAACTCTTTCATGACTAAGGTCATGAACTGAACACTATTGTCTAACAAGAGTGTTAACTGGAAACCCTCATATTCAAATAACTCTTCTAGAAACTCAATCACTCACATTCAGCACATTCAACACATTCACGCACCAACCTCTCTATATGTACATCCATGGCAGGCCACCAATATGCTTACTTGATCCTTTCCTTTGTCATAGCAATGCCTATGTGCGAGATGTGAGCAGTCTTTACTAGCTTATCCCTTAGTGCAAGGGGTGCAACCAACTTACTACCACGCATGAGGAGACCATCCTCCACCTTCAGATCTTCCCTAACTCGCCAAAAGCCTTTGAGGACCTCTTAACAGTCCTTCTTCTCACATCAACCACCTTTGACCATGGTTAGGACTATCCGCAAGTCCAAATCGGTGATGTTCCCTCCACCCTCTCTCGGAAATCAACCCTTCACTAATCACACACACATTAATTCCTTCCTCCAGTTCTTCACCTCCAAACCCCTCAACATCACCTGTTGTTTCACACTCCTCACCCCTGAGTCTTGGCAGACAGTCTGCTAGAACTGTAGAGCCACAACCCACTTCTGTATCCTATGGGAGACAAAGGCAATGCCTGTTAGACCTGGCACCATTGGCGTGGATCTCCTTTCCATGTTTTTTTTTGTTGCAGAGTTTTATATAGCGCGAACTAGAACCGAACCGAATCGGGTATCAGAGCGCTTCACATAGCACCAGTTGCATTACATGAGGACACGCATTCATTTTTTGTTAGGCAAGGGGAGATTAAGTGATTTGCCCAGAATCACAGGATGTTTGGCGTCATTAGCGAGACTCGAACCAGTTGGCCAGGTCCGAGGTCGAATGCCCTAGCCCTAGGCCAACTCCTCTCCTCTAACTCCTCTCCCCTCTCTTTTACTGTTGCCTCATGTTTTTGCTGGTGTTAGATGCTTTGGGCACTGTGCCACTGCAGTCCAGTGCTGCAGTGCGAGTGCTCCCTACTGTAAATTGATGTATTGATTAGTGGCTCCATTATTGGATATTTGGTTTACTTGTCAGATCCTAGTACAGTGCACTGTGTGTGCCCAGGGCGTGTAAATCTAAATGCCGCTAATGGGCTTGTGTCACCCACAGAAGCGGCTTGTAAACGTGTCTAAGGTCTGCCATTGCAGAGCCTGCGTGCAGTCTGGTACTGTCATGCTGACTGGGCAAGTGCACACCACTTGCCAGTCCTTAAACCTTCCCTTTTCTTCATATCAGTCACCCCCATGGTAGGCCCAAGGGCAGGGTGCATTGTAAGTATAAGGTAAGACAAGCCCTGATGTGTGTGGCATGTCCTAATAGTGAGTTACAACCATTTTCGTTTTTCACTATTGCAAGGCTACCTGTTCTCAATAGGCCAGAATGGGCTGCTAGATTATTTCATGTTTATAATCCTAGAAGACTCAGAGAACATGGTAGAAATCCGAGTTTGGTATGCCTGCACTCAGAATAATAAAATACATATTTTTATTTTTTTTTATTTTTTATTAGGCAGCTTGAGGAATACACAAAACAAATTCAAATACAGTACATATAAATTACATCAAGACAAACCTAAAAATCTATTCACAGACGAAAAAAAGAAAAAGAAAGAATACATTGGGAAGAAAAAGATGAGTGTGGAATGAGTTTCGAAAAGAAAATACATAAACCTCAAGAAAGCAATTATCAATAATAACCCTGCAAACACATTAGCTATTTACCCAGTGCTTAAAGGGCCCCCAGATCCTCAAAACCTTTTCACGCCGCCTCTTACCCCCTCTCAAAAACACTGCTGATTCTAAATTATGAAGGGCTAGTACCCCAGCCTTCCAATTTATAAAAGTAGGTGGAACTGGGTTGGTCCATTCCGAAGTTATGCATAATCGAATAAGTGACATAACAATACACGAAAGCGCTATCTCATGAAAGGACCTGGATACAGACATATCTGACTCACAGCCCATAATAACCAATTCTGCAGAATGAACCACATGTATTTTAAGGGATATGTTAATGAAAGATTGTATATCTTGTATAAATAAGTCTAACTTGGTACATGAAAAAAACATATGTGTGTCGTTAGCTGCCAAGAGACCACATCTCGGACACCCCTGGCAATTAGTACCTCCCCATTTTGATATTTTGACAGGAGTGAAATACAAATCGAATAGGGCCATATAGCTTTGGGAACGTAAGGACCCAGAAATTAACACAGAGTTAGAGAGTTCTAATGCGTAAGCTATGTCTAAACCACCCTTCCCTAACTTAGCTTCTAGTTTTGCATTCTGTGCAGCAAGGTCCTCAGGGAGGGTCAATATTAGAGTTTGGTACAGATCACCAATACGAGCCCTCCTTAAGATCAAATCCATCAGTAGGCTTCTAGATGGCACAGTTGGAACGGTACAAAGAAGCTGGGTTAGATAGCTACTAACCAGAAGGTCCTTAAACAAGCATTTGCAATGCAATAGGTCTCGCATTAGGAAAGTGTGAGCTATTCGAATTGTTAATTGAATTTTTTTTATTTATGTGTTGTTTTAGAAAATAGATAAATAATAGAAAAGGCATTTATAATGCCAATAGCTTAAACTTTAATGAGACAGGTATGTGGAGCGTATGTATGTTTTATAGAGTACAGTAAATGTGTGATGTGTAATTATGTGTACAGAGTGGCTTTATGTTGAGTGCATGTATGTTGCATTGAGTAGAGTGTAAATATGTGGAGAGCAATTTTGTGGTACCGAGTGGTATTTTTGTGGTAGTATTTATGTTGTATTGAGTGGAGTGTAATAATGTGGCTTGCAAGTGTGTGGCACTGAGTGGTTTTAGGGGTGTATTTAAGTTTTTATTGAGTAGAGTGTAAATATGTGGTATGTAATTATGTAGCACTGAGTGTTATTATGTGGGGTGCATTTCTGTTGCATTGATTGAAGTGTCATTATGTAGCACATAATTATGTGGCACTGAGTGGTATTGTGTGGAGTGTGTGTTGGATTCAGTAGAGTGTAATCATGTGGCATGTAATAATGTGGCATTGAGCGGTATTATTTTGAGTCTATGTTGCATTGAGTGTAGTGTAATTATGTAGCATATAAATATGTTGCACTGAGTGGTATTGTGTGGAGTGTGTGTTGCATTTAGTAGTAAATAATAATGTGGTGTTTAATTATGTGGCACTGTGTTGTATGCTGTTGCATTGAGTTGTGTGTAAACATGAGGTGTGTAATTATGTGGCACTGAGTGGTATTATTTGTAGTGTATTGTGGATTGAGGCAGTGTAATTATGTATTATATCAGTATGTTGCATTGAGTGGTATTGTGTGGAGTGTATGTTGCATTCAGTATAGTAAATATGTGGTTTGTAATTATGTGGTACTGAGTGGTATTTGGAGTGCATGTTGCATTGAGATCACTGTAATTATGTAGCATATAATTATGTGGAACTGTATGTGATTATATGTAGTGTATTTATGTTGCATTGAGTAGAGTGTAAGTATGAGGCGTGTAATTGTATGGCACTGACTGTTATGGGTTTTCAAACCGTTATGTACATAAGATGCACATGTCTGCATATATGTATGCATGCATGTATATTTGTATTTATAGTGTTATGCAGATGTATATATATATGTATGTATGTACACAGCAGTGTGTGACTGTGCAGTGTGAGACATTGCTGTGTGTGTGTTACATTGCTGTGTGTGTCTGACAGCGCAGTGTGTGTGTGACAGCGCAGTGTGTGTGTGAGGCAGCGCAGTGTGTTTGTGAGGCAGCGCAGTGTGTGTGAGGCAGCGCAGTGTATGTGAGGCAGTGTTGTGTGTGTCTCACAGTGCAGTTTGTGTATGATAGGACAGTGTGAGTGACATATATGTATGTACACAGCAGTGTGTGACTGTGCAGTGTGAGACATTGCTGTGTGTGTGTGACATTGCTGTGTGTGTGTGACAGCGCAGTGTGTGTGTGAGGCAGCGCAGTGTGTGTGTGAGGCAGCGCAGTGTGTGTGTGAGGCAGCGCAGTGTGTGAGGCAGCGCAGTGTGTGTGAGGCAGCGCAGTGTGTGCATGTGAGGCAGCGCAGTGTGTGCGTGTGAGGCAGCGCAGTGTGTGCGTGTGAGGCAGCGCAGTGTGTGTGAGGCAGCGCAGTGTGTGTGAGGCAGCGCAGTGTGTGTGAGGCAGCGCAGTGTGTGTGAGGCAGCGGAGTGTGTGTGAGGCAGCGCAGTGAATGTGAGGCAGTGTTGTGTGTGTCTCACAGTGCAGTTTGTGTGTGATAGGACAGTGTGAGTGACACAGCAGTGTGTGACTGCCTAGTGTGAGACATTGCTGTGTGTGTGTGACAGCGCAGTGTGTGTGTGAGGCAGCGCAGTGTGTGTGTGAGGCAGCACAGTGTGTGTGTGTGTGAGACATTGCTGTGTGTGTGAGACATTGCTGTGTGTGTGAGGCAGCGCAGTGTGTGTGTGAGGCAGCGCAGTGTGTGTGTGTGTGGCAGCGCCGTGTGTGTGTGAGGCAGCGCAGTGTGTGTGTGTGAGGCAGCGCAGTGTGTGTGCGTGAGGCAGCGCAGTGTGTGTGTGATGCTGCACAGTGTGTGTGTGAGGCAGTGCAGTGTGTGTCTCACAGTGCAGTTTGTAACAGAGCAGGGTGTGTGTGTGTGAGGCAGGGCAGTGTGTGTGTGTGTGAGGCAGGGCAGTGTGTGTGTGTGTGAGGCAGCGCAGTGTGTGTGTGAGGCAGCGCAGTTTGCGTCTCACAGTGCAGTTTGTGTGTAACAGCGCAGTGTGTGTATGTGATAGGACAATGTGAGTGACACAGCAGTGTGCGACTGCGTAGTGTGAGACAGCGCAGTGTGTGTGAGGAAGTGTAGTGTGTGTGTGTGTGTGAGGCAGCGCAGTGTGTATGAGGCAGCGCAGTGTGTGTGTGAGGCAGCGCAGTGTGTGTGTGTGAGGCAGCGCAGTGTGTGTGTGTGAGGCAGCGCAGTGTGTGTGTGTGTCTGAGGCGGCGGAGTGTGTGTGTGTGTGTGAGGCAGCGCAGTGTGTGTCTGAGGCAGCGCAGTGTGTGTGTCTGAGGCAGTGCAGTGTGTGTGTCTGAGGCAGCGCAGTGTGTGTGTCTGAGGCAGCGCAGTGTGTGTGTCTGAGGCAGCGCAGTGTGTGTCTGAGGCAGCGCAGTGTGTGTGTCTGAGGCAGCGCAGTGTGTGTGTCTGAGGAAGTGCAGTGTGTGTGTCTGAGGCAGCGCAGTGTGTGTGAGGCAGTGCAGTGTGTGTGTGTGTGTATGAGACAGGGCAGTGTGTGTGAGGCAGCGCAGTGTGTGTGTGTGAGGCAGCGCAGTGTGTGTGAGACAGCGCAGTGTGTGTGTGTGAGGCAGCGCAGTGTGTGTGTATGTGTGAGGCATCGCAGTGTGTGTGTGTCTGAGGCAGCGCAGTGTGTGTGTGAGGCAGCGCAGTGTGTGTGTCTGAGGCAGCACAGTGTGTGTGTCTGAGGCAGCGCAGTGTGTGTGTCTGAAGCAGCGCAGTGTGTGTGTCTGAGGCAGCGCAGTGTGTGTGTCTGAAGCAGCGCAGTGTGTGTGTCTGAGGCAGCGCAGTGTGTGTGTGTGTGAGGCAGCGCAGTGTGTGTATGTGTGTGATGCAGCGTAGTCTGTGTGTGAGGCAGCGTAGTGTGTGTGTGAGGCAGCGCAGTGTGTGTGTGAGGCAGCGCAGTGTGTGTGTGAGGCAGCACAGCGTGTGTGTGAGGCAGCGCAGTGTGTGTGAGGCAGCGCAGTTTGTGGGTGATGCAGGGCAGTATGTGGGTGATGCAGGGCAGTGTGTGTGAGATGCAACGCAGTGTGTGTGTGAGGAAGTGCAGTGTGTGTCTCAGTGCAGTTTGTAACAGCGCAGTGTGTGTGTGAGGCAGTGCAGTGTGTGTCTCCAAGTACAGTATGTGTGTGAGGCAGCGCAGTGTTTGTGTGACAGCGCAGTAGGAAACCTTTGACATTGCATAGGAAAGGCTCTGTGTGAATGTAAAAGGTTTTTTAAGGGTAATGCGTGCGAGCCAGGAAGTCTGTGGCTGAGATGCAAACAGTTTGTGAGGCTCAGCAGGAGCAAGTGGGAGGAGGGAGTGGGAGAGGGGAGTGATATAGATCAAAGCACTCTTCTGCTGTCAGTGGCCGCAGGCTGCCAAACGGAGAGCGCGCCCGTCACACTTGAACTGTGTGTGATCCGAGACCTAAAAATAAGTCATGGAGTGGCAGGTAACTACTTTTACTTCATGGGGCCGTCAAGTATTTTTTAACAGTGGCATGTTACTAAAGGCGGGGACTGAAATGTTCGGACAGTGACCCCCCACTGATGTCACAGACTGCAGCAGCTTGGTAGCTCTGATCACCAGAGTGAGATGCTGCTGACAGTTACTGCCACTTTGCTATGCTTCATGCTATATACAAAGAGTACTTAGTTATGCTTCTTTGTCCACGGTCCTTTTAGGCCCCTACTCACTTTTTTGTTCAATTTATGACACTTTTTAGCCCGCATCAAAGTGGGTACTTTGCAAAACAATCTCCAAAAAATAGAGAGTTTCCCAGAGACCAGAAAGGACTGGGTATCAAGTATTTATCAAAAGAAAATCCTTTCTGTGTATTAATCTTTCCTTTGGTGACCAAAAGGCCTACACATTCAAATCAATACCAGTTTTATAATTGTGGTATTACAGAGATATTAGGTAAATATTCGTACTCCACACTAGAAAAACATTTTTTTACTCTCAAAAGTTTATTATACAGGAACATTTATATTAAAAACCATTGTTTAAAATTGCAGACAATTAGTGTTATAAGTAGGGTGCTCTGGTACAATCTTAAATACTGTCTAACAATTCCGATTTACGGTATCTACCTCAGAGTCACTCCACATTAAAAAATCGTGCATTTTTATGTTCACAAATTAAATACGAAATACATATAAAACATATACATTTAAAAGTCCCACTGTCGACGCGTTTCGGTGCGTTGGTTACAATTATGGCACCTTCCTCAGGACGGACGAGTTTAAAACCAAAGATTATTTTACTTCTTTCTAAAAAAAAAAATACATATAATTAATACACTGTTCCTACAGAGAGTTTATTCTAGTTGTGGATAGGTCTAATGAAGTTTACTCTTTGTATGTTAACTGCCCTTACTTGAAGTATAGGGATTGAGGTCCTTCTATTGATTTTCAGGATAGCTGTATCTCCTTGTATGGTTGCGAATAGGTTCATTCACTACGAGGTCTTTTTGGGTCATTGACTTCTATATAAGCATGGGCGAATTTTGCGAATCTTGCGTTCGCGAATTTTGCGGATTTGCGAACTCGCAATCCGCAAAATCCGCGAATTCTCGCGAATTTGCGGATTTTTTTTTTTTGTGTTCGCGCGGGTTTCTGCCAGTTCGCGAGGGTTTTTGTACAATTTCGCAAACGCGAACTTACCTGTCGGGTCGCAAGTTTTGCGAACTTGTTGTTTCTACGTGTCCAGCCTGTTTGGGACACTCTTCTTCATCACTGCCACCCTCTGTCACCACTGCCACTCTCTGACTACTCATGCCACCCTCTGGCCCACCCATGCCACCCTCTGTTTCATCACAGCACCCTCTGGTTGTCCAGTGTACATTATTGTGGCAAAGCAAAGCACACCTTCCCTGCCTCAAGTGACCTGAATTAATTTGGGGCTGATTAATGTGTCACAGAATATTTTTTTAGCTGGCACCTGCTTCCTTAGTGCTTCCTGATTAGTGATCTTTTGCACTTGCTAAGTGCTTTCATTGTTGCAAAATTAGTTACAACACCTGCCCTGCCCCAACTGACAATAATGAATTAGGGGCTGATTAATGTGTCACTGGATTTGAACTTCCAGCCTGGCTCCTGCTTGTCTCCCTTAGCTGTAATTCAGGACCTTTGTGGCATATGTGGAACTATTCTGAGGGTCAGAGCAGGGTCACAAAATAGTTGCAAGTAGGCAACTGAACTCTGGAGGGGCCCCTCAGGAAGCACTACCGGAAATGGCTACTAATGATGAGCTTGAACTTTTGAACCTGGTAAGTAGTTTCAGTTTTGCTAAGATCGTATTTCTGCAATTTAGCGCTTATTCGCGGGGCGCGAAGTTGAACTGGGAAGCCGCGAACTCACGCGAACAGTGCGAGCAAGCCATAAAATCCGCTTCTCGCGGATTTGCGGATTTTGCGGGAAATTCGCGAATCTCGCGGATTGCGAATTTACCGAAAATCCGCAAAATCCGCGAGCGGAACGGATTTTCCGCCCATACTTACTTCTATAATAAAAGATCATGGAATTATACACCATACTACAGAGACTTGTGGCCTATTTTTACATTTATCAGGGGCCACTTACTCATAGGGTTCTGGTTGACACTTTATTAAAT
Source organism: Lissotriton vulgaris (assembly GCF_964263255.1). Taxonomy (NCBI): domain Eukaryota; kingdom Metazoa; phylum Chordata; class Amphibia; order Caudata; family Salamandridae; genus Lissotriton; species Lissotriton vulgaris. The sequence goes on along the minus strand of NC_141685.1, from coordinate 94,082,705 downwards.
GGTGTCTGTCGAGCAGGTGCGTTGTATTGATGTGCACCGTCTGTATTAGGTTGTCATGCCGTGCCAGTAAAGTACACGTGTGTCAATGTATACTTTAAATAATGGGTAAACAACTGGCGCGAATATATAGGGATAGACTGATACATACCAATAGCTTTTGCGTCTAATGCGGACAATCAGGCTGTTCTTTCTTTCACCCCTCCCAGTGGTATCTTTGTACCTATGCCAGATGACATGACATTATGATTTAGTGCATGTATATGTGGGGATTATAGATTGTCGATTCCCTGTCTACTGGTTCATTGTTTGAAAAATAGTACATACCGATTAAGGGCTATACTGTCCCTTTTTCGTCTGATATGCAGCGTTCTCTCCTTTTCATTGAGCGCTGTAAGATGCACTGTGGGGTGGGGGGATATTTTCAGTACAGTCCTCTCCCAACCTAGGCAGTAAGTAAGTAGTATTTAGATTAATGTCATGGCCCATACCCAGATACAAATTTATTATTAATAATACTATTCTTTTCATTCCCCTGGTTACCAGACTAACTGCCAGCAAAAGTGATTTCGCCTAATGCTGGTGTCTGCTCGGTGGTCTAATTCACTTGACTATGCTGTTTAAGCTAGGTGCCTCTCAAAGCCTTAAAGATGCATTGCCCCGTTTGTTCATTTAATATATCATTTGCATTTATTTACACTCCTAGTCTCAGCAAGCACTTAAATAAAGTACCACATTTTGCCCCTTAAAATTGTGACTTAGAGTCTATTCTAATATAGCGTAGGGTTGTTCTTGCTACTAATTACTCAAAAATTCTAGCCCCCTCTATAGAGTGACTACCAACAGCCAAGTCCTCACCTTCAAAAACGGACATTCGGCGAACCTGCTCCTGACGGCTTCCTGCTTTCACCGCAACTGACGAAAGCAGTGAAACGCGCGGGCCTTAAATACCCTTTTGATTTGCTAATTGGATTTTGTATTGTCTACCTAATTGGCATTTATGCAATTAGCGGCGGAACTATTATGTGAGCGCCATTTTAGTAGTTCTGAATATCACTCTATACGAACTACAAAAACACGGGTTCGAAACTTTTGCCCAATGATTTTCTGGGAATTCCGAGTTGCGGTCCCTCCTTCCTCGTATTTAATATATTTTATTTATTGCCAAGGTTCATACATTCTTTGGCGTTTCGTTAAGGGTAGAGGTGCTGAATATGAGCTTTGCGCCATTTTAGTAGTTCTGAATGTCACTCTATAGAAACTACAAAAACGCGGGTTCGAAACTTGGGCCGAATGATTTTCTGGGAATTCCGAATTGCAGTCCCACCATCCTCGTATTTAATATGTTTTATTTGTTGCCAAGATTAATACATTCTTTGGCGTTTCGTTAAGGGTAGAAGTGCTGAGTACGGGCTTTGCTACTTAATAGCAAAGGCCTAGTGTAGGTGCCATTTTAGTAGTTCTGGATGTTAATCATCCAGGAACTACCAAGACGCGGGTTCAGGCCTCGGACTGTCTATTCTATGACTTTCTGATTTATACAGCACCATCTATATAATTATTATTTTTTTATATATTTGTTGTCATTTGTTGCCTAACCCTTGCCTATCTCGGCATTTCGTCATTGTTTGCATGCATTGCTGTTTGGATATGTAAAGCACATTTTTTCAGAGCCATTTTCATAGTTCTATTCTCCCGTGTTTTTAATTAAAGGATTACTGGATTGCCAGATGAGTCCTCGCTTTCTATTATGGTGCTTTTGGTATTTATGGTATTCCTAAAGCTGGATTTTTGTTGTGTTCCTCGAGGTGCTGTTTAGTAAGGGAAACCTGACATACAGGTATAGGGCTACTGGTAGAACGTTATATATATTGTTTAATGACCATATTGCTATCAAGTTACAAGGATGTATCTTTTTATGATCATCGAAATAATGGCTATCTCTCATCCCATCTTGTACCTATACACATGAACAGTGACCTTAATATAGAGCAACACTGAATTACAATTTTTAATCTCCAAATAACAAATGAATTATTTTCACATTTCTTATTATCACATCTTACAACAATTACATTGGCATCTTACTCTTCTAAATAAACGTATGCTCAAAATATAATTACAGTGATTTTCAGTGGGAGTGGTTCTCAGGCATTTAATCGCTTATTATTTGTTTTCAACAGTGTATATGCAGGAGTCACTAATTTTTAGTTTCAGATGATATACATAGGCAAAGATCTACAGTGTTATCTAATCATTCTATCCCATTCCTCACTGCCATTTAATCCTTGGTAGTATGATTTGAATTTGGACATCTAGAACTGTTCTCTTTGTTTTCGTTTTTTATTTAAGTCGCCTCCTCTTACTGAGATTTTAATCTTTTCCAGAATAAACCACTTGATTTCATCAATGTTGTGGTTTTCGGCTATCCAGTGCTCCCCCAACGGAGCGTTTTTTCTTTTCTTTTTTATTGCAGATCGGTGTTCCGTGAGGCGTAGACGCATTTCGCGTCCCGTCTCCCCAATGTAACATTTGTTACATGGGCACAGCAAAAGGTACCCTACATTGGTAGTACGACAGTTGACGTGTTCGTTCATCCAATGGGTTATACCATTGACTTCCAATTTATCGGTCTTCATAATGTTCTTGCAATGTGAACAAGAACCACAAGGCAACTTTCCCCTGATAGGACTGTTGTTCACTACATTTCTTTGTCCTCCACTTTTTGGTTCTTTGAAGGTATGCACTAGATGATTCCTTATGGTCTTGTTTCTCCTATACGCATATGTTGGTTTAGCTATAGGTGTTGTCCCTGCTTTGTTTAGTATACCCCAATTTCTGTTTATCAGATTTTTTACTTTGTTACTGAAACCGTTGTAGTCCGATACCATAATGATGCCATCATTGCGGTCATTTGTTTTTGAGGGTCCCTCAAAAAGACTGTCACGGTTGTTGTACTTTGCGCGCTTATATGCTTGTTTTATAAGGCGCTTAGGGTATCCTCTCTGAGACAACTTGGTTTTTAGGACGGCTGCATGTTTTTCATAGCTGGCTCTATCACTGCAGTTACACCTGACTCGTAGGAATTGACTAAAAGGTATCCCATCTTTCTGACATTTGGGGTGGTAACTCGTGTGAGGAAGTAGAGTATTACGGTCTGTGGGTTTTACAAACAAGTCTACATTGAGGGCTCCTTCTTTTTCATGGATTTTAATATCTAGAAAGTCTACTGATACTTGACTTTTGTTTGAGGTGAACTTAAGGTTTGGATCCCCACAGTTGATCCATTCTAGAAAGGTATCTAGTTCCCCTTCATGTCCATCCCAGATAAAGAAGATGTCGTCTATAAATCGAGACCAGCACTTCACATTCTCGAAGAAAGGACACATTTTGTTGTGAATGTGCTGAGTCTCGAATCTCCCCACATATAGGCATGCCAGGCTGGGAGCACATGTGGCTCCCATACTGGTACCCTTGATCTGGCAGTAGTAATCGTTTTTGAATAGGAAGATGTTGTTTTTTAAAATTATCTCTATACATTCTATAATGAAGGTATTTTGTGCAGTCAAGTCCCCATTATCATTACCCAAAATATCCTTCATCATTTTTACAGTATCTTCTTGCGGGATATTCGTATATAATGCTTCAATATCGAGGCACACCAACCATTGGGTGTCTTTATTGAATGCTATCCCTTCAATTTTGGAAATCATGTGGGTAGTATCTTTTATATATGAGGGTAGTTGTGTAACCAAAGGCTGAATAAAATGGTCCACATATTTACTGAGAGGCTCAGTCAGGGATTCAATTCCAGACACTATAGGGCGCATTGGGGGGTCTTCCAAATTTTTATGCACCTTAGGCAACCCATATAGTGCAGGGACCTTGGGGTTCTCATTTAATAAGAATCAATATTCTTTTTCACATATGATGTTGTCTTCTTTAGCGAAATTTACAACATCACTGACCTTCTTCTTCAGACTGTTCCATTCTCTCACATTACTAGATTTATAGTGTGACTCGTTATTCAGGAGTTTTAACATTCTTTTTTCATAGTCTTCCGTTGTTAAAACCACTATGCTTCCACCCTTGTCTCCAGGTTTTATGGTGATTTCATCACTGGATGACAGGGACTTTAATGCCTCTCTTTCCTGCTTTGATAAGTTGTTTTCAGTCCATACCTGTGTATCTAGTAGTTTCTCTAAACCAATGGTCACTGCTTTTTCAAAGGTATCTACCTCTGATCCCACCATAGCTATATTGGGTGTCCATATGGACGGTGGTTTGAGGCCTGATTTATTGGTGGTTTCTCTACTCTCTTTGCCTTCAAAAAATTTTTTAACTCTGATTTTTCTAAATAGGTCCCTCACATCCCTTTCGATATTGAATCTACAACCTGTTGTGCTGGGGGCAAAGCCTAAACCCTTTTCTAAAACACTAGTTTCGTGTTTAGTGAGCGTTTTTTTGGAGAGGTTTATTATTGGGGCTTTTTGGGCTTCTCCCTCTATTGCCCCTCCTTGTTTTGGGACAGGCACCTAGCTTAAACAGCATAGCCATGTGAATTAGACCACCGAGCAGACACCAGCATTAGGCGAAATCACTTTTGCTGGCAGTTAGTCTGGTAACCAGGGGAATGAAAAGAATAGTATTATTAATAATAAATTTGTATCTGGGTATGGGCCATGACATTAATCTAAATACTACTTACTTACTGCCTAGGTTGGGAGAGGACTGTACTGAAAATATCCCCCCACCCCACAGTGCATCTTACAGCGCTCAATGAAAAGGAGAGAACGCTGCATATCAGGCGAAAAAGGGACAGTATAGCCCCTAATCGGTATGTACTATTTTTCAAACAATGAACCAGTAGACAGGGAAACGACAATCTATAATCCCCACATATACATGCACTAAATCATAATGTCATGTCATCTGGCATAGGTACAAAGATACCACTGGGAGGGGTGAAAGAAAGAACAGCCTGATTGTCCGCATTAGACGCAAAAGCTATTGGTATGTATCAGTCTATCCCTATATATACCCGCCAGTTGTTTACCCATTATTTAAAGTATACATTGACACACGTGTACTTTACAGGCACGGCATGACAACCTAATACAGACGGTGCACATCAATACAACGCACCTGCTCGACAGACACCATTTAATAAAGTGTCAATCAGAACCCTATGAGTAAGTGGCCCCTGATAAATGTAAAAATAGGCCACAAGTCTCTGTAGTATGGTGTATAATTCCATGATCTTTTATTATAGAAGTCAATGACCCAAAAAGACCGCGTAGTGAATGAACCTATTCGCAACCATACAAGGAGATACAGCTGTCCTGAAAATCAATAGAAGGACCTCAATCCCTATACTTCAAGTAAGGGCAGTTAACATACAAAGAGTAAACTTCATTAGACCTATCCACAACTAGAATAAACTCTCTGTAGGAACAGTGTATTAATTATATGTATTTTCTTTTTTAGAAAGAAGTAAAATAATCTTTGGTTTTAAACTCGTCCGTCCTGAGGAAGGTGCCATAATTGTAACCAACGCACCGAAACGCGTCGACAGTGGGACTTTTAAATGTATATGTTTTATATGTATTTCGTATTTAATTTGTGAACATAAAAATGCTTGATTTTTTAATGTGGAGTGACTCTGAGGTAGATACCGTAAATCGGAATTGTTAGACAGTATTTAAGATTGTACCAGAGCACCCTACTTATAACACTAATTGTCTGCAATTTTAAACAATGGTTTTTAATATAAATGTTCCTGTATAATAAACTTTTGAGAGTAAAAAAATGATTTTCTAGTGTGGAGTACGAATATTTACCTAATATCTCTGTAATACCACAATTATAAAACTGGTATTGATTTGAATGTGTAGGCCTTTTGGTCACCAAAGGAAAGATTAATACACAGAAAGGATTTTCTTTTGATAAATACTTGATAACCAGTCGCTCAGTGATAAAAAACGAACTGCTCAGTGACTTTCACTGTGGTTTTTTAAAAATATTTTTGTGTGCTGCTGATTTTGATTGTTTGCCTAGCCCTAGCCGTAAATAATTAATTTGAAAGCACTCTTCGAGTAAGCCTAAAACAAGCAATGGGGGAAGAGGAGGCAGCTGAGAAATGAAGCAAAGGGCAGCTGACAAAGAGTGCCTTGGTGGAATTCAAGCGCACCCTAAAGACGTACACGAAGGCAGACTTTGGCACTAGGATGGGATGAACACATACATTTGTGCGCGTTAATAGAGGGATAATAAAGTAGAGCAAAGCATGTGAAACCTCAACGCGCTCACACCGGCCGGCAGTGCAAGAATCCAACGCTGATACATGGAAAGTCAAGCGTGATGGTCACTAATTTTCACTTAAGAATGTCTGCTGCTTCCAGCCTTTCTAGTCAGTCTTGTGAATTCTGTTATGTACTTACTGCATTAGATTTCTGCAGTTAGAGGAAGCGACTTCGAATGAAGAAACGTCCGAGGAGCTTAGGAGTGGGGAGGAGGAAGAACAGCCTGGGAGGGCTGGTGTTGAGAAACAAGCAATGTCCTGAGCAAATAGGGGCCTGAAGCAGTGGAGTGGGAGAGGTGAGGGGGGAGTCACGGGGAGATTAAGGGACAGAAGGCAAGCGGCCGTGAAGTGTAGGCGGGGGGCGGGGAGCAGAGCCTTTGAAGAGCCAGAGAGAGTGAAGTGAATAATTAGGGGAGGAGAACTGGCAGGCTGATAGGCAGAAGGCTCAGGCAAGCTCGTGCATGAGGCGTGCACTTCCCAAAATCCTCTGGGGAAGAGCCCTTGGCCTTAAGAAATGGGTTGGCTGCATTAGGGCTCTTTTCCTATTCCTACGGAATAGGAAAGGCGAGCCCTAAAAATTCATGGGTGTGCAAACCATACTTATCTTTTAAAAATGAAAAAGAAGCTATTTTGCCATCATAAGCGAGATCACCTAGTACTTTAATACCTAGGGAGTTCCACCTAAATGTAACAGAGTCCTGAAAGATAGATGGCAATAGCGTAGCCGCAGTCAGAGGTGTATAAAAATTAATATTCGGAATAGAGCAATAACGACGGACCTTCCTCCACACTGAAAACATTGTTGCAATAACCTTGAACTTTGTTTTTTTGTAGTAACTAGGTTCTAGTGCTGAAAGAAGAGTCCCGTTGGCGTCAGCCCCTAGACCAATCTCAAAAATAGAAGGACAACAAGCCAGAGGAAGTGGAGCTCGTGTAGCAAATAGTGGAACAACCAGATGTTGTATGAGAGCAGCCCAATTATAAAGCAGTAAATTAGGGACTGACCACTCACCCCTATCTAATGGAAGACACATCCATTTAGCAGCTCTCTGCTGAGACTGATAGCGCCAAAGGAACCGATTACAGCATCTTTGCGCGCTGGAGAGACTAGATTGAGAAAATTCCAAAGGAATGGTCCTAAATAGGTACAGAAATTTTGGCAACACCAACATCTTCAGTACATTCCTCCGTCCAAATAAAGACAAATGGAGATTATCAAGCCTTTGTAGAGTAGACTTTACTGTATCTATGATTGGCAAAATATTCATTTCCGGCAGGTGTTCAATTTCAGCGGTAATCTTGATACCCAGATAGGTAGCACTTTGTACTATTGGGACATCGGAAATTGGCTGTGAGGTGGTCCAAGAGAACCAACTGCCCAGGAACACTAAGAAATATGGGCAGTGGGTGACCATCAATGGCCAAAAGGTGAAGGCTCTTAGAGACACAGGAGCCGGTGTGACAGCTGTCAGGTGTCACCTGGTGTCTCAAGACCAGGTTGTCCCACATGTATTCTGCCGAGTTGTTAACGCCGACAACACAGAGAGTCGTTGTCAGATGGCTCAGGTTCCCTTTGAGTGGGGGGGTCTCTGGTACTCTTCAGGTAGCTGTGAGGCCCGCCAAGCCTGTTGACTGTTTGTTGGGGAACGATTTGGAGAGCTCACCTTTGGAAAAGGTGGAGAAGAGTACTCACCTGAGGATGGTGGGTCTGTCTGACTGGGTGTGCGTGACCACCCGGTCAATGGCAGCCAAGAGGGGTGTTCAAGAGGACTTGGAGCCTGAGAGGAAGGCCCTGGAACCTGCCTTAGAGAGAAGAGGCACGGGGTGCGTAAAACCGGCCCACGAAGTTCTCATGGCCCAGGAGGAGGTAGACCCCTAGGGGGATGCCTTGGAGCCTACCGGGGAACAGGTGCTGAACTGGGGTACCTGCCTTAGCTGACCCATTGGCAGCAGGAAGGAGGCCCCTCCAGGGAAGAATTCTGCAGGGAGCAGAGAGAATGCCCTTCTTTTAAGGGCTTGCGGCAACAGGCTGCAAGCCAGGCAGCAGGTGATCAGTCTGGATCACATTGGATCTACTGGGAGAATGGTCTCCTGTATAGTGAGCCTTCGGCCTCCTAATGGGCGTGCAGCAGGCGAAGAGTAGCCGTGCCCTAAGCCATTCCTGGTGCTGCTGGCAGCGCCAGGATTGGCTGAGAGGGACTGTAGGCGCCAACGGACTCGGGGCGGCGCGGACCTGCTCAGGATCTCAGGTAGGATTTAAAAAATGTATTTTAATAGCCCCCACCCCGCGTGACACTCCCTCACGCCCCCTCCACGAGCCCGACTGCCTGTGTGCAACCCAGGGCTGGAGGCTGGACCGTGTCTACGGCACCTGCTTCTGTGATGAGGAGTGCACGCGGGCCAGGGACTGCTGCTATGACTAGACCTAGGCCTGCCTAGGTAGGTGGATGCTGTTTGTCACATACACAGGGTACGCATGGGACTCATTCTGGGCCTTCAAATACACAGGCGGGTTGGTCAAGCAGAAGATGAGTGCGTTGTTGCAGATCACACAAAGTGTCAGAGGTCAGTCATCTATAGCTCCTCTCTCTGAACTTATGCATGCGCACCATATATATATCACATTCCTTTACACAGGTGGCATGCCTTTTGGCATCAGATATGTGATGCCGGACCTCAATTTCTCATCTTACTTCTCGCCCTGAAGGCATCTACAGAACAGCTTTGCGCGTGCCCCTTGGTCGACCGGCCGTTTCACCACTCGTTCGTTTCCGAAGTAGGTTTCTGCTTTCAGAGCCCGGTGAGGTGCCATGCGCAGCCATGCCACCTTGGTTGGATTCTGGTGGTGGCCTCCTGTAGCACGGGGCTGGTTTCAAAATGTGCCCAGGGCTGATTTCCATTTCCAGAGCGTCTCTGACGGGTTGTTTTCTTCGGACCATATAACACTGGAGTTTTTGTCCTGACATGCCTCTGATGTCCTAGATTTCCCCCAATGATGACGCTACAACCTTGGTGCTCGTTAACTATGCTTTATTAGATAGGTCTGTCCCTAAAGAGCGCCGAGCCTCTACTGCCCGTACCGGCTCTTCGCACCCTTGGTTCACGCAGCGCGCGCAGCCTTACGCGGGCGTGGCACATCACGTGGCTTACGTGACGTGCATACACTAGAGCGCGCAACTACATATCTCCCCTTTTTTCCAACGCAACAGCAATAACTCACAGTCCACTGTTCATTTCATAGTCTCTGAATCTGGCTGGTTTGACCACCACCCTACCCCGGCGGGTCAGTCTTACCGGGGTGTTGGTGGTCTCACTTTCGTAGCTTCCTTCACTCGCCTGCGCGGCCGCGCTTCCTTCTCTCTCGTTCCGACATCCTCCTGCCATCTGCTCCTGATCATTCACTACTGTCTCTAATTCTTGTGGCCCTTCTCCGCCCCCCCCAGCCAAGGTCTCTGGGGGCTCCTGCTCTACTGATTCAGTCCCTTCATCTCCGAAGTCTGTAGCGCTTTGGTTCCAATTTAGGATCTTGTTGCATCTTGCCATGCGGTCCTGCGACCACACGCTCCCGTCGCTCAGTAAGGCTGCTCTGCCCAGGACTTCTTTCACTTGCATTGGCTTGCTATATTTGCTCTCCCCCTTCCTCTGCGCAGTGGCTAACCTTACTCGTACCCATTCTCCTTTTTCCAGGCCAGTGCTCCTTACATTTCTTCTGTTGTCGTAGTGTTTGGTGTAGACTGCCTGAGCTTTCTCCAGGTTGGCTCGCACCACGGCGGGGGACCATTCGCTCGTGACTGTTTTTTCTTTCCACACTCTGTTGTCTTGGGTAAACGGTTCACGTCCTCTCAATATCTGGAACGGGCTGTAGCCCGTGCTAGTGGTAGTGATCCTGTAGGCCCAGACCATGTGCCAGATTTCCACTTCTGTGGTAAATAAAATTACCGTATCATTTTTCCATACAATTATAAGTGAAAAGGATAGCTCAATTAATGAGAGGCAGAGTCCGTGGAATCTGAGTCATACAGGCTTTAATGAAATACCTCGAGGTATGGACATCGAGTTCCATCACCACTAAGGTTCAGGAAGGGATATTCAACATTTTATTAACATCACACATTATATATAGTAAAACAGTATACTTGAATCAAATACAGTATGCGTAACAGGTGAAAAGAGAGAGATAAGAACACATGTGCGTAACAGGAGGCGTGTAAGAAGGCGTACACATGGGCGTGCACTGGACATGTCAGAGAAACGTCACATGAAACGTCACAAGTGGGAGGATGCTTTAGAGAAAGTTTGCAGGATCAGCAGAAACTCTTGACCTATATGCGCGCGCAATTGAGCATAACGTGTAACTGGGGAGAGCTGGGGGCTTTGACTTTTGCACGAGTAGAGGAGACTAATGTTTGGGGCGTCAGAACGACCTGCACCTATAGCATATCTGGTATCTTATGTTTGGAGGATGTAATGTCTTGAAGTAAAAGGTCTCTTGGGCAGAGGCCGTTCATCACTGAATACTAGTGCGTGCATATGAATCTTCATGTAGAGTGCGGGGGCCATGGGCCTACCATGGAAACAGGAGCAGTAAATTACTTGCATGGAGACAGGAAGGCAGGGCCCTTTGCTCTGCAGCCGGGAATATGTTTACCTATTTCACTAGACTGGAATGTGTTTTCGAGGAGGCTGAACAGATAACTGTAGGCAAAATAACGTTTTGGCAGGCAAGCAGGCCGAGCCGGGCACCGCTCGTTTGTGCAGGATGTAAGGTAGAGGTCGGGGATGCATACCTAAACTGCAGCTTTCAGAGGCAGAAAAGAACTCGGAGTCTCGTTAAGGGCCTGGCTCGACTGGGCCAGGAAACATGGAGAAAACGTGTGCTTTACTCAAAAGTGTACCATGTAAAAACGTTGGCACCATAGGCCTAGAAGCCTATTTAACGTGATTTTCTTGGGGAACTGTATAACTGACATGTTAACGTTGGACGCAAATGCATATGCGACTCTCTAGCATGCACAGAAAAGGAATTACATGGCATACATGGAACACGTGTGTTTGAATGGGGTGCAAGTTGGGGACACTTGAGCTACCTGAAAATTTCTATTACCTCATTCCCTCCTTGGCCCCTACTTCACCCTTTAGGATATATCTATATTCATGAGACCATCTATCTGTTCATATAACATCATTTGTTCATCTCTCTTCATTCGAGAACGGGAACGTGTACTTGGACGGGGAATACAAGCTGTGGCGCACAAGCCGCAAATCGCTGGCCCACATTGCAGACAGAGACAAGAACTGAATAGGATAAGCAGTATTATTCCTAGGAATGATAGCAATTTCCATCCCCAGGCGGACATCACACTCCAGAGCCAACCGGACCAAGTCCAAGTGCCTGGATTCTGGTGAATCAGGTGTGCTATTTCGTGAAGCCTTGTTATGGCCTTATACACGGATGGCGGGTTATTAGGAATGAAAACACAACAACTGGATCCGATCACTCTACAAGCCCCGCCCCTATCGGCCAAGATGACGTCAAGGACAAGGCGATTTTGAAGAACAACAATCCTCATAGCAGATTGCTCTTCAGTCAGGTTACCTAAAGCAAAAGTAGTTTCGTTCACTAACACTTCAAGTGTTCTCGTTAACCTGCATATTATTTTACTGTTCTGGACAGGACCTATGAACCAGAAGTATCCTTTAACATAATCCTTATACTGATCCCATGCTGATTCGGAATAATCAATAACGGGAGGAAGGTCTCTTCTGTGTCTGATATTCACAAGGCGTGAATTTCGATGATAATCAGGCGGGGCTAGAAAAACAGGTGGCAATAGGAACGCAATATAACACGTCCCATCCCAATCAGGGGGCAGATGTACATAAGCTGTCTGACCACAAATAAAATAAGAATGGCGTGAGGCTTTGAAAGTAGACTTTCCTTTATCACTGAATTCGACCACAGTATTACAATCACTGTGTCCTAGATGAACTGAACCATTCTTTCTAACGCATAATTCACCTTTCACTGGCAAAACTGTTATAAATGGCAAGTTCGAATTAGTCTCGGACTGGACGTTCAAGATCATGAGATTGAGGGAAAAGTTACCTAATTCATACACTTCATTTTCTAGGTCGGTCCCTATCCTTTGAGGGAGACTGTCTGCGCCTGGGAAATATGCTTTATTCATAACTGTATTCAGGTTCCCCCATATCCAATTGCCTTGGGAAACATGGGACGTACTATCTAAGGAAGACATTAACGCAAACCATGCTCCACATGAACCATTATGTGTAAACGGGTAAGGAAAGAGGGGCAGAGCTCCCTTGTATTTCTGATAAGGTGGGAGTCGGCCACATGCCCAGCAATTTGTGGCATTGCTGGTCTGGTGAGTATGGTGTAACATACGAATGAATGTATTGTTGCGCATTGCTAGTCGATAGGACAATTCATGAGGGGGCAGGTCGCTGAAAGAGTGTTCTGCAGAATCATTAGAGACATGTGAATTGAAAGGAGGAAAGAAATCATGTAACAAAAAGCTTACACATATGATCGAAATGCTCAGAATAAACATGAAAATTAATGTTATAATGCATCGACTAATCAAGTTCTTACGATATTGTTCTCTCTTTTTGATACGCCTATCTCTCTGACTACTTGGGTCTATCTTATTCATGTCAGAAACCTGTCTAACCGCTTCACCCGAGGGGGACTTAAACAATTAAACGCTGTCTGACTTACTAGACCTCAACTTGGCACGATACTCCTGTTGGGGAGTTTTTTCTATCAGGGGAAGTTTAGAGTCAGTGTCCGAAAGGGGGCAGTCCTTAATCGAAGTCTCTGGACACAGTCCGTGAACTTTTTTAATATGGCTGGAGTGTAACCACCCCTTGCGTCCTTCCAGCTTTACAGCGGTCCTCGTTGTCATCAACACCAGCTTGGGCTGCTTCCATCTGGGTTCCAGCGGACTTGATCTGTCGAAATTTCTGACATAAACATACTCTCCAGGAACGACTTCATGCGGTTTCACTTGGGTGTTGTCCGGGAAGGCAGCCGCAACCTGTGAACGACAAGATTGTAGTGCAGACATCAAGGAAGCTAGGTAATCTGTCAACATATTACTATCGACATCAGTAATCTTTTTGGGCATAGGCGTACCCCACATATTGGGAGGCCGCCCGAAAACTACCTCATAGGTAGATAGTCCGGTTCTGGAATGGGCTACCATGCGCATATAGAAAAGAGCAACTGGCAGTGCTACGATCCAATCTACACCTTTTTCTGCACAGATTTTAGCTAATCGTGTTTTCAGGGTCTGGTTGTGTCTTTCGACCAAACCAGCTGCTTCGGGATGTCGTACACAGTGAAATTTCCACTGGTAACCTAACAGGAGCGATACCTGTTTCATAAGTTCGGACGAGAATGGCTGTCCATTATCTGAGTATACGACACGGGGCAAGCCGTATCGTGGGGAAAATTCACGAACCAGCTGCTTGGCAGTGGTCGCGGCAGTGTAATCTGGGACTGGATATGCTTCTGTCCATCTGGAAAGGGCGCATACAACTACAAGGACATATTTGAATCCTCTACATCGGTCCATCTGGATATAATCCATCTGGAGGACTTCAAAAGGATGGTCAGGAGGATGAAATCCACCTTGTTCCACGGGAACACCTTTGCCTGGATTGAACTGACAACAGATCATGCAGGTACGCACTTTCTGTTTTGCTGCTGCTCGTAAATGCTTGTTGAACCATAAATTCTGAATGCTGTCTACCATGGCTTTTTCTCTAAGTGTGCTGGACTATGTGCTGTGTTAATGATTACTTGAACCATGTGGCTCTTCCCTTCGTCATCCATCCCTGATCTGTTTGGATCCCTCCTTGTTCAGTCCATTTCTTGATTTCGTCTGGAGTGGCATGTGTCTGTATGTCGAGTACATCTAGTGTGGGATCCTTCACTGTCATACAATGTGTCAGTGTAGTTACTTCAGTCTTTGTCGGATCTGTCGGTATGTCTGTCTGATTCTGAGCTGTGAATTTAGCTGTTCGATCTGCCAGGTCGTTACCCTGGGAAATAGTATCAGTGACTTTCGTATGTGCCTTGCACTTCATGATAGCAATGGATGCAGGTAAGTTTATTGCCTCTAACAGAGCTTGAATAAGGGGACCATGCTGTATCTTGGCTCAATGAAAAGTTAAAAAACCTCTTTCTTGCCAGAGGATACCGAAGTCGTGAACAACTCCGAATGCATACTGTGAATCTGTATATATGTTTACTTTCAGGTTCTTGGCTCGGATGCAGGCTTGGGTCAGAGCGATGAGCTCTGCTGCTTGGGCAGACAATGTGTCAATACGATGTGTTTCTATAACTTCAGTTTCAGTGGTCACTGCATAGGCGGCCACTAACTCTCCTGTGCTTGTTCTCATACATGAACCATCCACGTAAAGTGTCAGGTCTGGATCGGGCAATGCAATGTCTGTTAAGTCTTGTCTGGGCTTCGTTACAGTATTGATGACTTCTACGCAGTCATGTGGTGTCGGGTCAATTGTACTCGAGGGTAACAATGTGGCAGGGTTTAATGTATTGCAACGTCTGATCTCTATGTGTGGCTGAAACAATGTCAATTCGTATCCTGTCAGTCTTGCTATGGTCAAGTGTTGAGTCTGGGTTCGGTTCAGAAGAACTTCCACAGAGTGTGGAACTTGTACTGTCAGGGGATGTCCTAACACTATTGTGTCGCTTTGTCTGATTGCTAGAGCTGTTGCTGCAACTGATTTGAGGCACGCAGGCAGAGCCTGGGCCACTGGATCCAATGTTCTAGAAAAGTAAGCACAAGGCTTGTGTTTTCCTGCTTGATCTTGTGTGAGCACAGATAATGCTGCGCCGTCGCGTTCAGTAACAAAAAGTGTAAAAGGCTTGCTATAACACGGTGTCGCTAAAACAGGGGCTTGACATAAGGCTTTCTTTAACTCGTCAAAAGCTTGTGTGTGTTCCTGAGTCCAAGGGAGGACAGTCGAAGTCGCTACCTCCTGTGTTGTCAACTGTATGAGTGGTTTGGCTAGATATGCATACTGAGGAATCCATTGCCTGCAGTACGAGGTGAGGCCAATAAAGGCCCGTACCTCCTTTTGTGTCTTGGGTTGTGGCAGATGTGCAATTAACTGGATGGGTTCTGGTGTCAGTTGTCTCCCCCATTTGGACAGCAAGTGCCCAAGATATACCACTTGCTGGGCACAGAATTGTAGCTTCGAAGGGGACACTTTATGCCCCTTTTCGGCCAAAAAACATAGGACAATCAGTGAGGCGTGCTCGCAGTCACGTTCGGTCCGTGCAGTAATTAACAAGTCATCAACATATTGGAGCAGAGCAGTGTCAGCAGGAATGTGAATACTGTCTAGTTGTCTTTTCAGGGCTTGACTGTAAATACTGGGACTTTCCGTGAACCCTTGAGGTGCACGTGCAAATTTAAAGCTTCGGCCATTTAAAGAGAATCCGAATAAATATTGGCTTTCCGGATGAATGGGAACACTAAAGAAAGCGTTCTTGAGGTCAATTACGGTAAAGAACGCTGCTTCGGAATCAATGGCAGTCAATAAGGAGGATATGTCTGGCACTACTGGGTACTGGGGAATGATGCATTTATTCAGTTCGCGAAGATCAATCACCAATCTGTAGACTGGTGGTGCATTTGGGTCAGTTCGTTTAAGAATCGGAATGATTGGAGAATTACATACATTGGAGTCAGTTTCTACAACTACTCCTTGGGCAATCAGTTCGTCAATAATTTTCAGTAAGGCTGCTACAGCCTCGGGGGGCAATTTGTATTGTCGGATTCGGGGTAGTACAACTCCTTGCTTGAGAGTGACACGATAAGGGGTAATGTGCATACAACCTACATCAGTTGGACCTTGTGCCCATAAATGCGCTGGTACATTTTGCAATCTTGGATCAAAATCTCGTAACACATAATGACCTTTGAAGTCACGTAAAAATAATCTCACTCCTTCCGGAGAACAACATATTACAGCTCCTAATGCTTTCAACGTTTTAATACCAAGCAGATTTTCAGGACATGCTTTCGTAAGTAACAAGTCTGTAGTACGGGACAATGGACCAACTTCAAGGGAAACTGGCTTTGACACATCGTTAACAATAGGCTTTCCTGAAAAACCCAGGGAAACATTCTGTGAGCCTGAGAGGGGTGCCCCTGGAACCTCGTCATGACTGTTGGTAGTTCTACTTGCCCCTGTGTCAATCAAAAACTTTCTGTCTTTCCCTAATACCTGACTATGTACATAGGGACCCTCTTGATCTACAGGAACCTCAATAAGAGGCAAGCCAACCTCCCTCTCTAGGCTGTTTCATGAGTACTGCTGGTAATCGGGGTAATCTGACTGTGCATACTGGTACATTTGTTGCGTGACATGTTGCGTGGCAGCAATAGGCTGGGGTTGGGGTACAGCTACTGTCTGTTGTGCTTGCTGTGGTGGTTGCGTATTCTGTGGAATATGCTGTGGAACATGTTCTTGTCTAGGAGGACGCGGTCTTTCTTTCGTCCTGCCGGTAGCAATATTGTATTTCAGAACCAAACATTCATTTATATAGTGACCTGGCTGTTTACAGTAGTTGCAATTCCCTTTAACGGGAGCTGCAGAATGACCTGGAGGTACTGTACCCTTTTTCTGACCGTCTGCTGGAACAGACTGAGCTACGAGTACTTTCATTTTCGTATCTTTCATACGTCTCTGTTCATGATCATGTTCCTCTCTAATACGGTTCTGGTGGTACTGTAACATTTGTAACATTTGGGAAGGTGTATTTGCTTGCCATGTGCTCTCGACTTTCAGGACTCTATTCTTAACTTGAGGTAAGGAATTCTCGACTAATTTGGTCACAAAAAGATGTGGATATGATTCACTACTTGTTTTCAGGCCGCTATTGATAATAAAACATTTCTCAAATCTGGAATAAAAATCACTAGTGTCTTCATCTTGTTTCTGTTTGCAGGCTGAGATTGCATCCCAGTCTTCCTTTTTAACCGCCAATAACCTCGGCAAAACCTGTACTAACAATCCTGTTAATGCTTTAGTTTTGGTCCCGAGACCAGTACCTGGAATTCGTGTATTTTCTTCGTCTTCTAATTCAGTCCAGATAATCTTTTTATCTCCCACCTCCCATTCTTTTTCTTTAAGTTTTTCGTAAATACCGGCTGGTAACAGTACTTTTAACATTTTAAGAATATCGGGATATGTGTAATCTCCCATGAGTAACATGTCTTTTAATTCACGGTGAAACCCTGCCGGATCTTTATCGTGACAAGGCACTATTTTCTTCATTTCCAATAATTCCATTTTGCTTAAGGGTGTATATACGAATACGCGTTAAAGCGCACCCCCTGGAGTCTGGACGGGATGAACTTCTCGTAAGGGATTCTGTCTGTCTATGTAAAAGGGTTTCCTTACTGGGGGTGGAACAGGAACAAAATGTGGAGTCAGAAATGTTCTGTATTTATGACGTTGTTCAAGGATCACATTAATTAAATCAGTACCTAGGCCTCTCCATCTTTTCAGGAGTAATTCTTCCAGAATATTATATAGGGGACCTGGATCAGAATGCTGACTCTCATATAGCATAATGAGATGCTGGATCATGTACATACCAGCTAAACGCTGTTCAGTTGGGGAAAGGCTCAAAAATGTTTGCGCTACTGAATCATCTTTATATACGCTGTTATTATCAGCCCACTGTACTGCGGACCGTGCTAGTTCTTGTTCACACATGGTGTTAAGTTCACTGTAACCTATTCGTTGTTTCAGTACTTTATCAGTGGTTTGAAATAGATGCTCAAGAGAACATTGTTCTGGTATGGGAGAAAGAAAACGTTTCTTGTTTTCTGGACGTATGGGTCTGTCAAAAGGTCTTGCTCTACCTACGTACGCTATCATCTCTTGGCGTTCTTCTGTCTCTTCTAACTCGTCCTCTTCCTCGGTTTCACTCTCTTTCTCGGCTCCCCCAGCTTCTTTTTCCTTTTCGTGTATTATTACTATTTCTTTGCGGATCTTTCTGTACATGGCGTCTATACTACCTTGTGTGTTATGTTTACCATCGGCTATGTTGTTACTCCAATCAATCAAACCATCCATTTCTTCTTTGCTTGAACCTGGCCGATCTCGTTCCCTTATCAAACAATTTATCAAGAACTGTAAGATCATTTTCTGTGTCTCAACCTTCTGGTGTGCCATGGCCTCGTGAATGCATTCTGGTCTCTCCCCTGTCCTAATGAAATGGAATATGTTATCTAGATGTTCTTCCATATGTGGTAGAAGAACCAGATAATTTGTGACTCGTCGTAAACGTAGTGAGAATAGTATCATGTCTTCCTCGCCTGGTACTGGATCATATCTGCAATCTGTAATGTACTCTTTAAGTTTTTCGAACGTCGCTGCTCTAGGTGTACGTTGTAAAGCTATCTCTCTAAGCGTCATTCGTTTTGTTTGAGGCGGGGTGTGAAGATGACCTCCTGCTGCGCCTCCTGAAGCGGAAGCGAGGGCATGGACTGACTGGGCAGTAGTTACTGGTGTCCTAGCGAGTAAAGGTGTCATATGTAATGGAGGTGGACTGGGTTACAGCTGTCGTGAAAGGATTATGAGGACCAGTAGTAGGTGGGACAGTTACAGTAGCGGCAGCAGTAGCAGTAGGGGAAGTGACAACAGGTGCGGGAAGCGTGACTTGAGAACGTGGAGGGGTCGTGGCTTGAACAGGCTGAGCAGACTGCGTACATTGTTTACGGGTGGTACGGGTACATTAGTATATGCTGGAGCAACATCATCTAAATAGGAAGAAAGGAAAATGTCTGCTGCGGTTTGTTTATGACGGAGTTTAGTCGGAATCAATGGTGGTGGCAAGTTACGTGATACTTCCGGGGTCGCCTTGGGCAAGCCCTCGGCAAGAACTGGATACAGTCCTGTAATAAGGGCATTTCTTTGTCTGTCTTGTTGTTCTATTCTGGCTCGTTCTCCTTCTTCTAGTAACTCTTTCTCTGGCTTTTTCAGATTCTTCTCTACTTCTCTCTGCTTTTCTGATTTCTTTTTCATTTCTTCTATGAGCTTCTTTACGCCATAATTCTATGGCATCTTTCTGGGATTGTCTGGCTTTCTTTTTCCATAATGCTTCTTCTACTCTCATGATGCAATCAGCATCCCATGTCCCTGAGACAGGCCATCTATACTTTTCTTCCAGACCCTTGGTGTAGTCCACCCACAAATCTAGGTACAGTATGGCATCTAAGCCATGCCTATTGTACATAAAATGTCCAGGAGTGTCCCTAGGCGGGACGGGAACTGCTTCTTCGAGTATCCCTTTCCTAGTTCCTATCTGACGTAATTTCGAGAACAGTGGCATGTTGAGATTGATTTGAACGTGAACACAATAAACACAGTAATGAATTGCAAACAATCATTCATACCACGACATGAAACACATTAAAACATTTTCGAACAGTTGCTACCTGGTACATGAAACACAATACTAGAAAATTCTCGAGATTCTAGAATACTGGATTACTAGATGCACTGCTAGAACAGTACAGACATACCGGTCCCATAAAGAGACACGTCTTACCGTATTTACTGAAGTAAACACGTCTGGACCAGGTCTGTGTACCCAGACCTGTCTTGACCGGGCACAAATTAATGAACCCGTCTAGATGCGTTCCCAATAATGGTACTCACCGGGAAGCAGAAACTGAAGGCCTCGGAAACCTGGACTGGACTGGACTGCGTCAGGTGACGATTACTCCTACGCATGCGCTTCGGAACAGGTGGGCCTCTGGATACCTCGGACCTTGCTCTCTCGACTAGGGGCTCTGGTCGGGATCCTCCGCATTCCTCACCGCCTCGTCTGGATGCTGGGTCGCAGTCACCGTCTCCTCCGTAGGCTTGAGGGAGATTAGCAGGAAAACCCGCAGGAGTGCACTGGTTCCGTCACAGCTGTAGAAGGGGTCAAGGCCTGCGGTACATCGCCGGCGAGTGGGGAAGGGGGGGAGTACCTATTCGGGCGCCAAATTATGTGGTAAATAAAATTACCATATCATTTTTCCATACAATTATAAGTCAAAAGGATAGCTCAATTAATGAGAGGCAGAGCCCGTGGAATCTGAGTCATACGGGCTTTAATGAAATACCTCGAGGTATGGACATCGAGTTCCATCACCACTAAGGTTCAGGAAGGGATATTCAACATTTTATTAACATCACACATTATATATAGTAAAACAGTATACTTGAATCGAATACAGTAGGCGTAACAGGTGAAAAGAGAGAGATAAGAACACATGTGCGTAACAGGAGGCGTGTAAGAAGGCGTACACATGGGCGTGCACTGGACATGTCAGAGAAACGTCACATGAAACGTCACAAGTGGGAGGATGCTTTAGAGAAAGTTTGCAGGATCAGCAGAAACTCTTGACCTATATGCGCGCGCAATTGAGCATAATGTGTAACTGGGGAGAGCTGGGGGCTTTGACTTTTGCACGAGTAGAGGAGACTAATGTCTGGGGTGTCAGAACGACCTGCACCTATAGCATATCTGGTATCTTATGTTTGGAGGATGTAATGTCTTGAAGTAAAAGGTCTCTCGGGCAGAGGCCGTTCATCACTGAATACTAGTGCGTGCATATGAATCTTCATGTAGAGTGCGGGGGCCATGGGCCTACCATGGAAACAGGAGCAGTAAATTACTTGCATGGAGACAGGAAGGCAGGGCCCTTTGCTCTGCAGCCGGGAATATGTTTACCTATTTCACTAGACTGGAATGTGTTTTCGAGGAGGCTGAACAGATAACTGTAGGCAAAAAAACGTTTTGGCAGGCAAGCAGGCCGAGCCGGGCACCGCTCGTCTGTGCAGGATGTAAGGTAGAGGTCAGGGATGCATACCTAAACTGCAGCTTTCAGAGGCAGAAAAGAACTCGGAGTCTCGTTAAGGGCCTGGCTCGACTGGGCCAGGAAACATGGAGAAAGCGTGTGCTTTACTCAAAAGTGTACCATGTAAAAACGTTGGCACCATAGGCCTAGAAGCCTATTTAACGTGATTTTCTTGGGGAAATGTATAACTGACATGTTAACGTTGGACGCAAATGCATATGCGACTCTCTAGCATGCATGGAAAAGGAATTACATGGCATACATGGAACACGTGTGTTTGAATGGGGTGCGAGTTGGGGACACTTGAGCTACCTGAAAATTTCTATTACCTCACTTCCCAGTCCTTGTCGTCGGATATGGCAGCTTGGATCGACCCCATCACCACCCTGTTAAACCGCTCCACTAGGCCGTTCCCGGCGGGGTGGTATATGGCTGTGTGTTTGGCTATAATGCCGTTCCTGCGCATGAAGTTATTCCACCTCTCTGACTTGAACTGGGGTCCATTGTCACTGAGCACAGTCTTTGGGATACCTTCCCTCACAACGTTTCTGCCAGGAATTTGATGATGGTTTCTGCGTCCATGGTCTCTCCTATCATTAGTTCAGGCCATTTCGAGTACCGGTCCACCATGACACACACGTACTTTTGGATTCCTCGTATGTCCAGAATTGTGCCCAGAATGTCCACACTCAACTCCTCCCATGGGTTCCTTGGCAGCTCAAATTTCCCCAGTTCAGGTCGGAGTGGCTTGAGGGCTTTGTCGGCCCCTTGGCATCTATTGCAGTTCCTTAAGTGCCTTTCCGCTCTCAAGTCCATTCCCGGCCACCAGTAGTCTTGTCTGGCCCTCAATCTCAGTTTGCAGATTCCAAGATGCCCTTCGTGGAGTATGTCCAACAGCTTGTTGATGATGTTCGTTGGCGGAATTACTTTCTCCCCCCTATGCACTAACACTCCCTTGTCATCCGTTGACAGTTCTTCTCTGATTTCAAAGTAGGGTTTGAGTTCCGCCTCGATTAGCCTCTTCTCAGGCCATCCTTGGGTGACAAACTTCTTTACCTCCTTCAATGCCAAGTCCTCCTCGTATGCCTGTCTCCATTCTTGGAGGCTGATGGACGCCTCCTGATCTTCGGTGAGCGCCACCCATTCTTCAATTCCTGCATTGTTCTCCTCGCTTGGTTCCATGGCGGCCGCCCTGCTTAGATAGTCCGCCACTCTATTCTTGTTTCCGGGTATGTACTCCACGTCGTACCTGAACTCTAGTAGTTTCAGTGACATCTTGGAGATTTTGGGTGTTGCATCTGCATGCCCACTCGACGTTAGCACCTTCAGCAGAGGCTTATGATCCGTTCGAGTAGAAACCGTGTGCCCCACAGAAATTGTCTGAACTTCGATGTGGCCCACACCACTGCCAACATCTCCTTTTCAATCACGCTGTACCTCTTCTCTGTGTCAGACAGCGTGCGGGATGCGAAGCTTATGGTGTCCATTTGACCTTGACCCCTGTCCTGCATGAGGACCGCCCCCAGTCCTTTATCGCTGGCATCCGTGGTCAGCACTGTTCTTCCTTGGGGGTCGTACCCTTGGAGTGGAATGGCCTCAGCAATTGCCCTTTTGACTGCCTCAAATTCACCTTGTGCCTCTTCTGACCACTAGAACTCTGTGTTATCTCATGTCAGTTGCCTCATGTGGTGCGTCTTCGAGGCGAAATGTTGCACAAACTTGCTGTAATACTCTGCCATGCCGATAAACGACCTGACTTCGTCTTTGTTGGCAGGTGGGGGTGCCTCGCATATTGCCTTGTGCAAAAACAACAGGTGATGGACCGAATGTGGATCAATGTCACACACTCAACCCAGTCCAAAGATCTGGGCCCAAATCCATCGTGCGCTGGGGATGCCCAGACGTGGGTCCCAGGCACTCCACACCACTTGGAGTCAAGCTAGCCGGGCTGATGAGAGGTGTTACCTCGAAACCGGTCCGGTCCTCGGATGCTTGATTCCGTTCTGGGAAGGACATGGCTTTTGTAGTTCGGACTGGACTGTTCCCATGGGGCAACAGGGTCAGAGCTGATTTGCATATCGCCATTGTCTAACCCAGGGTGGTGTGGAGTGCAAAAAAACGATGGATTTGGGCCCAGATCTTTTGACTGGGGGAATGTGTGACATTGATCCACATTCGGTCCATCACTTGTTGTTTTTGCAATTGCCGCCCTAAGTGCGCTGGGGATGCCCAGACGTGGGTCCCAGGCACTCCACACCACTTGGAGTCAAGCTAGCCGGGCTGATGAGAGGTGTTACCTCGAAACCGGTCCGGTCCTCGGATGCTTGATTCCGTTCTGGGAAGGACATGGCTTTTGTAGTTCGGACTGGACTGTTCCCATGGGGCAACAGGGTCAGAGCTGATTTGCATATCGCCATTGTCTAACCCAGGGTGGTGTGGAGTGCAAAAAAACGATGGATTTGGGCCCAGATATTTTGACTGGGGGAATGTGTGACATTGATCCACATTCGGTCCATCACTTGTTGTTTTTGCAATTGCCGCCCTAAGTGCGCTGGGGATTCCCTAGACGTGGGTCCCCCTCACTCCACACCACTTGGAGTCAAGCTAGCCGGGCTGATGAGAGGTGTTACCTCGAAACCGGTCCGGTCCTCGGATGCTTGATTCCGTTCTGGGAAGGACATGGCTTTTGTAGTTCGGACTGGACTGTTCCCATGGGGCAACAGGGTCAGAGCTGATTTGCATATCGCCATTGTCTAACCCAGGGTGGTGTGGAGTGCAAAAAAACGATGGATTTGGGCCCAGATCTTTTGACTGGGGGAATGTGTGACATTGATCCACATTCGGTCCATCACTTGTTGTTTTTGCAATTGCCGGCCTAAGTGCGCTGGGGATGCCCAGACGTGGGTCCCAGCACTCCACACCACTTGGAGTCAAGCTAGCCGGGCTGATGAGAGGTGTTACCTCGAAACCGGTCCGGTCCTCGGATGCTTGATTCCGTTCTGGGAAGGACATGGCTTTTGTAGTTCGGACTGGACTGTTCCCATGGGGCAACAGGGTCAGAGCTGATTTGCATATCGCCATTGTCTAACCCAGGGTGGTGTGGAGTGCAAAAAAACGATGGATTTGGGCCCAGATCTTTTGACTGGGGGAATGTGTGACATTGATCCACATTCGGTCCATCACTTGTTGTTTTTGCAATTGCCGCCCTAAGTGCGCTGGGGATGCCCAGACGTGGGTCCCAGGCACTCCACACCACTTGGAGTCAAGCTAGCCGGGCTGATGAGAGGTGTTACCTCGAAACCGGTCCGGTCCTCGGATGCTTGATTCCGTTCTGGGAAGGACATGGCTTTTGTAGTTCGGACTGGACTGTTCCCATGGGGCAACAGGGTCAGAGCTGATTTGCATATCGCCATTGCCTAACCCAGGGTGGTGTGGAGTGCAAAAAAACGATGGATTTGGGCCCAGATCTTTTGACTGGGGGAATGTGTGACATTGATCCACATTCGGTCCATCACTTGTTGTTTTTGCAATTGCCGCCCTAAGTGCGCTGGGGATGCCCAGACGTGGGTCCCAGGCACTCCACACCACTTGGAGTCAAGCTAGCCGGGCTGATGAGAGGTGTTACCTCGAAACCGGTCCGGTCCTCGGATGCTTGATTCCGTTCTGGGAAGGACATGGCTTTTGTAGTTCGGACTGGACTGTTCCCATGGGGCAACAGGGTCAGAGCTGATTTGCATATCGCCATTGTCTAACCCAGGGTGGTGTGGAGTGCAAAAAAACGATGGATTTGGGCCCAGATCTTTTGACTGGGGGAATGTGTGACATTGATCCACATTCGGTCCATCACGTGTTGTTTTTGCAATTGCCGCCCTAAGTGCGCTGGGAATGCCCAGACGTGGGTCCCAGGCACTCCACACCACTTGGAGTCAAGCTAGCCGGGCTGATGAGAGGTGTTACCTCGAAACCGGTCCGGTCCTCGGATGCTTGATTCCGTTCTGGGAAGGACATGGCTTTTGTAGTTCGGACTGGACTGTTCCCATGGGGCAACAGGGTCAGAGCTGATTTGCATATCGCCATTGTCTAACCCAGGGTGGTGTGGAGTGCAAAAAAACGATGGATTTGGGCCCAGATCTTTTGACTGGGGGAATGTGTGACATTGATCCACATTCGGTCCATCACTTGTTGTTTTTGCAATTGCCGCCCTAAGTGCGCTGGGGATGCCCAGACGTGGGTCCCAGGCACTCCACACCACTTGGAGTCAAGCTAGCCGGGCTGATGAGAGGTGTTACCTCGAAACCGGTCCGGTCCTCGGATGCTTGATTCCGTTCTGGGAAGGACATGGCTTTTGTAGTTCGGACTGGACTGTTCCCATGGGGCAACAGGGTCAGAGCTGATTTGCATATCGCCATTGTCTAACCCAGGGTGGTGTGGAGTGCAAAAAAACGATGGATTTGGGCCCAGATCTTTTGACTGGGGGAATGTGTGACATTGATCCACATTCGGTCCATCACTTGTTGTTTTTGCAATTGCCGCCCTAAGTGCGCTGGGGATGCCCAGACGTGGGTCCCAGGCACTCCACACCACTTGGAGTCAAGCTAGCCGGGCTGATGAGAGGTGTTACCTCGAAACCGGTCCGGTCCTCGGATGCTTGATTCCGTTCTGGGAAGGACATGGCTTTTGTAGTTCGGACTGGACTGTTCCCATGGGGCAACAGGGTCAGAGCTGATTTGCATATCGCCATTGTCTAACCCAGGGTGGTGTGGAGTGCAAAAAAACGATGGATTTGGGCCCAGATCTTTTGACTGGGGGAATGTGTGACATTGATCCACATTCGGTCCATCACTTGTTGTTTTTGCAATTGCCGCCCTTAGTGCGCTGGGGATGCCCAGACGTGGGTCCCAGGCACTCCACACCACTTGGAGTCAAGCTAGCCGGGCTGATGAGAGGTGTTACCTCGAAACCGGTCCGGTCCTCGGATGCTTGATTCCGTTCTGGGAAGGACATGGCTTTTGTAGTTCGGACTGGACTGTTCCCATGGGGCAACAGGGTCAGAGCTGATTTGCATATCGCCATTGTCTAACCCAGGGTGGTGTGGAGTGCAAAAAAACGATGGATTTGGGCCCAGATCTTTTGACTGGGGGAATGTGTAACATTGATCCACATTCGGTCCATCACTTGTTGTTTTTGCATATTGCCTTAGCATTTTCAGCCTTTGGGGTCACTCCTTCCACCCCTATTTCGTGACCCAGGTATGTCACTGATTCCATTCCTATGCGGCACTTGGACCATTCCGCCGTGAGGCCTTTCCCATCCAAGATCTGTAGCACCTTCTCAAGTTTTGCGTCATGGTCCAGCTTGTCTCGGCCCATCACCAGAATGTCGTCCTGGAAGTATTGGACTCCGGTAGTTTTCTGAAAGAGCTGGTGCATTAACTTCTGAAAGACCGCTGCCGCTGAGGCCAACCCAAATGGTATGCGACGGAATTGATAACATTCAAATGGGGTAATAAACGATGTGAGATGGAGGCTCTCCGGATGTAGGGCAATCCGGTGGTAGGCGGAAGTCAGATCGATGGTGGAGTACCATTTGATGCCCCGGGTGCTGGCCAACATCTCCTCGATTCTCGGTAGGGGGAACTTTTCCACCACGATGTTCTTATTGAGCTCCCTGAAGTCAACGCACAGCCTGACCTTGCCGCTAGGTTTCTTAACTACCACCAAGGGCGCCAGCCATTCCGCACACGTGATGGGCTCGATGATTCCTTTCCTTTCCAGGTCCTGGAGTTCTTCCTGGACTGCCTCCCGTACAGCAATGGGGATATTCCTGGCCTTGTGCGCCATCGGCACCGCCTTGTCTTTCAGGATTATTTTGTATTATATTATTGTATTTTGTGTGAGAATTTTTCTAACCTCCCCACCGTGCCTCCGAACACCTTGGGAAACGCGTTTCTCCATTTGTCCAGGTCTGGCCATGTTCCTTGTTCCGTTAGCAAGATCTGTTCCTTGCCTCCTGGATCCAACTTGATGCCTAGGTCGCCCTGGTCCTGCCACCCCAGCACAGAGGGACCTTTCTCCAACACATAGAGTTTGCAGTAGGCGGATCAGCCCCGGAACTCGAATCTCAACGGTCGAAAGCCCGCCAGTGGAATGCGGTCCCCGTTGTATGTGACCAGGCGGATGTCTAGTCTTTCCAGTTCCGGACCTAAGTGAGGTGCGAATTTCTCCTCCCATACTGCCCTCTGGACGATGGTGTACGGTGAGCCGGTGTCGGCCACCACGCTGATCGTGATGCCTCCTATGGCCATCTCCAAGACGGGTTTCATAGTTCTTTTGCCGTCGATGCTCATGATTTGTCCATCCACAACCAGTACCTGGTCATATATGCATAATACCGTGACCACATCTTCCTCCGTTGCCTCCTCCAGGGTGTCGCTGTCTTGGCCAATGTATCTCACCGTGCCTTTGGAGGCCTTTTTTCTGCACACCTTCTCATAGTGTCCGATTATTCCACAGTACATGCATTTGGCGCGAAACGCTGGCCATTTTCTATTGTGTGCTTCGTGTGCCCAGTTTCCGCACCTGTAACATGGCTTCCGGTTGCTTCCAGCTTGCTTTCCTTGTGGACTCCTATTGCCATTCCACCTGGTATTTCCTCTGTCCACTGTCTTCTTGTTCTGGTGATCCTTACGGGGCTCCTCATCGTCCACTTTGATGATCATGGCACTGGACGCTGTCTCTTTCTTCGTTGCATCCGCACACCTCCTTGCCAGCTCTGCCCTCTTAACGATGACCATTACGTCTTTCAGGTTGGTGTCTCCGCTGGCCCACAGCTTGTCTTGCACGGATGTGCATGTGGTGTGCATCACCACTTGGTCTTTTATGAACTCTTCCTCCCAATTGTCGCACTTGCACGTGGTTGCAAGACGTTTTAATGCTGCCACATACTCTTCTACTGTCTCTCCTGGGCGTTGTTTTCTTTGTCGAAAGTTAAATCTATCCACCGACACGCACACAGCCGGTCTGAAGTGTTCGTTGAGGTCGTCGATCGCATGGGTGTACACGTCGTCGTCTGTGCTGGCTCTTTGCTTTGGCACCAAACTTTTGTAGACCCTCAAACCTTCGGGGCCTAAGTTCAACAGCAAGATGCGTTTCTTCCTCGATGGTTTAAATATCTCTTCATTCTCATCTTTTAGAACTCCAATGAAGTTGTCAATATACTCTCTCCAGTCCTCCCACTTCATCAGCGGTTCTCCCGGTCTGGGTAGAAACTGCACTGGCGCCATCGCATATCCTGTTTGCGCACTCATCCTTTCGCTCTTGACCGTGGGCTGGTGGCTCGGTTGGCCCCTGGGGCTCCCCGGCGCGCTGTCTTGTTCTTCCTTGTCTGCGTGGTTCTGGGGGCTATCTGCGTCAGCCCCCTCGCTCTTTACTATGGTATCCAGCTCGTTCCTTTGACTGGGTGGACGCTGGCCCGATAAGGCGCGCTTCTTGCAGTTTCTTCTTCGGGTCTGTCCCCTTCCCAGGCCGTTGTTCGACCTCTTGGGATACTCAGGGCTGCTTGGCTCTGCCGCGCTCTTTAGGGTACCTGTTTGGTAGCCGTTGTTCTGCTCGGCTCTCTGGTTCGCGGTGTTGCTGTTTGGCGTAGCGCGTCTCCTGTTGCCGGTGTTTCGCTGTGTCCCTCGGCGTGATTTTCTTGCTGTGGGGGGTTTGGGGATCGGCTATCCCACCCTCGTCGCCATTGTGATGTCCTAGATTTCCCCCAATGATGACGCTACAACCTTGGTGCTGGTTAACTATGCTTTATTAGATAGGTTTTTCCCTAAAGAGCGCCGAGCCTCTACTGCCCGTACCGGCTCTTCGCGCCCTTGGTTCACGCAGCGCGCGCAGCCTTACGTGGGCGTGGCACATCACGTGGCTTACGTGACGTGCATACACTAGAGCGTGCTACTACACTGCCGTTCTTATAAGCTATGAATTTTCAAGTACGGTGTTTAGAACATTGAAAAAATCACAACAGAGTCAAACCGGAACGTAAGTAGTGACTTTGACTGAGCACTGCAGCGGGTGCATGGCCAGCAGAGCAAATGCCGGGGGAACCGGACCTTGAGGGCCGCTATTATAGCAGGGTGCGTTTTCTTTGGGGTGATACTAACGGCTCAGACAGTCTTACAAACGAGAATGCACGCCTGCAATCTGCCCGCCTACACACTCTGCACAGCGGCACTGGGAATCAGAAGATGCAGGCACACACCATGAAAGCAGCAGCCAGAGGGAGTTTTACTTTTACACTGTGAGGGAGCGCGGCATGATGAGAGTGAGACGGGGGGTTGGGAGGCTGAGCATGATGAGAGTGAGATGAGGTTTGGGAGCCTGAGCATGATGGGAGTGAGACGGAGTGGGTTGGGGGCAGAGCCTGAGCATGATGAGAGTAAGACCTGGGGCCGTCCGTCACCCGAGTCTTGTGGTCATGGATAAAATGTAAAACTGAATGAAAGTCGGTCAGAACCAGTCACCGAGACTGTGACCGTGACGCAGCGTTGCAACAACTGTGCTCATACCCGTACCATCTAACTGACTCAATCCAATTTAATGCCCGCTGGCATGTGCACATACGCAGGGGGCTTGCTCCTTGCTCGAAGTCTTAATCTTCAATCGACTCATGCCAGGCCAGCTGTAAGGCATGTGTTTCACTTTCATTTTGGTAGCTTAGATTGCATGAACATCTGTTAAAATTAAGGTTGAGTGGACCAAGAGACGTCATTGTGTCATGTGCCAATATTGTTGTTAACTGAAATGACTTGCTCTAACGTGTTCTCAGATTTCATCATTAAATTGAGGCATAGCAAAGTCAAGTTTTTTGCCTAGGGCTAGAATCACATTTTGGTCGAGCAAGGAAGCCGTGATTTGAACCCAGACTCTCTGGGTACACACTATGACATTAAGCCTATAATGGATGCATTTCTTCAGTGAGCCTCATTTTCCATGGTGGACGATGCTCCATTTTCAGTAATGTATTTAATCAGTGGAGTGTATTTTTGTAAGTGCTTGTTTGGGCTCTGTGTGTCCTCTCCAGACAGCATGGTCCGTTCCCCTCACACTGAAGTGAGCTCTGAATGTTAATTGCTGGGGGCAATTTTAATAGTACCACTTCAGTCAGTCAGTCTGTAATACAACTGGTGCTCAACTCATGTAAGTAAAGCGCCCTGATACCTTCGGGTCGAGTTTGCGCTATTAATTAAAACTGCAAAAAAACAACTCAAGAG
The DNA here is from genome assembly GCF_964263255.1 of Lissotriton vulgaris. NCBI lineage: Eukaryota > Metazoa > Chordata > Amphibia > Caudata > Salamandridae > Lissotriton > Lissotriton vulgaris. The sequence goes on along the minus strand of NC_141685.1, from coordinate 94,052,224 downwards.
TGGTAGGGTTGGGTCAGCCCAGGTGTGTAACAGACCAGCAGGAGGGCGGAGGGACTTCACAAAAGGGCATGCGGGGAGGAGGGAGGTTTACAAACAGCATGGACCTCGCAGGCAAGGGGTTGGTAACTAAAGGACAGCAACAGGAAAGCACTGAAGTAAGGCCATATAGTGTTACTGTTTTCAAAGCTTGCCGGGTGCATCGAGGGGTACTGATATACACGTGCTGTAAAAGAACGGTAGTTTCAAAAAGAAGCCTTATCATTTTGTTTTTATGTAGCACACATACCGTTTCTGGGCGGTATATATAAGAGAAGTTGCTATTTCTGTAGGTTCGTGTGTGTCCTGATACATTTGTGACAGGAGGACCCCCTTCCGTCCTAGGTTGAAGCATTGCTCATTTATTATATATTAATTTATGTACGTCAGTGACACCTCAATGCATGTCGGGAAGAGGAAGACATGAAATTTATGTAGCTTCTTGCTTCTCAAATTTGCTTGAAAATGCACGAATTGCCCACTCATTTTTCAAAATGTTCTCGGGGTAGAACCACCCCCCCCCTTTAATTGTTCGGGCTTGTGATCATACACAGAAACTTTACTCCCTACCACTTTCAAATCTCACCAGTCACCACTGCATGCGCAACAGGTTCATCCTGGTCTTGGTGGACTATGCCACCCGGTACCCGGAAGCCATACCTCTGAGGACAGTGGCGGCCCCCGTGGTGGGACGAGCACTGATGGGAATTTTCTCACAAGTGGGATTCCCTCGAGTGGTGGTGTCTGACCAGGTCACCAACTTCATTTCCAAGTATATGAAGTCCCTGTGGCAGGAGTGTGGGGTAACTTACAAGTTCACCACTCCTTACCACCCCCAAGGAAACGGGTTGGTTGAAAGGTTCAACCAAACCCTGAAGGGCATAATTATGGGTCTTGAGGAACCCATGAGGTGTAAGTGGGACATCCTCTTACCATACCTGTTGTTTGCACACCGGGAGGTGCCACAGAAATCTCTAGGGTTCAGTCCCTTTGAGCTTCTATACATAGCTACATGCTGGCCTTCAGGAACCAGACTAGGCGTTTCAGGCAGTTCGCTGAGGTGAATCTGGAAGCCAGCAAGGAGGAGATGAAGCTGTGATATGACCAGAATGCCACTCTGGTAGAGCTTCAACCTGGACAGAAGGTATGGGTCAAGGCCCCAGTGGACACCTGTGCGCTCCAAGATAAGTGGACCAGACCTTTTGAGGTTGTGGAGCGCAAGAGTCCAGCTACCTACTTGGTGAACTTGCGGTCTCCTAGGAACCCCATGAGGGTCCTACTTGTCAACCGCCTTAAGCCCCACTTAGAGAGGTCAGAAGTGGGCATGCTCTTGACAACAGATGCTGGGATGGAGGAGGAGATTGAACCTCTTCCTGACCTCCTGTCAGCCTCAGAGCAAGATGGGTCAGTGGATGGTGTAAACCTCTCTTCCACCCTGACTCCTGAGCAACAGAATGACTGCCGCCAGTTGCTGGGACAGTTTTCTGATCTGTTCTCCCTGGTTCCTAGTATCACAGATTGGTGCATCCATGATGTGGATACAGGAGACAGCTTGCCTGTGAAGCACAAGTCTTACAGGGTAACTGACAGGGTAAGGGCTTGCATTAAAGAGGAGGTCTCAAAGATGCTTGCGCTCGGGGTCATTGTGTCCTCCAGCAGTCCTTGGACCAGCCCAGTGGTCTTGGTCCCGAAGGCTGCGGCGCCGGGTGCCTCACCCGAGCTCCGGTTCTGTGTGGACTACCAAGGGCTCAATTCGGTCACGAAGACCGACCCGCACCCCATCCCCAGAGCTGATGAGCTCATTGATCAGTTAGGGGCTGCACGGTACCTCGGCACGTTTGACTAGACGTCTGGGTAATGGCAGATCGCCTTGACTGATGGGGCAAAGGAGAGGTCAGCATTCTCCACACTAGATGGGCACATCCAGTTCCGTGTTATGCCCTTTGGGATGAAGAATGCCCCTGCCACCTTTCAGAGGTTGGTCAACCAGGTGTTGGTTGGACTGGATGAGTTCAGTGCTGCCTACCTGGATGACATCGCAGTGTTCAGTGTCACTTGGGAGGAACATCTGCTCCACCTCAGAGAAGTGTTGCTGGCGCTGCGGAAGGCAGGCCTCACGATCAAGGCGAGTAAATGCCAGATCGGGGAGTGTTCTGTGGTGTACTTGGGACACCAAGTTGGGAGCAGCCAGGTGGCGCCCCTACAATCCAAGATTGACACCATCCTGGCTTGGGAACCCCCCAAAACCCAGACAGAGGTGAGGGCCTTTTTAGGACTCACAGGGTACTACAGGAGGTTTGTCAAGGGGTATGGCAATATTGTTGCACCTTTCACAGAGCTGACATCCAGGAAGCAGCCCAAGAAAGTGATTTGAACTGACACATGTCAGAAAGCTTTTGAGGCCCTGAAAGCTGCCACGTGCACGGCGCCCATGCTCCTGGCATCGAACTTCTCCAGAGAGTTTATCGTTCAGACAGACGCTTCAGAGCATGGTGTGGGAGCTGTTTTGTCACAGATGAATGAGGAGGGCCTAGATCAACCTGTAGCCTTCATCAGCAGGAGGTTACTTTCACTGGAACAGAGGTTGAGTGCAATTGAACGTGAGGCATTTGCTGTGGTCTAGGCACTGAGGAAGCTAAGACCCTACCTGTTTGGGACTCACTTCCTGGTTCAGACAGACCACAGGCCCGTCAGATGGTTGATGCAGATGAGGGGTGAAAATCCAAAGCTGTTGAGGTGCTCCATTTCCCTACAGGGTATGGACTTTACGGTGGAACACCGCCCGTGTACCGAAGATGCCAATGCTGATGGTCTGTCTAGATTTTTCTGCCTTAGTGATGAGAACTCCGAGGAGTTAGGGTAGTTCTCCCCACATTTCAGCTGGAGGGTACACGTGTTAGACCTGACACCATTGGCATGGGTCTCCCTTCCAATTTTGCGGTTGCCTCATGTGTTTTTGGTGGTGTTAGATGTTTTGGGCACTGTGCCACTGCTGTCCAGTGCCACAATGCAGGTGCTCCCTTTTGTAAATGAATGTATTAATCAGTGGTTCCATGATTGGCTGGTTTGGCTTACCTGTCAGACCCTTGTACAATGCACCAGGAGCGCCCAGGGCTTGTAAACCAAATGCTGTTGGTGGGCTTGCAGCACTGGTTGTGCCACCCACAGAAGCAGCTTCATAAAGTGGGTCTAAGTTCTGCTATTGCAGAGCCTGCGTGCCGTCTGGTACTGTCATGCTGACTGGGTAGGTGCACCCACTTCCCAGTCCCTAAACCTTCCCTTTTCTTCATATGAGACACCCCTATGGTAGGCCCAAGTGCAGGGTGCATTGTAAGTATAAGGTAGGACATGCCCTGGTGTGTGTGGCATGCCCTAATAGTGAATTACAGCCATTTTTGTTTTTCACTATTGCAAGGCTGCCTGTTCTCCATAGGTCAGAATGGCAGTTAGATTATTACATCTTATAATCCTAACTGACTCAGAGAACATGGCAGAAATTCGAGTTTAGTATGCCTGAACTCAGAATGATAAAATACATCTTTTAGTGAAGTTGGTTTTAACATTCGGTGTTTGACAATACCACTTTTAGAAAGTCTAACCTTCCAAGCCTGCCTTTGTTAGTTTGTGTATTCCTTGTCTGGAGTTTGTGAGTGACATGGCTGGGAAATTCCAGAAGACAGAATGAGTCAGCCCAGTGGTGAATATAGAGATCTGCATCTAGATGGGAGGGAGGAGTAGCACCTGATCCTTGAATAGGGCTGTGCCTGCCTTCCACAATGCTGGGTCCACCTCCTGAGGTGCGGCTGATGTCTCTGCCCTGCACAGTGAAGAAGAGAAGCAATCATGTCAGCAAAGTTCTCCAAGGCTGTGCTATCCCACCACAATGCTGGCTCCACCTCCTGTGGGGCATCTGATATTTCAATCAATCAATCACTCATTTGTAAGGCACACTACTTACCTGCGAAGGTCTCAAGGCACTGGGGGTCTTGAGTATCCTCCTGAAGGTCAGCAGGTCTTGGGTCTGTCATAGGCTCAGTTGGAGGTTGTTCCATATCTTGGCGGCGAGGTGGGAGGTGGTTGTTCTTCGGATGCGTGGAACGGTGGTGAGTGAGAGGTCAGCGAAGCGTAGCTGACGGTTGGGGATGTAGAAGGAGGGCTGTCTATTGAGGTAGGCTGGGCCAGTCTTGTGGAGTGCCTTGTGTGCATGGGTGAGGAGCTTGAAGGATATCCTCTTGTTGACGGGGAGCCAGTGCAGGTTTCTCAGGTGGGGGGTGATCTGGCCGTGGCGTGGTATGTTGAGGATCAGTCGTACTGAGGCGTTTTGGTTGCATTGTGGTCGTTTGATGAGCTTGGTCGGGGCTCCCGCATAGAGGGCATTTCCGTAGTCGAGTGTGCAGCTGACGAGGGTCTGGTGACCGTCTTTCTTTTATGTGTCAGGATCCATCTGTAGATCTTGCAGAGGGTGTTGAAGCAGGCGGAGGAGACGGCGTTGACTTGCTTGGTCATTGAGAGTACTGAGTCGAGGATGATTCCCAAGTTGCGTGCGTGGTCGGTGGGTGTCGGGGCTGCCCCCAGTGCCTCCGGCCACCAGGAGTCATCCCAGGCTGAAGGTTTGGAGCCGAGGATGAGGACCTCCATCTTGTCCGAGTTCAGCTTCAGACGGCTGGTCTTCATCCAGTCGGCGACAGCCTTCATTCCTTCGTGGAGGTTGGCTTTGGCGATGATGGGTCCTTGGTGAGGGTGAGCATCAGCTGAGTGTTGTCGGCGTAGGAGGTTATGTTGAGGTCGTGCACTGTGAAAGGAAAGAAGGAGTCATATAAACAGAGTGCTCCAGAACTGGTTTGGACTGGGCAAAGGCCCCTCTGCCTCAGAGGACAAAGGATTTTGGGGTATAAATATTGGGACATTAATCCCAAGAAATTAGATCACTTTTGGACTACAATAAGAGACCTTTTGCTGAGGAGAGGAACCTGAAGAAACTGAGGAGAGACTATCCCTAAGCTGAAGTGCTGCTTGGAGGATTGGCCTGCAGTGGTTGCCTGACTGCCAAAGAAAGGAGAAAGAACTTTGTGTGCTTTATTTTCAACTTGTGAAGGATCTCCAAAGGCTTGGAAAAGAGCTTGCCTCCTTCTGACGTCCCAGGGACAACAGACTTCAACCCCCAGCTCTCCATAGTTCTTTGGAAGTGACTGCTGCTGTTTTGGGGCCTTCTAAGGGACTGCGTGTCACAAGGTGCTGGAAGTGCTACTCATCGAGGAAGATGTGTGTCTCCGGGGCTGCTGCTGCCGTCGCATCTTGAATGTCGACGCTGCAGCTGTCATTTTGCACCGCATAGAGAGAAGTTTCTTGCAAATAGGAAGAAGCGTGTCGCCGTCACTGCTGCTGCAGTCGCATCGTGAATGTGGGCACTGTAGCTGTTGTATTGCACCGCTTCGAGGAAAGCGCCTCTTATCCCCCGGAGAAGCGCACCGCCGTCGGAGCTGCTGCCGTCGCATCTTGGATGTCGCCGCTATAGTTGTCGTATTGTGCGGAAGCCTCTCGCAACGTCTGAGAAGAGTGTCGCAGCCGAGGCCGAGGCCGTCGCATCGCTGAACAAGGGTGTCGCTGATACAGCTGACGCATCGAATCGAGACTTCTCGCATCACGTCTTTATTTCTTTGCACCCGAACTTTGCCGCATTTCCCTCGCTGCAACATTGCTTGTTGTGGAATCTCAACGCATCATAAGGTACATTGATGTAAAGTGTTGCATCTTAAGAACTGAACTGAACTAAGCTAAAACTACAATTTTTAAGTACAGTATTGGGGTTTTTGTCGTTTATGGTCTTGTGTTCAATCTATATAAAGAATACTTATTTTTTATATAAAATCTGGTGTGGTGTCCATCTGTAGTGTTATCACTGGATTACTGTATGTGTTCACAAATGCTTTACACCCTGCCTCTGAGATAAGCCTGTCTGCTCATGCCAAGCTATCAAGGGTGTGAGCAGGGGTTCTTTTACCCTGACTGGAGGCAAGGGTCCTTATTTGTCACAAGTACCCACCTGTGCCAACTAGAGACCACCAAATCTAACAAGCAGGCTCTAATTCATCAGAATGTTTCCTATCACTCCCAAATGCTTCTCCAGTAAATGACTGTGAAATATACCTGCTCTGACTCTGGCCATTGCTGAACATCTGCTATAATGTCCGGAGCAGAAGCGTCACCACGAGCTGCTTTACGAGCACACCACACAGCAATGGCGCCTAAACAATTGAGGCACAAATACCTCTTTTTCCGTGTAGTGGAAAACCATCTGCGTTCTATCTTAGGAGGGCGCCGTCTGTCTTAATCGAAACCAGTCTCCTAGTCTTCTTCTCTGCGTGGCAAGGGGTATAATCTCCTCACTCAACACAAACTGCTATATCGTTCGCCGCAGCCACCAGAGTGTGTCAGCCGCGGCACCATAAGCCTTTTGTTCTGGTCGCTTTAAAATGATTAAAGTCTTATTACCCTTGTCCTGAGGAGGCCAAAGAAGAAAAGGCTGAAACGTGGTCACGTCAACACTTCTAATGAGGAGTCCTTGGAACTACAGTTTTCCTTGGAATTGTGTAGTGACACACTAGAGCTAGGAAAACAAGTCCCTAGGTCGTAGGTGTTTCACACGGACTACCTCTGAGCGGTTCGCCCAGAATTTATGGGTGGACACTAGTGAGAATAATATTCTAGGGTTTCCGTGTAATGTATAACTGTGTTAATGTTTATGTATATAATGTTGTGGTATATGTTATTTTCTGTTTTCTTCATTGACTAAGTGCCACTGTTTATGTGTGTTGTAAATACATTGTGATAGGTACATTACGAATAACAACATTTTGGAGAGGGTAATTAAATGTGCTCTACTCATAAACATTTTTGTATCTTTTCCTTCATACCATTTCTTCTTGTATTAAAGTACGTCCCATACCCAGGTATAGGAGGGTAATTTGGGTATACCCCTTTTGTTTATGTTTGCAAGCCCACTAGCAGCATTTTGGTTTACAGGCCCTGGGCACACACTGTGCAGTGTACTAGAGACTTAACAGTAAACCAAATATGGAAACACTAATCCATGATAACAATTTACAGAGGGAACACTTGCACTTGGGCACTGAACAGCAGAAACCCAAGGGATCTAGACCGGCAAAAACAAAATCCAACACACAGTAAAACACAGGAGGCAAAGGCAAAAAATTCAGGGGAAACCCATGCCAAGGCTGCAAGCTCTAACACTCTCTCTTCCAATTTCCAGGTTACGCCTAATCTGAGGCATGGTATTTCCTCTAGTCACTACCTTGAATGCTTCCCAAACTGTAACTGCTGTGGGTACAGAACACGCAATAATGTCAAAATAGTCTATGATCTTATCCCGCAGATGTTTCACAAGAGTATCATCTAACAGCTACCAGGCATTCCAACACCACATACCCTACAACTCGCATTGTCGATGTCAGAGGGTTAGTTGGATGGGTGAATGATGGGAAAGCCCGCTGGAGAGAATAACATATTTACCTAGGTCGTCTACATGAACTGTCTATAATGAAAATGGGAAGGACCTACGGAGGCGAATGGAGAATGGCGACCCCTTGTGGACCACTTAGTAAATACTGCATGATAGACACGGGTGTATGTGTACTGCCCAGGAACACACACTTTGTACCTAGTAAATGAGTTTCTTGAAGTAACAGGATAGCAGGGGTGTGATGTTCAACAAACAACATAACAGCCCCCTCTTAATTTTAGTTATCAAACTATTATCATTCCATGACTTTATGTTATATCCCATTCACTGTCTGCTAACAATTCATTAGTCATTAGAATCAAATTGATCCTGTATAACTCGCGGGAGCATGTGCCTGGTAACATGAACAAAATGAAACCCTGAAGAATCTAAACTAAAATCCATCTCCCTAACACCCCCACCCTATATTTCCATCCTAGAAGCATCAGTCACCCCAAATCATATGTAATAATCACATGTGAAACTCAATGGCAAAAAGTGAAAATAGAAACAAGCAAGCAAAAGGAGTGATGCACTTTGAATCAAGAGTCCTTTTTCTTTTCTCTTTCAGGGCTTTGTATTGTGCAGAAAAGCTGAACATGAAGTCAGTCCTTTCATAATGGTCTCTGTTGCCACATGGGTGTTATTTCCCCTGAACCCCTGGGTATGGTGAAGACTGTCTGCAGCAGGAGTAACCTCTACCCCCAATGACTTCGGTGTGCTAGATTCTTTGATGCCGCCTCGGTTGATGTTGTGTTCTTTGTGGGATGAAGATATTTCATCAGACGCCCTTTGAATCCCCTGTATGTGTCAGTGTGAACTGAAGGAGGTTCAAAGTCAATATCTTGTGTGGCAGACTCAGCCCAGTGGAGCAGAGGTCCTGTCCTCCAGATCTTAGCCAAGGCACTGAGAGCATCAATGTACATTTTGAAGGGCTTCTCTTAGTGAGCCCACCCAGGCACAGAATGTGTAACTCACTTCAGTCAAATCCAGGAATCAGCAGAAACATAGACAGTGCCTTTAACCACTTTCACTAGGAAGCATAAGTGTGACTTCCCTCTCAGAAAAGACAGCATTGTCTATCAAGGATAATTTAATTGGAAACACAGCACAGTGTGAAAGTCAGGAGACAGAAGGTACTCGTAGGAAGGAACTCAAGCGGGGAACCACTTTGTGACCATTGTAAAGTTGAACAACATTGACATAAGGTGCAATTACACTGAAACAAACATGTCATTTCTTTTTGCAGAGATCAGCACTCTTCTGGCCTGAATACTGATAGCAAAGCTTGGCAGGGACGTGTCAGTGTAGCGCCTGCACCGCTTCCAGATGCTTTCATCTCTGAGCGAAGAGCATGCTCCTCCCCCTTACTCCAGATGAGCCACATGTATGGGCTTCACAGACCTCAAGGTTTTGATATTCTTAGGAGCCAAAACAAACTATCCTACTGATGACCTTACGGGAAGTGATGTAACATAACATTTGACTTTTATAATGTCAGAGGAAGAGACAATAGTGAAATGATAGGAATGATGAGTACACAGGCAACATCCAAATCATTAATACACACATCCAAATTAACATTACACCGAATGTATAATCTGTGCAGCCGCAAGGGGAAATATTGAAAATGTAGTGTTATCAAAATGTAGGACAGTGGGTTTGCTGAACTCTATGAAGTGAATAGTGTCTCCCTCTTTAGTTGTAAACGGCTACTCTGCACACTGTAGAAGTGCGAGCAAAGTCACATATGGAGTACTGGGACCCCCTCCCGCCTCCCAGTTATAAGATTCAGCTAGGTGTAAGTGAGACTTCCGCACAACCTCTAGATGTGTGAGTGTCGCTCATAATGAGTGAGACCTATAGGCACTGATGTGTGTGCATGTCGGATCTGATGTCACTGCCGAGGCAACAAATGCAACTTGCCTGGCGGTGCTACGAAGCCCCCCTGCACCTGCACATTGATAGTGCGTGGATGAAGAGTGTCTTATGATAGGAGAGAGGGTTACCACCTGTCCGGTCTTTTATAGGCATGGCATTGCCTGTATTTTCATGTCCCGGCCAGTAAAAAAGTAGGAAGATTACTTAAAGCTGGCATTTTTCCTCTAATCAGTGCAAACTTAAAATATCAAATATAAGCAGAAATCACTTTAAAATGTGTTCTAGAGCTGCCTTAATGAATCCTGACTGAGAGTTAAAGTAAATAAAGACAGCAAAGCCATGTTAAAAATAAATACAAACACTGTTATTCAAATTCTTATTGAAGAATAATATCCGGGCCTTTGCAAATTCCTAAAACATGACCAAAAGGCAGGTGGTAACTCTAATAAGAGCCTGTATGCAGAACTCTGACATTTGTTAGTGCTGGAATACCCTCTCATCCTCAGACCCGGCACCGGTCACTCACTGCCATGACACCATCCACTGAGGGATAAATCTGTGAGAATCAAACCCGATTGTTCTGTCTCATGAATGTATTGAGACTGCAATCTACTTTATTTTGTTTTATAAGTGAAATTTTGGGGGGAGAGAGTGGGTAAAAAAATGCAGAAAAATGCAAAACTTAATTTGGGGCAAATCGTTGGAAAGTTGTTTGAATATACACCGCCCTATCAAATATAAAGAATTACCCATAGAAACAGGGAAAATAGAAATACAGAAAAACTTTGAGTAGTTTAATTCTAGCAGTTTTCTTACATTTTCATGTATTTAATGAAATTCAGGCAGTCATTTCCAATTCACTCTTAAGACTGGAGGCGGTGGTTCTGTCAGCGGCCACCAGAGGGCGCTCCTCGCCTGCTGATGAAACCACTGAGCTGCACATTAGCTGAAAGGGAGAAGGGTTTCCTCTTCCGGGTCAGCGGCGGCAGAGACAGCACCAGCAGCGGTGGTGACATCCCTTTCGGCCTCTCCTGGTGTGTTGCAGAGGAGGAAGGAGCCCTGTCTGGTGGGCAGTTACCTCCATCTACAGACCATCACCGACCCCAGATCTGCCCCCTCCCTCAGACCCCAGATCTGCCCCCCAGGGGGAGGAGAGAGCCTGGACACGTCTGCACAGGTCTCTGCTCAGGTAGTAGATTGTCAGAACCTTCTGCTGTGTTTGTAGAAATAGACTGAATATTCCTGGAGGGAATCTCTGCAGGAGCCGGACTGAGCTGGGCTCTTCTATCCGGGGCCCCTGGGGCTGAGCTGTGCTCTTCTATCCAGGGGCCCCTGTGGATGAGCTGGGCCCTTCTATCCGGGGGACCCTGGGGCTGAGCTGGGCTGTTCTATCTGGGGAACCCTGGGGTCTTTGGGGCTGAGCTGGGCTCTTCTATCCTGGGGCCTGGGGCCTCTCGGGCTGAGCTGGGCTCTTCTATCCGGGTGTCCCTGGGGCTGAGCTGGGCTCTTCTATCCGGGGGCCCTGGGGTTGAGCTGCCCTCTTCTATCCGTGGCCCCTGGGGCTGAGCTGGGCTCTTCTATCTGGGGGCCTCTGGCGCTGAGCTGCCCTCTTCTATCCGTGGCCCCTGGGGCTGAGCTGGGCTCTCCTATCCGGCGCCCCTGGGGCTGAGCTGGGCTATTATATCCGGAGCCCTTGGGGCTGAGCTGGGCTTTTCTATCCGGGGGCCCCTGGGGCTGAGCTGGGCTCTTCTATCTGTGGGCCCTGCAGGGCTTTCCTTCCGCCCTGGGGGTTGTTTGTTGGCATCATGTGTGTTAAAGAGGGGATCTGTGCACTGCACTGCATCCTACTGCACTATCAATAATATGCGCACACTGCAATGCATCTCACTGCACTATGAGAAGTCTGTGCACTGCATCTTATCGCACTGTGAGGAATCTGTACACACTGCACTGCAACAATCTGACTCACTGAACGATGGAAATCACTGCATGCTGCACTGCATTTTACTGCATGAGGAATATGCAGCACTGTGAAGAATATTTGCACTCTAGACTGCATCTCACTGCAATGTGAGAAATCTGTCCACGCAGCCCTGCATCATACAACACTGTAAGAAGTCTCTGTACGCTGTACTGTATATACTGCACTCTGACCAGTCTGTACATGCTGCACTGCATCTTACTGCACTATGAATTATCTATGCACACTGCATTGTTTCTTACTGTACTGTGAGGATTCTATGCGCACTGCACTGCATCTTACTACACTGTGAGAAATCTGTGCACACTGCATCCTACTACTATAAGAAATCTGCGCACAGATCACTGCATCTTACAGAGCTATGAGGAAACTGTGCACATTGTACTGCATCTTACAGCACTATGAGAAGTATGTGCCACTTCACTGAGAGAAATCTGTGCACACTGCACTGCATTGTACTGCAATGAGTAATCTATGCACACTGCACTGCCGTTTAGTGTTCTATGAGACATCTCTTCACACTGCAGTGTGATGTAGGACACTCTGAGAAACCTGCTAATGGTTCACCTTCTCTAACTGCACTATGAGAAATCTGTACAAACTGCACTGCATCTGACTGTATTATGAGGAGTCTTTGCAGTGCACTGCATCTTAGTGCACTATGTCAAGTCTATGTCAGTGCACTGCACTGTATCTAACTGCACTGTGTGAAATCTGTGCACACTGCACTGCACCTTGCTGCACTATAAGGAATGGTGTCACTGCCCTTAGTCTTACCGCACTATGAGAAATCACTGAAGGGGTGGACTGAGCTGAGTTCTTCTACCCGGGGACCTCTGGGAGGGTGAAGGGGCTTTCCTTCCGGTCCTGGGGACTTTTGTGGTCATTATGTGTGTTTAAGGGTGGATTTATGAACACTGCACTGCATCTTACTGCACTATAAGAAACCTGTCACACTACACTGCATCTTACTGCACTATGAGAAACCTGTCACACTGCACTGCATTATACTGCACTATGAGAAACCTGTCACACTGCACTGCATCTTACTGTACTATGAGAAACCTGTCACACTGCCCTGCATCTTACTGCGCTATGAGAAACCTGTCACACTGCCCTGCATCTTACTGCACTATGAGAAACCTGTCACACTGCACTGCATCTTACTGCACTATGAGAAACCTGTCACACTGCCCTGCATCTTACTGCGCTATGAGAAACCTGTCACACTGCCCTGCATCATACTCCACAATGAGAAATCTGTGCACACTGCACTGCATCTTACTGCACTATGAGGAACCTGTCACACTGCACTGCATCTTACTGCACTATGAGAAACCTGTCACACTGCACTGCATCTTACTGCAATGTGAGAAATCTGTCACACTGCACTGCATCATACTCCATGAGAAATCTGTGCACACTGCCCTGCATCTTAATGCACTATGAGAAACCTGTCACACTGCCCTGCATCATACTCCACAATGAGAAATCTGTGCACACTGCACTGCATCTTACTGCACTATGAGAAACCTGTCACACTGCACTGCATCTTACTGCACTATAAGAGACCTGTCACATCGCACTGCATCTTACTGCACTATGAGAAACCTGTCACACTGCACTGCATCTTACTGCAATGTGAGAAATCTGTCACACTGCACTGCATCATACTCCACTATGAGAAATCTGTGCACACTGCCCTGCATCTTACTGCCCTATGAGAAACCTGTCACACTGCCCTGCATCATACTCCACAATGAGAAATCTGTGCACACTGCACTGCATCTTACTGCACTATGAGAAACCTGTCACACTGCACTGCATCTTACTGCAATGTGAGAAATCTGTGCACGCTGCCCTGCATCGTACTGCACTGTGTGGAATCAGTGCATGCTGCATGGCTATTTGCACTCTGAGCGATCTGTGCATGCGGCCATGCATTGTACTGCACTATGAGTAGTCTGTGCACCCGGCACTGTGAGAAATCGGTGCACATTGCTCTGCTTTTTACTGCACTTTTACAGAAGATGTCTGTGAAAACGGCACTGCTTTTTGCTACTTTGTGAGAAATTTGTGCTCAGCTTACTAATAATCTCTGAGAACCGAGAAAATCTGTACATTGCATTGCTTTTCCTTGCTCTATGAGGGCTGTTGACAGGAAAGCTCATGTGCACACACTGCACTGCTTTTTATTACACTGTGAGGGGGTTTAAAATAAAAGAGGAAATCTGTGCAGACTCCTCTGCCTTTGACTATTCTGTGCACGGTGTTTAGAGCCCATCTGTGGTCTTCTGTTAGATTCACTTTTTACTACAGTTCGAGGGGCGTTTAAAAAAGAGAAACTCTGGGCGCGCTGCACCGCTCTTCACTCTTCACTGGGAAACATACGTCTATACTGCACTTCCTTCTAATACACTTAGGGGCACACGGCGCAGCTCAGCAAGTCACCTAGCTGCGCTGCGTGATAGTAAAAGGGCAGGAATGCGCTGTATCTAACACTCTACAGCGCAGTCCTGTCTTCCCTGCCCTGGCGCACAATGTGCTCCCAGTGCCAAAGTCGGCACCCCTGCACCATGGTGCAAGCGTGCGTGCCTTGCAAACAGGATTGCTTTTGTGCAGGAAGTGGTACCCTCCTGCACAAAAACAATCCCTTGAGGCATCTTGCTGTGTGTGCCACAGTATCCAGGACACATAGAAAGAGGTGGCAACAAGGAGGAATAAAGATACTTCTCTTTGTTATGCCGCACCTGGGGAGACTTAGCATTTTGACGCATTCTCAAGTCTACCAGTGTTGCTAAATGTAGGAATGTGCCAAAATCCATGGGTGGATGTGTGGGAACAACCGTGGCCTGGCATGGCTTGATAAATATAACTTAAGAGTTGCGTCTCTCTTGCGTTCCATTGCATGGGCCGCGCAGGGCCGTGCAAGGTGGCCTTGCAAGGCTTGATAAATATAACTTAAGAGTTGCGTCTCTCTTGCGTTCCATTGCATGGGCCGCGCAGGGCCATGCAAGGTGGCCTTGCGTGGCTTGATACATATAACTTAGGAGTTGCGTCTCTCTTGCGTTCCATTGCATGGGCCGCGCAGGGCCGTGCAAGGTGGCCTTGCAAGGCTTGATAAATATAACTTAAGAGTTGCGTCTCTCTTGCGTTCCATTGCATGGGCCGCGCAGGGCCATGCAAGGTGGCCTTGCGTGGCTTGATACATATAACTTAGGAGTTGCGTCTCTCTTGCGTTCCATTGCATGGGTTGCACTGGGCCATGCAAGGTGGCCTTGCGTGGCTTGATAAATATAACTTAAGAGTTGCGTCTCTCTTGGGTTCCATTGCATGGGCCGCGCAGGGCCATGCAAGGTGGCCTTGCTTGGCTTGAAAAATATAACTTAAGAGTCTCGTCTCTCTTGCGTTCCATTGCATGGGCTTTCAGAATTCATGATCTGTGCGCATTGCTATTTACTACCTTACGAGGGGCGTTTACAGAAGGAGAAATCTGTGCCCTGCTCTATTTTCTAACTGCACTAGAAGCAGTGCTTACATCTACAGCAGGAGATCTATTTTACAACAGAATGAGTAGTGTTTACAGAAGAGTAATTCTGTACACACTGCACTGCTGTTTACTACAACATGAGGCGCCTTTACAGAGAGTTTGTGTAAACACTGCACTGCTTTTACCTGTACTATGAGGGGCCGTAACAGGAGGAAATCTGTGTGCAGTGCTTTGCTATTTATTATACTATGAGGGGCGTTTACGGATGAAAACTGAACACTGCACTGTCTTTTCCCAACACAATGAGAAGTGTTTACAAAAGAAGAAATCTGTGTACAAAACATTTCTTTTTACTACATCATAAGGGGTCCTAACTGACCTGTACGGTGCCCTGATCTGAACTCGCACTAAGAGAAGTGTGTAGAGTAGAGAATATCTGTACAGTGATCTTCACTCACACTCTGGGGGCATTTACTGTGGAGCCTTTTATAAACTGCACCTCTTATTACTGAGACTGTGCAGACCCTCCAGGATTGTATGATTTGCAAAACAATCACGATACCAGCAGTTTTGTACAAAGGCTGCACTATTTACAAAAGTGGCAGCAAACTTCCTTTTATTGGCCCAGCATTGACCCCTGTGCCAACTCCCTTGCAGAATCGTGTTACAATATGGAGGGTGAGTCGTGAGGCCAACTGAGTGAAGCCAATGCAATGTGCGACGAAACTCATACTCGCAGGTCTGCCGTGACTTCGCACTCCGGTTAAGGTTATAAAACCAATCAGGTTAGTGATAGGAAGTAGAGCTCCTTCTAACCTGCAGTAAGTGACTGCCTATCAGCAGGGTTGTGTGTCGTAGGAACAGGTAATAAACCAAAGGCAGCCCCCTGGCTCCACTGCACACCAGCAGACTCAACAGGGAACCAGCAGACTCAACAGGTAAACAGCAGACTCAGCAGGGAACCAGCAGAATCAGCAGGGAAGCTGCAGACTCAGCAGAAAGCCAGCAGACTCAGCAGGGAAGCAGCAGACTCAGCAGGGAACCTGCAGACTCGGCAGGGAAGCAGCAGACTCAGCAGGGAACCAGCAGACTCAGCAGGGAAGCAGCAGACTCAGGAGGGAACCAGCAGACTTAGCAGGGAACCAGCAGACTCAGCAGGGAAGCAGCAGACTCAGGAGGGAACCAGCAGACTCAGCAGGGAACCAGCAGACTCAGCAGGAAAGCAGCAGACTCAGTAGGGAACCAGCAGACTCAGCAGCTAAACAACATACTCTGCAGGGTAGCAGCAGACTCAGCAGGGAAGCAGCAGACTCAGCAGGGAGCCAGCAGACTCAGCAGAGAACCAGCAGACTCAGCAGGGAACCAGCAGACTCAACAGGTAACCAACAGACTCAGCAGGGAACCAGCAGACTCAGCAGGGAAGCAGCAGACTCAGCAGGGAACCCGCAGATTCAGCAGGTAACCTAGAGACTCAGCAGGGAACCAGCAGACTCAGCAGGAAAGCAGCACACTCAGCAGGGAACAAACAGACTCAGCAGGTAACCAACAGACTCAGCAGGGAACCAGCAGACTCAGCAGGTAACTAACAGACTCAGCGGGGAACCAGCAGACTCAGCAGAGAAGCAGCAGACTCAGCAGGGAACTAGCAGACTCAGCAGGTAACCAACAGACTCAGCAGGAAAGCAGAAGACTCAGCAGGGAACCTGCAGACTCGGCAGGGAAGCAGCAGACTCAACAGGGAACCAGCAGACTCAACAGGTAAACAACAGACTCAGCAGGGAACCAGCAGAATCAGCAGGGAAGCAGCAGACTCAGCAGAAAGCCAGCAGACTCAGCAGGGAAGCAGCAGACTCAGCAGGGAACCTGCAGACTCGGCAGGGAAGCAGCAGACTCAGCAGGGAACCAGCAGACTCAGCAGGGAAGCAGCAGACTCAGGAGGGAACCAGCAGACTCAGCAGGGAACCAGCAGACTCAGCAGGAAAGCAGCAGACTCAGTAGGGAACCAGCAGACTCAGCAGTAAACAACATACTCTGCAGGGTATCAGCAGACTCAGCAGGGAAGCAGCAGACTCAGCAGGGAGCCAGCAGACTCAGCAGAGAACCAGCAGACTCAACAGGGAACCAGCAGACTCAACAGGTAAACAGCAGACTCAGCAGGGAACCAGCAGAATCAGCAGGGAAGCTGCAGACTCAGCAGAAAGCCAGCAGACTCAGCAGGGAAGCAGCAGACTCAGCAGGGAACCTGCAGACTCGGCAGGGAAGCAGCAGACTCAGCAGGGAACCAGCAGACTCAGCAGGGAAGCAGCAGACTCAGGAGGGAACCAGCAGACTTAGCAGGGAACCAGCAGACTCAGCAGGGAAGCAGCAGACTCAGGAGGGAACCAGCAGACTCAGCAGGGAACCAGCAGACTCAGCAGGAAAGCAGCAGACTCAGTAGGGAACCAGCAGACTCAGCAGCTAAACAACATACTCTGCAGGGTAGCAGCAGACTCAGCAGGGAAGCAGCAGACTCAGCAGGGAGCCAGCAGACTCAGCAGAGAACCAGCAGACTCAGCAGGGAACCAGCAGACTCAACAGGTAACCAACAGACTCAGCAGGGAACCAGCAGACTCAGCAGGGAAGCAGCAGACTCAGCAGGGAACCCGCAGATTCAGCAGGTAACCTAGAGACTCAGCAGGGAACCAGCAGACTCAGCAGGAAAGCAGCACACTCAGCAGGGAACAAACAGACTCAGCAGGTAACCAACAGACTCAGCAGGGAACCAGCAGACTCAGCAGGTAACTAACAGACTCAGCGGGGAACCAGCAGACTCAGCAGAGAAGCAGCAGACTCAGCAGGGAACTAGCAGACTCAGCAGGTAACCAACAGACTCAGCAGGAAAGCAGAAGACTCAGCAGGGAACCTGCAGACTCGGCAGGGAAGCAGCAGACTCAACAGGGAACCAGCAGACTCAACAGGTAAACAACAGACTCAGCAGGGAACCAGCAGAATCAGCAGGGAAGCAGCAGACTCAGCAGAAAGCCAGCAGACTCAGCAGGGAAGCAGCAGACTCAGCAGGGAACCTGCAGACTCGGCAGGGAAGCAGCAGACTCAGCAGGGAACCAGCAGACTCAGCAGGGAAGCAGCAGACTCAGGAGGGAACCAGCAGACTCAGCAGGGAACCAGCAGACTCAGCAGGAAAGCAGCAGACTCAGTAGGGAACCAGCAGACTCAGCAGTAAACAACATACTCTGCAGGGTAGCAGCAGACTCAGCAGGGAAGCAGCAGACTCAGCAGGGAGCCAGCAGACTCAGCAGAGAACCAGCAGACTCAGCAGGGAACCAGCAGACTCAACAGGTAACCAACAGACTCAGCAGGGAACCAGCAGACTCAGCAGGGAAGCAGCAGACTCAGCAGGGAACCCGCAGATTCAGCAGGTAACCTAGAGACTCAGCAGGGAACCAGCAGACTCAGCAGGAAAGCAGCACACTCAGCAGGGAACAAACAGACTCAGCAGGTAACCAACAGACTCAGCAGGGAACCAGCAGACTCAGCAGGTAACTAACAGACTCAGCGGGGAACCAGCAGACTCAGCAGAGAAGCAGCAGACTCAGCAGGGAACTAGCAGACTCAGCAGGTAACCAACAGACTCAGCAGGAAAGCAGAAGACTCAGCAGGGAAGCAGCAGACTCAGCAGGGAACCAACAGTCTCAGCAGGGAGCAAGCAGACTCAGCAAGGAAGCGGCAGACTCAGCAGGGAACCAGCAGACTCAGCAGGTAACTAACAGACTCAGCAGGGAACCAGCAGACTCAGCAGAGAAGCAGCAGGGTCAGCAGGGAACTAGCAGACTCAGCAGGTAACCAACAGACTCAGCAGGAAAGCAGAAGACTCAGCAGGGAACCAACAGACTCAGCAGGGAACCAGCAGACTCAGTATGTAACCAACAGACTCGGCAGGGAACCATCAGAGTCAGCAGGGAAGCAACAGACTCAGCAGGGAACCAGCAGACTCAGCAGGGAAACAGCAGACTCAGCGGGGAACCATCAGACTCAGCAGGGAACCAGCAGACTCAGCAGGGAACCAGCAGACTCGGCTGGGAACCAACAGACTCAGCAGGGAACCAGCAGACTCAGTAGGGAAGCAGCAGACTCAGCAGGGAACCAGCAGACTCAGCAGGGAACCAGCAGACTCAGCAGGGAAACAGCAGACTCAGCAGGGAACCATCAGACTCAGCAGGGAACCAGCAGACTCAGCAGGGAACCAGCAGACTCGGCTGGGAACCAACAGACTCAGCAGGGAACCAGCAGACTCAGTAGGGAAGCAGCAGACTCAGCAGGGAACCAGCAGACTCAGCAGGGAACCAGCAGACTCAGCAGGTAACTAACAGACTCAGCAGGGAACCAGCAGACTCAGCAGAGAAGCAGCAGACTCAGCAGGGAACTAGCAGACTCAGTAGGTAACCAACAAACTCAGCAATGAAGCAGAAGACTCAGCAGGGAAGCAGCAGACTCAGCAGGGAACCAACAGTCTCAGCAGGGAACAAGCAGACTCAGCAGGGAAGCAGCAGACTCAGCAGGGAAACAGCAGACTCAGTAGTGAACCAGCAGACTCAGCAGGGAACCAGCAGACTCAGCAGGGAAGCTGCAGACTCAGCAGGTAACCAGCAGATGCACTGTTGCACTCTGCAATGTTGTTTCACAAGCTGACTAACCGCGGCGTGAAAGTTCTAGTTAAGCGTCGTAATATAAGACAAAAGGATTTAGAAGTAAAAGTGGACCATTTATGCATGCTGATTGGCATGGAATTATTATCATTGCGTATTTGCAGGTGTGCGAAGGCAGGTATACTGATGACCATTTCCATAGCACGCAATACAAAATAAATAGTTTAAAAAAAAAAACTTTATTGTGTAATGCAAGTACGGTTACAAATACGGGCCTACAACCACAGGGGCTGGCCGCTAGAGCATGGAGAGCAGTCGTTGAGCATCGCAAAGCAGCGTCCGATACCCTAGGGCCCGGCAAAATACAGGATAGAATTCTCTGCAACACAGGATGGAGTCAGGATATAATCATTTTCGTTTTTTAGAAAAGAACAAAAAGAGAAACAAACAAACAAATCTCAAGGCGGAGAGCATTGTAGACAAAGTCGTGCTCCGACGGGGGGACCCTCAATACAGGATAAATAACCAGGTAAGCGATGGAAATGGCAGGGGGGAGGAGTCAGTGGGAAGTCAGAGAATCAGGAAAAAGAGTAGATTCTTCCAGGAATGTCGGATCAGGGGGATAGAGAAATGTCCGTATTTTCTTCAAACGGGGGTGTACAGATGTTCCCTCGATAAGCGTTCCAAGTAATAATAATAAAGAGCTTATAGAGCGCTCAGTAACGCTACTAACGATCACCATAAGAGCCGATGACCCTACACAGTGTATAGTTGTGTTTTGAGCTTAGCCCTGAACAGCGCTTCACTGCTCTCCAGTCTCAGAGCAGGAGGAAGTTTGTTCCAGTGTTGAGCTGCTTGGAACGCAAAAGATCGTCCACCCATTCTGGCCTTCCTTATCCTGGGAACTGTCAGCAGCCCGGCACCCTCCGACCGGAGGGTCCTTGTTGGTTCGTAGCGGCTGACTAAATCCCTAAGGTAGGCGGGCGACCTGCCCCAGACAATTCGGTGACAGAAGGGGAGGCACTTGAACAGCACGCGTTTCTTCACAGGCAGCCAGTGAAGAGCATCCAGCGCCTTCTGAGAATTTGCTCTCCTGGGTCTTCTTAGCACCAGTCTAGCGGCGGAATTCTGGATAACTTGCAGGCGGCCCAGGCAGCCCTCGGTGGACCCTAGGAACAAGATGTTTCCATAGTCCATCCGAGAGGTCACCAATGCCTGCGTCAGTGTCCTTCTGGTCGCTATGGGTAGTAGGTCTAAGGTTTTGTTTAGGGTCTTCAGTACTCCAAAACATTTGCCCACAAGACGCCTTATGTGGCCATCACAGGAGAGAGTGGTTGATCCAGACTCCTAGATTCTTAGCCTCCTCACAAGGTATGGGGGTAGGGCCAAGGCACGGAGGCCACCACTCGGCTGACCAGCTTTTGCTTTTTCCCCCCACTACCAACACCTCTGTCTTAGAGCCATTGAGTTTTAGGCAGTGGGAGTCCATCCACTCAGCTAGCGCCTGCATACAGGACTTAAAGTTGGTGGGGGTGTTGGTGGTGTTCTGCGATAGAGAAATCAGCAGCTGGGTGTCGTCGGCGTATGACACCAATTCCACCCCAAATTATTGTACCACCTTCGCCAGGGAGGCCATGTAAAGATTAAAAAGAGTAGGGCTCAAAGCTGAGCCCTGAGGCACTGCCTGGTCTAGTGGCATCTCTACCGAACGACATGTCCCTTGCTGTACCTGGAAACATCTTTCTGTGAGAAACGACTGTAGCCAGTACAGCGCAGGACCAACGACCCCAGCTTCACTCAGACACCGTAGCAGGATGGAATGCGCTACGGTGTCAAAAGCCGCGCTGAGGTCGAGCATGATCAGGGCCATTGTATGTCCTGCATCCGCCCCTGCTCTTAAAGTCTCAGTGGCACGTAGGAGAGCTGTCTCAGTTGAGTAGCCCGCCCTAAATCCTGATTGTGAGGGATGAAGTAGGTTCCCTCTCTCCAGGTGCTCAGTGAGCTGAGCATTGACCACCTTCTCAGCCACTTTCGCCACATACGGCAATAAGGAAATAGGTCTGAGGTTTTCCAGCACCTCAATGCTTACATTCGGTTTTTTCCTTATTGGCAGTACTATGGCCTTCTTCCACTCCTCAGGGACTCGTTGAGTGGAAAAGGAGGTCTGTAAGACATGTCTGATGTATGGTTCCAGGGCTACCAGACCCTCTGAGATGACCCAGGCCGGTGCCAGGTCGTTGGGGGAACCGTACTTCACGCTGCGACAGATCTTTATTAGCCTATCAGCGGCAGGTACCTCGAAAGTTTGCAACGAAGAGTCAGGAGCCACAGGCGAACCGCCTGCTCTAAAGTCTATGCCCTTTCCTGGTTGTTGGGTGAAGGAGGCATAAATAGCTTTGACTTTGTTTGAAAAGAAGTTAGCGACTCTATTGCATCCCTCCACGGTGGCCCTTAGGGGGGTGTT
Organism: Lissotriton vulgaris; assembly: GCF_964263255.1. Classification (NCBI taxonomy): domain Eukaryota; kingdom Metazoa; phylum Chordata; class Amphibia; order Caudata; family Salamandridae; genus Lissotriton; species Lissotriton vulgaris. Next base: position 94,030,210 of record NC_141685.1, on the reverse strand, counting down.
AGAGCTGGAGACTAATGATATTTCCTTGTATATTTTAAACAATTCGCGTGAGGAGCTCTCGGCGGCCTCAATGCGTGTCTGGAAATATTTAGCTTTAGCTCTACGTACCGCGTACTGATAGCTTCTGTGTGCTAAGCTATAACAGTTTTTACCTTGTTCGCTCGGGTTCCTTCTCCAGCTCCTTTCAAGTTTTTTACAATTAGACTTGATTTGCTGGAGTTCTGGAGTGAACCACGGGGCAGTGCGTTGTCTACCTTCTCTGGCTTTACCCTTACTCATGGGAACTAGCTCATCCAGGGTGGCAGTCACAAGCTGATTAAATTCATTATTCGCCTGATCACTGTCCGTGGCAAGCGATGGTTGCGCTTTCTGGATGGCGCATATGAAGTTCTCTTGAGAATATTGTCTCCATTTACGTCTCATAACATTCTCCATCCCATTCTCAGTGGCCCTAAATGGCTGGTAAGAACATTGGAAAGGGACCAAGAAGTGGTCGGTCCAAGGGAGCTGACAGGGGGTAAGTGCCTTTATCATGTCCCAACTGGCAAAGATAGGGTCCAAACAGTGACCCCTCTCATGTGTATCTGCAACACTTAGCAAGTCCAGTTGTAGTTCTTGTAGGACTAAACGGACGTCCTCTGCCTCCTTCTGTAGGGGATCCTCTAGATGTAAGTTCAGATCCCCCAACACCAATACTTTATTGTGTTTGATCGCAGTCTGAGTGACCCCTTCCAGTAAGCTACTTCGGAAGTTGCCCAGAGAGCCTGGAGGTCTGTATATTAGGATGCCCAAAATTGCCTCGTGTTGGGTCAGTTTGATGTTAAATTCACCAGCTTCGCTGTTATCAATTTTTACTGGTTTTAGAACACACTCAAAAGGGTGTTTGACAATGATGGCAATGCCACCTCCCCTTCCCTTTTCTCTATCAAGTCTATGGAGGTTGTAACCTGGCGGAATTGTATCCACTATGTCTGGATCAGAATGTTCTCCTAACCAGGTTTCAGTTAAAAATAGTATATTCAGGGCCTCATCTAGTAAGAGATCCCACAGCTGGAGGGAATGTTTGCTGAAGGATCTACAATTTAAGAGCCCCCCATTAACAATAATCGCTTCAGGGTCAGGGACGACCGGCGATAAACACCTCCCTTTGGATGTACAATGAGGACATGGACCCAGGTCAAGTGGCTCCATCAGGTGGCGACAGGCCGTGAGTGGAGGGGGGCATAGGTCTCTCAGCCTCTTACTTGTGTAGGACTGCCCGTGGCACCCCCGAGATGTAGGGGTCTGGGCCCCTGGCCCCGGTCGGCCGCGGACGGGCGCAGACGGGCTTGGCTTAGGCGCGGCTTTGGCGCGCGTCCGGCGCGCCCGCTGCGCCAGCCCGCTGCGCCGTCTGGTCCCTACACACATATTATAGGTGGAGAGGAGGGCGTCAGGCCGGCGCGACTAGAGCGCAGCCCCAGCCCCAGCCCACACCCAAGATGGCGCCCGCCGCCGCCTCAACCGGGAAGTAAAAACGGCTGGGCGAGGCTGTCAGCGAAGAGAATAGCGTGTGTAGGGGTGTTAGAGTTCCTAAAAACAATTCCCACTTAACTCTGAGAATAAAAGCCCCCCTCAGAATAAATATGCATCAATTCACAAATCGCGATCTAAAAACACATTGACCCCAGATTCTATTCCACGCCCTAGGTTTGCCCCTAGCCAAATACACAGTCTTCTCTCTAAACATACACCAGTCCATATTCTCCTTCCATACTGACACGGTGGGGGGCCGTCGGAAACCCCACAGCAGTGCAATGTCCCTCTTTGCTATCATGTTCCCAAGGGCCGCCCACCGGGCCTGAGCAACGTTGTAATTATTCGGCTCCCACACATTCAACAAACATCTCCGAGCCTCAGGCAGCAGAGCGACCCCGGTGACACACTCCATTACAGCATGCACACGAGTCCAATACGCAGCCACCTCCCGACATTCCCAAATGATATGAAGGAAAGTAGGACTCAAACCACATCCGCGCTTGCATAACCCATCCGAGGAGAAGCCCATGGCAACCAAACGAGGACCAGTAACATACACCCGATGAAGAATTTTAAGTTGGACGAGACGGAGACGGGCGGGAATGGCGACCTCTTTCGGGGAAGACGGTGCTGACTGCCAGTCTTCGTCATCCAGCTCCAACCCGTCTCCAGTCCAGGCCTCCCTGAGACGCACAAGGAGATCTGCCCGAATGTTGATTAACTTCTTATATATTAACGAAATCGTACTATCGGGCAGGTGACCATCGAGTATACGGTCCTCAAGTGGGGAGGACTCGGGAACATTAGTGCCGGCAGCGAAGACCGACGTCAAGGCATGGCGGACCTGTGCATACCTGAAAAACTCTCTATCACTCAACTCATACTCATTCTGAAGTACCTCAAAGGTCTTAACCGCGCCTTTCACCCAAAGGTCACCCACTCTGCTTATACCGATCATATCCCACTTCTCAAAACCTTTCGTTGTCCAGAGGCATCCCAGTCTTTCCGACGCATACAAAGGGGTCGCTCGTGTCAATCGATCGTTCCATCCCATGGCCGCATTCGCATCCTTCCACACACGCACAGCAATCTTGGTGGGCCCAGTCAGATTCCTCCCCGCTGCCCGAGAGTAGAGCGCCCTGTTGTAGTTACCGCCCGGCAGCTGATGCTTGTCCATCTCGAAAGCCGGATTTGGGCTGGGTGCATACATTGTGTGATTGATTGCGGACAACTGGGAGGCCCAATAGTACCGCCTGATATCCGGGAGCACCATGGCCCCGTCATACCAGGGGAGAGTTAGCTATGCAAGAGCAATTCGTGCACGGCCGTCCCAAACGAGCCGCCTCTGTAAGCCTTCCACCTCCCGAAAGTAGCTTGCCGGAATGACATCGAACGAATTCTGGAGTGCGTATAAAAACCGAGGCAGAGACATCATTTTAAAAAGTGCGGCGCGGCCGAGCGGCGATAACGCAATCTACGCCACTGAGCCATGTCTAGTTTCAACCTTTGGAGAGGAGGAAGGAGATTATGCTCATAGCGGGCAGCCGGATCTAGCGATATAAAAATCCCCAAATATTTGAAGCCGGATTGAGAGATCTGAATGGGAAATCTACTTGGTAATGGGGGAAGGCCGCCCGAGATGGCATATACACAAGATTTGGACCAATTTATAATCAAGCCTGAATTCTTGCCGAACGAGGTGAGAACATCAAACAAGACGTTAAGGGATTTACGAGGGGAGGTAAGGTACCAAAGAATATCATCGGCATACAATGAGACTCAATCCTCAAAATCGGGGGCCCACTGGATGCCCTTTATCGACGGCTCCCATCGGAGCCAGGCTGCAAGAGGCTCTAAAGCAAGAGCAAAGAGCAGGGAGGACAGCGGGCACCCCTGTCTAGTACCCCTTCCGAGGGCAAAGGGCTTGGACACTCGACCGTTGACCACCACCTGCGCCAACGGTTCCCTATATAAGAGCTTCACCCACCCGACAAATTCCGAACCAAAACCAAATTTCGTGAGGGCGGCCCAGAGATAAGGCCATTCTATTGTATCAAAGGCCATCGTGGCGTCCAAGGAAGCCAAGATGGCCGGCTCCGAAAGAGACCCCGGGGAGAACACCGTGTAGGCGCCGCAAGTTGAGAGCAGTGTTCCGATGAGGGATAAAACCTGATTGATCCGGATGGATCAGGTCACAAATCACTGAAACCAGACTATTGGCGAGAACCTTGGCAAGAACCTTGGGCTCAGCGTTCAACAGGGAGATGGGCCTGTACGATGCGCAGCGGTCCCGAGGCTTGCCCTCATTGGGAATTACCACGATTGTTGCCAAACGCTGGTCACAAGGGAGAGTGCCCAGGTCACGTGACTCCATAAACATATCACGAAGATATGGTAAGACTTTATCAGGGCGCAGTTTTTACAGCTCAATAGTCAAGCCGTTCGGGCCCATAGCCTTGCCCGAACGGAGAGAACGAATCGTGGTCGCAATCTCGTCTACGGACAATGGAGCCTCCATGCACTCTCGATCTTCCTCGGAAAGGCAGGGCAGCGCTATGTCACGCAGTAATGAATGGGAGTCGTCTTCATCTCTATCAGACACCGGGGAGTACACAGCACGAAAATAATCTGCAAAACACTCCACAATCTCACTCGGGTCAGTCACACTCACACCATCTAAAGTCTGAATCACAGGGACCACATGACTCGCTCTCTCCTTCTTGTCAAGCCACGCAATCAATTTACCCGCCTTATCCCTAACATCGTACAGTCTACCCTGCTGCTCCCTGTACATCTTCTTGGCAGCATCAGTAACAAGGGATTTATAGTCTAGCTGCTTCAGACCAAGGGCGTGGAGTCAGTCATGGGTAACGCCGGATTCTAGGTCCACCTCCAATTCCAATATTTCGGCCTCAAGAATCACCACCTCCTGATTCCTAGCTTTCTTAGTTTCAGCAATTAAGGATAGGGCCTGTCCACGAATAACAGTCTTAAAAGCTTCCCACAGTGACACAGAGGAGGAAACAGACCCCTCGTTCTCCAGGAAATAGTGGTCTAGGGACTTTATCAAACTGTTACGGGTCTTGGGATTACGCAAGTGCAAGGGGTTGATAGGGGCGACCCGCCCCGCAGCGTTCACCACAGTGTCCATGCTGAGCCACTATGGAGAGTGATCCGAAATGCCCAGGGCCAGGTGTCTGATCTCCCTAACAGAAGAAGACTGGACAGCGGGCATAAGGATGTAATCAAGTCTGGAGAGACTCCCATGGGCCCCATAGTGAAAGGTGTACCGACTCTGTGTCGGATGTATCAGCCTCCAGCAGTCTACCAGACCAAAGGTGTCCAAGAACCCACTAAGCCATGACTGGGAATTAGGAAGATCCCTGGGGGGTGACGATCCATAGTGCCAGAAAGCACCGAATTAAAATCCCCACCCATGAGGAGAGTGCAATCAGGGAGCTCCAGCATCACACGACCAATGTCTGAGAAGGTAGAGGTCTGGAGACCCGGGGGAACGTATACAGTGAGCAGTGTAAGAGTCTTACCCTCCCACCTACCAGTGAGGGCAGCGTAACGCCTTGTTGTCGAGGATTACGTCATCAATCTCCAAAGGGAGAGAAGACTGAACCAGAATACCCACCCCTCTAGAACCAGAGGTGAACCCGGGTGTGCGACCAGACGATAACCCCACCTATTCATAGTATGACATATATTTCCCACCAAATGCGTCTCCTGCAAAAGTACCACATCAGGAGACAAGCGACGCAGATACTGCAGTACCACACCCCGTTTTATGCGATCGCCCAATCCATTGACATTCCAAGATATTAACCTCAACCCACTACCCCCCATCCCAACAAGTGATACATGAGTTACCCCATAAAGAGCAGAACATTTGAAGCTTGGAAAAAAACAATACGTCGCCTTGAGAAAGAAAAACAAACTCACAAACACCCCTTCCCACCCCCCAACCAACTCCCGTTACAACTCCCCCCTCCCTGCACCCCTGCAGTAGACTAAATAGCCACCCCAACATGCAGTGTGCCTGTCGCCCTAACATTTCCCAATCTACAAAAAGACCCCGGAGGAGGAAAGAGGCCCATCCCCCCCGCCACCCTAGGGAGAACATCAGTGAAACACATGCGTATGAAAAGTATAGAACCCAGCTGACCAGTGTCTAGTATTCTGTGAGCAGGGGCCGAGTCAACATTTTTGTTCAGGCTCACCACCCTCGGCACCACCAGGGTGCTCAGTGCGGTCGCTCCGGGCAGGCAGAGACTCCAGCCAGTCACTCACAGTCTCTGGCCGGTCATAGGAAAATGTCCGCTCCTCATACTCCACACGAAGCCTGGTAGGGAAAAGCATCGCATATTTCAGGCCTAAGTCTCTGAGACGTCGCTTTACACCCTGAAAGCCCATCCTTTGCCTCTGGACGAGCTGAGTAAAGTCCGGGTAAAAGTTGACTGTGGAGTTCTTGAATTTCACCGGGCCGCTCACCCTCGAAGCCTGCAGGATAGCATCACGGTCCCTGAAGTGAAAAAGCTTGGCTATGATAGGCCTCGGAGGGGCGCCCGGTTTAGGCTTTCCACCCGGAACGAGATGGGCACGCTCCACTGCAAAGAACTTGCTCAGTCCAGAAGGGGCAAGATGGTTCAGGACGAGATCCGCAACCAGGAGATCCATCGAGTGATCCTCGGGGTTTTCCGGAACACCTATGACGCGAATGTTGTTGCGCCTTGCCCTGTTCTCAAAATCCTCCAGCCGATGAGACATGAGATCATTAGCTGATTTCAAATGACCAATTTCGGTTTGAAGTTCAGACACAACGGCCGTGAGGCTGGAAGTCTTCAAATCCAGCGATTTCACCTTCTTGTTGGTTTTGGACAGGTCGGCTCTGATCAGGGTGACATCAATGGCAACCGTGTCGATTTTACGAGCAAGAGCCTCATACTGTTGGCCGATGGTCTCCTTCATGTTGGCGATGGCGCCCATGATGTCATAAAGAGATGGATCCGTAGGGGCAGTTGAGTCTTCCTTGGGGTCTTCCGGGGTACGGCTGGCGCCACCAGGGGATCCTTTAGATTGAGTGTACCGGTCCATAATGTTGGTTTGGACCGGTCCCCCGCGGAGATTCGTCTTAGTCTTCCGTTTCTCGGCTTCGGTCCAGGCAGCCATGCTGGAAGATGCGCCCCGGAGGGGCCCGTGAGACCTACTGAAAATGGCCGCCTGCGGGCAAGGCACCAACAGTCCACAGAAGCAGGCTCGCGTGGCCGAGGCGAAGACACAGTTCGACCCGACTGCGTAGAGGATAGAGTCTCACTCTAACTGAACCGAGGCTGGACAGATCTCCGACCGATCAGTACTGCCTCGCAGTCCGACAATGCCAGGACCCAAAAGTGAAACCGAAAGTTGAAGTAGGGCTACTGGGGGAAGACCCCTCCGCCGTTGTTATTCAACTTCGTCCCGGCGTCACAATCTGCCAAGACCCCGGCTTACCGCCGGATGGGCCTCAAAAGTTCAAATCGACGTAGTTTCGGTTCCCAAAGTCCGAATCAAAATGTTAAAAGAGTTATGACATCAGCCAAGGTTTCTCTTCAATAATCCGTCAAAAAATTCAGGATGTTGTCAGGATAAATTGCAAAGAGTGGCGAGGGTCCGGGGAGCTCTGTGCTCACGCGGCCATCTCGGACGCTCGCGTAGCTCCTCCTCAATAAATAGTTTTTGGGCGTTTTTTAAGATCACCATCCAACCCATTGTCATTGATTTTATCAATATCCTTCTAACAATAGAAGGTTGATGAACCCTGCGAGTATTTAAATGTATGCCAGCTCGGTCTCATGCACGTTTATAGCCAGCGCATAACCCGCTGAAGGGGTGCGGTCCCCAGGGTCTAAGAATGCTTGGGGAGGGGTGCTGTGCGGCTCCCAGGGCCTAAGAATGCTTGGGGAGGGGTGCTGTGCAGCCCCCAGGGCCTAAGAGTGCTTGGGGAGGGGTGCTGTGCGGCCCCTAGGGTTAAGAATGCTTGGGGAGGGGTGCTGTGCGGCCCCCAGGGCCTAAGAATGCTTGGGGAGGGGTGCCGTGCGGCTCCCTCTTACCTCTAATTACAAAGAAAATCGCCCTGGGGATTGGGATCACCGAGCCCAGGCCCTATGGCCAACCCTATTGGCCTTGCACAGGAAAGGGTTGGCTGTATGGGGGGAAGTTGGTTGCGGGCCCTGAAGCCAACCCCCTGCCACGCACGGCCGAAGACTGGGCGCAGCGGGCGCTTGCATTTACATACAGGATTTATTCATTTATTTTTTACTGCAAAGGTTACAGTAACGTTGTAGTTAGGTGAATATGTCAATGATAACATTTTGAAGTAAAAAAGAAAACCAGAAATTCCCCAGTTAAAATTATCAGTTAAAATTATCAGTGCTAACTATAGCTTTCACCCTGCCATTCACTGCTAATGACCTCACATATGACATCACTCATGACATGTTCAATGACATAATTTGTGACATCAGTGATCAATTCTCACATGACAGGATTGATGAGATCACTGATGACATCATCCAAGCTTCGTTTTCCCGCATATTTATCTATAAAATACTATGGCATTAGAGACCGGACAGTAAGTACAGAATAGCTCAGGAGACTATCAGCCGTCACTACTGCCATCACGATTCAACTGCCTTAGGTGTAGAAAGCAAAGCATCATTATGTGCTACCTTGACCCTGTATCATACACTTTACAGCTAGAATAGTTCACATTAACTATCAGCCACAGGTATACAGGAAACCCTCCATGAGTACAGAATACAATCTGTATAGAACTGTTCAGAGAAAGCCAAGTTTAGAAAAAATAGTGAAAGTCAGTTTCAAAACAAATGACCTACTGCGGACAAACACCTGTGTATCAAACACCTGAAACTCACCAAACCTACATTGAGACCTGAAGGTGATATCAGTAGAGAACTGGGTACTGTAAACAGATCCTACTCGATAGAGGGAGTTTACTTTATACCACACTGTTTGCAAACAGTGAAGCTTTCATAACAAACACACCAGAGTATTGAAAAGTATCAATTTTGTACATTGCACAGCTGTCAAAAAAGCCACTATTTGCTCAAATTGACCAATATCTGAAGTGCTAAACACCCTTCAACTCGCCCCCTTTATACTGTCTTTAGCCCATTTTCTCAAGCAAAACAAGCATTGGTACATAGGTTAGAACCTGGTGCACAGAGTCTTCTATGTTATGTAGAAATTGTCATGCTGATACAGTTCTCTCTAATAGTTCAAGTCTTCTTATAAAAGTTAGTATCTACTATGTAGAATCTTACTCCTGTTGAAATCTTTTTTGAAGAACCATAAAACGTGTGTGGAACTTAATGAACACTGTCAGCTGTTACCTGCACAGAGATTTACTCTTCAGTACCAAGATTTATAACATATTCCATACCTCCCCACACCTAAGATGTGTAGGAGCAGATGTGTTTTGTAAAGACTTACATCCATTAGCTGGACCGAGTGTAAAAAATAGCTAGACAATATGGTACTGACGCACCACTATGTAAACTATAAAACAAACAAGCACACTCATTGGATGATGTCATCAGTGATATCAATATTATCATTTGAGACGTCATCAGTGATGTCATAAATGAGGTCATAGAACAAGTCATGAGTGATGTCATATGTGAGGTCATAAGCAATGCAGGACAGGGCGCAAGTTATAGTTAGCGTTGCTAATAACCGGTGAATTTCTGTTGTTTTTCTAGTTCAAAGTATTAATGTTATCACTGACATACTCACTTAACTGTAACATTACTTAAACCTTAGTTTGTCAGTAAATATATATATATATATATATATATTCACTCGCAACTTGCCTTGTCGCAGGGGGAGCACTGAAGTGCTGGTGCCATCGTCGGGATCAAGGCAGTATCCCGTCAGACATCATTGCACAAAGTTCCAAAAGAATGATGGCACTCCACTCGGGGAATTTTAAGGATTTTATTCCATCAACTGTGATTGCATACGCGTTTCGAACTTAGCGTTCTTGATCACTGCAAGTTTTCTGACAGTTAGTCCCTTTTCCATTTCACATTAAATACACATGTGACACGCGCTGCATTATGGAATTCGTAGTCAAATTCAATTCATTTAACTAACTTTGTGTGATGATATATATATGTATATATATATATATATATATATATATATATATATATATCCGCAATAGACTGCTCCTGCAACTTTCACTCCCCACACAGCGGCGACGAAGAAGGAGGTGCAGACCCCACAGGACGTCAGGCAAGATCTTTCTTTATTCAACCGTTTACACAACGCGTTTCGAGCAGCAAGCCCTTGTTCACGTATATATATATATATATATATATATATATATATATATATATATATATATATATAAATATATATATATATATATGTGTGTGTGTGTGTGTTTGTAGTGTTTGTATTCACTGGAAAAACCATAGGTTACAGGGACGTTATAGTTAGGCTCAGAGTTACCTGAGCTAATTATAAGTTACGTCCCCACAATACACTGCTTATGACCTCACATATTGCATCACTTATGACATGGTCAGTGTCAGGTTCAGATTAGTCAACAGCACACCAACCACTTACCTTCCGGAACAGATCCCTCAGGGGTGATGTACAATTCCCAGTTCCCCCTTGCACTACCTCCTAGGGAGTATACAGCACCCTACCCTGCACGGAAGTATCCAGGGGAAAAGGGAAAGGGATAAAACAACAAAAGGTAGCGGTCCACTACCACAGGGTCTCTTCCGTCTCTTCCTTATTACGAGAAATCTTTCTTTCTCAGTATGCCCTAGTAAACCCCTGTATGTAAGAGAAAGTACAGCCACCTCACTATGCACTACACTGTAGATGGAAGCTGTAAGTAAACCTCCCCCCCTCTATGACAATCTTACATGCATTCGTACTGGGAAGAACTGAACCACAGATTAGTGTCACCACAGAATAAACACCCATAAGGGCTGTACTCATCTGTTGTCATCCAGATGGGTTGGGTATAAGTCACAGCAACCCAATGATGGCATCTGATAGAGTAGATAAGAGGAACACCTTTAACCCAGGAAGAAATCCATACAATGAAGATTATGCACAATGGAATCTGGGTGCAGTTACCACTCTCGTCCTGAGAGCATGCGCTGGAACCACAGTAGAAGAACAGTCCTGAAAACATAAACCCTGCTAAGGGCTTGCATTAGCAACATGTAAAAAGAAACAAAAGAAGGTCACAGTAATGAGAACGTGGATTTTCACTCTCTACACCACTCTCCATCACACCAGAGAGGGAGTGTGTTTACTAGGCACGGCAGGAGGTGACACCGAAGGGGTGGCCCTTACAAAAAAAAGCGTTCAAGAACTGAACGCACAGGAAAGCTCCTTCACCGCAGAGCAGCAGAATCAAATCCATTCGAGTCTGCAGGAGAGCTTCTGTGTTCAGCAGTGATCTTGCCACTGAACGACCTGGAAGTTGGAAGGCACTCTGTATCAGCGGCTGCTTACAAAAAGAAATTAACTGACAAAAGCTCCATCACAGAAGAGCTGAAGAAGGCTGAATCCAATCATTCAAGGATCTCTAACGATTGACAAGCACCAGCTCTCTCCAGGGAAGGGGTTTATGTAGGCAGTCTCAAACCCATATGTTAGCTGTGATTCTCCCGTTGCAACATTCAATTCACAATCATACGACATTTTCTGTCTCTCAGCATTCCTGTTGTGGATCTTCTACCCCTTTCCTCTTCTGCTACGGAGGACCATAACAGTCAGTGACATCATCCATGACATCATCCAGTGAGTGTAAGTGTTTCGTAAACATTTCTGAGACTTAAAGATATATACTAAGCGACAGCTTAAGTTAAATTACTATTCTTTCTGTACTAGTAATTAGTCATACTATTTCTAACATCTCATCTGAGTGGCTGTGTGACTGTATCAGTGTGTAAGTGGATGTCTGAGTGGCTGTATGAGTGTGTGAGTGGCTGCATGGATGTATTCGTGGGTGTGTGAGTGGCTGCATGGGTGAGTTAGTGGCTGTGTGAGTGGCTGCATGGGTGAATTAGTGGCTGTGTGAGTGGCTGAACTGGTGAGGGAGTGGCTGTGTGAGTGAGTGGATAGCTGTTTGAGGATGTGTATAGGTAAGTGATTGGTTGTGAGTGACTGTACATTTTTTTTATACACACTTTATTGATTTTATCCTTTTTTCCCCCAATACAGAAAATATATTTGCATTCAATGTTACAGTATATTTGGAATAATATATCACATTGTGTAACTTCTTGCAGTTACTCTGTAGATGTTATGAGATTTTACATAACTTGTACAGTTTGATGTATATGTACAGTCTCTCACTCATACCAAAGAGAAAAAGGCTGTATATACTAGCTTGTGTAATTGTTGAACATCTATACTATACCTCACCCCTTTCTATTGGCTCACCCCATCTGAAATTCTCAGTTATATAGTCCATCCAGGTTTCCTCGCTTTGCCCGTCATTGCGTGTGTAGTGTATGGGAGTTGGAGAACACTACTACTCGTATATATTGTTTTGGGTCCGACATTATGAGGGGATGGGTTGCATACAAATGATGATTACCATATTATACTTCTTGCTCTTAAGGGGTGGGTGCCGGTTCAATGGCCCTGAGTGCTTCTAATAATATGTCCCATTCCATTGATATTGGGGTCGTACGTTGGCCTTGGGCCTCCTCTTGTCTAAAGGCAGCACTCTCCGCACTACCCCATCTCACCACCTCATTGTATCAGCTGTAAACTGTTGGGGCCCTCGCCGATTTCCACAGCATGGTGATGGCGCGTTTAGAAATTAGTACCTCCAAGTCAGTGAATCGCATTTGCATCTTCTGCGACTTAGGGCGGTGGCGGAGGCCTAGTATACAACTGTCCTCTGTTTGCACTATAGGAATCGCTGTTGTGGTGTTTATACTTTGGATAACCCTGTCCCAATATCCAGTTAGTGTAGGGCATGCCCATAACATGTGTAACATATCAGCGTTTTCCAGTCTACTTCTAGGGGACTGGTGCTGTGTAACTGGAAACATACATTGTAAGCGATGCGGAGTGAGGTACGCCCTATGCCACACCATATACTGTATGAATTTGAACTTGGATTCCGGGACACCTTTTTAGGGTACTCTAGCAGTGGAACCCATTCCTTATCTTTCAGTTCTTTCCCTAGGTCTACAGACCATTTGTTTCGTAAAACAGTGAGAGAGACCCCAAGCTGCGCCCTAATGGCGTGGTACAGCCACTTTGTGAGGTGACTCCCCCTTCCCATGAGATGTAGTGCATGTGTCAGTTCATGTGGTTGTGGTGCCTCTCTGGTGAGTGCCCAGTGTTTTTTAACATATGCAAGGATTGCTGCATGCGTCATGTAGAGGTTGCCCATGACTCCATTTGTCCTGATAAAGATTCCATGGTCCATGAGAGTAGAGTTATTGAAAAGCGCCCCCACTGTGGTGACCTCATCCTCAACCCTGCAGAGGATGGTTCGGGTTGTAATTAGACCTGTGGTTGTAGGGATGCCTAGTAATGGCACAGTTGTTAGCATAAGACATACTCTGACATGTGTATTGTACCACCCTATGCCTGTATAGGAGTGCTGTGTGTAATAGCATCGGGCGTTCTGTTGAACTTTCGAGTGCGGCAATACCAAGGTGTGGAGAACTCCGCTAGCTATATTGAGCTTGGTGTATCCAACCTCCTGTAGATTGCAGCCTGCCAGCCAGTATTACAGCCAATGTAGTTGGCTTGTATAGCAGTATGCACGAAAATCAGGTGCCCCCAACCAGCCCTTATCTGTTTCTAATTGCAGTTTAACTAGGCCCACCCTTCACCGGCCATTTCCCCAGGTTAGGTCGGAAAGTATTGTATCTAGCATTTTATATATGGGAGTAGGAATTATCACCGGTAGGTTAGTGAAGAAATACAGCAGCCGCGGGAGGACTACCATTTTTGAGATAGCTATTCGGCCCATCATGGATAACGGCAGCGAAGTCCACAATGTCGTCTGGTAACGAATTGCCCTAATAGCCCTATTCAGATTGCCTTCTATCAGGTCTTGTGATTTTCTGTAGACGTCTATACCTAAAGATTTGTTGTGCTACCGATAGGGAAAGTTGTCCAAATTGTATGGTATCTGAATGTGCACCTGGACCAAAAAAGAACATTTGTGATTTTGCCTCGTTTATAGCCAGGCCAGAGACCAATTCAAATTGTTTGAATATACCTGGGGTGGGTCCTAGGCCATCGACCATGTCCTTATCGTAGATGATTATGTCATCTGCAAATGCAGACAATACATGCGAGGTATGCCCCAGCCTAATACCCGCTTGTTCTGCTTTGGACCGTAATTTAATGGCCAAGGGTTCCAATGCAAGACAAATAATAGAGGTGACAGTGAGCATCCTTGTCGAGTGCCTCTACCAACAGGGTATGCGCGGGAGATATGACCTCCCGTGCGGGCCCTCGCCATGGGGGTGGTATACAGTAGCTGAACCCACTTCAAGTAGGCCAGTGGTATGCCGAATTTTCCCAGTGATTTTACCATGTAGTCCCAACGGAGTGTGTCAAACACCTGTTTTAAATCTAGTGTGATGCTGCCTGCGTTGTGATTTGTTTCAGAGACGGTCCCCATAAAGTGGTATGGTTGGCGAATATTCAGTGAGGTAGTGCGTGTGGCCACGAAGCCACATTGGTCAATATGTATTATTATTTTTATTTTTTATTTGAAGAGTTTTATATAGCGCTGGCTAGACCCGTGGATATCAGAGCACTTTACATGAGGAATCGTTGCATTACACGTTACAAATTACAACCGTTACCAGAGCATAGTAAAACACAGGCAAAAAACAATGTTATAGTCATTCGTCGAAGGGAGGGGAGGAAGGAGACGCGGCGTGGAGACTGGGAGAACAGTGCCTAATGTCCGGTTGGGTAGGTGACAGCCAAGGTGGTGAGCCAGGGCAGATCTCCTCTATAGCTGTCTAGCAGCTCCACCGGGCATCAGCCATGTTGCTCAGGTCTCGGCCGTCAGGGAAAACAAGGCTACATTAGTTATGGTTGCATATGGTTGCATCGAGGAGATTGGCATCGGTGGCCAGGCGCTGCAATAGTTCCGCTCCTTCCTAGACAACCGCTCCTTCTGCGTTGCCATCCCTCCCTTCAAGTCCGGGTTCCAGCCTCTGGCCAGGGGGGTTCCGCAGGGATCCTCGCTGAGTCCCACGCTGTTCAATCTCTACGTGAGACCGCTGGCTGATGTCGCAAGGCAGTGGGGCCTAACCATGGTCTCATATGCCGACGACACGCAGCTGGCGGTTCCTCTCAGCGGGGATGCGGAACAGGATGCCCCCAGGTTTCAGTCCGGACTGAAGGCGGTGGCCAGCTGGCTGACAGGTAACTGTCTCCAACTTAATGCCACAAAAACAGAGGTTATGGTTGTCGGGAAGGGAGTGGAGCTCTGGGGCGATCAGTGGTGGCCTTCGGAGTTAGGCCCCACTCCGACCCCAGTGTCGGAGGTGAAGAACCTCGGGGTCTGGTTAGACGCTGGTCTTACATTTATAGGGCACACCAAAAAAATCGCAGCCTGCTGCTTCGGTCTCCTAAGAGGGTTAAGGCCGGTGCTTAAGTTCTTCGACACCCCTACCAGACAGCTTGTGGTCCAGGCAACCATCATCTCTCGTCTGGACTACGCCAGCTCTTTGCTGGCGGGGGCTAACCAGGCTGAGTTAACCCGTTTGCAGCGGGTGCAGAACGCCGCAGCGAGAGCCATTGTTGGACTTCCTAAGTTCTGCTCGGTGTCTCATGTCATCCGCTCCCTGCACTGGCTCCCGGTCAGGAAGCGTATTCTCTTTAAGGTCTTGTGTCTGACCTTCAAAATCCTTAGAGGCATAGGCCCTGAGATCCTGACCAACTCCATTTCTTTCTATGTCCCTACCCGCAATCTTCGATCTCAAGGTCAGGCCCTTGCTGTTGTCCCCAGATTTAGGCTCAGCAGGATGGGGGGCCGTTCCTTCAGGGTGAGAGCCGCGTCAATCTGGAACACTCTCCCAGTTGAAATTCGGCTGATAGAGGACTTGCTGTCGTTTCGTAGAGCCATAAAAACCTTCCTATTTTAGCTTCCCTGTTTTAGCACTTTTCTGTAGTATTATCTCCATGTTGTGTTATGCCTGCTCCGTGTCTCTGCGCCGGGATGCTCCTTCGCTGGAGTCGCTGTGCGCATAATAAATTGTTTTAACATAACATAACATAACATAACATAGTCAAACGCAGAAGAAACAAGTCCCCAATAGAGGAATTGATTAAATTCTGTAGATATGGGAGGAGGCGAAGTGCCAGAATTTTGCTTAATATCTTATATTCTGTGGCTAGTAATGAGAGGGGGCGATATCCTGAAATGTCTGTGGCAGCTCGGCCTGGTTTAGGAAGGCATACCACCAGAGCCTGCATTGTAGTGGAGGGACCCAGTTTCCATCGCAGAGTTATATAGCTGTTCTAATTGGGGCACCATAATATCCGCAAAGGTGTCAAATAATTCCATCAGGAGGCCATCTAGGCCTGGGGCCTTATTTCGTGGCATTGCCCAAATAGGGTCCCTAAATTCTGCCCTTTTGCTAGGGCCTGATAAAGCATCTTGAGCTGTACAGCCTAGTTAAGGAAAATGTAGGTCCTCAAAGAAGGCATCTATGATGTCATCTGTCCGTTGCGGCGGGGCTTGGTATAGAGTTTCATAATAGGTACAAATTGCTTCATTTATATCTCGCTGAGTGGTTACAGTGGCCCCCCCTGGTGTGATTATCACGTGAATCACGTAAGATGCGCTCCAGCAGCGCCACTGATTTATCCGCCTCCGTATGTTTTAACTGAGTGTATGACATATAGTCTATTATTCAGAGTCTTTTCAGCAGTTCAGCGTGTTTTATAAGCGCCTCTTGTAATTCTGCTGTCTGTGTGGGGTACCGTTTCACTTCTTGTTTTAATGCGTACATGCTGTTTTCAACAGTTTTAAAGTTGTTGTGTATTTCCTGCCGTGCCCCAGCTGAAGTACTAATAGCTATGCCTCTGATCATGGCTTTAAACGCATCCCATTCTGCGTGTCTAGTGGAGGGAGGGTTGGCATTTTCTGTGAAATATTTTTGTATACCGTCCGACATTACATTCTTAAAGATAGGGTCTTCTAACAACTGAGGCCATCATTTCCAGGTTGGGACCGAAGTGGCGGGTGCTCCCCAGGAAATGGTTAGTTCTAATGGGCTGTGGTCTGAGAAGGTTTTTCTCAGATAGGTAGTGTGTGTGACTTGTGCTGTGAGGGGAGTAGAGCGAAATACGCTGTCTATCCACATGTGCAAGCAGTGGGTTGAGGAATACAAGGAATACTCTCTGTTGGTCGGATTTTTGAGACGCCAGACACCTCCCAACGCACAGCCCTCCGACCACCTGGCCGTTCCCTCTGCCTGCTTGATGGATCCCGCTCCTGGAATCAGGGGATGTGAACAGTCAATGTTAATATCCATGACCGTGTTGTAGTCTCCACCCAGTATCCATGGGTTCCCTGCCCAGTCCGCTAGCACTTCATTAATAATCATGAGGAATTTATCTTGATCAAAATTAGGGGCGTATATACTTCCCAGTATCATCAGCGCACCATCCAGTGTTCCCTTTACTAGGTTATATCAGCCCTGTGGGTCTATGCATTGTTCAAAGGCTACAAAGGGAACCCCGCCACGCACCCAGGTGGTCACCCCCCTGGCAAAGGCAGTGTATGATGTGGAGAATAATTGGCCTCTCCATTTCTTACACATCTTGAGGACTTCAGAATTAGTGAGGTGGGATTCTTGAATAAAGCCTGCATGCCCTGCGTCTGTTGAGCTGTGCATATATTATATGGCGTTTGTGTATTGACCCCAATCCCCGTACATTCCAGGTTATAGTGTAGACGTCTGTCATTTGACCGTATAACTTAGTGTATTATGTTTAAAAAGTCGAGGTAATGAGGTGTATACTAGGAATTGAGGTGCATGGGGTGAGCCCGTAACCCTAAATTCCCTTAAACTAACTAGAAATACTGGGCCCAGCGCTTAAACTACACTGGTCCAAACTAATATCACAACATTGTGAACTATGATCAGGTTATAGGGTTCATTCGCATTCTTGGGGGTGCTTCCTGTGTTATATAGCGATGCATGTGACGTGAGAGTTTATAGCCAGTACCTTAACCAACGTGCATGTATTGAAGCTGGGATAATGTCATGTGCGGCTACTTTTCCGATTCCTAGTTCAAAGTGCTCGGATTGGGCAGTTCATATCAAGACATATTAGATCAAACCATTCGAGTCCCTTTATCCTTCTGCATGCTAGCCCAGCAAATCATCTGCAGTCTGAGGAGTTAAGTTGGGGAACAGGGCAATACTGTTGTCGGAGTTATAATGTGCTGTGTTCTCCCCCGAGGAATCAGATGCAGATTGGAGGTTAGTGTCTCTAGAGGTGCTTGCTGCTGCTATTGCCTTTCCCCATCCTCGAAGGGCCTGTTCTGGAGTAGGGCTACCATTCTGGGAATTCTTTGTGGGATTATTATGGCGTGATTTAAGAGAAGTCGCCATTTTCCGATTTGGAGGACCCTGATGCTGTTGAGGGGAACATAATCTCCAACCATTCATCTGCATCTTCCGTGGTGTCGAAGAAGTTCGCTTTTTGATCATATATGACTTTCAGGCAAGCAGGGAAGAGTAGGGCATACTTCATATTAAGAGTTCAAAGCTTCTTTTTTGTCGCCTGATATGAGGACCTTTCTGCTGTACTTGCATCGTGTAATCAGGGTTTTATAAGATCCTCTGATTTTCATATTGTATTCGGGATCCCTCTCTGTCCTTTTGAAGCTGCGTGTCTCGATCCCTGAAGTTCAGGATCCAGGCAATTATGGGACAGGGCATGGCCCCTGCTGTTGGACTGCCTGATGGAATTCTGTGTTCCCTTTCCACACAGAAGAAGTCTGAGAGGCCCTCCGTGGCCACATGCTCCCTGAGCCATTGCTCCATAAACTTGGTAGTGTTGGGCCCTTCACATCATTCCGGCAGACCTTTAACGTGAACATTATTTCTCCGAGCTCTTCCCTACGCATCATCAATCCGTTCCTGTTGTCCCAACACTTGGCGCTATAGCTGTGTCACTTGCATTGCTTCTCTTTATGCTTTATGCACCAGCCAGTATATTATCTTTAACGGTGGTGGCAAGTTTAGTATGGTCTGCTTTCAGAAGAGTGAATCCTGTTGTTAGGGAGCCGATTTGTTACTCTATGCATTTTTGGAGTCCCAAACTTCCTGTAGGATTACATCTAGTTTGTCGGGTTCTGAAGTCATATTTGTTGGTGGGACACAGCTCAAGAAAGGCTGATGAGAGGCGGGGGTCCGTATCCTCCGTTTGTTGTTTGCCTGTAGTTGAGGTCGTCTCTGGGACTTTAAATTTGGGGCGTCCCATTTTATTTGTTTCCCCGCACAGCACCAGCAGGCCACACAGCGTGCCTACGGGTAGAAGTTTCTATTTGGGCGCAATGTCTCTGTTATGGCACGGGGTGATGCACTGACGTCAGCAGGCAGCTCAGTGTGGTCTGTCGTATGTATGGTTCTAGCCTGAACCAGTGGGCCCCAGTAGGCGATTCTGTGTAGTGTCTTCGGTAGTTTCCTCCAACTCACAGCCCCCCACCCCACTGTGTTGTTGCACAGGTAGCTGATAAATTACGTTACCCAAGTGAACCCTCTGCTTTTAAGTTGGTGAATTCTCTTTCAGGCAGTTAGCTTGGTTCCATTCTCGAGTTGCCCCTTGTTGTATGCGGAGTCCACTCTGTCCCAAGCCTGAACTACCTCCTGGAGCCCCTTCGTTCACCCTCCACTGTCTGCGTGCTGCAATGGGGGAGGAGCGCAGTGACTTATGTTGGTAGGTGCAGCAGAGTGTCTTGCTTCCCTCAGTAGGCCATATGATATGTAACTCTTCACACAGTGGGGATTCCTCCGCCCAGTGTCAGGGAAGGCCCATGTTTATGGGCAGTATCCTGGGGCCTACTCAACCTCTTTGTGTATATAAAGTAGTAGGAGGGTGGATGGGGGAGCACCAAGAGTCTCTACTCACCGTTTTTCTTTTGTGGTCTAGCATAGCCACTGAATGTGTGTTTGTCCAAGGCCAGTCACAATGTAGGACAGGGCCCAGGTGTCGCCCAAAAGTGCTGCCGGGCCGCCGTTAGTCCTGTGCAGAAGGGGAGTTTGGGCATTTCACATACCCAGGGGGAGCTTGCAGGTCTTCGCTCACCCACTGGAGATCGCAGCCAAGTCTGGTGTTGTGCAGGGGCGAGGTTGTGAGCTGTACCGTGCACTGTGCCAGTTTACTGGCCTCCGTTGCCGGCCATCCAACCCCCTGGGCCCCACTTAGGCCTGCCTCCACTCTCCAGCCCCCTGCTCGTTGTCTGTCCAGTGGTCCCAGGAGTTCAGTACAATGCAGGTTTGGGAGGGGGGGAGGAGTGGATACAACATTCCGCAACCGAAGCGGGAGAGGCGAGGGCTTGCTCATTGCGTCATGCCAGGGATTGGTCCAGAGGCCTCGGTGATGCAGCTTCCAGGGTCCTAAGCCGCACCCAGGGCTTTCCCAACAACCCCGTAATGCAGGGGTCCCATGTCGGTCTGATTGCCATATCTTTCTGTGCCATCCTCGCCTTCGTGATCTCTCAAACCGGTGCTGTCTCCCCCATATCTGGAGCGGGTGAATTCGTTAGGCCCTAAATGGCGTTGGCACCGGCCTCCATTGCCGGACCTCCATCCCCGGAGCCCTGCACAGGTCTGCCTCCCTCTGCTCATCGCCCGTTTGATGAGCCCGGGAGTTCAGTAGAATGTAGGTTTGGGGGGGAGGGTGGACACAGCCTTCCGCCACCAAAGCAGGCGAGGCGCGGGTTCGCTCAGTGTGTGAAGCTGAGGACGGTTCTGCCGGCTTCTGTGATGCAGCTCTCACGGTCCTCGCCCGCACCCAGGGTTCTCTCTGTAGCCCCGGAATGCAGGGGTCCCCAACTGGTTGGATTATCGTACCTCTCTGTGCCGTCCTCGTCTCCGTGATCTCTCAAACCGGTGCTGTCTCACCCGTATCGGGATCAGGCGAATTGGTTAGGCCTCAAATGGCGTCAGCACAGTCGCTCTGTTTGGCTGCCCAGAGGGCCCATCGACTGTTTTGGAGTGGGCATATCATCCGCCTTCCGCTGTGCAGTCACACTTCTCTCGTCTGGGTGTAGGATGCGTCCTAGCAATGCTGGATTTGGCAGCATTAGTTGGTCCGGGCGGGAAGCTCTCTCAGAGGGTATCCGCTATGCATAGCGGTTGGTCACGCCCCCCGGGTTGTGAGTGACTGTATTGGGGAGGGAATGTCTGTGTGAGTGGCTGTAAGGGTGTGTGAATGATAGTATGGATGTGTGAATGGTTATGTAAGTGGTTATGTGGGTGTGTGAGTGGTTGTATGGGGGAGTGAGAGGTTGTCAGTGTCAGTATGGGTCAGTGAGAGACTGTGTCAGTGGCTGTATGGGTAAGTGAGTGGGTGTATGGGTGGCTGAATGGGTAAATACGTGGGTGTGTGAGTAGTTGTATTGGTGAGTAAGTGGCAGTGTGAGTAGCTTTATAGGGGAGTATGTGGGTGTATGAGTACCTGTATGGGTGAGTGAGTGGCAGTGTGAGATTCTGTATGGGTGATTGAGTAGGTGTGTGAATAGGTGTAAGGGTATATGAGTGGGTGTGGAAGTGTATGTATGTCTGTATTTGTAAGTGGCTGTATTGGTGAGTGAATGGGAGCATGAGTGGCTGTATGGGTGACTTAGTGGGTATGTAAGGGGCTGTATGAGTGAGTAGATTTGTGAGTGGCACTTTGGAAGAGTCATTGATTTTGGGAGTGCTGGTATAGGTCTGTGAATGGGTATGTGAGGGGTTGTGTGGGGTTGGGAGTGGATGCATGAGAGGTTCTGTGAGATGGGAGTGGGTGTGTGAGTGGTTGTGTGGATGTTGTCATTAGCGATGTCACTGTCCATTTCAAGAGTTATGCAATATATGAGGTCATAAGCAATGTATTGCGAAGGCATAACTTAGAATTAGCTCAGGTAACTATAACCTCTGAATTTCTATGTTTTGTACAAGTGAAATTTGAGCCTAACTACAACATCCCTGTAACCTGTGTTTTTTTCAGTGAAATATATTTACATATATATATATCTGTGACCAAGGGCGGACGCCCGAAACGCGTCAGATTTGATGAACTTGCCCTTCCATTAAATATTGCCAAATGAAGATTGGGACTCGCGTGGTTTTTCTGCTCAGCTGCCTTGCCGGTGGTTTGTGATATATATATATATATATATATATATATATATATATATATATATATATATATATATATATATATATATATATATATATATATATATATATATTGTCGCTCCAGGTTGTCCACCTTTGAGTAGCACCCGAGCAGCAGCTTTATTTATGTGTAGGTGAGGACGGGGATCCGCTTGTAGACGCCGCTCCGTAATGGATCTGCCCGACGCGTTTCGAAGCTCCATCTGCTTCTCTTCAGGGGCTTTAACGGAAGCGGTGTGCGCACCCGTTACACTTCTCCAATTTGATATAACTCAGCCGTCGATGGGAGGCTCCAATGAGACTTCTGGGAAGTGTAGTGCGGAAAGCACACAATCAAGTCCTGTATGGACTCCACAAGTGGGCCCGTCCTCGATCCCATGTACGGCTGCTACTTCACTGCCGTGACCCCCACGTTAACGGGGTGGTGCAAACTCCGCGGCTGGACTGCCGCGTGTAAATTGTCGCTCCAGGTTGTCCACCTTTGAGTAGCACCCGAGCAGCAGCTTTATTTATGTGTAGGTGAGGACGGGGATCCGCTTGTAGACGCCGCTCCGTAATGGATCTGCCCGACGCGTTTCGAAGCTCCATCTGCTTCTCTTCAGGGGCTTTAACGGAAGCGGTGTGCGCACCCGTTACACTTCTCCAATTTGATATAACTCAGCCGTCGATGGGAGGCTCCAATGAGACTTCTGGGAAGTGTAGTGCGGAAAGCACACAATCAAGTCCTGTATGGACTCCACAAGTGGGCCCGTCCTCGATCCCATGTACGGCTGCTACTTCACTGCCGTGACCCCCACGTTAACGGGGTGGTGCAAACTCCGCGGCTGGACTGCCGCGTGTAAATTGTCGCTCCAGGTTGTCCACCTTTGAGTAGCACCCGAGCAGCAGCTTTATTTATGTGTAGGTGAGGACGGGGATCCGCTTGTAGACGCCGCTCCGTAATGGATCTGCCCGACGCGTTTCGAAGCTCCATCTGCTTCTCTTCAGGGGCTTTAACGGAAGCGGTGTGCGCACCCGTTACACTTCTCCAATTTGATATAACTCAGCCGTCGATGGGAGGCTCCAATGAGACTTCTGGGAAGTGTAGTGCGGAAAGCACACAATCAAGTCCTGTATGGACTCCACAAGTGGGCCCGTCCTCGATCCCATGTACGGCTGCTACTTCACTGCCGTGACCCCCACGTTAACGGGGTGGTGCAAACTCCGCGGCTGGACTGCCGCGTGTAAATTGTCGCTCCAGGTTGTCCACCTTTGAGTAGCACCCGAGCAGCAGCTTTATTTATGTGTAGGTGAGGACGGGGATCCGCTTGTAGACGCCGCTCCGTAATGGATCTGCCCGACGCGTTTCGAAGCTCCATCTGCTTCTCTTCAGGGGCTTTAACGGAAGCGGTGTGCGCACCCGTTACACTTCTCCAATTTGATATAACTCAGCCGTCGATGGGAGGCTCCAATGAGACTTCTGGGAAGTGTAGTGCGGAAAGCACACAATCAAGTCCTGTATGGACTCCACAAGTGGGCCCGTCCTCGATCCCATGTACGGCTGCTACTTCACTGCCGTGACCCCCACGTTAACGGGGTGGTGCAAACTCCGCGGCTGGACTGCCGCGTGTAAATTGTCGCTCCAGGTTGTCCACCTTTGAGTAGCACCCGAGCAGCAGCTTTATTTATGTGTAGGTGAGGACGGGGATCCGCTTGTAGACGCCGCTCCGTAATGGATCTGCCCGACGCGTTTCGAAGCTCCATCTGCTTCTCTTCAGGGGCTTTAACGGAAGCGGTGTGCGCACCCGTTACACTTCTCCAATTTGATATAACTCAGCCGTCGATGGGAGGCTCCAATGAGACTTCTGGGAAGTGTAGTGCGGAAAGCACACAATCAAGTCCTGTATGGACTCCACAAGTGGGCCCGTCCTCGATCCCATGTACGGCTGCTACTTCACTGCCGTGACCCCCACGTTAACGGGGTGGTGCAAACTCCGCGGCTGGACTGCCGCGTGTAAATTGTCGCTCCAGGTTGTCCACCTTTGAGTAGCACCCGAGCAGCAGCTTTATTTATGTGTAGGTGAGGACGGGGATCCGCTTGTAGACGCCGCTCCGTAATGGATCTGCCCGACGCGTTTCGAAGCTCCATCTGCTTCTCTTCAGGGGCTTTAACGGAAGCGGTGTGCGCACCCGTTACACTTCTCCAATTTGATATAACTCAGCCGTCGATGGGAGGCTCCAATGAGACTTCTGGGAAGTGTAGTGCGGAAAGCACACAATCAAGTCCTGTATGGACTCTACAAGTGGGCCCGTCCTCGATCCCATGTACGGCTGCTACTTCACTGCCGTGACCCCCACGTTAACGGGGTGGTGCAAACTCCGCGGCTGGACTGCCGCGTGTAAATTGTCGCTCCAGGTTGTCCACCTTTGAGTAGCACCCGAGCAGCAGCTTTATTTATGTGTAGGTGAGGACGGGGATCCGCTTGTAGACGCCGCTCCGTAATGGATCTGCCCGACGCGTTTCGAAGCTCCATCTGCTTCTCTTCAGGGGCTTTAACGGAAGCGGTGTGCGCACCCGTTACACTTCTCCAATTTGATATAACTCAGCCGTCGATGGGAGGCTCCAATGAGACTTCTGGGAAGTGTAGTGCGGAAAGCACACAATCAAGTCCTGTATGGACTCCACAAGTGGGCCCGTCCTCGATCCCATGTACGGCTGCTACTTCACTGCCGTGACCCCCACGTTAACGGGGTGGTGCAAACTCCGCGGCTGGACTGCCGCGTGTAAATTGTCGCTCCAGGTTGTCCACCTTTGAGTAGCACCCGAGCAGCAGCTTTATTTATGTGTAGGTGAGGACGGGGATCCGCTTGTAGACGCCGCTCCGTAATGGATCTGCCCGACGCGTTTCGAAGCTCCATCTGCTTCTCTTCAGGGGCTTTAACGGAAGCGGTGTGCGCACCCGTTACACTTCTCCAATTTGATATAACTCAGCCGTCGATGGGAGGCTCCAATGAGACTTCTGGGAAGTGTAGTGCGGAAAGCACACAATCAAGTCCTGTATGGACTCCACAAGTGGGCCCGTCCTCGATCCCATGTACGGCTGCTACTTCACTGCCGTGACCCCCACGTTAACGGGGTGGTGCAAACTCCGCGGCTGGACTGCCGCGTGTAAATTGTCGCTCCAGGTTGTCCACCTTTGAGTAGCACCCGAGCAGCAGCTTTATTTATGTGTAGGTGAGGACGGGGATCCGCTTGTAGACGCCGCTCCGTAATGGATCTGCCCGACGCGTTTCGAAGCTCCATCTGCTTCTCTTCAGGGGCTTTAACGGAAGCGGTGTGCGCACCCGTTACACTTCTCCAATTTGATATAACTCAGCCGTCGATGGGAGGCTCCAATGAGACTTCTGGGAAGTGTAGTGCGGAAAGCACACAATCAAGTCCTGTATGGACTCCACAAGTGGGCCCGTCCTCGATCCCATGTACGGCTGCTACTTCACTGCCGTGACCCCCACGTTAACGGGGTGGTGCAAACTCCGCGGCTGGACTGCCGCGTGTAAATTGTCGCTCCAGGTTGTCCACCTTTGAGTAGCACCCGAGCAGCAGCTTTATTTATGTGTAGGTGAGGACGGGGATCCGCTTGTAGACGCCGCTCCGTAATGGATCTGCCCGACGCGTTTCGAAGCTCCATCTGCTTCTCTTCAGGGGCTTTAACGGAAGCGGTGTGCGCACCCGTTACACTTCTCCAATTTGATATAACTCAGCCGTCGATGGGAGGCTCCAATGAGACTTCTGGGAAGTGTAGTGCGGAAAGCACACAATCAAGTCCTGTATGGACTCCACAAGTGGGCCCGTCCTCGATCCCATGTACGGCTGCTACTTCACTGCCGTGACCCCCACGTTAACGGGGTGGTGCAAACTCCGCGGCTGGACTGCCGCGTGTAAATTGTCGCTCCAGGTTGTCCACCTTTGAGTAGCACCCGAGCAGCAGCTTTATTTATGTGTAGGTGAGGACGGGGATCCGCTTGTAGACGCCGCTCCGTAATGGATCTGCCCGACGCGTTTCGAAGCTCCATCTGCTTCTCTTCAGGGGCTTTAACGGAAGCGGTGTGCGCACCCGTTACACTTCTCCAATTTGATATAACTCAGCCGTCGATGGGAGGCTCCAATGAGACTTCTGGGAAGTGTAGTGCGGAAAGCACACAATCAAGTCCTGTATGGACTCCACAAGTGGGCCCGTCCTCGATCCCATGTACGGCTGCTACTTCACTGCCGTGACCCCCACGTTAACGGGGTGGTGCAAACTCCGCGGCTGGACTGCCGCGTGTAAATTGTCGCTCCAGGTTGTCCACCTTTGAGTAGCACCCGAGCAGCAGCTTTATTTATGTGTAGGTGAGGACGGGGATCCGCTTGTAGACGCCGCTCCGTAATGGATCTGCCCGACGCGTTTCGAAGCTCCATCTGCTTCTCTTCAGGGGCTTTAACGGAAGCGGTGTGCGCACCCGTTACACTTCTCCAATTTGATATAACTCAGCCGTCGATGGGAGGCTCCAATGAGACTTCTGGGAAGTGTAGTGCGGAAAGCACACAATCAAGTCCTGTATGGACTCCACAAGTGGGCCCGTCCTCGATCCCATGTACGGCTGCTACTTCACTGCCGTGACCCCCACGTTAACGGGGTGGTGCAAACTCCGCGGCTGGACTGCCGCGTGTAAATTGTCGCTCCAGGTTGTCCACCTTTGAGTAGCACCCGAGCAGCAGCTTTATTTATGTGTAGGTGAGGACGGGGATCCGCTTGTAGACGCCGCTCCGTAATGGATCTGCCCGACGCGTTTCGAAGCTCCATCTGCTTCTCTTCAGGGGCTTTAACGGAAGCGGTGTGCGCACCCGTTACACTTCTCCAATTTGATATAACTCAGCCGTCGATGGGAGGCTCCAATGAGACTTCTGGGAAGTGTAGTGCGGAAAGCACACAATCAAGTCCTGTATGGACTCCACAAGTGGGCCCGTCCTCGATCCCATGTACGGCTGCTACTTCACTGCCGTGACCCCCACGTTAACGGGGTGGTGCAAACTCCGCGGCTGGACTGCCGCGTGTAAATTGTCGCTCCAGGTTGTCCACCTTTGAGTAGCACCCGAGCAGCAGCTTTATTTATGTGTAGGTGAGGACGGGGATCCGCTTGTAGACGCCGCTCCGTAATGGATCTGCCCGACGCGTTTCGAAGCTCCATCTGCTTCTCTTCAGGGGCTTTAACGGAAGCGGTGTGCGCACCCGTTACACTTCTCCAATTTGATATAACTCAGCCGTCGATGGGAGGCTCCAATGAGACTTCTGGGAAGTGTAGTGCGGAAAGCACACAATCAAGTCCTGTATGGACTCCACAAGTGGGCCCGTCCTCGATCCCATGTACGGCTGCTACTTCACTGCCGTGACCCCCACGTTAACGGGGTGGTGCAAACTCCGCGGCTGGACTGCCGCGTGTAAATTGTCGCTCCAGGTTGTCCACCTTTGAGTAGCACCCGAGCAGCAGCTTTATTTATGTGTAGGTGAGGACGGGGATCCGCTTGTAGACGCCGCTCCGTAATGGATCTGCCCGACGCGTTTCGAAGCTCCATCTGCTTCTCTTCAGGGGCTTTAACGGAAGCGGTGTGCGCACCCGTTACACTTCTCCAATTTGATATAACTCAGCCGTCGATGGGAGGCTCCAATGAGACTTCTGGGAAGTGTAGTGCGGAAAGCACACAATCAAGTCCTGTATGGACTCCACAAGTGGGCCCGTCCTCGATCCCATGTACGGCTGCTACTTCACTGCCGTGACCCCCACGTTAACGGGGTGGTGCAAACTCCGCGGCCCCGCTACCACCACCCCGTTAACGTGGGGGTCACGGCAGTGAAGTAGCAGCCGTACATGGGATCGAGGACGGGCCCACTTGTGGAGTCCATCCAGGACTTGATTGTGTGCTTTCCGCACTACACTTCCCAGAAGTCTCATTGGAGCCTCCCATCGGCGGGTGAGTTATACGTATTTGGAGAAGTGTAGCGGGTGCGCACACCGCTTCCGTTAAAGCCCCTGAAGAGAAGCAGATGGAGCTTCGAAACGCGTCGGGCAGATCCATTACGGAGCGGCGTCTACAAGCGGATCCCCGTCCTCACCTACACATAAATAAAGCTGCTGCTCGCGTGCTACTCAATGGTGGACAACCTTGGAGCGAGAATCTATATGCGGCAGTCCAGCCGCAGAGTATGCACCACCCCGTTAACGTGGGGGTCACGGCAGTGAAGTAGCAGCCGTACATGGGATCGAGGACGGGCCCACTTGTGGAGTCCATCCAGGACTTGATTGTGTGCTTTCCGCACTACACTTCCCAGAAGTCTCATTGGAGCCTCCCATCGGCGGGTGAGTTATACGTATTTGGAGAAGTGTAGCGGGTGCGCACACCGCTTCCGTTAAAGCCCCTGAAGAGAAGCAGATGGAGCTTCGAAACGCGTCGGGCAGATCCATTATGGAGCGGCGTCTACAAGCGGATCCCCGTCCTCACCTACACATAAATAAAGCTGCTGCTCGCGTGCTACTCAATGGTGGACAACCTTGGAGCGAGAATCTATATGCGGCAGTCCAGCCGCAGAGTATGCACCACCCCGTTAACGTGGGGGTCACGGCAGTGAAGTAGCAGCCGTACATGGGATCGAGGACGGGCCCACTTGTGGAGTCCATCCAGGACTTGATTGTGTGCTTTCCGCACTACACTTCCCAGAAGTCTCATTGGAGCCTCCCATCGGCGGGTGAGTTATACGTATTTGGAGAAGTGTAGCGGGTGCGCACACCGCTTCCGTTAAAGCCCCTGAAGAGAAGCAGATGGAGCTTCGAAACGCGTCGGGCAGATCCATTACGGAGCGGCGTCTACAAGCGGATCCCCGTCCTCACCTACACATAAATAAAGCTGCTGCTCGCGTGCTACTCAATGGTGGACAACCTTGGAGCGAGAATCTATATGCGGCAGTCCAGCCGCAGAGTATGCACCACCCCGTTAACGTGGGGGTCACGGCAGTGAAGTAGCAGCCGTACATGGGATCGAGGACGGGCCCACTTGTGGAGTCCATCCAGGACTTGATTGTGTGCTTTCCGCACTACACTTCCCAGAAGTCTCATTGGAGCCTCCCATCGGCGGGTGAGTTATACGTATTTGGAGAAGTGTAGCGGGTGCGCACACCGCTTCCGTTAAAGCCCCTGAAGAGAAGCAGATGGAGCTTCGAAACGCGTCGGGCAGATCCATTACGGAGCGGCGTCTACAAGCGGATCCCCGTCCTCACCTACACATAAATAAAGCTGCTGCTCGCGTGCTACTCAATGGTGGACAACCTTGGAGCGAGAATCTATATGCGGCAGTCCAGCCGCAGAGTATGCACCACCCCGTTAACGTGGGGGTCACGGCAGTGAAGTAGCAGCCGTACATGGGATCGAGGACGGGCCCACTTGTGGAGTCCATCCAGGACTTGATTGTGTGCTTTCCGCACTACACTTCCCAGAAGTCTCATTGGAGCCTCCCATCGGCGGGTGAGTTATACGTATTTGGAGAAGTGTAGCGGGTGCGCACACCGCTTCCGTTAAAGCCCCTGAAGAGAAGCAGATGGAGCTTCGAAACGCGTCGGGCAGATCCATTACGGAGCGGCGTCTACAAGCGGATCCCCGTCCTCACCTACACATAAATAAAGCTGCTGCTCGCGTGCTACTCAATGGTGGACAACCTTGGAGCGAGAATCTATATGCGGCAGTCCAGCCGCAGAGTATGCACCACCCCGTTAACGTGGGGGTCACGGCAGTGAAGTAGCAGCCGTACATGGGATCGAGGACGGGCCCACTTGTGGAGTCCATCCAGGACTTGATTGTGTGCTTTCCGCACTACACTTCCCAGAAGTCTCATTGGAGCCTCCCATCGGCGGGTGAGTTATACGTATTTGGAGAAGTGTAGCGGGTGCGCACACCGCTTCCGTTAAAGCCCCTGAAGAGAAGCAGATGGAGCTTCGAAACGCGTCGGGCAGATCCATTACGGAGCGGCGTCTACAAGCGGATCCCCGTCCTCACCTACACATAAATAAAGCTGCTGCTCGCGTGCTACTCAATGGTGGACAACCTTGGAGCGAGAATATATATATATATATATATATATATATATATATATTTATATATATATATATATATATATATATATATATATATATATATATATATATATATATATATATATATTATATATATATATATATATATATATATATATATATATATATATATATAAAACAAAAGCAATTTTTCATCACAAACCACCGGCAAGGCAGCTGAGCAGAAAAACCACGCGAGTATATATATATGACACTAGCTGTCGCTAGTAGGTAGTTATAGTTAGGAGCTAGTTTCCGGAAGAAGTTTTTTTTGTTTTGCTAATAACATTGGTTTGTTTGACGAGTCTACAATATTTTTAAAGATAGTATATCATTCAATTTAGCTGCTGTGTGAAATGTTTTGGGGTCCTTCGTCAGTGGTGGCCGAGAAAAAGCATGGTCCCAAAATACCTTTTCCCCATGCAATTTCCCATAGGGGTTTTAGGCATGACTACAGGCCGGACCACTGAACGGAATTACACCAAATTTGGCAGAAAGCTAGCTCTTGGTCCAGAAAGATCTCTTTTTGTAGGTCTTCAGTAATTAAAAAGAAAAAGATTTAGCAGCATGACCATCTCGCAGCAGCACCTTGCAGCTCTCCTCCATGGTCAGCGGACAGACCTGCCTCAGCGCCTAGGCCCCCGCTGCATGCTGTATTCTAAAGAAACAATTGCTGGACGGAATGCCAGACACTGGAAACATTCACCCCCAGTCACAAGGATCTGGGTTTAATCCATTAGTTATTTTTCCCACCACACCACCCCAGTTTCGACCCATCCATATGCAAATCAGTCTCAACCCTGTTCCTTGTGGGAACAGTCCAGCCCGAACTGCCAAGCCAGATACACCCTGGACTGGAAACAAGCATCCTGGGACCGGTTTCAGGGCATCACCCTTCATCAGCCAGGCTAGCTTGAATCCTGTGGAGTGGTGAGCACAGGACCCACGTATGGGCATACCCTTCCTACTTAGGGTGACATATTCAAAAGAAACAACTTATGGACGGAATGCTGGACACTGCAAACATACACGCCCAGCAACAAAGATCTGGGTTAAATCCATCCTTCTTTTGCTCACCACCGCAGTTTGGACCCAGCCATATGCAAATCAGTCTCAACCCTGTGCCTCATGGGAACAGTCCAGCCCAAACTGCCAAGCCAGGTCCTCCCTGGACCAGAAACAAGCATCCTGGGACCGGTTTCAAGGCATCACCCCTCATCAGCCAGGTTAGCTTGAATCCAGTGGTGTAGTGAGCACGGGACCCATGTCTGGGCATACACTTCCCACTTAGGTTGACATATTCCATCAATTGTTGTTGGTGACGGCGACCTCTGTGCTCTGCCATTGTGTATAGTCAAAGCTCTGCTCAGTGATCTCTGTTGAGGGGCTGTTGGGGATAGATGTGATTATGTCAGTGATCCTTGAATGCTAATCTAGTTGGCAGTAGCCCATTTTTGGGACAAGGTCACCTTTCTACTCAGTGGCTTCCTGCCTGTTACCGACCAACTATGTCTTAAGTTATCGCGTCGCCGTCCCTCATCCCTGGCCAAGCAAGATCGGGCTGAAGATTTAGTGGGAATGGCATCCCCTAGAGCACTAGGTCAAATTAGGCTACCATCCTGTGTGCTGCAGTAGAGATGCTAGTACTTGAAATTTTACATAATTCCCAAACCGGTGTCATTCTCTGCCATGCCAGCAGGGGCGCAGCTTCAGTGGGTGGTATTTGGGGTGTTACATCTCACTAGTAAGTGTATTTTGAGCTAAATAGTTGGGCACAGATGCTTTCAGTCGGGTATGGTGAGATGTCTGTCGCATTTCAACGGGAATTTTTATCGACCCACAGACACAGACGTGCGTACACACTTTTCCCTTTCTGTTTTGAAAGTCTTCAACAATGTTGGTTGTATTACAAAATAACGTGTTTTCTCTCACTCCGCGTGTGTCTCCTTTCCATTGCCCCTTTCATGCGCCCTGCTTGTCATATAATGTGTTTTAACATTATATGCCAGCTCCATTCATGGAAAATCTACAGCTCACCCCTCCAATCCTACTACCCAACCTATGTCCCTGCCTGCCAGTGTCTCATTATTACCTATTTACTCCAGTGTCAAAAAGATGTTTGCTGGTTTACGTGTCTGAGTGTCTTTTAGCCTGTGTGTTTGCTTGTGTGTGAATGTTTATGTGCGTCTATTTGAATATCTGTTTGTGGCTGTTAGTTTTTTTCTATTTGTATTTATGTGTTTGTGTGCACCATTGTGGGTAGTTAGGTGTCTGTGTGTTCATGTTTGTTGTGTGTGTTTGTGGGTCTGTGCATCTCTTTGTGTGTGTATTTCTTTGTGGGAGCACTCTTTTATGTCTTTACCAGTGTACTTAACCTCTTCCTTAGAAGATATAAATCCTCTTTTAATTAGGTTATCCCTATGCCTGCCCTATACATTAAAACACACATTAAATTACATTAGCACACACAATTTTCTATGTATTCACAATCAATTATTAGGATAAGATTTTCAGTGTAACAACAGTACTTCTAAATCATTATTTTTATCTCAACACAAATTGCCTATCCTCCACTCCTACTTTCAAACACAACGCGTAAACTAGAGGCGTAGCTTCCATTAGTGCAGCAGGTGCAGTGGCACCAGGGCCCACTGAACTCTAATTATTGCTGTATTTCACAGTTCAAACAGGGACCAAAGAGGGAGTTTCTTTCTTGGACTAGAGCCCCTGACACACTGGCTCCTGCTGTCACCTAGCCTTGCTGGAGGAGAAATATTTATTTGTGAGAGGGATGCTGTATGAAAGAGTAAAGACTCGTTGGATATTGTTCTACTCGTGAAATACACCTGCTTTAGAGTTGGAAATGATTATCAGCCCTCAGTGGTGGGAAGTACCATCGGGGAGCATGGCAGTGCTTAACAGGACTGAATGTGAACACAGCTAAGTACAGGAGGCTGCTCGGTGCATTACAGGTGCCTGTATTCTAGGCCTTGTCATAACCTTTGACAACTTAACTAGATATGGTGATTTCCTATATGTGGTGCAAGTACACCATATTAAGGTGTTAAGAGCCCTGTTCCTTGGGGAAGTTTACTTGCGAACCATAGAGACTCGAAGGGGGAGCAGCCATAAAGACAAGCCCCAGTGCAGTCCAGAGGTCAGCCACCATGTACCCTCATGCCCTCAGTACAAGAAGCTTCTTTGGTTCCTATGGGAAATATGAAATCCAGAAATACAGAGAATCTATTTACTTTACCGCTGAAAACTGCCAACATTTCTGTGTGAAAATGTGAGAGAAAAGAGGAATTAGAGTAGGATACCACAAAATGTGTAATAGGCGAATATATATATATATATATATATATATATATATATATATATATAGAGAGAGAGAGAGAGAGAGAGAGAAAGAGAGAGAAAGAGAAAGAAAGAAAGAGGGAGAAAGAAAGAGAGAGATAGAGAAAGAGAAAGAGAGAGAGAAAGAGAGATATTTTCACTGAAAAAAGCAAAGGTTACAGGGATGTTATAGGTAGGAAATGGCCAGCAAGGGGTTTATTGTATTTCTATTTCTCAGCACTGTTAGGACCTGTTGTAAATAATCAGAGTGCCTAAAACTGAGTTTAATCAGTGGCTGTCCTATGTTATTAATTTTTTAGAGCTGGCCATTTTTCTTATAACAAGTTCTGCCCGAGCCAGCAAGGGTATATTGGGTTGCTCACCCACATATCTAGTAGATAGGTAGGAAATAGCATCAAAAACTTTAGAAATTCACAGAAAAAAAAGGGTACGGGAACATTTCCTTAGGCTCAGATTTTACACTCACACAACCATATAAACTCAGCAGTTATAGTTAGCCCAGGCATATGCATGGACCTACGTGGTAAAGGTGTTACGTGGTAAAGGCATACGTGGTAAAGGCATTTGTTGGAATGTATGACATTATAATTAGTCTAATCCTGCACTATCTCTTGACTTGAAACTAAACCCTGAGCCTTGATAAACTGGACACAGACAGCCCAATAAAAGTGCAAAAGAACATATAGTGGGAATGTCATGTCACATTGTCATCACATGCCATTTTCGCAGTGCATTGTACCATTTCCGCAGTTTTGCCCGGATAAATAGTGCTATGAATCTTATACCACTATTCGCCACCACGTTTAGAGGGTGATCCATTTCTCTTCCTACCCTGGAAGGAGAGTTACTCCCACATTTTGTTGAAGTGAAACTCTGTTTACAGTGTCAGAAAGAGTCAGATTGGAGTCTGTGAATTCTCACTTACTCACAAGTTAGCGGTCATTCACAAACTGACAAGGCGAAGCTTGCGTGCGCTGCATTTACTAGTGTGTGATTCTACACATTCAAAACATGTACACCTGGCAGAGATCATCTGACTAGTTTTGTTTTCAAGCATTGTTGAAAGAGCTGCTTAGTCCTAAAAACTCCATCTCTTTGTACCTCATAAGCACCTCCCTGTGCACCTCCTCTGTTTATACCTCATAAGCACCTACCTGTGCACCTCCTCTCTTTATACCTCATGAGCACCTACCTGTGCACCTCCTCTCTTTATACCTCATAAGCACATACCTGTGTACCTCCTCTGTTTATACCTCATAAGCACCTACCTGTGCTCGTCCTCTGTTTGTACCTCATAAGCACCAACCTGTGCACCTCCTCTGTTTATACCTCATAAACACCTACCTGTGCGCCTCCTCTGTTTGTACCTCCCAGACGAGCTTCTGAAACAAAGCTTGTGATCATCATACTACCAACCATGGCTTCTGGACTATCAGGCTATGACTATTATCTGACGTCTGCTGTGTGCATGCTTCAAGTGTGTCCCCTGCCTCACCCAACAATAAACTCTGTAGAGTGAGTACACAAACAGAGTGGAGTAGGGAGCTGAAGGGCATGGAATGAGGTAAACCTGGATAAAAGAAATGTAGGATGGGAGAAATGAGACTTCACGTGTGGACAGCAGACACCTCCTCCTGCTCTACTAAAGCCCCGTTGAGTCATAAAGTAGCATCCTGGCCTTCAAACAGATAATAATATAGCCTTATAGCCCGCCGTAGAGGGCTATACCACCTATTAAAGGCCCTCTCCAGCGTTAAAGGCCCCGAGCCGAAGGCGAGGGCCTTTAACAAGGGAGAGGGCCTTTAATAGCCAATATAACCCAGCTACGAAGGGCTATAAGGCTATTAGAACATTCTGACACTAGAGGGCAGAATGTTCTAACAAAAAGAACAAAGCCTTTTGGGAGCGTGAGGGGGTTGGAATCCACTCAGCTTCCCTGAAGCCTTTGTTCACAGCCAGAGCTGTGAACAAAGAAACATTGGAATGTTGGAGCTCCAGGCTTATACCAGCCATTAAAGGCCCGGAGCACTCCATTATTTTCAATGGAGCTCCCAACATTCCAATGTTCTAATAAGTCAAATATCTTGAAAATGTTGAAAAACAAAACAATTATTAATGTGCACACATCTGTTGGATGCTTGATATTTCAGTTAAATTATTGGTTGTGATGGATTCTCTATAAGGAATAAATGACTGATATTGTTGAATAATAAATGACATGATTTAATGTGTGTTTGCCATATCTGTGTGCGCAATATAAAGACGGGCCATTATAATAAACCCTGGAAGGAGCTGCTGATTGAAATACAACAGGATCTTAACTTTACCTACTTTAGAAAGAACTAAAGACTCACTTTTTAAGTTGTCTTTCAGGCCAGAATCAGTCAATAGTTCAAGGGGGATGGATATATATTCCGCTGATAGAAAATCCACCTCAACTCGGGGTAATGCTCCAGTCTTCCAGGTTAGAAGGATCCAGAAATGCTTGAGCCCGGAGGGCTGTAAAATGTGTTGAAGGTGACTTAGGGCCTTACTACGAGTGTGGCGGTCTTCCAATGGGACTACCACAGCGGCGGTACCAGGCAGACTGCCAAGCCCATTGAGAGCCCGCCGCCGGATTATGACCTAAATCCAGGGTGGGTGGGCGGTGCAGCAGCGGTCTCGCCGCGGCTGTATTAGGCTCATTGGAGAGCCTAAACAGCATACCACCACCTTAAGAGTGCCTGCAGCACGTTCCTGCGCCATGTCATGCATGCCACACTGTGCAGGAACAAGGGTGCAATTCCATGGGGTGGCGCAACATGTGCCCCCCGCATGCAACCCCAGGAGCAGAATCGGCCGGGGCCCTGTGAGGGCCCCCTTACCTGCATGTCCTTTATCCTTTTCATGGCAGGGTCCCCGCCATGAAAAGGGCGGTGAATATGCAGACCGTAATATGCTCGGCGATGTCGGCTTTGGCACTGCCAACATATTCGGGGTATTTGCAGACCGCCTCCACAGCGGGATCCTTGAACCTGGCAGGGTGGCAGTCTCGTGGCGGTCCAACCACCACACTCATAATACGACGGTCAGACCGCCAGGATGGATTTTGTTTAAATGAAATCTTGTCCATGTGTATCTACCTAAAACTCTACCTGTAGCACGAGTGCTCTGTGGCTTACCTTTCTTTAGTAAGTTACTCTGTGAATAATGGTAAATCACTGCCTTTACAGAAGTAAATAAGATGTGACATTTTCAACCACAGTTTTAATGAAATATCCATGTACGGTGAAATGTTCCTCACTAAATTTCAAATATGGTAGAGAAGAGATGTCTTCTACAGCTGGTTAAATAATGTGTATTCACGTTCTATTACATTTGCATTTAGTAATATTGCATTTCTTTACACCCAACAGAAAATAAGCCTTAAATTCATGGATTGATTATGAATAATAAAGCTAACACATCAAACCTGAAAAAATTATCAAAAATAAGGAGCTCCAAAAACATCAGTGCAATCAGAGGTAGAGGACAGATCCAGGAAGAAGCAGTCAAAGGCAATTAAGTGAGTGTCCGAGTCTGAGCTCCGCACCTCCACACCCCAAGACGAAGAAATGACCTCAACAAAACCAAGACAACAAAACTGACAAATCACCTGCTGTATAATCAAGCGTCTAACACCAGCTTTGATCATGAGGCCGGTATGAGAGATGGAGGAAGGTCTCGTGTCTATTTGGGATCCATAGCTTGGAACAAACTTCCTCTTCAGCTTTGAGCTGTTAGCAACATGATCATGTTTAAAAAAGGTTGAAAACTTGGCTTTTTGTCCATGTTTGAAACAAACAGATATACTTACTTTTCTGACCTGTGCTTGGCCCCAGGACACTCTTTGGAGTAGCTTTACACATTACAAGTCGCTTCATCATCATGATATGGCTAGAGCAGTGCTTCGCTATCTAAACTGGCAACAGCCCACCATTCAGTGCTCTAGGTGTATTGCAAAGTCTTTCTAGCCAAACCGCAGGCACCATGGAAAAGCACAATGAAGTGGATCCTAACAACTGAAGGCTAAAGGAAAGGAGAGTTCTGCTCTCTAAAGTACAGGGTATTGTCCCAATTTGCACCTACCGGAATGAAGATTAAGCTTTACCCGCAAGCATGTGAAGCCATTATCCAATCTAAAGATGCAATCACCCACAAGCAAGCCTTAATTATATTATGAATGTGGCAGGTATTTAGTGAGTTGTATTTTATTTTTAAATCGGAAATCAAGCGTCCATAATATAACACACATACAGGGAATGTGAAAATAACGCAAGTGGTTTATTAACTATGCTGACCCTTCAGGAAACACGGTCAGGAGAAAAATCGTACAATTCCACTGAATATGTCAAGAACTTTAGTAAATTAGAAACCATAAAAGAGCATCAGCGAATACAAACAGGGGAAAAACCATACCATTGCAATGAATGTGTAAAGAGCTTCAGTCGGTTATCACATCTCCAAACACATCAGCGAACACACACAGGGGAAAAACCATACCATTGCACTGAATGTGTGAAGAGCTTCAGTCGGTTATTACATCTCCAAACACATCAGCGAACACACACAGGGGAAAAACCATACCATTGCAATGAATGTGGGAAGAGCTTCAGTCAAATTTCAAACCTCCACACACATCAGAGAATACACACAGGGGAAAAACCATCCCATTGCAATGAATGTGTGCAGAGCTTCAGTCGGTTATCACACCTCCAAAAACATCAGCGAATACACACTGGGGAAAAACCATACCATTGCAATGAATGTGTAAAGAGCTTCAGTCAAATTTCAAACCTCCACACACATCAGAAAATACACACAGGGGAAACACCATACCAATGCAAGGAATGTGTAAAGAGCTTCAATCAGATTTCACAGCTACACGTACATCAAAAAATA
The DNA here is from genome assembly GCF_964263255.1 of Lissotriton vulgaris. Classification (NCBI taxonomy): domain Eukaryota; kingdom Metazoa; phylum Chordata; class Amphibia; order Caudata; family Salamandridae; genus Lissotriton; species Lissotriton vulgaris. The sequence goes on along the minus strand of NC_141685.1, from coordinate 93,991,851 downwards.
CACACAGGGGAAAAACCATACCATTGCAGTGAATGTGTGAAGAGCTTCAGTCGATTACAAGAACTCCGAACACATCAGCGAACACACACAGGGGAAAAACCATACCATTGCAAGGAATGTGTAAAGAGCTTCGGTCAAATTGCAAACCTCCACAGACATCAGACAATACACGCAGGGGAAAAACCATACAATTGCAGTGAATGTGTGAAGAGTTTCAGTACGTTAGCAGAACTCCAAACACATCAGCGAACACACACAGGGGAAAAACCTTACCATTGCAGTGAATGTGTGAAGAGCTTCAGTCAAAATACACTCCTCCGCACACATCAGAGAATACACACAGGGGAAAAACCATACGATTGCAGTGAATGTGGAAGTAGTTTTAGGCTACTCTCACACCTCCACGCACATCAGAGAACACACACAGGGGAAAAACCATACCATTGCAAGGAATGTGTAAAGAGCTTCAATCAAATTACAAACCTCCACAGACATCAGAGAATACACACAGGGGAAAAACCATACCATTGCAGTGAATGTGTGAAGAGTTTCATTACGTTAGCAAAACTCCAAAAACATCAGCGAACACACACAGGGGAAAAACCTTACCATTGCAGTGAATGTGTGAAGAGCTTCAGTGAAATTGCAAACCTCCGCACACATCAGAGAATACACACAGGGGAAAACCCATACCAGTGCAGTGAATGTGTAAAGAGCTTTAGTCAGTTAACAGGCCTCCGCAGACATCATCGAATACACACTGAGGAAAAACCATACACTTGCAGTGAATGTGGAAGTAGTTTTAGGCTACTATCACACCTCCACACACATCAGAGAACACACACAGGGGAAAATCCCTACCATTGCAATGAATGTGGCAGTAGTTTTACTTACTCTTCAGCATTAAGAAAGCATCAGCGAGCTCACAAAGGGCAAACAAATCTTTTAAATGGCATGAATGTTTGAAAAGCTGTAGTCCGTTATCAATCCTAAACAGGCATCAGCAAACACACGCAGAAGAAAATCCTTCAAGTGTAATGAATGTGTGAAGAAATGTAGTCAATTATGAAGCCTATATAGACATCAGCTTACACACACTCTGTAAATACCGTACAACTTTAGTGAGTATAGAAGTACCTGTAGGAAATCTCTCGCATTAAGGATTCATCCGTTAATGCACACAGAGAAAAATCCTTTCTGGTGCAGTGAATGTGTGAATATCTTCTGTCAGTTATTAAACCTACGGATACATCAACTAACACAACAGAGTAAAAAAGAGCATTGCAATGAATGTCAGAAGTGATTTTGTCAATTGCAAACACACCTGGGCTAAACCTTACAATTGCACTAAAAGTGTGACGAGCTTTTGTCAATTTCTGATCCTACATAGCCTCAACGAACACACACCTTCATTTAACTCACTTAGAAATAATCTTAGAGATGCAGTGAATTCAGAAAGAACTTAATAACAATAACAATAATTTTGACTCATCTGAGGACATTGACTGGAACAGAACAGTGCAGTTATTGTGAGATGAAGGAATTACAGGAAAAATATGTACAATCATGTGGGATATTCAAATACCAGATGAATAAAGACTCGACTAGAAGAAAAGAAGAAAACCAAAGATTTGTAGAATAAAAAAAGTGTCTTTTCCCAGTGATTGTTCACTTCGGTACACATAGAAAAAAACAACATGATATAACAGGAAATCCTCTGGAAGACTAGCACAATGTGGAATAAAAGAAAAGAAACACTGGCGGTTTTTATTTGGCAATGAAGAGTTACAAAGAAAAGACATCCAAGAGTTCCTGTTCATGCTTCTTGTAAAAGTGTAGGGATGAATACGATTCTGCCTGCACACATTGCTATATTAGCATAAGTAAGTTAGTTGCTCAAACACCATTTTGCTGTTTTTGCACATGACACTACATGTCTCATTTTTTTATAAAGACAATCTGCTTGCTTTTCCTTCACATTAGAACAGTCTGTTTTTCACATCTCTAGACTCACACTGTGACCTCAAGTCTGCACAAAGTGTTCAAGGTTAAAATAACAATGTATGCTGTTGATGCAGGTTGATCGACCCACGCTCTAGACACAACACGAACACAGCTGCTCATTACTGAAACTCAGGTGCTTTTAATATTACACTGCATGCATGAGACTAGCACTTGGATAAAACCTTTCCATCGACAAAGAGCTGTGCTGGTCTGGGATGTGATTCACTTCACCTGACTTTGGTGGTATGCGGTCCCCGTTTTAACCTAGAGATCCGCTATTATTTATTACCTATCAAGGGGAGGGTGGTACACAAGGCGCTATAGACCTGGTTCCACTATCATTATAATATGATTTCTCCATTTGTATTTTATGGAATTGTAACAATGCTGCTTGTATTGATTTTATGCATCTTTTTACTTATGTTAGCAAAGATACTGCTTCTTAGAGCACGCAGTTGAAATAAACATTTAAACTATACCGTGTCTCTGATTACTCACATTGTGGACATTTATGGGAATAAAAACGAAAGAGTGTTCTTGATTCCCACTATTCCTGAGAGGTCCCAAAGTCACTTGCTCTGGGTTGTCCAATCATTGGTAGCTTCGCTGTAGTACCGAGAATGAATGAGGCACTGTTGCTAGTCGGATAGGGCTTCTGGCACTGAGGTGGGTTTTTGGTCCACCACAATACACTGAAGTCCTGGTTTCCTGCGCATAGTTCTGTGCATGAGCAGAATCCCCGCAACAAAAGCAGCTTTAGAAACAATACTTGGACTAAGATGGGTATTTTCAGCTAACTTTAGGGATTAAGTGATAAAACCTATAAACTCAACACACTTGGACTGAGTCCATGCAGGAAGAACTAATTTAACAAGCACACACTGGTGAATAGTCACAGCTGATTGTGGTGTTTGGTTGTTTTCTACAACAGTAATGATTCAGTGACAGCGGCCAGAGAACAGTGTCCAAAAGCAAAGTGAAATGAGAAGATGTGAACTGTCACTCTTGGGTATATTGCTTGCAGTACACAACATTTACCACCCAAGCCCTGACGCGGAACAAGTGAAAGGATCAGAATGAGAAGCTGCGACTCTCTGTGTTATTGCTTGCAGTGCACTGCATTTACCACCCAGGCCCTGACATGGAAGAATGAAAGGAGAAGAATGTGAGCTGTGACTCTCTGTGTTAATGCTTGCAGTGCACTGCATTTACCACCCAGGCCCTGACATGGAAGAATGAAAGGAGAAGAATGTGAGCTGTGACTCTCTGTGTTAATGCTTGCAGTGCACTGCATTTACCACCCAGGCCCTGACATGGAGGAATGAAAGGAGAAGAATGTGAGCTGTGACTCTCAGAGTTAATGCTTGCAGTGCACTGCATTTACCACCCAGGCCCTGACATGAACGAATGAAAGGAGAAGAATGTGAGCTGTGACTCTCTGTGTTAATGCTTGCAGTGCACTGCATTCACCACCCAGGCCCTGACATGGAAGAATGAAAGGAGAAGAATGTGAGCTGTGACTCTCATGGTTAATGCTTGCAGTGCACTGCATTTACCACCCAGGCCCTGACATGGAAGAATGAAAGGAGAAGAATGTGAGCTGTGACTCTCAGGGTTAATGCTTGCCGTGCACTGCATTTACCACCCAAGCCCTGCTGTGGAAGAAGTGACTCCATTGTCCATCGTTGCGTCTGTAAATGCACCCATCAAAGTGGCCCTTTACCAGAGGTGATTATCATCAAGCTTGATCTTTACTCACCGCTGACTATGTAGCTTATGCTCGATTAGATGGATTGTATACAACAGAGGTGATTATCATCAAGCTTGATCTTTACTCACCGCTGACTATGTAGCTTATGCACGATTAGATGGATTGTATACAACAGAGGTGTTTATCATCGAGCTGGACCTTAACTCACCGCTGACTGTAAGTGATTCATGGTTAGATGGATTGTATACAACAGAGGTGTTTATCATCGAGCTGGACCTTAACTCACCGCTGACTGTAAGTGATTCATGGTTAGATGGATTATATACAACAGAGGTGTTTATCATTTATTTTGTTTATTTATTATGTTTTGGTCATTTATTGGGTGCAGCGAATCATCCCCAGGGGGATCTCTCGACGCCTGAGAAGAGAACAACCTATTGACAGTGGGAACCAGATTAGAAAAGCCAGGTTTTAAGCAGTTTCTTAAAACTGGAACAGGCACGAAGCTCTTCGGGGATAGAGTTCCAATAACTGGGTGCCAGATAAGAAAAGGCTACCCACCCATGTTGGTCTTCCTTATTCTCCGAGTACAGTGCAGGTTGCGGTTGCTGGCAGGTTGCTGGCTTATTGAGGGCAAGACGGGCTGCCGTATTTTGAACCACTTGAAGTTTGGCTGCCAAGTCCTCTCTTACTCTCACCAACAAAGAGTTGCCATAGTCCAGCCGACTAACTAGGAGTGACTGGATAGGAGTCTTTCTGGCATTTAGCGTGATCCACTGAAAGATTTTTCTGAGCATCCTCATGGTACCAAAACACGTGCCTGACACGGTCTTCACCTGCTCTTCCATGGATAATTTGTTGTCAATTTTGATACCCAGGTTCTTAGCCCATCCTCTAGGGGAAGGGGATTCTCCTAATTCTGCTGGTCACCACTCTGGGGTCCATATCTCCTCCGCCTTGTAAAACAGTAAGATCTCTGTTTTCGAGGAGTTGAGTTGGAGAAAATTCTTCTTCATCCAGCTTGCTATGCTGTTCCTGCAGTTTATAAATTTAAGTTTGGTTACTGAAGGGTTAGCCTCAAAGGGGACTATCACCTGTGTGTCGTCTGCATAGGATATAGTTTCAAAACAACAATTCCTAATAATGGCAGCTAAGGCGGTCACATATATATTGAACAAGGTAGGGCTCAATATTAAGCCCTGTGGGACTCCTTTATCCACCAAAGTGGTTTTTGAAACAAATGAGTCCAACTGGACAGTCTGTGTTCTATCAAACAGATAGTTCTGAATCCATTTAAGGGCCATGCCTCTGACACCAATCTCTCGAAGCCTGGCCAACAGGATGCGTTGAGAGATGATGTCAAAGGCCACCGACAGATCAGGCAGCACTAACATCACAGGGATATCCTTGTCCAGAGACATTCTTAAAGTGTCAGTAACCTTATGTGGTAAATAATTTACCGTATACGAGTTTGCCATATAATTTCAGACAGGTTACAAAAAATAGCTCGATCAAATGAGAGGCAGAGTCCATGGTGTCTGAGTCATAAGGGCTTTAATCATAAATGACTAAATGACTCGAGTCAATGGAGATCTATTCCATCAATACAAGGGTTCGGGTATGCAATGATGGCAGGAAAAGATGTCAACGATTTATTCACAGTACATGACATATATAGTAAAATGACACAATAGCATTGAATACAGTAGGCGTGACAAGTGAAATGTATATGATAAGAACACATGTGCGTAGCAAAAAGGCGTGAACATGGGTGTGTACAGAGGCGTGAACTAGAAACGTCACAGAAAAGTGTCATAAGTGGGTGGATGCTTAGAGAATTCTTGCGGAGTCAGCTGAAACCTATGGCCTGGATGCGCGCGCAGCTAATATGACGTGTGATTGACGTGCATCTGGAGGAAGCTAAGAGTCTGACTTTTAACACTAGTAGAAGAGACAGAAGTCTGGCATGTCAGATCGACCTGTTCCTAAAACATATCTGATATCTTGTGTTTGGAGGATGTTTAATCTGGAGTGAAAGGTCTTTCGGGCAGAGGCTATTCTATACTGAATGTATGCGTGTCTAGGTGCAAATGCTCGGAGCCAGGGGCCTACCATGGTAACGGGAGCAATGAATTTCATGAGGGAGGACAGGAAGGCTTGGCCCTTGCTCTGCAGTCGGGGATATGTTTTCGTATTTCACTAGACAGGAATGTGTTTTCGAGGAGCTGAGCTGGCTATGCTGATAACTTGAAGGCAAAATACTGTTTTTGGCAGGCAGACCAGGCCGAGCCGGGCACCGCTCGGTTGGCAGGAAGTAAGGCAGAGGTCAGGGATGCGTCTCCATGCTGCAGCTTTCAGAGGCAGAGGCAGAAGTGGCTTGAAGACAGAAATCAGGGCCTAGCTCGGCAGAGCCAGGAAAACGTGAAAGTGCACCACATAAAGACGGTGGCACGGCATACTTAGGAACGGAATTATCGATCCATTCATGGTGGATCTGATAGAGGACATGTTAACGTTGGACGCAAATGTATTTGCGTCTTCAGATTCGGTTGTGGAGGGAAATTACATGTACTTGAAGTACGTACATGGAGCCGTTGGGGTACACGTTAGGGGACACACTTGACCATAAAAATTCCAATTACCTCATTCCCTCCTTGTCCCCTACGGACCCTTCAAGATATATCAATTTTCATGACACCATCTATTTGTTCATATAACATCATCTGTTCCTCTTTCTTTTTTCGGGAACGGGAACGTGCACTTGAATGGGGAACACATGCTGTGGCGCACAAGCCGCAAATCGCTGGCCCACATTGTAAACATAGACAACAACTGAATACTATGGTCAATATGATTCCTAGGAATGACAGTAGCTTCCATCCCCAGGCCGATACTACACTCCAGAGCCAACCGGACCAAGTCCAGGAGCCTGGATTCTGGTGTATCAGATGAACAATCTCGTGAAGTCTGGTAATAGCCTTATAGACTGATGGCGCGTTATTTGGAATAAACACGCAGCAACTGGATCCGATGACTCTACAAGCCCCGCCCCTATCGGCCAGGATGACGTCAAGGACAAGGCGGTTCTGAAGAACAACAAGTCTCATAGCAGACTGCTCCTCTGTTAAGTTGCCCAAAGCTGAAGTAGTCTCGTTCACTACCGCTTCGAGAATTCTGGTTAATCTGCGTATCAGTTTACTATTGGAGACAGTTCCTAGATAGGGAAAGAATCCTTTATTGAAATCTGTATATTGTTCCCATGTAGTTTCAGTCTGATCAACTAGTGGGAGATCTCTTTTGTGTCTAACAATATTAAGGCGGGAATTCCTGTGATAGTCAGATGGGGCTAAGAATACTGGTGGCAATAAGAATGCAATGAAACAGGTACCATCACAGTCTGGAGGTAAACGGACATAAGCTGTCTGACCACATATAAAATAGGAATGTCGGGAAGCTTTGAATGTAGACTTGCCTTGGTCACTGAATTCGACCACAGTAGTACAGTCACTGTGACCTAGATGTACTGAACCATTTTTTCTGACACACAATACACCTTTCGCTGGTAGAACTGATATGGATGGCAAGTCTGGACTGGTTTCTGACTGGACATTTAGAATCATGAGGTTAAGTGTGAAATTGCCTAATCCATACACTTCATTTTCTAGATCGGTCCCTGCCATTTGTGGAAGACCCTCCTCATTCGGGAAACATGCTTTGTTCATGACTGTGTTCAGATTTCCCCATACCCAATTGCCTTGGGAAACCTTAGAGTCAGTGTCTATAGAAGATATTAAACTAAACCAGGCACCACAGGAACCATTATGTGTAAACGGGTAAGGAAAGAGAGGCAGAGCTCCCTTGTAGTTCTGATAGGGAGGGAGTCGGCCACATATCCAACAATTTGTAGCATTGTTGGTCTGGTGAGAATGGTGTAACATATGAATGAATGTGTTGTTGCGCAGCGCAAGTCGATATGACAATTCGTGTGGGGGTAGAGCACTAAACGTGTGCTCTGTAGTGTTATTAGAATAAGAAGGTGCAAGAGGAAAATACATATATAGCATCCAACTCAAAACAATAATCGTAAGACTCAGAAAAAGCATAATAAGTAATGTGCAGATACATCTGCTCCGGAGACTTTTACGATATTTTTGCTTCTTGGTCTCCTGTCTATCTCTCTCTCTATTTGGGTCTAACTTATACATTGTCAGAAACTGCCTAACCGCTTCACCCAGGAGGGGACTTAAACAATTAAACTGTCTGACTTACTAGACCTCAATTTCTGGCGATACTCCTCTTGGGGAGTTTTCTCTAGAAGGGGGAGTTTGGTGTCTGTCTCTGGAATGTTAGAGTTCTGGGAATCAGGGTTTGGCGGAAGTCCATGGAATCGTTTAACGTGACTGGAGTGCACCCACCCCTTCCACCCCTCGACTTTAACAGCAGTCCTGGTTGTTAACAAAACAATCTTCGGCTCCTTCCAGCGGGGCTCCAACGGGCTTGACCGGTCAAAATTCCGAACGACCACAACGTCTCCCGGAACCAGTTCATGTGGCTTCACATTGGTGTTGTCTGGGAAGGCTGCCGCGACCTGTGAACGACATGATTGTAGTGCAGACATAAAAGAAGCAAGGTAATCTGTCAGCATAGAACTGTCAACATCGGTGATTTTTCGCGGCAGAGGCGTCCCCCACATATTAGGAGGTCTACCGAAGACCACCTCATACGGGGATAGCCCTGTCCTAGAATGGGCTACCATTCGCATATAAAAAAGTGCAACTGGCAATGCTACTATCCAATCCACTCCTTTCTCTTTACACACTTTTGCAAGGCGAGTTTTCAGAGTCTGATTGTGTCGCTCCACGAGACCTGCTGCCTCTGGATGTCGGACACAGTGAAACTTCCACTGGTACCCCAATAGAAGAGAGACCTGCTTCATAAGTTCAGATGAGAATGGCTGACCGTTATCTGAATATACGACACAGGGCAAACCGTATCGAGGGAAAAACTCACGAACCAACTGCCTGGCAGTGGTCGGGGCAGTGTAATCTGGGACGGGATATGCTTCTGTCCATCGGGATAGGGCACATACGACTACGAGGACATACTTAAATCCTCGGCATCTGTCCATCTGGATATAATCCATCTGGAGGACTTCAAAAGGATAGTCGGGAGGATGGAATCCACCTTGCTCTACGGGAATCCCTTTTCCTGGATTGAACTGACAACAGATCATGCAGGTACGCACTTTCTGTTTTGCTGCTGCTCGTAAATGCTTGTTGAACCAAAGATTCTGTACACTGTCTAACATGGCTTTTTCTCCTAAATGTGCTGGACTATGTGCTGTGTTGATGATAACTTGAACCATAGAGTCGGGGAGAAACCATGTGGTCTTTCCCCGCGTCATCCATCCTTGGTCTGTCTGGACCCCTCCTTGTTCAGCCCATTTCTTTATTTCATCTGGAGTGGCATGTGTCTGTATGTCGATGACATCTTGTGTGGGGTCCCTGACTGTCATGCAATGTGTCAGTGAGGTTGCATCAGTCTTTGTCATGTCCGTCGTTTGAGTATGAGTCAGTGCTGTATGTTTCGCTGTTCGATCTGCAAAGTCATTGCCCTGAGAAATCTTGTCTGTGACTTTTGTATGTGCCTTGCACTTCATGATGGCTATGGCTGTAGGCAAATGTATTGCTTCCAATAGGGCTTGAATGAGGGGACCATGTTGAATCTTGGCTCCGTGAGAGGTCAAGAAACCTCTTTCCTGCCAGAGGACACCGAAGTCGTGTACGACTCCAAATGCGTAACGTGAATCTGTGTATATGTTTACTTTCAGGTTCTTGGCTCGTATACAGGCTTGGGTCAGAGCAATGAGCTCTGCTGCTTGGGCTGACAGGGTGTCAATGCGATGTGTTTCTATGACTTCAGTTTCAGTGGTCACTGCATACGCGGCCACTAACTCTCCTGTACTTGTTCTTAAACATGAACCATCCACATAAAATGTCAGGTCTGGATCGGGTAATGCAACATCTGTCAAGTCTTGTCTGGGCTTCGTGACTGTGTCAACTACATCTACGCAGTCATGTGGAGTAGGATCTGTTGTGCTCGATGGTAAAAGTGTAGCAGGATTCAGTGTATTACAGCGTCTGATTTCTATGTGTGGTTGGAATAACGTCAATTCATAACCTGTCAGTCGTGCTACAGTCAAGTGTTGAGTCTGGGTTCTGTTTGAAAGAACCTCTACAGAATGTGAAACTTGTACTGTCAATTGATGTCCTAATACAATGGAATCACTTTGTCTGATTGCTAGTGCTGTAGCTGCAACTGACTTTAAGCACGCAGGCAAGGCCTGGGCTACTGGATCCAATGTACTCGAAAAATAAGCACACGGTCTGTGTTTGTCTGCTTGTAGCTGAGTGAGAACCGACAACGCTGTGCCATCGCGTTCTGTGACAAAAAGTGTAAAAGGTTTGCTGTAACATGGTGTTGCTAAAACTGGTGCTTGACATAAGGCTTTCTTTAATTCGTCAAAAGCTTGTGTATGTTCCTGCGTCCATGGGAGAACAGTCGAAGACGCTGCCTCCTGTGTTGTCAACTGTATGAGTGGTTTAGCTAGAAATGCATATTGTGGAATCCATTGTCTGCAATAAGAAGTGAGTCCAATGAAGGCTCGTACTTCTTTCTGTGTCTTGGGTTGCGGAAGATGTGCAATTAACTGAATTCGTTCAGGTGTCAGCTGCCTACCCCACTTGGACAGCAAGTGCCCAAGGTACACCACTTGCTGGGCACAGAATTGTAGCTTCAAAGGAGACACCTTGTGTCCCTTGTCCGCCAAGAAATGCAAGACTGTCAGTGATGCTTGTTCACATTCTGGTTCACTACGGGCGGTGATCAACAGATCATCGACGTATTGGAGTAGGGCAGTGTTGGCAGGCATGTGAATACTGTCAAGTTGTCGTTTTAATGCTTGGCTGTAGATGCTGGGGCTTTCTGTGAATCCTTGAGGTGCGCGTGCAAATTTGAAGCTTCGGCCATTTAAACAGAATCCGAAAAGGTATTGGCTTTCCGGGTCAATAGGAACACTAAAGAAGGCGTTCTTGAGATCGATTACAGTAAAGAACGTCGCTTCGGAATCAATAGCAGTCAATAGGGGCGAAAAGTCTGGGACCACGGGATATTGTGGTACAATGCATTTATTCAATTCTCGTAAATCGATAACTAATCGATAAACTGGAGGTGCATTTGGATCAGTATGTTTAAGAATTGGAATGATAGGGGAATTACAAACATTGGAGTCGGTTTCTACAACCACTCCTTGTGCAATGAGCTCATCAATGATTTTCAGTAAAGCCACTACAGCATCTGGTGGTAACTTGTATTGTCGGATGCGGGGTAGTACTACTCCTGGCTTGAGTGTGACACGATATGGAGTAATGTGCATACAACCTACATCAGTGGGGCCTTTCGCCCATAAATGTGCAGGAACATTCTGTAACCTGGGGTCAAAATCTCTCAATACATAATGTCCCTTAAAATCACGAAGGAACAACCTTACTCCTTCCGGAGAACAACAAATTACAGCTCCTAGAGCTTTCAGAGTCTTAATACCAAGCAAGTTTTCTGGACATGATTTTGTGAGCAATAAATCAGTAGTACGGGACAATGGACCAACTGCAAGGGGAACTGGTTTCAATACTTCATTAACAATAGGCTTTCCTGAAAATCCAAGGGAAACATTCTGTGAGCCTGAGAGGGGTGGTGCCCCTGGAACCTCGTCGTGACTGATGGTCGTCCTGCTTGCCCCTGTGTCAATCAAAAATTTTCTATCTTTCCCTAATACCTGACTATGTACATAAGGACCCTCTTGATCTACAGGAACTTCAATAAAAGGCAAGCCAACCTCCCTCTCTAGGCTGTTTCATGTGTATTGCTGGTAATCGGGGTAGTCGGATTGTGCATACTGGTACATCTGCTGTGTGACATGTTGTGTTGCGGCAATGGGCTGTGGCTGTGGTACCGCTACGGTCTGTTGTGGAATCTGCATAGGCTGTATATTTTGTGGAACGTGTTGTTGGACCTGGTCCTGTCTAGGAGGACGCGGTCTCTCTTTAGTTTTACCTGTAGCTATGTTGTGTTTCAAAACTGCACAATCGTTTACATAGTGACCTGGCTGTTTACAATAGTTGCATGTCCCTTTAACAGGAGCTGCTGAATTATTGGACTGTGTCGTACCCCTTTTATGACCGTCAGCTGGAACTGACTGAGCAACTAGTACTTTCATTTTCGTGTCTTTCATACGTCTCTGTTCGTGATCATGTTCCTCCCTGATTCTGTTCTGGTGATACTGTAACATTTGTAACATTTGGGAAGGCGTATTAGCTTGCCATGTGCTCTCTACTTTCAGTACACGGTTCTTAACCTGGGGCAATGAATTCTCGACTAATTTGGATACAAAAAATTGTGGATATGACTCACTACTTGTTTTCAGGCCACTATTAATAATAAAACATTTCTCAAATCGGGAATAAAAATCACTAGTGTCTTCGTCGGGTTTCTGTTTGCAGGCTGAGATTGCATCCCAGTCCTCCTTTTTAGTTGCTAACAATCTTGGCAAAACCTGTACTAACAATCCTGGTAATGCTTTAGTTTTCTCCCCAAGACCTACACCTGGGGTTCGACCACTTTCTTCGGCTTCTAATGCAGCCCAATCAATCTTTTTGTCTCCCACCTCCCATTCTTTTTCTTTGAGTTTCTCGTAAATACCGGCAGGCAATAACACTTTCAATATTTTCATAATGTCGGGATAGGTATAATCTCCCATGAGTAACATGTCTTTTATTTCACGGTGGAAACCTGCAGGGTCTTTATCATGACTGGGCACTATTTTCTTCATTTCCAATAATTCCATTTTAGTTATGGGCGTGTATACATACACACGTGCAAAGGTATCATCAGGGTTCCGGATTGGATGTACTTCTCGTAAAGGATTCTGTTTGTCTAGGTGATACGGTTGCCTGACTGGGGGTGGAACGGAAACAAGATGTGGAGTCAAGAAGGTTCTATATTTGTGACGTTGTTCTAAAATCGTTTCAATCAGATCGGTACCTAGACCTCTCCATCTCCTCAGGAGTAAGTCTTGCAATAAACTATATAACGGACCTGGATCGGATGCTTGGTTTTCATACTGTATAATGAGGTGTTGGGTCATGTATATACCAGCTAATCGCTGTTCTTCTGGAGTAAGACTTAAGAATGTTTGCACTACTGAATCGTCTTTATATATGCTGTCATCTCCGGCCCACTGTACTGCGGACCGGGCTAGTTCCTGATCACGTAGGGTATTGAGTTCGTGATAACCTACCCTTTCTTTCAGTACTTTGTCAGTAGCTTGAAATATATGCTCAAGGGAACATCGCTCTGGTATCGGACAAAGGTAACGTTTCTTGTTTTCTAAACGAATGGGTCTATCGAAGGGCCTATCAAGAGGATACGGTCTAGGTAGTTTCTCTCTACCTACATATGCTACCATGTCTCCCCTCGCCTGTTGCGAGGTTTCTGCTGGATTCTCTGGTTCTTCCTCCTCTGAGGAGTCCTTATCCTCTGACTCGAGTTGCCTTTCAGATTCTCGACGGACATGTATTGCTATTATTTCTTTACGGATCTTTCTAACCATAGCATGTACACATCTCTCTCTATCATGTTTACCCTCTGCAATATTCTGACTCCATCTGGTCAATCTCTCCATCTCTCCTTGTGGAAAGCTGGGCTGATCTTGTTCCCTTATCAAACAATTAACCAAAAATCGCATTAATAAACCTTGAGTCTCAACTTTCTGATGTGCCATGGCTTCACCAACACACTCCGGTCTTTCTCCTGTTCTGATAAAATGATACATATTGTCTAGATGGTCTGGCATTTCTGGTAGCAATATCAAATAATCTGTAACACCTCTTAAACGTAGGGACGCTAACAACATGGGTCCTGTTTTGCCAGGCACTGTGTCATATCTGCAATCTGTAAACTGTTCTTTAAGCTTTTCGGCTGGGACTGCTTTAGGTGTTCGCAGCATTGCGAATTCTCTCATTGTCACTCGTTGTAACTGTGGCGGGGTGCGGTAACCTCCTGTAGCACCTCCTGAGGCGGAGGCTTGAGCATAACCTGGCTGTAGGGTCGGTATTTGTAACGGGGTTGGGCCCTGAGCAGCGCCAGGCCCAAAAGGATTAAGCGGATGAATACCAGGGGGAACAATAGGGGAAGTGACAACAGGTGCGGGAAGTGGTGCGGGAGGGGTCTGCTGTTGCGGACCTGGGGGCAGATTATCGTGGGGTAGGGTATTGTCAGCAGGTGGTACGGGTACATGGGCAGGTACATTGGTATATGCGGGAGCTACGTCGTCTAAATAGGAAGAAAGGAAAATGTCTGCTGCGGTCTTATGACGTAATTTAGTCGGAACCAATGGAGGGGGCAGATCTTTCGGTATTTCCGGGGTCGCCTTGGGCAAGCCCTCGGCCAGGACTGGATACAGTCCGGTCATAATGGCATTACTCTGTCTGTCGTGTTGTTCCATTCTAACTCGTTCTCCTTCTTCTAGTAGTTCTTTTTCTTTGGCTTTTTCAGAATCCTCTCTACTTTTCTCTGCTTTTCTGAGTGCTTTCTCTGTCCGTCTATGTGATTCTTTACGCCATAATTCAATGGCATCTTTCTGTGACTGTCTGGCTTTCTTTTTCCACGACACTTCCTCTACTCTCATGATGCACTCGGCATCCCATGTCCCTGTAATGGGCCATCTCTGATTCTCTGCCAAGTCTTTCGTGTAGTCCACCCACAAGTCAAGAAATAATATGGCATCTAAGCCGTGCTTGTGGTACATAAAATGCACAGGAGTGTCCCTGGGTGGGATGGGAACAGCTTCCTCAAGTATCCCTTTCCTAGTTCCTATCTGTCGTAATTTCGAGAATAAAGGCATCGCTACCTCGATCTAGACACTATACACAATAAACACAGTAAGAAAAATGCAAACAATCACTCATACCACGACATTAAAACACATTGAAACATTTCGAAACGAACAACAATAACTGTATAATTGAATACTAGATGCACTGCTAAACAGTACAGATACACTGCTAAAACAGTGCAGACCGGATCTGTGTACCCAAACCCGTCTTGACCGGACACAAATTAATACACCCGTCTAGATGCGTCCCCAGCAACGGTACTCACCGGGAAGCATGGAACGGAAGGCCTCGGAAACTCGACTGGACTGGACTGACGTCACTGCTTCTGCCGCGCACTACGCATGCGCCTTGACACTACAGGTGGGCCTCTCGATACCTCGGACACTGCTCTCTCGGCTGGGCTCTGGTCGGGATCCTCCACACTCCTCACCACCTCGTCTGGATGTCGGCCCCAGTCTCCGTCACCTCCGTAGGCCTGAGGGAGATACAGGAAATCCTGCAGATGCGCATGGGGTCCTTCACGGCCGTGGCAGGGGGCAAGGCCTGCGACGCATCACCGGCGCGTGGGGTGGGGGAGGGTTACCTATTCGGGCGCCAAATTATGTGGTAAATAATTTACCGTATACGAGTTTGCCATATAATTTCAGACAGGTTACAAAAAATAGCTCAATCAAATGAGAGGCAGAGTCCGTGGTGTCTGAGTCATAAGGGCTTTAATCATAAATGACTAAATGACTCGAGTCAATGGAGATCTATTCCATCAATACAAGGGTTCGGGTATGCAATGATGGCAGGAAAAGATGTCAACGATTTATTCACAGTACATGACATATATAGTAAAATGACACAATAGCATTGAATACAGTAGGCGTGACAAGTGAAATGTATATGATAAGAACACATGTGCGTAGCAAAAAGGCGTGAACATGGGTGTGTACAGAGGCGTGAACTAGAAACGTCACAGAAAAGTGTCATATGTGGGTGGATGCTTAGAGAATTCTTGCGGAGTCAGCTGAAACCTATGGCCTGGATGCGCGCGCAGCTAATATGACGTGTGATTGACGTGCATCTGGAAGAAGCTAATAGTCTGACTTTTAACACTAGTAGAAGAGACAGAAGTCTGGCATGTCAGAGCGACCTGTTCCTAAAACATATCTGATATCTTGTGTTTGGAGGATGTTTAATCTGGAGTGAAAGGTCTTTCGGGCAGAGGCTATTCTATACTGAATGTATGCGTGTCTAGGTACAAATGCTCGGAGCCAGGGGCCTACCATGGTAACAGGAGCAATGAATTTCATGAGGGAGGACAGGAAGGCTTGGCCCTTGCTCTGCAGTCGGGGATATGTTTTCGTATTTCACTAGACAGGAATGTGTTTTCGGGGAGCTGAGCTGGCTATGCTGATAACTTGAAGGCAAAATACTGTTTTTGGCAGGCAGACCAGGCCGAGCCGGGCACCGCTCGGTTGGCAGGAAGTAAGGCAGAGGTCAGGGATGCGTCTCCATGCTGCAGCTTTCAGAGGCAGAGGCAGAAGTGGCTTGAAGACAGAAATCAGGGCCTAGCTCGGCAGAGCCAGGAAAACGTGAAAGTGCACCACATAAAGACGGTGGCACGGCATACTTAGGAACGGAATTATCGATCCATTCATGGTGGATCTGATAGAGGACATGTTAACGTTGGACGCAAATGTATTTGCGTCTTCAGATTCGGTTGTGGAGGGAAATTACATGTACTTGAAGTACGTACATGGAGCCGTTGGGGTACACGTTAGGGGACACACTTGACCATAAAAATTCCAATTACCTCACTCCAACAAAGTGGCCTCTGTGCTATAAGAAGCACAGAAGCCCGACTGGGATATATCCAGTAAGTTATTCTGTTCCCAGTAGCAGGAAAGGTGCCGGTTGACTAGTGTTTCTATAATTTTTTAACAACCGGGAAGCAGGGAAATCGTTCTAAAATTCTGTAAATCCGTAGGGTCCGCTAATGCCTTTTTAAGCAAATGTTTAATACAAGCGCATATCCATTTTCGTGGCACTGTTACTGTGTCTATTGAGATGTTACAAACTTGAGCAAGCACATAAGATAAGACTGGGGTTAGTTCAGACATAACAGCAGGCGGCACCGGGTCTAGCGGAGAACCGGATTTCACCTGTGTTAATAACAAGTTTACTTGTTACCCCGAGATGTTGGGAAAAGATTCTAGGCTCGAAGGACAGTGGTTTTCAGGCACAGGGATCTTTTCAAGAGCAACCTCTTCAGGCCCAAAGGCGCGATAGATCATGTTCATTTTTTTAGTAAAGTAGCTCCCTAGATCCTCACAAAATTCTAGGGTGGATGGCGGGAGTGGGTTGTTAGACCTCTGGTTTGTGAATTTCTTTAGAATAGAAAAGAGCTCCAGAGAGGAATTCCTAGCTTCCATGATGCGGGAGCCTAGGTAGGATCGCCTAGCTATGTTACAGCTGTTGAGATAGGCTCTATGAGTCACTCAGTAGCGCGATTCCTTATGCTCCGAGTTGGATTTCCTCCATTTTCTTTCTAACATCCTGCATGAAGCCTTTACTCTCTTAAGAATATCTCAATACCAGGGGGCAGGAGCAGCCCTTTCCTGAATGTTTACCCTCTTTAAAGGTGCGATAGAGTTGAGGCCATCCGTTATAGAGGCCTCAAACCTTTCTAAGGTAGTCTCACAATTGTCACAGCTTTCAAGTATGGGAGGGATATAGACCCGACTAAACGCAGCGGAAGTTACCTTTTTCCAGGATCTACGCAACTCCTTGTGAGTGTGTGGGGGGCCGGAAAGTTTTTTCAACGCCCAAGAAAAATGTAGTGCCAGGTGATCAGTCCAGCTTAACTTTAGGGGGGGTTCGGCAACTAACTCATGTCCAACACATGTCCAGCCACATGTTTAGGGCTAGTGACTCTAGGGGACAGTTCAAGAGTTTCCATCACTGCCACCAGACAGACAGATTCTGTATTGGAGAGAACCTCCAGAGGATGATTGAAGTCCCCTACCAATAGAAACCTGTTGGCCTGTAACGTATAAGGGGCCAGCCGTTCTAGCAGTGCTGAACAAAACTCCTTCTTGATACCTCCTGGGGGGTGATATGCTAGTGCTCCCCCCTACTCAATCTCTTGGCGGGGATGCACTCTGAAGATCAATAGCTCGATATTGGGGGAAGATAGTGTATCAAGAGTCTTAATACGATAAGGGGGACGAGTGGCAATGGCCAAACTTCCACCCCGTTTTCCTGATCTATCCAGCCGGACCACAGCATAATCTTATGGAAAAGCCATTGCCAAAGCTGGCGTTGCTTCATTATTTAGCCAGGTTTCGGTGAAAAGGCAGATGTCTGGCCTGGTCTCGTCTAATAGGCCCCTCGCGGCGGGATGCCTGGCTTTCACCTTGTGGATACCCTGCCGGGGTTATCTCACAGGGGAATACCAGGACGGGTTCCCTAAGCAAGCGCAGGGAAACCCTTTGTGGGTAGCTGTATGCTATATAATCTCAAATACATTTACATTTACATAGGTCCCAAATTTCCACCACGTGTTTTGGGATAGATCGCGCATTCAGATACAACCCCTTAAATGGTAATGCTAGGCCCATCCCGGCCTGTCTCTCACTTCCAGTGTCCTCCACCCTTCCAGTAGGACTGGGGATGGAACATAATAGTGGACTAAGGGGAGTATGCATGACTTCCCGCTATGTCCATCCACAATCGGGGCACTTCTCTAAGGTGACAGCATCTACTACTTGCAGGTTAATTCTCTCCCCTGCACAAGCTGAGGCAAGCCCATATTCTACCAACCTCTCCTTAGGGTACACCAGCCTGGGATAAACCGGCAGCATCCCCTGGCAGCCGGCAGCGTCCAGGCGCGGACGAGCGTAGACGGGTTTGCCTTAGGTGCGACTTCGTTGGGCCAGTGGCACGCCCACTGCGCGCGGCAGGAAATGCAGTGATTTTATACCTGGGAGGGCTGTCCACTAGAGCGCTAACCGTTAGAGTGGCGCCCCACAGGTCTGAAAGACTATGGGCGTGCTCTCTCCACTCAATCAATCGGAAATCCGATTCCGGTGGACCGGAGAGCAGTCCAAACAATGCGCGAAACGTAATCAGTTAAGAGGCAGTTTAGATAAAAGGCAGTTCTAGGTTAAAACAAATGTCACATCTGAAACATATAATGCTAAAAACAAATTAACAGAAGATTCCTACTCAGACTGCTTCCTTCTCTCATCGAGCTGGATCTTGGTCACTGCTGGCTGTGTAAATGACTCACGGTCCGATGAATTGTATATAACAAAGGTGTTTATCATCGAGCTGGATCTTGGTCACCGCTGGCTGTGTAAATGAGTCACGGTCAGATGAATTGTATATAACAGAGGTGTTTATCATCGAGCTGGATCTTGGTCACCGCTGGCTGTGTAAATGAGTCACGGTCAGATGAATTGTATATAACAGAGGTGTTTATCATCGAGCTGGATCTTGGTCACTGCTGGCTGTGTAAATGAGTCACGGTCAGATGAAATGTATATAACAAAGGTGTTTATCATCGAGCTGGTTCTTGACTCACCGCTGGCTCTGTAAATGAGTCACGGTCAGATGAATTGTATATAACAGAGGTGTTTATCATCGAGCTGGTTCTTGACTCACCGCTGGCTATGTAAATGAGTCACGGTAAGATGAATTGTATATAACAGAGGTGTTTATCATCGAGCTGGTTCTTGACTCACCGCTGGCTGTGTAAATGAGTCACGGTAAGATGAATTGTATATAACAGAGGTGTTTATCATCGAGCTGGTTCTTGACTCACCGCTGGCTGTGTAAATGAGTCACGGTCAGATGAATTGTATATAACAGAGGTGTTTATCATCGAGCTGGTTCTTGACTCACCACTGGCTGTGTAAATGAGTCACGGTTAGATGAATTGTATATAACAGAGGTGTTTATCATCGAGCTGGATCTTGGTCACTGCTGGCTGTGTAAATGAGTCACGGTCAGATGAAATGTATATAACAAAGGTGTTTATCATCGAGCTGGTTCTTGACTCACCGCTGGCTGTGTAAATGAGTCATGGTTAGATGAATTGTATATAACAGAGGTGTTTATCATCGAGCTGGATCTTGGCTCACCACTGGCTGTGTAAATGAGTCACGGTTAGATGAATTGTATATAACAGAGGTGTTTATCATCGAGCTGGATCTTGGCTCACCACTGGCTGTGTAAATGAGTCACGGTTAGATGAATTGTATATAACAGAGGTGTTTATCATCGAGCTGGATCTTGGTCACCGCTGGGTATGTATATAAGTTACGGTTAGTTGAAATGTATATAACAAAGGTGTTTATCATCGAGCTGGTTCTTGACTCACCGCTGGCTCTGTAAATGAGTCACGGTCAGATGAATTGTATATAACAGAGGTGTTTATCATCGAGCTGGTTCTTGACTCACCGCTGGCTATGTAAATGAGTCACGGTCAGATGAATTGCATATAACAGAGGTGTTTATCATCGAGCTGGTTCTTGACTCACCGCTGGCTCTGTAAATGAGTCATGGTTAGATGAATTGTATATAACAGAGGTGTTTATCATCAAGCTGGATCTTGGTCACCGCTGGCTGTGTAAATGAGTCATGGTTAGATGAATTGTATATAACAGAGGTGTTTATCATAGAGCTGGATCTTGGCTCACCGCTGGCTCTGTAAATGAGTCATGGCTAGATGAATTGTATATAACAGAGGTGTTTATCATAGAGCTGGATCTTGGCTCACCGCTGGCTCTGTAAATGAGTCATGGCTAGATGAATTGTATATAACAGAGGTGTTTATCATAGAGCTGGATCTTGGCTCACCGCTGGGTATGTATATAAGTCACGGTTAGTTGAAATGTATATAACAGAGGTGTTTATCATCAAGCTGGATCTTAGTCACCGCTGGCTCTGTAAATGAGTCACGGTTAGATGAATTGTATATAACAGAGGTGTTTATCATCGAGCTGGTTCTTGACTCACCAATAGTTGTGTAAACAAGTCACGCTTCGATGAATTGTATATAACAGAGGTGTTTATCATCAAGCTGGGTCTTAACTCACCCAGCGCTGATTATGTAACTGATTCACGGTTAGATGGATTGTATACAACAGAGGTGTTTAGAATTGAGCTTGATCTTGGCTCACCACTGGCTGTGTAAATGAGTCGCGGTTAGATGAATTGTATATAGCAGAGGTGTTTATCATCGAGCTGGATCTTGGTCACTGCTGGCTGTGTAAATGAGTCACGGTCAGATGAATTGTATAAATATATGTGATGAGTTTCTTATTTACAGAGACTCATTCAACCACATTCTAACTAGTTTAGGACAGAATCAATGCTTGACGGCAAAATTATTTATAGGAACTATTGTGGAATGGAGGAGCTCAGTACAAAGAGCTTCTCATAAACCTAAGAGCATCAAGTAAGGGTAAAGGGTCATCAGTTATAAAGTAATGGTTATTTGATTTTTGTTGAAACGCTCCTGCAAAGGTCATAATCCAGAATGTTGCTCCTCTTAGGTCTCGGACTAACTCATCGTTTTATACTTTTTCTCATAGTATGAGAGGCTATTTTCTGAACACCTTACTGTGATAAAGTCCTAGCAAAGGCTGTCTATGGAGCTTCTTCACTGTGATTACTGAGTAAGATCTTCTTACACCTTTGCCAAGTTACCTGTAAAAGAGAATTTTATGAGATTGTCTAGGGGCTAGTAATTCCATAGTTCTATAGGTGCTTAACTATAAATATTATATATATATATATATATATATATTTATATATTTATCCACTGAAAAAAAACAAAATGTACAGGGACGTTCTAGTTAGGAAATAGAATTTAAAAAAACCTGAGAAATTAGCTAAAAAAAAAAAGGTTACAGGGACGGTATAGTTCGGATCACAATTTATACACAAAACCATAGAAATTCAGCAGTAATGGTTAGAGTTATCTCAAGAAACTATAACACGTGCCCTCGGGTAACTATAACTTGCGCGCCCACCATGCTGTTTTCATATCAATAATTTTACTGCAAATTATATCATCAATGATGGCATAGAAGTTATCATGAGTGATGTAATATGTGGGGTAATTAGCAGTGCATGGCCAGGGTGTGAGTTATAGTTACATTAGGGCACTGCCTCTGATGCTCCATGCCTCCGGCATGAACTAGCATTGCTCCCGCTCGCAGGGAGAAGCTAAAAATGCTGCTCCCTGCATGCAAGAGCAATTTTTTTATGTTTCTCTGCCCACTTCACATTTTCTAATGCTCCTGCCTGCTGGGAGCAGACGTAGTGTTTATTCTCGCTTTGCGGGAGCTTTAAAATTGCTCCCACAAAGCGAGAGCAAACACAGGTTTCCGTGTCCGGACCAGTGCGGGCAGGGAAGCTGCTATGCTCTGGCTGGGGCGAACAAAGCGATACCAGGTATCTCTTTGTTCGCTTGGAGTTGGCAGGGTATGCCCAGACGTGGGTCACTTGCTCCCTCTACTGCTGGATTCAAGATAGCCTGGCTGATGAGGATTATGAATCCGAAACCGGTCCCAGGATGTTTGTTTCCGGTCCAGGGAAGACATGGCTTCGCAGTTCGGGCTGGACTGTTCCCTTGAGGCACAGGGTCAGACTGATTTGCATATGGCCATGTCTGAACTGGGGTGGTGGAGTGGGCTAAAAAATGGTGATGGATTAAACCCAGATCAGTTGGCTGGGGGTGAGTGTTTGATTGGCTCAAAGGCTCCGGCCATCATCCCCTTTGGTATCACATGATATAGCCTCTAGGCACTACCTTGAATACTTCCCAAACTGTAACTGCTAAGAAGAAGTTTGACAAGAGTATCATCTAATGACCACCAGGCATTCAAACACCACATACTTTTCAACTCCCACTGTCGATGTCAGAGGGCTAGTTGGACTGGTGAATGATCGAAAAGCCCGCAGGAGAGAATGACATATTTACCTATGTCATCTACATGAATTTTCTGTACTGAAAATGGGAAGGACCTACAGAGGCGAATGAAGAATGGCAACCCTTATGGACCACTGAGTAAATCCTGCATGATTGACACAGGTGTATGTGTACTACCAAGGAACACACATGTTGTACCTAGTAAATGAGTCTCTTGAAGTAACAGGATATCATGGGTGTGATGTTCAACAAACAACATAACGTCCCCTCTTAATTTTAGTATTCAAACTATTATCAGTCCATGACTTTATACTATATCCCATCTCACAGTCTGACAACAATTTGTTAGTCATTAGAATCAAAGTGATCCTGTTCAACTCGCAGGAGCATGTGCCTGGTAACATTAACAAAATGAAACCCTGAAGAATCTAAACTAAAATCCATCCCCTTTACACCCCCACCCTATATTTCCATCCTAGAAATATCAGACATCCCAAATAATATGTAATAATGAACTGTGAAACTCAAGTGAAAATACAAACAAGCAAGCAAAAGGAGTGATTCACTTTGAATGAAGAGCCCCTTTTCTTATAGAGTCCCTTTTCTTTTCTCTTTCAGGGGCTTTGTATTGTGCAGAAAAGCTGAACATGAAGTCAGTCCTTTCATAATGGTCTCTGTTTCCACATGGGAGTGAGTGGGTAAAAAATGCAGAGAAATGCAAAACTTAATTTGGGGCAAATCGTTGGAAAGTTGTTTGAATATACACAGTCCTATCAAATATAAAGAATTACCCACGAAAAACAGAAAAACGTTGAGTAGTTTAATTACGGCAGTTTTCTTACATTTTCATGTATTTAATGAAATTCAGGATGTCATTTCCAATTCACTTTTAAAGACTGGAGGCGGTGGTTCCGTTAACGGCCACTAGAGGGCGCTCCTCGCCTGCTGATGAAACACTGAACTGCACATTGGCTGAAAGGGAGAAGGGTTTCCTTTTCCGGGTCAGCGGTGGCAGAGACAGCACAGGCAGCGGCGCTGACATCACTTTCGGCCTCTCCTGGTGTGTTCAGCCTGCAGCAGAGAAGGAAGGAGCCCTGTCTGGTGGGCAGTTACCTCCATCTACAGACCCCCATGAGCCCCCCAGGAGGAGGAGAGAGCCTGGGCAGGTTTCTACTCAGGTAGGAGAGCTGCCAACTCACTTGGCTGCAATTCATTAATCCATGGATCAGATTCCCCCTGCCCCCGCCCCCCCCCCCCCCTTCCTGGCATTCATGGTGATGAGCCTGAGTGGGGTGCAGAGGAGGTGAGGCAGGTCCAAGGGTGCAGAGGAGGAGAGGCCTGTCTAGGGGTGCTGAGGAGGTGAGGCCCGTCCACAGGTGCAGAGGAGGAGAGGCCTGTCCAGGGGTGCAGAGAAGGGGAGGCCTGTCCAGGGGTGCTGAGGAGGAGAGGTCTGTCCAGGGGTGCAGTGGAGGTGAGCCCTGTCCAGCGGTGCAGAGGAAGCGAGGCCTGTCCAAGGGCAGAAGAGGTGAGGCCTGTCCAGGGGTGCAGAGGAAGCGAGGCCTGTCCAAGGGCAGAAGAGGTGAGGCCTGTCCAGGGGTGCAGAGGAGGAGAGGCCTGTCCAGGGGCAGAGGAGGAGAGGCCTGTCCAGGGGGGCAGAGGAGGTGAGGCCTCTGGGGCAGAGGAGGAGAAGCCTGTCCAGAGGAGTGCAGAGAAGGTAAGGCCTGTCCAGGGGCAGAGGAGGAGATGCCTGTCCAGGGGTGCAGAGGAGGTGAGGCCTGTCCAGGGGTGCAGAGGAGGAGAGGCCTGTCCAGGGGCAGAGGAGGTGAGGCCGGTCCAGGGGTGCAGAGGAGGTGAGGCCTGTCCAGGGGGGCAGAGGAGGAGAGGCCTGTCAGGGGGGGAGAAGAGGTGAGGCCTTGGGGTGCAGAGGAGGTGAGCTCTGTCCAAGGGTGCAGAGGAGGTGAGGCCTGTCTAGGGGTGCAGAGGAGGAGAGGCCTGTCCAGGGGTGCAGTGGAGGTGAGGCCTGTCCAGAGGAGGGGCAGAGGAGGAGAGGCCTGTCCAGGAGTGCAGAGGAGGAGAGGCATGTCCAGAGGAGGGGCATAGGAGGAGAGGCCTGTCCAGGTGTGCAGAGGAGGAGGAGAGGCCTGTCCAGGGGTGCAGAGGAGGTGAGGCCTGCCCAGGGGTGCGGAGGAGGAGAGGCCTGCCCAGGGGTGCAGAGGAGGTGAGGCCTGTCCAGAGGAGGGGCAGAGGAGGAGAGGCCTGTCCAGGAGTGCAGAGGAGGAGAGGCATGTCCAGAGGAGGGGCATAGGAGGAGAGGCCTGTCTAGAGGAGGGGCAGAGGAGGAGAGGCCTGTCCAGGAGTGCAGAGGAGGAGAGGCCTGTCCAGGGTTGCAGAGGAGGAGAGGCCTGTCTAGGGGTGCAGAGGAGAGGAGGCCTGTCCAGGGGTGCAGAGGAGGAGAGGCCTGTCCAGGGGCAGAGGAGAAGAGGCCTGTCCACGGGTGCAGAGGAGGTGAGGCCTGTCCAGAGGAGGGGCAGAGGAGGAGAGGCCTGTCCAGAGGAGGGGAATAGGAGGAGAGGCCTGTCCAGGAGTGCAGAGGAGGAGAGGCCTGTCCAGAGGAGGGGCAGAGGAGGAGAGGCCTGTCCAGAGGAGGGGCAGAGGAGGAAAGGCCTGCCCAGGAGTGCAGGGGAGGAGAGGCCTGTCCAGGGGTGCAGAGGAGGAGAGGCCTGTCCAGGGGTGCAGAGGAGGTGAGGCCTGTCCAGGGGCGCAGAGAAGGTGAGGCTTTCCAGGGGTGCAGAAGAAGTGAGGCCTGTCCAGGGGAGGGGCAGAGGAGGAGAGGCCTGTCCAGGGGTGCAGAGGAGGTGAGGCCTGCCCAGGGATACAGAGGAAGAGAGGCTTGTCCAGGGGGCAGAGGAGGTGAGGCCTGTCCAGAGGAGCAGAGGAGGAGAGGCCTGTCCAGGGGGGCAGAGAATGAGAGGCCTGTCCAGAGGAGGGGCAGAGGAGGAGAGGCCTGTCCAGAGTAGCAGAGGAGGAAAGGCCTGTCCAGGGGTGCAGAGGAGGTGAGGCCTGTCCAGTGGTGCAGAGGAGGAGATGCCTGTTCAGGGGTTCAGAGGAGGTGAGGCCTGTCCAGGGGTCCAGAGGAGGTGAGGCTTTCTACAGGTGCAGAGGAGGTGAGGCCTGTCCAGGGGTTCAGAGGAGGAGAGGCCTGTCCAGGGGTACAGAGGAGGTGAGGCCTGTCCAGGGATGCAGAGGAGGTGAATGACAGGGTACCAGGGCACATCAAGTCAAATTGAATCAGTGGTCTGTCAAAAATTGGGGGGTTACTATAACAGAAACCCACTTTCCTACAGGTAGTCTTTGAACAAAATGTGGAGATGCATACCATGCGTTCTAACTTGTCATTTGCTCGTCTATTTTCCAGAAGGGTCTCTCTTGGAGTCCACCAAGCACGTTTCATCATATTTTCAGCAACTTGTTTGGGTATCCGCGTTCCTTTAATTTGTGCACAAGAATTTCTGCATTCATGAAATAATCACTTTTACCTGAGCAATTCCTTCTTATTCGGAGAAATTGGCCCGAAGGCAAATTGTCATGTAAACTGTGTGGATGATGGCTTGTATAATGCAGGGCATTGTTCCTAACCCTTGATTTGGTAAAAAATTTATTTCTTTAGTTATAAATTTTTATATAGCGCGAACTTGATCCCGAAGGATATCAGAGCGCTTTACAGTTAGAGGGAGAGGAAGGAAACAGATCACAACAAGACTAAAATGGTGAAACTAATAAGCATAAAATCACATAGAGCAAACATAACAGATCCTATCTAATTCAGGGTTAACGTAGAGTGGGCTCATCAAAGATAAAATGACATCAAGGGAGTGATGATACATAATGATGTAAGCGGGGCAAATACAATTGTAACAAACAGAATTATCAACCAATGCTGTAGTATTTACAGAGCGATTAGGGTCCGTCGTGATAAGGTAAGAACTTATTCATGAGGAATCTTTTTGCTTCCAACTTGAAAGCACCCTTGGAGGAGATTCTATGAATTTCTGGTGGAAGAGAGTTCCAAATTTCAGGTGCAGCGCCAGAGAAGGCTCGTTGATGGTAGTTCATTATCTGCCATTGTGGCCAAAGACTGCTACATCCAAAAATGTGATAGATGACTGGCTATTGGACACACAGAATTGTACATCTACTGATCTGGCATTCAACCATTCAATAAACACATTTAAGATATCATCTTGTTCATCCCAAAAGCAATGTGTACCACCCAGAGGCAATGTCTATGTGGTAATCAAACTCTCGTGTCATCGGTAGGCTAAGAGTAAGATTTATTCACCACTCACCCAACTGCACCAGGAATGTAACTGCGGGTAACAACCTGGCAACGCGTCAACAACAACATTCCAGGAGCCGCTGGAAGGAATCTTTAGTTAAAGACGCATCACCACAGTCTGGGTCCATTTTAAAAAGCACAGTTTTACTTACAACTTTAGAATGGTTGTATATACCCCTGATCTTGGACATAAATGGGGGAAAGGCATACATTTAGTTAGTGATTCCTGAAGCGCACTATTTCTCACATTGTAGGTCAGGAATAAACACAGAGTCTCCTGGTTGTCCAGTTTCGTAGTGCAGTAAACCACACTTGGGGTGTTGGAGATTGTGATGGAGAGGCAGAGGGACTACAATCCCTGGATAATGACCTGTATAGTGGCACTGTCGAGAAGTAACATTTGGTGTCTATTTCCAGCATATTTAGGTATAGTGGTAAAGCCGGGATTAGATGTTATGTCTAGTAGTGTTGTGCGCACATGCCTGTGAATTGCCCACCTCTTTAAGGGTTGTGTCAAGGGTTATTTTTACATCATTTTTCTAGATGTATTGAGCATATTTATAAGTGCCTTCCCACCATCAATGCCCGCTCCTTAGGCAAACATAAGGATGAGATAGCAGAGCTACTCACTGATCATAAACTCAATGTCCTTTTTATAACAGAGACTTGGACAGACCCTGCATCTGGACCAGACCTCGCAGTGGCTACGCCCGAGGGCTATTCTGCCTTAAAACCAAGATAGACTGCACAATAAAGGAGGCAGGCTGGCAATAATTTTTCGCAGCCAGCTAACTACTAAAATAGATCCTATCCCCTCTTCCATTTGCGAAGCACTATACTTCACGATCCTGCTCACTCCATCCCAAACTTTTAAGGGGATACTACTATACCGCCCCCCAGGATCGAGAACAGAGTTTCTGTCCGGCCTAGGTAACCTCCTAGAATCCAAAGTAGCCGAAGATACCTTCTCTATTCTAGGCGACTTCAACTTTCATTTAGAAAACCACCTAGATAAGGACACCTTGTCACTACTTGCGGACCTAGAAGCAGCAGGGCTGTCACAGCCAGTTCATAAAGTCACCCACACAGCGGGTCACACACTGGATGGCCTTTTCACAAATAACCAAAATATCCTTGTAAAAAATATACTCCCTCTAGTGTGGACCAACCATCACACAATCATATTTGACATTTCTACCCACAGTAAGCCTTTCCTAAACGCCAGCATAAATAGGCCAGATGTAATTAAAGCTTGAATAAAGGTAGACAATCATCTCCTCAATACCCAGTTGTCCTCCCCTCGACCAGATGCCTCGCCAGACTCTAATACTGCCGTGGCCAATTACACCAACTGGCTGCAGAAGGCCTTCAATCTGCTGGCACCGAGCAAAACCCTCTCCAAAAATCGAACCTCCCCGTCAGCCCCATGGTTCACTGAAACCCCAAGGGAACAAAAGAAAGTATGCAGAAATCGGGAAAGGCAATGGCGCAAATCCTACACCAGCGAAGAAAAATTCCTCTACAAAGATGAGCTTGCCAAATATAAACGCATTATTGCACAGGAAAAAAGTGAATACTATGTATCCCAAATAGAATCGGCAAAACACTCCAATAAAAAGCTCTATCAAGTAGTCTCTAAGCTATCAGGTCACACACCTACCGCTGCTACAACACCCTCCCAGTCACTATGTAACTCCTTAGCGGATTACTTCTATAATAAAGTTAACAACATCTATTTGGAATTTGCATCTCACACCAAGTTGGCCGATCAACCTCTGATCAACAGTACCCCAGAACATTGTTTGAAGCAATTTGAAAACATAACAGCAGAAGAAATAAATTCTTAATACAATGTCCTCTATAAAGTCAGGGTCAGCAAATGACCCTTGACCACAGGACGCACTCACACCAGTTGCTGAGCAGGTGGCTGCTGTTTTATCCAACATTTTTTATGTAATGTTCTCCTCTGGAACCTATCCACCACCTGGAAGAAGACAATCTTAAAACCTCTATTAAAAAACCCAACCTGGATCCAGTTGTTACCAAAAACTATAGGCCTATAACTAGCCTACCTTTCACAGCTAAAAGTGTAGAGCAACTCATGAATATTCAACTTTCCAAGTATATAGAAGACCATCATCTCTTAGATGACACTCAATTTGGGTTCCGCAAAGGCCATGGAACAGAGACCGCTTTAATTAAGGCGTCGGAAGACATTAGAATTATCCTGGACCAGGGAGGAACAGCAATACTCATCCTGCTGGACCTCTCAGCGGCCTTTGACATGGTCGATCATACTATCTTGATCGATCGTGTCACTTGTATGGGCATCCAACACAAGGCCAGAGAACTGCTGCAATCCTTTCTCACCAATCGCACTCAGTCGGTAAACTTAGGCAATTTCCACTCTGCCCAATTGGCCCTACCATGTGGGGTCCCTCAAGGCTCATCCCTGAGTCCGACTCTTTTTAATATCTATGTGTCGGACCTAGCCAAAGTCATCAAAGCTCATGGGATGGGCCTTACTTCCTACGCCGACGATACTCAATTGGTGCTGGCTATGAACAACAACGGAGAAAGGGTTGCAGCTAACTTTCAGGAAGGCATTCTCGCCATCTGTAGCTGGATGGCCAGCAACTGCCTCAAATTAAACTCTGAAAAAACAGAGGTCATGCTCTTCGGTAAACTACTCCCCTGCTGGTCTCAAACCTGGTGGCCCCCCTCCATGGGCACCCACCAACTCCAGTAACCAAGGTTAGGAATCTGGGTGTTACATTTGATGATAGACTGACTTTTCTTCCACATGCTAATTCGGTAGCCTCAGCATCGTTTCACAAATTACGCATGATTAAAAAACTTCTGCCATTTCTTCCTCTGAACGCTCTAGTCAGCACCTTAGTTATGTCTCCCATAGATTACTGCAATGGACTGTTTGCGAATGTGCAAAAGAAGGTCATTCAAAAACTTCAAACAGTTCAGAATGTAGCTGCTAGAATTTTATCAGGAACCCCTAAATTCAAGTCCATTTCCCACATTGTCAAGAATTATAACTGGTGTCAGTAAAGAATCGGATAAAGTTCAAGACAATTTGCATTGCCTTTAAAGCATCTCACAAAACAGATCCGAATTTCTAATATATCCCCCAAAGATTCACATACACTTCAGCTAAATGTGCCACACACTAAAACAGATTCTTGGGGCGACAGAAGATTTGTGGTCTCCACGGGTAAACTCTGGAATACTATCCCGCTGGAGGTCAGATCCTGTCAGTCTTTGCTTACTTTTAGAAGGCTGATAAAAACCTGACTCTTCAATCAATAAGATCTCCATCAGGGTTACCTACTGCGGTCCGTAGCACGAGACACCCCAGGGTATTTGTGCGCTTTACAAATCAAAAAAAAAAATCAATAATAATAAATAAGGAAGCTTGGTCTGTGTGTAAAGGCGCTTTCATGTACTGGATTCATGTGAGGTGGAGAGCCCATTTTAGGTGTCTCCCTTGTATCTACATAGCCTCTAAAGTTTTGTGTCGTTCCATAACGTTAGTGACAATCTGCATTATCTCCTCTCACTCCATGCCCGCCGCTGCTTTTTAGAGTCTCTCCTCGTATTGAAATTCATTGTAAAGCAGATGACCCTTGTAGAGAAGGTTATAATCTCTCTGACACCACTTGGTACGTAATATCCCACACCTGGCCCAAAAAAAGTGGTGCACAGTCAATATATTGATGTTGTAATATCAACCTACCTTAATATCAAGTTTTTTATATCGTAGGTACAGAATATCGACAGCAAGAATATCGATGACCAGAATATCGACCTTAAGGTAAGTAATTTTGTTTTATTTAATATTGATGTAAGTAATATCGTTAGCAAAAATATAGTTGTAAATAATATCAAGATTTATATTAGTGTTATGTATTTAAGTATGTATTTTATATGTATGCGTTTAATATTTTTTGTAATGTATTTTATTTATTTTTAAATATATGTATGAAATGTTTAGAAAATATTAAAATATTTTTAGGCAGATTTTGCATTTTAGTATTAGAGCGGGTTGTGGGTTTACAGGGGAATAGGGTGAGAAGTAATTTAATTATATTAAATTAAAAAATCATTTTCATTAAATATAAATTAATTTTAATAAAATGTTGTGTTTTAGTATTAGACCGGGTTGTGGGTTTATAGGGGAAGAGGGTGAGAAGAAATGTAATTATATTAAGTTAAATATTAATTTTTATTAAATATAAATTAATTTTAATAAACATTTGCATTTTAGTATTAGAGCGGGTTGTGGGTTTATAGGGGAATAGGGTGGGAAGTAATTAAATTATATTAAATAGACATTTTTATTAAATATAAATTAATTTTAATGAGAAATTGTGTTTTAGGTCTGTTGCGTTTTATGGCTTTGTAGGGTAATAGGGTGGGAAGTACTTTAATTATTTAATTAATATTTTTATTTAATTTGTATTTATTATTAATGTATTGGTAATTAATAATTGGCCATTCGCTTTTATGACTTTATTAATTAATACATATATTAATAATACATAATGTGTTATTAGTTTTATTTATGGTTATTGATAATTGCATTATTGTGTATTAATTAATAATTGGTAATTCATTTTTATTAATTGATTAATCGTTAATTATATTATTTTGTTAATTTTGGATGTGTAGCGTGTTGTGTGTTTATAGGGGAATAGGGTGGGAACTAATGTATTATAATTAATTATTTATTTTGATTAATTAATATTTATTAATTAATAATTGTTAAATAATTATTAATTGTTAATATTTTTTTATTAATTGATACAAAATAATTGTGTTATTTTTTATGTGTAGTGTGTTGTTGGTTTATAGGGGAATATATTTGGAAGTAATATATTATAAATAAGTCATTATTATTTTTAAATAATTAATGTGAAATTATTATTAATTAATTACTAATTGTTCATTATTTTTAATTAATTTATAATTAAAATAATGTTCTTTTTTATGTGTAGTGTGTAGTGTATTTAGAGGGGAATAGGGTGAAATGTAATTTAATGTTAATTACGTAAACATGTATTTATTTGTATTGATATTTATTAATAATTCTTTTAATGAACTTTTTCAAATGTTATTTCTATTAAAATATTTTAATTATAAGTGCCTAAAATGAACACCTATGCTATCCACCACTTTCCCTACTGTTACACTGGAGTGGGTGTAGTAATTTTTACCCCTATGCTATCCCACACTTTCTCTACTGTTGCATTTATGGGAGTGGGAATAGTAATATTAATTTCTACGCTATCCAACATTTTCCCTACTGTTGCACTCTCTGGAGTGGTAATAGTATTTTAACCCCTACGCTATCCAACACTTTCCCTACTGTTGCACTCACTGGAGTGGGAATAGTAATTTTAACCCCTATGCTATCCGAACACTTTCCCTACTGTTGCACTCTAAGGAGTGAGAATAGTAATTTTAACCTCTACGCTATGCAACACTTTCCCTACTGCTGCACTCACTGGAGTGGGAATAGTAATTTTAACCCCTATGCTATCCAACACTTTCCCTACTGTTGCACTTGCTGGAGTGGGAATAGTAATTTTAAAACATACGCTATCCAATACTTTCCCTACTATTTCACTTACTGTAGTGGGAATAGTCATCTTAACCCCTACGCTATCCAACACTTTCCTTACTGTTGCATTTGCTGGAGTGAGAATAGTAATTTTAACACATATGCCATCCAAATCTTTCCCTACTGTTGCACTCACTGGAGTGGGAATAGTAATTTTAACACATATGCTATCCAACACTTTTCCTACTTTTTCACTTACTGGAGTGGGAATAGTAATTTTAACCCCTACGCTATCCAACACTTTCCCTACTGTTGCACTCTCTGGAGTGGGAATAGTAATTTTAACCCCTATGCTATCCAACACTTTTCCTACTTTTTCACTTACTGGCGTGGAAATAGTAATTTTAACCCCTACGCTATCCAACACTTTCCCTACTGTTGCACTCTCTGGAGTGGGAATAGTAATTTTAACACATATGCCATCCAAATCTTTCCCTACTGTTGCACTCACTGGAGTGGGAATAGTAATTTTAACACATATGCCATCCAACACTTTTCCTACTTTTTCACTTACTGGAGTGGGAATAGTAATTTTAACCCCTACGCTATCCAACACTTTCCCTACTGTTGCACTCTCTGGAGTGGGAATAGTAATTTTAACACATATGCTATCCAACACTTTTCCTACTTTTTCACTTACTGGCGTGGAAATAGTAATTTTAACCCCTACGCTATCCAACGCTTTCCCTACTGTTGCACTCACTGGAGTGGGAATAGTAATTTTAACGCCTACGCTATCCAACTATTTCCCTACTGTTGCACTCACTGGAGTGGGAATTGTAATTTTTACAATTACGCTATCCAATATTTACCCTACTGTTGCACTCACTGGAGTGGGAATAGTAATTTTAATGCCTACGCTATCCAACAATTTCCCTACTGTTGCACTCACTGGAGTGGGAATAGTCATTTTAACCTCTGCGCTATCCAACACTTTCCCTACTGTTGCACTCATTGGAGTGGGAATAGTAATTTTTATAGTTACGCTATCCAATATTTACCCTACTGTTGCAGTCACTGGAGTGGGAATAGTAATTTTAACCCCTACCCCTCCAACACTTACCCTACTGTTGCACTCATTGGAGGGGGAATAGTAATTTTTACAGTTACGCTATCCAATATTTTTCCTACTGTTCCACTCACTGGAAGAAGCGTGCCTCAATGGTTAGAGCGGCAGACCCTGATGCAGAGGTCTGGCCCGGGACCAGGGTTCCATTCCCGCCTCAGTGGCTCTTAAACACAATTTCCCCGGACCTGATAATTCTCACCTCGGGTCTAGTCTAATCATGGGTCACACTCTGTGACTCTGGGCAATAGCTTGCTTAATCTCCACAACGGCCCCAGCAGCGCTGTGGATACCTGGCTTCACCTTTGGGGTGCCCAGGAGTGGACATTTCACAGGAAAGCCAGGATGGGTTCCACAGCGGTATGAATACAGCGCTACGAGGCCTCCGGGTAGAAGTACACTATATAAATACTCTACATTTACATTTACATTTCACTGCAGTCGGAACAGTAGTTTTAACCCCTACGCTATCCAATATTTTCTCTACTGTTGCAATACCTGCCACTCCTGCAAGTTCGACTGCATCAGGACCCACACTAAATCCACAAACCCCAAACAGAACTCCGACACTAACTACCTAAATTGCATCCTGCTCAACACCCGCTCGGTCCATAGTCACGCCACTGAACTTTGGAACCTACTTGACCCACATCGCCAGATGTCGCATTCCTTACAGAAACCTGGATGAACGCTTCATCAGCACCCGACATCTCCGTAGCCATCCCGGACGGCTACAAGATCATCCGAAAAGACCGCACCAACCAAAAAGGAGGAGGCATCGCCATCGTCCATAAGAACACCATCCGCATCACGACCAGCTCTGACGATAACCTCTCTTCCGCGGAACACCTACACTTCCAGATCCACACCGACCCCAAGACCACACTCAGAGGCACCCTCATCTACTGGCCACCAGGACCCCGCACACAATTCAGCGAAGACATCACTGACTTCATCAGCCCTCACACCCTCCCCTCCGAGGACTACATTCTACTGGGAGACCTCAACTTTCACCTGGAAAAGATCAACGACAGCAACACCACCACCCTTCTGGACAACCTCGCCAATCTCGGACTCAAACAACTTGTTGACACCCCCACCCACTATGCTGGGCACACGCTCGACCCAATCTTCACCTCCAGCAAACACATCTTCAATCACACCACAGCCCTTCATTGGATGGACCACAGCTGCATTCACTTCAACTACAAAAAGCGCACGACCCACAACCACCCATAACCACCCACAACCAATTCCCCGAAGACACTGGAACCAAATTACCATCGAACAGCTCTTTTTTTTTTTTTTTTTACATTTTTTAAAACCTTTATTATAAAAGAGCACACAGCTATTCAGCCTAACATCCCGGAGGCAAGGCAGCATAGTATCAGGAGGAAAATAGTGCAAGGCGATTTACATCAGAACATTGCAGGTTGTTTTTTATTTTTTATAAAGATAACCAAACCATGAAAGAAACGCCAAAGGGCGCATAACAAAGGCAATGGAGTAAAGAGGACGTGTATGAGTCGGTCAGAGGCAAAGGAGGACAGGTAGAGAATCGATAAAAGAATGAATAGTAGGATGGGGGGGGGGGGAGGAAAGAACAGGAGAAGTACAATCAGCATAAGACAGTTGGTGTCACAGGTTACGGTGATAGGTGTTCGTCCCGGGGAATAGGCTCCGGTGGTAAGCACACATCACCCCTGTACGCATTCCATGCCCCCCACACTTTGTTCCACGTTTGAGGCCTCCCCCTGGCAGCATAAACCGTCTTTTCTCTGAGCATACACCAATCCATGTTGGCTTTCCATTGTACCACCAGGGGGGCCGTAGCAGCACCCAACTTCTGAGCAATATCTCGCTTAGCAATCATATTGCCTAGTGTCGCCCAACGAGTCTGCGCCGTGTTGTAATCAGTCGGTTCCCAGACATTGAGGAGGCACCTCCGCGCCTCCGCAGCCAACTCAACACCAGTCACCTCTCTCATAATCCGATGTACTCTCGCCCAGTAAGGGGCAATAACGGGGCATTCCCACAGAATATGCATAAAGGTAGCGAGTACCCCGCAACCACGACGACAAAGGCCATCGGGCGAGAAGCCCATGTGCACAAGCCGGGGGCCGGTGACATACACCCGGTGAAGGATTTTGAATTGCACCAGTCGGAGACGCGAGGAAATGGCGACCTCCTTAGGGGAGGACACTACACTCTGCCAGTCCTCGTCGTCAAGTTCCAGGCCATCTGCCACCCATTGTTCTCTCAAGCGCAGGAGGAGGTCAGTTCTAACATTTATCAGTTTTTTATAAGACAAGGAAATGGCACTGTCAGGCATATGGCCGTCCAGAATCCTGTCCTCCAAGGGGGAGCTTTCAGGGATTTCGCCCTCCGCTGGCCTAGCAGAAATCAACGCGTGCCTCAGTTGGGCGTAGCGGAAAAACTCTGAGCCGCCCAAATGATACTCGGCCTGCAGTTGGGGAAAGGTCTTGACTTCTCCTTTAACAACCATGCCTTCCACCCTGGAGATACCTATGAGATCCCATTTATCAAAACCCTTGGTGTGCCACAGTCTGCCCAGGATATCAGAGTCGTACAGTGGGGTGAATCCAGTCAGTCTGCCCTGCCAACCCTGTGCTTTAGTAATCATCCACCAGGTGTGAACCGCTGCCTTGGTCGGGCCCGTGAGGCGCCGATCGAAGGATCTGGAATACAGGGCGCGATAGTAGTTGCCACCGCGCAAGAGCCATCTGTCCATTGTGTAGCCTGGGCTATCCGCGGGACCATAAAAACCATGGTTGATGGCAGTGAGCTGAGAGGACCAGTAGTACCGCCGTACGTCCGGCAAGGCGATACCTCCGTCATACCACGGTAATGTGAGCTTCTGGATGGCGACACAGGGTCGACCCTCCCAGAGCAAGGCACGTTGCAGGCTCTCAATTTCTCGGAAATAGCGAGCCGGAACCGAGTCCTGAGTGTTCTGTAGAGCATACAGGAACCTGGGCAAGGACATCATTTTAAACAATGCCGCCCGGCCCAGGAGAGAGAGCGGGAGCTTGCGCCAACTATCCACATCTCTCCGCAGCCGCTGGAGAGGGGGAAGGAGATTGTGATCATATCGCGCCTTTGAACTACCGGAAATGTATATTCCCAGGTACTTAAAGCCCTGTCCGGCCAACTGGATATTGCAGCCTCTAGGGAGGCGCGGCGTGTCCCCTTTTAGAATGTAAAGGGAAGACTTAGCCCAGTTAATGACCAGGCCAGAGTGGCGTCCAAACAGCCTGAGCACGTCGCATGCTACAATGAGTGACTTGCAGGGAGAAGTAAGATAGTGCAGGATGTCATCTGCGTATAGGGAAACTCTATCCTCAAAGCCCGGGGCCCAAGTGATACCGTGCAAGTCCGGGTGCGCACGTAGCATGGCCGCGAGTGGCTCCAAGGCCAGCGCGAACAGGAGAGGTGACAAGGGGCAACCCTGTCTGGTACCTCGGTGGAGAGCAAAAGACGCCGACATGCGGCCATTGACTGTAACATTAGCCAACGGGCAAGCGTAAAGAAGTTGCACCCAGCTCAGAAAGCCCGGTCCGAAGCCAAGCTTCGCTAGCACCGCCCAAAGATAACTCCACTCAAGGGAGTCAAAGGCCATCGTGGCGTCAAGAGAAGCAAGCACCGCCGGTTCTTCCAGAGTGTGAGCTCTGGCCATGGCACCATGAAGCCGACGCAGGTTAAGGGCAGTGTTACGGCGGGGAATAAAACCCGATTGGTCCGGGTGCACCAAATCACGATGACTCCAATCAACCGATTTGCAAGCAATTTGGCTAGGATCTGAGGCTCCGCGTTGAGGAGAGAGATGGGACGGTAGGATCTGCAAACGTCTCTCGGTTTCCCCTCCTTGTGAATAACCACGATGGTGGCCAACCGCTGATCCAAGGGGAGGAGGCCCTCCTCCCGAGCCCGCAGGAACATAGTCCGCAGATACGGGGATACCACATCCGGTCGAATTTTGTATAACTCGACCGGGATACCATTGGGGCCAGTCGCTTTACCCGACCGTAATGCACGGATCGCCAAGGCAACCTCGTCAGCGGTTATGTCCCGATCTATGTCGGCACGGTCCTCTTCAGAAAGACACGGGAGGTCAATTGTCGAGAGGAACGCGGCCGAGTCAGCCTCGGAGCGGTCTGAGCTGGAAGTATAGACACCCCGGAAATAATCAGCAAAAGACTCGGCAATGGCACTTGGGTCCGTGACGGTCACTCCGTCATCGCCCAAGATCTCCGGCACCACACGGCTAGCCATCTCGCGCCTGTCCAACCAAGCCAGCAGCTTTCCGGCCTTGTCCCCAACGTCATAAATACGACCTTGCTGTTCCTTTGCCAGAATAAGGGCAGCATTCGTGGCGAGATCGTGATATTCCGATTGTTTAAGGGAGAGGTCATGCAAAAGAGAAGGGTCGGGCTCGGGCCCCAAACGGGACTCGAGGTACAGAACCTCATCTTCAATACGCGCGAGGTCGGCATCTCTGACTCGCCTGGCCTCCGCAATGAGAGCAAGGGCCTCACCCCTCAACACAGTCTTGAATGCCTCCCACAAGGTGATAGCCGAGCCAACCGAGCCTATACCATGGGTTTACCGCCACCGGACGGTCAGACAGGAGAATGTTGAAATCAAACGAGACCCACAACGGGGAATGGTCGGAAATACCCCGTGACAGAAAACGGGCCTCAGACACGGCAGGTGCATGCGCAGCCGGGGTAAGGACGTAATCTATACGGGACAGACTTCCATGGGCACTCGATAGGAAGGAAAATTGGCGGAGCATGGGATGTAGCAGTCGCCAACTGTCCACCAACCCCATGGAATCGAGGAAGGAAGGCAACCACATTTGGGAACTACGGAGATCTCTCGGCGGTTGGCGGTCCAGGGAGCCAGAGCAGACTGAGTTGAGATCACCCCCCATTATCAATAGGCCCGCAGGCAGGGACAAAATGGCGCCACCAAGGTCTTGGAAGGTACTGGATTGCAGGCCCGGGGGAACATAAACCGAAAGTAGCGCTAAGGAACGCCCCTCCCATCTTCCCGCCACTGCGGCGTAGCGTCCCCTCTCATCAATCACAGTGACGTCTATCTCAAAGGGAAGGGACGCACGCACCAGGATACCCGCCCCCCGGGAACCCGAAGAGAACCCAGAGTGGGCCACCATTTTGTAGCCTTTACGATTAAGGGCCTTGCAGGAGTTCCCTACCAAATGCGTCTCCTGTAAAAGCACAATATCGGGCATATGTCTCTTTATCAGTTGAATCACCACCCCTCTCTTAACACGGTCACCCAACCCATTAACATTCCAACTGATCACTTTTAATTTCCTACCCCCCATCGTCCCGCAACCCGTCCCACCCGACCCCAGCCAACTCGATCATCAAGTAAACAGTAGTAAATACAATCCATTGCCCAAAGAAAAGAGAAGATGAAGAACGAACACACAGATAAACTTGCATAGTTGCACCCCCCACCCTGCACCCCTGCATAAGACTAAAAAGCCCCCCCAACCAGCAGTGTGCCTGTCGCCCCAAATACTACTCTACAAGAAGAGACCCAGAGGAGTGAGGAATCTCCGTGAACACCCCCCGCCACCCTCCATGTACAAACAGGAAAGTCAACAGGGTCAATTAAAACAATACCCAATAGTCACATGAGGCGGAAAGACCAAGCGACGGTTTTCCCACTGTAGAGCCAAGTCTCATAGGTCCGGGCCACCAGCCGCACCTCCATCATGTTCGTCGTGGGCGTCTCGACGCGGCGACAAAGTGTCCAACCAGTCACTCACATTCTTGCCCTTTAGAGTTATAGTAAGAGAGGGGATTTGAGAAGGGGACTCAAAGCGCCGCCCCTCACTTTCATTGGCTTGCATCACCATTTATGCTAAACGGTGGCCTGCCATTGGAAATGGGGTTTTGTAGCCGCTGTCCCTTCACCTTTTCGTCCGGTCCATCCGGACAGGCTTGTCTGCTTTGCTGCTGTCGCAAAGCAATTTCTTATCTTTATGGGGCCGTCTGTTTTTACTCAGCCCCATGTTTATTTTTGCATGGTGCTTTCATTTAAAGTGAAAGTGAAAGCGCGATGCAAATATAAACACACGGCTGAGTGAAAACAGATGGCCCCCTCCCTTCCCGCAATGGCGAGCGCTGGTTCCCACTGCAGGCAGGCACAAAGTGCATGGCGCTCTTTCACCTTCCTATTTTTTCGATAAATCTTGTTTTTGCATTTTTCATGTTTCACATTAAAAAAAACATGTGTGAAAGCTCTTGTTGGGAGTAATTTACCTTCGGTAACGCTTTTTCTGGTGGATACAGTGTCTGCCTGTGGATTCCTCACTGTATGAATATCCCCTGCGCCAGCATTCCACAGAAACTTTTTTCCTAGCTCTGCACGCCAACAAGGACATCACAATACCACACCTCCGCACGCGACTCGTCACCTGAGCCATAAGAGAGGCTAGTGGGTGTGATGACAGCAGTTCCACCCATTTTTTCCGTGCCACCGAGGCAAAAGGGTGAAACGACAACATACTCAATGTATGCACAGTACATAATATTCAATAACTACACATAGTGTAAATTCGAAAGGACTTGAAGGCAAAATACTGTTTTTGGCAGGCAGACCAGGCCGAGCCGGGCACCGCTCGGTTGGCAGGAAGTAAGGCAGAGGTCAGGGATGCGTCTCCATGCTGCAGCTTTCAGAGGCAGAGGCAGAAGTGGCTTGAAGACAGAAATCAGGGCCTAGCTCGGCAGAGCCAGGAAAACGTGAAAGTGCACCACATAAAGACGGTGGCACGGCATACTTAGGAACGGAATTATCGATCCATTCATGGTGGATCTGATAGAGGACATGTTAACGTTGGACGCAAATGTATTTGCGTCTTCAGATTCGGTTGTGGAGGGAAATTACATGTACTTGAAGTACGTACATGGAGCCGTTGGGGTACACGTTAGGGGACACACTTGACCATAAAAATTCCAATTACCTCATTCCCTCCTTGTCCCCTACGGACCCTTCAAGATATATCAATTTTCATGACACCATCTATTTGTTCATATAACATCATCTGTTCCTCTTTCTTTTTTCGGGAACGGGAACGTGCACTTGAATGGGGAACACATGCTGTGGCGCACAAGCCGCAAATCGCTGGCCCACATTGTAAACATAGACAACAACTGAATACTATGGTCAATATGATTCCTAGGAATGACAGTAGCTTCCATCCCCAGGCCGATACTACACTCCAGAGCCAACCGGACCAAGTCCAGGAGCCTGGATTCTGGTGTATCAGATGAACAATCTCGTGAAGTCTGGTAATAGCCTTATAGACTGATGGCGCGTTATTTGGAATAAACACGCAGCAACTGGATCCGATGACTCTACAAGCCCCGCCCCTATCGGCCAGGATGACGTCAAGGACAAGGCGGTTCTGAAGAACAACAAGTCTCATAGCAGACTGCTCCTCTGTTAAGTTGCCCAAAGCTGAAGTAGTCTCGTTCACTACCGCTTCGAGAATTCTGGTTAATCTGCGTATCAGTTTACTATTGGAGACAGTTCCTAGATAGGGAAAGAATCCTTTATTGAAATCTGTATATTGTTCCCATGTAGTTTCAGTCTGATCAACTAGTGGGAGATCTCTTTTGTGTCTAACAATATTAAGGCGGGAATTCCTGTGATAGTCAGATGGGGCTAAGAATACTGGTGGCAATAAGAATGCAATGAAACAGGTACCATCACAGTCTGGAGGTAAACGGACATAAGCTGTCTGACCACATATAAAATAGGAATGTCGGGAAGCTTTGAATGTAGACTTGCCTTGGTCACTGAATTCGACCACAGTAGTACAGTCACTGTGACCTAGATGTACTGAACCATTTTTTCTGACACACAATACACCTTTCGCTGGTAGAACTGATATGGATGGCAAGTCTGGACTGGTTTCTGACTGGACATTTAGAATCATGAGGTTAAGTGTGAAATTGCCTAATCCATACACTTCATTTTCTAGATCGGTCCCTGCCATTTGTGGAAGACCCTCCTCATTCGGGAAACATGCTTTGTTCATGACTGTGTTCAGATTTCCCCATACCCAATTGCCTTGGGAAACCTTGGAGTCAGTGTCTATAGAAGATATTAAACTAAACCAGGCACCACAGGAACCATTATGTGTAAACGGGTAAGGAAAGAGAGGCAGAGCTCCCTTGTAGTTCTGATAGGGAGGGAGTCGGCCACATATCCAACAATTTGTAGCATTGTTGGTCTGGTGAGAATGGTGTAACATATGAATGAATGTGTTGTTGCGCAGCGCAAGTCGATATGACAATTCGTGTGGGGGTAGAGCACTAAACGTGTGCTCTGTAGTGTTATTAGAATAAGAAGGTGCAAGAGGAAAATACATATATAGCATCCAACTCAAAACAATAATCGTAAGACTCAGAAAAAGCATAATAAGTAATGTGCAGATACATCTGCTCCGGAGACTTTTACGATATTTTTGCTTCTTGGTCTCCTGTCTATCTCTCTCTCTATTTGGGTCTAACTTATACATTGTCAGAAACTGCCTAACCGCTTCACCCAGGAGGGGACTTAAACAATTAAACTGTCTGACTTACTAGACCTCAATTTCTGGCGATACTCCTCTTGGGGAGTTTTCTCTAGAAGGGGGAGTTTGGTGTCTGTCTCTGGAATGTTAGAGTTCTGGGAATCAGGGTTTGGCGGAAGTCCATGGAATCGTTTAACGTGACTGGAGTGCACCCACCCCTTCCACCCCTCGACTTTAACAGCAGTCCTGGTTGTTAACAAAACAATCTTCGGCTCCTTCCAGCGGGGCTCCAACGGGCTTGACCGGTCAAAATTCCGAACGACCACAACGTCTCCCGGAACCAGTTCATGTGGCTTCACATCGGTGTTGTCTGGGAAGGCTGCCGCGACCTGTGAACGACATGATTGTAGTGCAGACATAAAAGAAGCAAGGTAATCTGTCAGCATAGAACTGTCAACATCGGTGATTTTTCGCGGCAGAGGCGTCCCCCACATATTAGGAGGTCTACCGAAGACCACCTCATACGGGGATAGCCCTGTCCTAGAATGGGCTACCATTCGCATATAAAAAAGTGCAACTGGCAATGCTACTATCCAATCCACTCCTTTCTCTTTACACACTTTTGCAAGGCGAGTTTTCAGAGTCTGATTGTGTCGCTCCACGAGACCTGCTGCCTCTGGATGTCGGACACAGTGAAACTTCCACTGGTACCCCAATAGAAGAGAGACCTGCTTCATAAGTTCAGATGAGAATGGCTGACCGTTATCTGAATATACGACACAGGGCAAACCGTATCGAGGGAAAAACTCACGAACCAACTGCCTGGCAGTGGTCGGGGCAGTGTAATCTGGGACGGGATATGCTTCTGTCCATCGGGATAGGGCACATACGACTACGAGGACATACTTAAATCCTCGGCATCTGTCCATCTGGATATAATCCATCTGGAGGACTTCAAAAGGATAGTCGGGAGGATGGAATCCACCTTGCTCTACGGGAATCCCTTTTCCTGGATTGAACTGACAACAGATCATGCAGGTACGCACTTTCTGTTTTGCTGCTGCTCGTAAATGCTTGTTGAACCAAAGATTCTGTACACTGTCTAACATGGCTTTTTCTCCTAAATGTGCTGGACTATGTGCTGTGTTGATGATAACTTGAACCATAGAGTCGGGGAGAAACCATGTGGTCTTTCCCCGCGTCATCCATCCTTGGTCTGTCTGGACCCCTCCTTGTTCAGCCCATTTCTTTATTTCATCTGGAGTGGCATGTGTCTGTATGTCGATGACATCTTGTGTGGGGTCCCTGACTGTCATGCAATGTGTCAGTGAGGTTGCATCAGTCTTTGTCATGTCCGTCGTTTGAGTATGAGTCAGTGCTGTATGTTTCGCTGTTCGATCTGCAAAGTCATTGCCCTGAGAAATCTTGTCTGTGACTTTTGTATGTGCCTTGCACTTCATGATGGCTATGGCTGTAGGCAAATGTATTGCTTCCAATAGGGCTTGAATGAGGGGACCATGTTGAATCTTGGCTCCGTGAGAGGTCAAGAAACCTCTTTCCTGCCAGAGGACACCGAAGTCGTGTACGACTCCAAATGCGTAACGTGAATCTGTGTATATGTTTACTTTCAGGTTCTTGGCTCGTATACAGGCTTGGGTCAGAGCAATGAG
The DNA here is from genome assembly GCF_964263255.1 of Lissotriton vulgaris. NCBI lineage: Eukaryota > Metazoa > Chordata > Amphibia > Caudata > Salamandridae > Lissotriton > Lissotriton vulgaris. The sequence continues at coordinate 93,947,972 of NC_141685.1, read as the reverse complement.
CTCTGCTGCTTGGGCTGACAGGGTGTCAATGCGATGTGTTTCTATGACTTCAGTTTCAGTGGTCACTGCATACGCGGCCACTAACTCTCCTGTACTTGTTCTTAAACATGAACCATCCACATAAAATGTCAGGTCTGGATCGGGTAATGCAACATCTGTCAAGTCTTGTCTGGGCTTCGTGACTGTGTCAACTACATCTACGCAGTCATGTGGAGTAGGATCTGTTGTGCTCGATGGTAAAAGTGTAGCAGGATTCAGTGTATTACAGCGTCTGATTTCTATGTGTGGTTGGAATAACGTCAATTCATAACCTGTCAGTCGTGCTACAGTCAAGTGTTGAGTCTGGGTTCTGTTTGAAAGAACCTCTACAGAATGTGAAACTTGTACTGTCAATTGATGTCCTAATACAATGGAATCACTTTGTCTGATTGCTAGTGCTGTAGCTGCAACTGACTTTAAGCACGCAGGCAAGGCCTGGGCTACTGGATCCAATGTACTCGAAAAATAAGCACACGGTCTGTGTTTGTCTGCTTGTAGCTGAGTGAGAACCGACAACGCTGTGCCATCGCGTTCTGTGACAAAAAGTGTAAAAGGTTTGCTGTAACATGGTGTTGCTAAAACTGGTGCTTGACATAAGGCTTTCTTTAATTCGTCAAAAGCTTGTGTATGTTCCTGCGTCCATGGGAGAACAGTCGAAGACGCTGCCTCCTGTGTTGTCAACTGTATGAGTGGTTTAGCTAGAAATGCATATTGTGGAATCCATTGTCTGCAATAAGAAGTGAGTCCAATGAAGGCTCGTACTTCTTTCTGTGTCTTGGGTTGCGGAAGATGTGCAATTAACTGAATTCGTTCAGGTGTCAGCTGCCTACCCCACTTGGACAGCAAGTGCCCAAGGTACACCACTTGCTGGGCACAGAATTGTAGCTTCAAAGGAGACACCTTGTGTCCCTTGTCCGCCAAGAAATGCAAGACTGTCAGTGATGCTTGTTCACATTCTGGTTCACTACGGGCGGTGATCAACAGATCATCGACGTATTGGAGTAGGGCAGTGTTGGCAGGCATGTGAATACTGTCAAGTTGTCGTTTTAATGCTTGGCTGTAGATGCTGGGGCTTTCTGTGAATCCTTGAGGTGCGCGTGCAAATTTGAAGCTTCGGCCATTTAAACAGAATCCGAAAAGGTATTGGCTTTCCGGGTCAATAGGAACACTAAAGAAGGCGTTCTTGAGATCGATTACAGTAAAGAACGTCGCTTCGGAATCAATAGCAGTCAATAGGGGCGAAAAGTCTGGGACCACGGGATATTGTGGTACAATGCATTTATTCAATTCTCGTAAATCGATAACTAATCGATAAACTGGAGGTGCATTTGGATCAGTATGTTTAAGAATTGGAATGATAGGGGAATTACAAACATTGGAGTCGGTTTCTACAACCACTCCTTGTGCAATGAGCTCATCAATGATTTTCAGTAAAGCCACTACAGCATCTGGTGGTAACTTGTATTGTCGGATGCGGGGTAGTACTACTCCTGGCTTGAGTGTGACACGATATGGAGTAATGTGCATACAACCTACATCAGTGGGGCCTTTCGCCCATAAATGTGCAGGAACATTCTGTAACCTGGGGTCAAAATCTCTCAATACATAATGTCCCTTAAAATCACGAAGGAACAACCTTACTCCTTCCGGAGAACAACAAATTACAGCTCCTAGAGCTTTCAGAGTCTTAATACCAAGCAAGTTTTCTGGACATGATTTTGTGAGCAATAAATCAGTAGTACGGGACAATGGACCAACTGCAAGGGGAACTGGTTTCAATACTTCATTAACAATAGGCTTTCCTGAAAATCCAAGGGAAACATTCTGTGAGCCTGAGAGGGGTGGTGCCCCTGGAACCTCGTCGTGACTGATGGTTGTCCTGCTTGCCCCTGTGTCAATCAAAAATTTTCTATCTTTCCCTAATACCTGACTATGTACATAAGGACCCTCTTGATCTACAGGAACTTCAATAAAAGGCAAGCCAACCTCCCTCTCTAGGCTGTTTCATGTGTATTGCTGGTAATCGGGGTAGTCGGATTGTGCATACTGGTACATCTGCTGTGTGACATGTTGTGTTGCGGCAATGGGCTGTGGCTGTGGTACCGCTACGGTCTGTTGTGGAATCTGCATAGGCTGTATATTTTGTGGAACGTGTTGTTGGACCTGGTCCTGTCTAGGAGGACGCGGTCTCTCTTTAGTTTTACCTGTAGCTATGTTGTGTTTCAAAACTGCACAATCGTTTACATAGTGACCTGGCTGTTTACAATAGTTGCATGTCCCTTTAACAGGAGCTGCTGAATTATTGGACTGTGTCGTACCCCTTTTATGACCGTCAGCTGGAACTGACTGAGCAACTAGTACTTTCATTTTCGTGTCTTTCATACGTCTCTGTTCGTGATCATGTTCCTCCCTGATTCTGTTCTGGTGATACTGTAACATTTGTAACATTTGGGAAGGCGTATTAGCTTGCCATGTGCTCTCTACTTTCAGTACACGGTTCTTAACCTGGGGCAATGAATTCTCGACTAATTTGGATACAAAAAATTGTGGATATGACTCACTACTTGTTTTCAGGCCACTATTAATAATAAAACATTTCTCAAATCGGGAATAAAAATCACTAGTGTCTTCGTCGGGTTTCTGTTTGCAGGCTGAGATTGCATCCCAGTCCTCCTTTTTAGTTGCTAACAATCTTGGCAAAACCTGTACTAACAATCCTGGTAATGCTTTAGTTTTCTCCCCAAGACCTACACCTGGGGTTCGACCACTTTCTTCGGCTTCTAATGCAGCCCAATCAATCTTTTTGTCTCCCACCTCCCATTCTTTTTCTTTGAGTTTCTCGTAAATACCGGCAGGCAATAACACTTTCAATATTTTCATAATGTCGGGATAGGTATAATCTCCCATGAGTAACATGTCTTTTATTTCACGGTGGAAACCTGCAGGGTCTTTATCATGACTGGGCACTATTTTCTTCATTTCCAATAATTCCATTTTAGTTATGGGCGTGTATACATACACACGTGCAAAGGTATCATCAGGGTTCCGGATTGGATGTACTTCTCGTAAAGGATTCTGTTTGTCTAGGTGATACGGTTGCCTGACTGGGGGTGGAACGGAAACAAGATGTGGAGTCAAGAAGGTTCTATATTTGTGACGTTGTTCTAAAATCGTTTCAATCAGATCGGTACCTAGACCTCTCCATCTCCTCAGGAGTAAGTCTTGCAATAAACTATATAACGGACCTGGATCGGATGCTTGGTTTTCATACTGTATAATGAGGTGTTGGGTCATGTATATACCAGCTAATCGCTGTTCTTCTGGAGTAAGACTTAAGAATGTTTGCACTACTGAATCGTCTTTATATATGCTGTCATCTCCGGCCCACTGTACTGCGGACCGGGCTAGTTCCTGATCACGTAGGGTATTGAGTTCGTGATAACCTACCCTTTCTTTCAGTACTTTGTCAGTAGCTTGAAATATATGCTCAAGGGAACATCGCTCTGGTATCGGACAAAGGTAACAATTCTTGTTTTCTAAACGAATGGGTCTATCGAAGGGCCTATCAAGAGGATACGGTCTAGGTAGTTTCTCTCTACCTACATATGCTACCATGTCTCCCCTCGCCTGTTGCGAGGTTTTTGCTGGATTCTCTGGTTCTTCCTCCTCTGAGGAGTCCTTATCCTCTGACTCGAGTTGCCTTTCAGATTCTCGACGGACATGTATTGCTATTATTTCTTTACGGATCTTTCTAACCATAGCATGTACACATCTCTCTCTATCATGTTTACCCTCTGCAATATTCTGACTCCATCTGGTCAATCTCTCCATCTCTCCTTGTGGAAAGCTGGGCTGATCTTGTTCCCTTATCAAACAATTAACCAAAAATCGCATTAATAAACCTTGAGTCTCAACTTTCTGATGTGCCATGGCTTCACCAACACACTCCGGTCTTTCTCCTGTTCTGATAAAATGATACATATTGTCTAGATGGTCTGGCATTTCTGGTAGCAATATCAAATAATCTGTAACACCTCTTAAACGTAGGGACGCTAACAACATGGGTCCTGTTTTGCCAGGCACTGTGTCATATCTGCAATCTGTAAACTGTTCTTTAAGCTTTTCGGCTGGGACTGCTTTAGGTGTTCGCAGCATTGCGAATTCTCTCATTGTCACTCGTTGTAACTGTGGCGGGGTGCGGTAACCTCCTGTAGCACCTCCTGAGGCGGAGGCTTGAGCATAACCTGGCTGTAGGGTCGGTATTTGTAACGGGGTTGGGCCCTGAGCAGCGCCAGGCCCAAAAGGATTAAGCGGATGAATACCAGGGGGAACAATAGGGGAAGTGACAACAGGTGCGGGAAGTGGTGCGGGAGGGGTCTGCTGTTGCGGACCTGGGGGCAGATTATCGTGGGGTAGGGTATTGTCAGCAGGTGGTACGGGTACATGGGCAGGTACATTGGTATATGCGGGAGCTACGTCGTCTAAATAGGAAGAAAGGAAAATGTCTGCTGCGGTCTTATGACGTAATTTAGTCGGAACCAATGGAGGGGGCAGATCTTTCGGTATTTCCGGGGTCGCCTTGGGCAAGCCCTCGGCCAGGACTGGATACAGTCCGGTCATAATGGCATTACTCTGTCTGTCGTGTTGTTCCATTCTAACTCGTTCTCCTTCTTCTAGTAGTTCTTTTTCTTTGGCTTTTTCAGAATCCTCTCTACTTTTCTCTGCTTTTCTGAGTGCTTTCTCTGTCCGTCTATGTGATTCTTTACGCCATAATTCAATGGCATCTTTCTGTGACTGTCTGGCTTTCTTTTTCCACGACACTTCCTCTACTCTCATGATGCACTCGGCATCCCATGTCCCTGTAATGGGCCATCTCTGATTCTCTGCCAAGTCTTTCGTGTAGTCCACCCACAAGTCAAGAAATAATATGGCATCTAAGCCGTGCTTGTGGTACATAAAATGCACAGGAGTGTCCCTGGGTGGGATGGGAACAGCTTCCTCAAGTATCCCTTTCCTAGTTCCTATCTGTCGTAATTTCGAGAATAAAGGCATCGCTACCTCGATCTAGACACTATACACAATAAACACAGTAAGAAAAATGCAAACAATCACTCATACCACGACATTAAAACACATTGAAACATTTCGAAACGAACAACAATAACTGTATAATTGAATACTAGATGCACTGCTAAACAGTACAGATACACTGCTAAAACAGTGCAGACCGGATCTGTGTACCCAAACCCGTCTTGACCGGACACAAATTAATACACCCGTCTAGATGCGTCCCCAGCAACGGTACTCACCGGGAAGCATGGAACGGAAGGCCTCGGAAACTCGACTGGACTGGACTGATGTCACTGCTTCTGCCGCGCACTACGCATGCGCCTTGACACTACAGGTGGGCCTCTCGATACCTCGGACACTGCTCTCTCGGCTGGGCTCTGGTCGGGATCCTCCACACTCCTCACCACCTCGTCTGGATGTCGGCCCCAGTCTCCGTCACCTCCGTAGGCCTGAGGGAGATACAGGAAATCCTGCAGATGCGCATGGGGTCCGTCACGGCCGTGGCAGGGGGCAAGGCCTGCGACGCATCACCGGCGCGTGGGGTGGGGGAGGGTTACCTATTCGGGCGCCAAATTATGTGGTAAATAATTTACCGTATACGAGTTTGCCATATAATTTCAGACAGGTTACAAAAAATAGCTCAATCAAATGAGAGGCAGAGTCCGTGGTGTCTGAGTCATAAGGGCTTTAATCATAAATGACTAAATGACTCGAGTCAATGGAGATCTATTCCATCAATACAAGGGTTCGGGTATGCAATGATGGCAGGAAAAGATGTCAACGATTTATTCACAGTACATGACATATATAGTAAAATGACACAATAGCATTGAATACAGTAGGCGTGACAAGTGAAATGTATATGATAAGAACACATGTGCGTAGCAAAAAGGCGTGAACATGGGTGTGTACAGAGGCGTGAACTAGAAACGTCACAGAAAAGTGTCATATGTGGGTGGATGCTTAGAGAATTCTTGCGGAGTCAGCTGAAACCTATGGCCTGGATGCGCGCGCAGCTAATATGACGTGTGATTGACGTGCATCTGGAAGAAGCTAATAGTCTGACTTTTAACACTAGTAGAAGAGACAGAAGTCTGGCATGTCAGAGCGACCTGTTCCTAAAACATATCTGATATCTTGTGTTTGGAGGATGTTTAATCTGGAGTGAAAGGTCTTTCGGGCAGAGGCTATTCTATACTGAATGTATGCGTGTCTAGGTACAAATGCTCGGAGCCAGGGGCCTACCATGGTAACAGGAGCAATGAATTTCATGAGGGAGGACAGGAAGGCTTGGCCCTTGCTCTGCAGTCGGGGATATGTTTTCGTATTTCACTAGACAGGAATGTGTTTTCGGGGAGCTGAGCTGGCTATGCTGATAACTTGAAGGCAAAATACTGTTTTTGGCAGGCAGACCAGGCCGAGCCGGGCACCGCTCGGTTGGCAGGAAGTAAGGCAGAGGTCAGGGATGCGTCTCCATGCTGCAGCTTTCAGAGGCAGAGGCAGAAGTGGCTTGAAGACAGAAATCAGGGCCTAGCTCGGCAGAGCCAGGAAAACGTGAAAGTGCACCACATAAAGACGGTGGCACGGCATACTTAGGAACGGAATTATCGATCCATTCATGGTGGATCTGATAGAGGACATGTTAACGTTGGACGCAAATGTATTTGCGTCTTCAGATTCGGTTGTGGAGGGAAATTACATGTACTTGAAGTACGTACATGGAGCCGTTGGGGTACACGTTAGGGGACACACTTGACCATAAAAATTCCAATTACCTCACTCCAACAAAGTGGCCTCTGTGCTATAAGAAGCACAGAAGCCCGACTGGGATATATCCAGTAAGTTATTCTGTTCCCAGTAGCAGGAAAGGTGCCGGTTGACTAGTGTTTCTATAATTTTTTAACAACCGGGAAGCAGGGAAATCGTTCTAAAATTCTGTAAATCCGTAGGGTCCGCTAATGCCTTTTTAAGCAAATGTTTAATACAAGCGCATATCCATTTTCGTGGCACTGTTACTGTGTCTATTGAGATGTTACAAACTTGAGCAAGCACATAAGATAAGACTGGGGTTAGTTCAGACATAACAGCAGGCGGCACCGGGTCTAGCGGAGAACCGGATTTCACCTGTGTTAATAACAAGTTTACTTGTTACCCCGAGATGTTGGGAAAAGATTCTAGGCTCGAAGGACAGTGGTTTTCAGGCACAGGGATCTTTTCAAGAGCAACCTCTTCAGGCCCAAAGGCGCGATAGATCACGTTCATTTTTTTAGTAAAGTAGCTCCCTAGATCCTCACAAAATTCTAGGGTGGATGGCGGGAGTGGGTTGTTAGACCTCTGGTTTGTGAATTTCTTTAGAATAGAAAAGAGCTCCAGAGAGGAATTCCTAGCTTCCATGATGCGGGAGCCTAGGTAGGATCGCCTAGCTATGTTACAGCTGTTGAGATAAGCTCTATGAGTCACTCAGTAGCGCGATTCCTTATGCTCCGAGTTGGATTTCCTCCATTTTCTTTCTAACATCCTGCATGAAGCCTTTACTCTCTTAAGAATATCTCAATACCAGGGGGCAGGAGCAGCCCTTTCCTGAATGTTTACCCTCTTTAAAGGTGCGATAGAGTTGAGGCCATCCGTTATAGAGGCCTCAAACCTTTCTAAGGTAGTCTCACAATTGTCACAGCTTTCAAGTATGGGAGGGATATAGACCCGACTAAACGCAGCGGAAGTTACCTTTTTCCAGGATCTACGCAACTCCTTGTGAGTGTGTGGGGGGCCGGAAAGTTTTTTCAACGCCCAAGAAAAATGTAGTGCCAGGTGATCAGTCCAGCTTAACTTTAGGGGGGGTTCGGCAACTAACTCATGTCCAACACATGTCCAGCCACATGTTTAGGGCTAGTGACTCTAGGGGACAGTTCAAGAGTTTCCATCACTGCCACCAGACAGACAGATTCTGTATTGGAGAGAACCTCCAGAGGATGATTGAAGTCCCCTACCAATAGAAACCTGTTGGCCTGTAACGTATAAGGGGCCAGCCGTTCTAGCAGTGCTGAACAAAACTCCTTCTTGATACCTCCTGGGGGGTGATATGCTAGTGCTCCCCCCTACTCAATCTCTTGGCGGGGATGCACTCTGAAGATCAATAGCTCGATATTGGGGGAAGATAGTGTATCAAGAGTCTTAATACGATAAGGGGGACGAGTGGCAATGGCCAAACTTCCACCCGTTTTCCTGATCTATCCAGCCGGACCACAGCATAATCTTATGGAAAAGCCATTGCCAAAGCTGGCGTTGCTTCATTATTTAGCCAGGTTTCGGTGAAAAGGCAGATGTCTGGCCTGGTCTCGTCTAATAGGCCCCTCGCGGCGGGATGCCTGGCTTTCACCTTGTGGATACCCTGCCGGGGTTATCTCACAGGGGAATACCAGGACGGGTTCCCTAAGCAAGCGCAGGGAAACCCTTTGTGGGTAGCTGTATGCTATATAATCTCAAATACATTTACATTTACATAGGTCCCAAATTTCCACCACGTGTTTTGGGATAGATCGCGCATTCAGATACAACCCCTTAAATGGTAATGCTAGGCCCATCCCGGCCTGTCTCTCACTTCCAGTGTCCTCCACCCTTCCAGTAGGACTGGGGATGGAACATAATAGTGGACTAAGGGGAGTATGCATGACTTCCCGCTATGTCCATCCACAATCGGGGCACTTCTCTAAGGTGACAGCATCTACTACTTGCAGGTTAATTCTCTCCCCTGCACAAGCTGAGGCAAGCCCATATTCTACCAACCTCTCCTTAGGGTACACCAGCCTGGGATAAACCGGCAGCATCCCCTGGCAGCCGGCAGCGTCCAGGCGCGGACGAGCGTAGACGGGTTTGCCTTAGGTGCGACTTCGTTGGGCCAGTGGCACGCCCACTGCGCGCGGCAGGAAATGCAGTGATTTTATACCTGGGAGGGCTGTCCACTAGAGCGCTAACCGTTAGAGTGGCGCCCCACAGGTCTGAAAGACTATGGGCGTGCTCTCTCCACTCAATCAATCGGAAATCCGATTCCGGTGGACCGGAGAGCAGTCCAAACAATGCGCGAAACGTAATCAGTTAAGAGGCAGTTTAGATAAAAGGCAGTTCTAGGTTAAAACAAATGTCACATCTGAAACATATAATGCTAAAAACAAATTAACAGAAGATTCCTACTCAGACTGCTTCCTTCTCTCATCGAGCTGGATCTTGGTCACTGCTGGCTGTGTAAATGACTCACGGTCCGATGAATTGTATATAACAAAGGTGTTTATCATCGAGCTGGATCTTGGTCACCGCTGGCTGTGTAAATGAGTCACGGTCAGATGAATTGTATATAACAGAGGTGTTTATCATCGAGCTGGATCTTGGTCACCGCTGGCTGTGTAAATGAGTCACGGTCAGATGAATTGTATATAACAGAGGTGTTTATCATCGAGCTGGATCTTGGTCACTGCTGGCTGTGTAAATGAGTCACGGTCAGATGAAATGTATATAACAAAGGTGTTTATCATCGAGCTGGTTCTTGACTCACCGCTGGCTCTGTAAATGAGTCACGGTCAGATGAATTGTATATAACAGAGGTGTTTATCATCGAGCTGGTTCTTGACTCACCGCTGGCTATGTAAATGAGTCACGGTAATATGAATTGTATATAACAGAGGTGTTTATCATCGAGCTGGTTCTTGACTCACCGCTGGCTGTGTAAATGAGTCACGGTAAGATGAATTGTATATAACAGAGGTGTTTATCATCGAGCTGGTTCTTGACTCACCGCTGGCTGTGTAAATGAGTCACGGTCAGATGAATTGTATATAACAGAGGTGTTTATCATCGAGCTGGTTCTTGACTCACCACTGGCTGTGTAAATGAGTCACGGTTAGATGAATTGTATATAACAGAGGTGTTTATCATCGAGCTGGATCTTGGTCACTGCTGGCTGTGTAAATGAGTCACGGTCAGATGAAATGTATATAACAAAGGTGTTTATCATCGAGCTGGTTCTTGACTCACCGCTGGCTGTGTAAATGAGTCATGGTTAGATGAATTGTATATAACAGAGGTGTTTATCATCGAGCTGGATCTTGGCTCACCACTGGCTGTGTAAATGAGTCACGGTTAGATGAATTGTATATAACAGAGGTGTTTATCATCGAGCTGGATCTTGGCTCACCACTGGCTGTGTAAATGAGTCACGGTTAGATGAATTGTATATAACAGAGGTGTTTATCATCGAGCTGGATCTTGGTCACCGCTGGGTATGTATATAAGTCACGGTTAGTTGAAATGTATATAACAAAGGTGTTTATCATCGAGCTGGTTCTTGACTCACCGCTGGCTATGTAAATGAGTCACGGTCAGATGAATTGTATATAACAGAGGTGTTTATCATCGAGCTGGTTCTTGACTCACCGCTGGCTCTGTAAATGAGTCATGGTTAGATGAATTGTATATAACAGAGGTGTTTATCATCAAGCTGGATCTTGGTCACCGCTGGCTGTGTAAATGAGTCATGGTTAGATGAATTGTATATAACAGAGGTGTTTATCATAGAGCTGGATCTTGGCTCACCGCTGGCTCTGTAAATGAGTCATGGCTAGATGAATTGTATATAACAGAGGTGTTTATCATAGAGCTGGATCTTGGCTCACCGCTGGCTCTGTAAATGAGTCATGGCTAGATGAATTGTATATAACAGAGGTGTTTATCATAGAGCTGGATCTTGGCTCACCGCTGGGTATGTATATAAGTCACGGTTAGTTGAAATGTATATAACAGAGGTGTTTATCATCAAGCTGGATCTTAGTCACCGCTGGCTCTGTAAATGAGTCACGGTTAGATGAATTGTATATAACAGAGGTGTTTATCATCGAGCTGGTTCTTGACTCACCAATAGTTGTGTAAACAAGTCACGCTTCGATGAATTGTATATAACAGAGGTGTTTATCATCAAGCTGGGTCTTAACTCACCCAGCGCTGATTATGTAACTGATTCACGGTTAGATGGATTGTATACAACAGAGGTGTTTAGAATTGAGCTTGATCTTGGCTCACCACTGGCTGTGTAAATGAGTCGCGGTTAGATGAATTGTATATAGCAGAGGTGTTTATCATCGAGCTGGATCTTGGTCACTGCTGGCTGTGTAAATGAGTCACGGTCAGATGAATTGTATAAATATATGTGATGAGTTTCTTATTTACAGAGACTCATTCAACCACATTCTAACTAGTTTAGGACAGAATCAATGCTTGACGGCAAAATTATTTATAGGAACTATTGTGGAATGGAGGAGCTCAGTACAAAGAGCTTCTCATAAACCTAAGAGCATCAAGTAAGGGTAAAGGGTCATCAGTTATAAAGTAATGGTTATTTGATTTTTGTTGAAACGCTCCTGCAAAGGTCATAATCCAGAATGTTGCTCCTCTTAGGTCTCGGACTAACTCATCGTTTTATACTTTTTCTCATAGTATGAGAGGCTATTTTCTGAACACCTTACTGTGATAAAGTCCTAGCAAAGGCTGTCTATGGAGCTTCTTCACTGTGATTACTGAGTAAGATCTTCTTACACCTTTGCCAAGTTACCTGTAAAAGAGAATTTTATGAGATTGTCTAGGGGCTAGTAATTCCATAGTTCTATAGGTGCTTAACTATAAATATTATATATATATATATATATATTTATATATTTATCCACTGAAAAAAAACAAAATGTACAGGGACGTTCTAGTTAGGAAATAGAATTTAAAAAAACCTGAGAAATTAGCTAAAAAAAAAAAGGTTACAGGGACGGTATAGTTCGGATCACAATTTATACACAAAACCATAGAAATTCAGCAGTAATGGTTAGAGTTATCTCAAGAAACTATAACACGTGCCCTCGGGTAACTATAACTTGCGCGCCCACCATGCTGTTTTCATATCAATAATTTTACTGCAAATTATATCATCAATGATGGCATAGAAGTTATCATGAGTGATGTAATATGTGGGGTAATTAGCAGTGCATGGCCAGGGTGTGAGTTATAGTTACATTAGGGCACTGCCTCTGATGCTCCATGCCTCCGGCATGAACTAGCATTGCTCCCGCTCGCAGGGAGAAGCTAAAAATGCTGCTCCCTGCATGCAAGAGCAATTTTTTTATGTTTCTCTGCCCACTTCACATTTTCTAATGCTCCTGCCTGCTGGGAGCAGACGTAGTGTTTATTCTCGCTTTGCGGGAGCTTTAAAATTGCTCCCACAAAGCGAGAGCAAACACAGGTTTCCGTGTCCGGACCAGTGCGGGCAGGGAAGCTGCTATGCTCTGGCTGGGGCAAACAAAGCGATACCAGGTATCTCTTTGTTCGCTTGGAGTTGGCAGGGTATGCCCAGACGTGGGTCACTTGCTCCCTCTACTGCTGGATTCAAGATAGCCTGGCTGATGAGGATTATGAATCCGAAACCGGTCCCAGGATGTTTGTTTCCGGTCCAGGGAAGACATGGCTTCGCAGTTCGGGCTGGACTGTTCCCTTGAGGCACAGGGTCAGACTGATTTGCATATGGCCATGTCTGAACTGGGGTGGTGGAGTGGGCTAAAAAATGGTGATGGATTAAACCCAGATCAGTTGGCTGGGGGTGAGTGTTTGATTGGCTCAAAGGCTCCGGCCATCATCCCCTTTGGTATCACATGATATAGCCTCTAGGCACTACCTTGAATACTTCCCAAACTGTAACTGCTAAGAAGAAGTTTGACAAGAGTATCATCTAATGACCACCAGGCATTCAAACACCACATACTTTTCAACTCCCACTGTCGATGTCAGAGGGCTAGTTGGACTGGTGAATGATCGAAAAGCCCGCAGGAGAGAATGACATATTTACCTATGTCATCTACATGAATTTTCTGTACTGAAAATGGGAAGGACCTACAGAGGCGAATGAAGAATGGCAACCCTTATGGACCACTGAGTAAATCCTGCATGATTGACACAGGTGTATGTGTACTACCAAGGAACACACATGTTGTACCTAGTAAATGAGTCTCTTGAAGTAACAGGATATCATGGGTGTGATGTTCAACAAACAACATAACGTCCCCTCTTAATTTTAGTATTCAAACTATTATCAGTCCATGACTTTATACTATATCCCATCTCACAGTCTGACAACAATTTGTTAGTCATTAGAATCAAAGTGATCCTGTTCAACTCGCAGGAGCATGTGCCTGGTAACATTAACAAAATGAAACCCTGAAGAATCTAAACTAAAATCCATCCCCTTTACACCCCCACCCTATATTTCCATCCTAGAAATATCAGACATCCCAAATAATATGTAATAATGAACTGTGAAACTCAAGTGAAAATACAAACAAGCAAGCAAAAGGAGTGATTCACTTTGAATGAAGAGCCCCTTTTCTTATAGAGTCCCTTTTCTTTTCTCTTTCAGGGGCTTTGTATTGTGCAGAAAAGCTGAACATGAAGTCAGTCCTTTCATAATGGTCTCTGTTTCCACATGGGAGTGAGTGGGTAAAAAATGCAGAGAAATGCAAAACTTAATTTGGGGCAAATCGTTGGAAAGTTGTTTGAATATACACAGTCCTATCAAATATAAAGAATTACCCACGAAAAACAGAAAAACGTTGAGTAGTTTAATTACGGCAGTTTTCTTACATTTTCATGTATTTAATGAAATTCAGGATGTCATTTCCAATTCACTTTTAAAGACTGGAGGCGGTGGTTCCGTTAACGGCCACCAGAGGGCGCTCCTCGCCTGCTGATGAAACACTGAACTGCACATTGGCTGAAAGGGAGAAGGGTTTCCTTTTCCGGGTCAGCGGTGGCAGAGACAGCACAGGCAGCGGCGCTGACATCACTTTCGGCCTCTCCTGGTGTGTTCAGCCTGCAGCAGAGAAGGAAGGAGCCCTGTCTGGTGGGCAGTTACCTCCATCTACAGACCCCCATGAGCCCCCCAGGAGGAGGAGAGAGCCTGGGCAGGTTTCTACTCAGGTAGGAGAGCTGCCAACTCACTTGGCTGCAATTCATTAATCCATGGATCAGATTCCCCCTGCCCCCGCCCCCCCCCCCCCCCTTCCTGGCATTCATGGTGATGAGCCTGAGTGGGGAGCGGAGGAGGTGAGGCCTGTCCAAGGGTGCAGAGGAGGAGAGGCCTGTCTAGGGGTGCTGAGGAGGTGAGGCCCGTCCACAGGTGCAGAGGAGGAGAGGCCTGTCCAGGGGTGCAGAGAAGGGGAGGCCTGTCCAGGGGTGCTGAGGAGGAGAGGTCTGTCCAGGGGTGCAGTGGAGGTGAGCCCTGTCCAGCGGTGCAGAGGAAGCGAGGCCTGTCCAAGGGCAGAAGAGGTGAGGCCTGTCCAGGGGTGCAGAGGAGGAGAGGCCTGTCCAGGGGCAGAGGAGGAGAGGCCTGTCCAGGGGGGCAGAGGAGGTGAGGCCTCTGGGGCAGAGGAGGAGAAGCCTGTCCAGAGGAGTGCAGAGAAGGTAAGGCCTGTCCAGGGGCAGAGGAGGAGATGCCTGTCCAGGGGTGCAGAGGAGGTGAGGCCTGTCCAGGGGTGCAGAGGAGGAGAGGCCTGTCCAGGGGCAGAGGAGGTGAGGCCGGTCCAGGGGTGCAGAGGAGGTGAGGCCTGTCCAGGGGGGCAGAGGAGGAGAGGCCTGTCAGGGGGGGAGAAGAGGTGAGGCCTTGGGGTGCAGAGGAGGTGAGCTCTGTCCAAGGGTGCAGAGGAGGTGAGGCCTGTCTAGGGGTGCAGAGGAGGAGAGGCCTGTCCAGGGGTGCAGTGGAGGTGAGGCCTGTCCAGAGGAGGGGCAGAGGAGGAGAGGCCTGTCCAGGAGTGCAGAGGAGGAGAGGCATGTCCAGAGGAGGGGCATAGGAGGAGAGGCCTGTCCAGGTGTGCAGAGGAGGAGGAGAGGCCTGTCCAGGGGTGCAGAGGAGGTGAGGCCTGCCCAGGGGTGCGGAGGAGGAGAGGCCTGCCCAGGGGTGCAGAGGAGGTGAGGCCTGTCCAGAGGAGGGGCAGAGGAGGAGAGGCCTGTCCAGGAGTGCAGAGGAGGAGAGGCATGTCCAGAGGAGGGGCATAGGAGGAGAGGCCTGTCTAGAGGAGGGGCAGAGGAGGAGAGGCCTGTCCAGGAGTGCAGAGGAGGAGAGGCCTGTCCAGGGTTGCAGAGGAGGAGAGGCCTGTCTAGGGGTGCAGAGGAGAGGAGGCCTGTCCAGGGGTGCAGAGGAGGAGAGGCCTGTCCAGGGGCAGAGGAGAAGAGGCCTGTCCACGGGTGCAGAGGAGGTGAGGCCTGTCCAGAGGAGGGGCAGAGGAGGAGAGGCCTGTCCAGAGGAGGGGAATAGGAGGAGAGGCCTGTCCAGGAGTGCAGAGGAGGAGAGGCCTGTCCAGAGGAGGGGCAGAGGAGGAGAGGCCTGTCCAGAGGAGGGGCAGAGGAGGAAAGGCCTGCCCAGGAGTGCAGGGGAGGAGAGGCCTGTCCAGGGGTGCAGAGGAGGAGAGGCCTGTCCAGGGGTGCAGAGGAGGTGAGGCCTGTCCAGGGGCGCAGAGAAGGTGAGGCTTTCCAGGGGTGCAGAAGAAGTGAGGCCTGTCCAGGGGAGGGGCAGAGGAGGAGAGGCCTGTCCAGGGGTGCAGAGGAGGTGAGGCCTGCCCAGGGATACAGAGGAAGAGAGGCTTGTCCAGGGGGCAGAGGAGGTGAGGCCTGTCCAGAGGAGCAGAGGAGGAGAGGCCTGTCCAGGGGGGCAGAGAATGAGAGGCCTGTCCAGAGGAGGGGCAGAGGAGGAGAGGCCTGTCCAGAGTAGCAGAGGAGGAAAGGCCTGTCCAGGGGTGCAGAGGAGGTGAGGCCTGTCCAGTGGTGCAGAGGAGGAGATGCCTGTTCAGGGGTTCAGAGGAGGTGAGGCCTGTCCAGGGGTCCAGAGGAGGTGAGGCTTTCTACAGGTGCAGAGGAGGTGAGGCCTGTCCAGGGGTTCAGAGGAGGAGAGGCCTGTCCAGGGGTACAGAGGAGGTGAGGCCTGTCCAGGGATGCAGAGGAGGTGAATGACAGGGTACCAGGGCACATCAAGTCAAATTGAATCAGTGGTCTGTCAAAAATTGGGGGGTTACTATAACAGAAACCCACTTTCCTACAGGTAGTCTTTGAACAAAATGTGGAGATGCATACCATGCGTTCTAACTTGTCATTTGCTCGTCTATTTTCCAGAAGGGTCTCTCTTGGAGTCCACCAAGCACGTTTCATCATATTTTCAGCAACTTGTTTGGGTATCCGCGTTCCTTTAATTTGTGCACAAGAATTTCTGCATTCATGAAATAATCACTTTTACCTGAGCAATTCCTTCTTATTCGGAGAAATTGGCCCGAAGGCAAATTGTCATGTAAACTGTGTGGATGATGGCTTGTATAATGCAGGGCATTGTTCCTAACCCTTGATTTGGTAAAAAATTTATTTCTTTAGTTATAAATTTTTATATAGCGCGAACTTGATCCCGAAGGATATCAGAGCGCTTTACAGTTAGAGGGAGAGGAAGGAAACAGATCACAACAAGACTAAAATGGTGAAACTAATAAGCATAAAATCACATAGAGCAAACATAACAGATCCTATCTAATTCAGGGTTAACGTAGAGTGGGCTCATCAAAGATAAAATGACATCAAGGGAGTGATGATACATAATGATGTAAGCGGGGCAAATACAATTGTAACAAACAGAATTATCAACCAATGCTGTAGTATTTACAGAGCGATTAGGGTCCGTCGTGATAAGGTAAGAACTTATTCATGAGGAATCTTTTTGCTTCCAACTTGAAAGCACCCTTGGAGGAGATTCTATGAATTTCTGGTGGAAGAGAGTTCCAAATTTCAGGTGCAGCGCCAGAGAAGGCTCGTTGATGGTAGTTCATTATCTGCCATTGTGGCCAAAGACTGCTACATCCAAAAATGTGATAGATGACTGGCTATTGGACACACAGAATTGTACATCTACTGATCTGGCATTCAACCATTCAATAAACACATTTAAGATATCATCTTGTTCATCCCAAAAGCAATGTGTACCACCCAGAGGCAATGTCTATGTGGTAATCAAACTCTCGTGTCATCGGTAGGCTAAGAGTAAGATTTATTCACCACTCACCCAACTGCACCAGGAATGTAACTGCGGGTAACAACCTGGCAACGCGTCAACAACAACATTCCAGGAGCCGCTGGAAGGAATCTTTAGTTAAAGACGCATCACCACAGTCTGGGTCCATTTTAAAAAGCACAGTTTTACTTACAACTTTAGAATGGTTGTATATACCCCTGATCTTGGACATAAATGGGGGAAAGGCATACATTTAGTTAGTGATTCCTGAAGCGCACTATTTCTCACATTGTAGGTCAGGAATAAACACAGAGTCTCCTGGTTGTCCAGTTTCGTAGTGCAGTAAACCACACTTGGGGTGTTGGAGATTGTGATGGAGAGGCAGAGGGACTACAATCCCTGGATAATGACCTGTATAGTGGCACTGTCGAGAAGTAACATTTGGTGTCTATTTCCAGCATATTTAGGTATAGTGGTAAAGCCGGGATTAGATGTTATGTCTAGTAGTGTTGTGCGCACATGCCTGTGAATTGCCCACCTCTTTAAGGGTTGTGTCAAGGGTTATTTTTACATCATTTTTCTAGATGTATTGAGCATATTTATAAGTGCCTTCCCACCATCAATGCCCGCTCCTTAGGCAAACATAAGGATGAGATAGCAGAGCTACTCACTGATCATAAACTCAATGTCCTTTTTATAACAGAGACTTGGACAGACCCTGCATCTGGACCAGACCTCGCAGTGGCTACGCCCGAGGGCTATTCTGCCTTAAAACCAAGATAGACTGCACAATAAAGGAGGCAGGCTGGCAATAATTTTTCGCAGCCAGCTAACTACTAAAATAGATCCTATCCCCTCTTCCATTTGCGAAGCACTATACTTCACGATCCTGCTCACTCCATCCCAAACTTTTAAGGGGATACTACTATACCGCCCCCCAGGATCGAGAACAGAGTTTCTGTCCGGCCTAGGTAACCTCCTAGAATCCAAAGTAGCCGAAGATACCTTCTCTATTCTAGGCGACTTCAACTTTCATTTAGAAAACCACCTAGATAAGGACACCTTGTCACTACTTGCGGACCTAGAAGCAGCAGGGCTGTCACAGCCAGTTCATAAAGTCACCCACACAGCGGGTCACACACTGGATGGCCTTTTCACAAATAACCAAAATATCCTTGTAAAAAATATACTCCCTCTAGTGTGGACCAACCATCACACAATCATATTTGACATTTCTACCCACAGTAAGCCTTTCCTAAACGCCAGCATAAATAGGCCAGATGTAATTAAAGCTTGAATAAAGGTAGACAATCATCTCCTCAATACCCAGTTGTCCTCCCCTCGACCAGATGCCTCGCCAGACTCTAATACTGCCGTGGCCAATTACACCAACTGGCTGCAGAAGGCCTTCAATCTGCTGGCACCGAGCAAAACCCTCTCCAAAAATCGAACCTCCCCGTCAGCCCCATGGTTCACTGAAACCCCAAGGGAACAAAAGAAAGTATGCAGAAATCGGGAAAGGCAATGGCGCAAATCCTACACCAGCGAAGAAAAATTCCTCTACAAAGATGAGCTTGCCAAATATAAACGCATTATTGCACAGGAAAAAAGTGAATACTATGTATCCCAAATAGAATCGGCAAAACACTCCAATAAAAAGCTCTATCAAGTAGTCTCTAAGCTATCAGGTCACACACCTACCGCTGCTACAACACCCTCCCAGTCACTATGTAACTCCTTAGCGGATTACTTCTATAATAAAGTTAACAACATCTATTTGGAATTTGCATCTCACACCAAGTTGGCCGATCAACCTCTGATCAACAGTACCCCAGAACATTGTTTGAAGCAATTTGAAAACATAACAGCAGAAGAAATACATTCTTAATACAATGTCCTCTATAAAGTCAGGGTCAGCAAATGACCCTTGACCACAGGACGCACTCACACCAGTTGCTGAGCAGGTGGCTGCTGTTTTATCCAACATTTTTTATGTAATGTTCTCCTCTGGAACCTATCCACCACCTGGAAGAAGACAATCTTAAAACCTCTATTAAAAAACCCAACCTGGATCCAGTTGTTACCAAAAACTATAGGCCTATAACTAGCCTACCTTTCACAGCTAAAAGTGTAGAGCAACTCATGAATATTCAACTTTCCAAGTATATAGAAGACCATCATCTCTTAGATGACACTCAATTTGGGTTCCGCAAAGGCCATGGAACAGAGACCGCTTTAATTAAGGCGTCGGAAGACATTAGAATTATCCTGGACCAGGGAGGAACAGCAATACTCATCCTGCTGGACCTCTCAGCGGCCTTTGACATGGTCGATCATACTATCTTGATCGATCGTGTCACTTGTATGGGCATCCAACACAAGGCCAGAGAACTGCTGCAATCCTTTCTCACCAATCGCACTCAGTCGGTAAACTTAGGCAATTTCCACTCTGCCCAATTGGCCCTACCATGTGGGGTCCCTCAAGGCTCATCCCTGAGTCCGACTCTTTTTAATATCTATGTGTCGGACCTAGCCAAAGTCATCAAAGCTCATGGGATGGGCCTTACTTCCTACGCCGACGATACTCAATTGGTGCTGGCTATGAACAACAACGGAGAAAGGGTTGCAGCTAACTTTCAGGAAGGCATTCTCGCCATCTGTAGCTGGATGGCCAGCAACTGCCTCAAATTAAACTCTGAAAAAACAGAGGTCATGCTCTTCGGTAAACTACTCCCCTGCTGGTCTCAAACCTGGTGGCCCCCCTCCATGGGCACCCACCAACTCCAGTAACCAAGGTTAGGAATCTGGGTGTTACATTTGATGATAGACTGACTTTTCTTCCACATGCTAATTCGGTAGCCTCAGCATCGTTTCACAAATTACGCATGATTAAAAAACTTCTGCCATTTCTTCCTCTGAACGCTCTAGTCAGCACCTTAGTTATGTCTCCCATAGATTACTGCAATGGACTGTTTGCGAATGTGCAAAAGAAGGTCATTCAAAAACTTCAAACAGTTCAGAATGTAGCTGCTAGAATTTTATCAGGAACCCCTAAATTCAAGTCCATTTCCCACATTGTCAAGAATTATAACTGGTGTCAGTAAAGAATCGGATAAAGTTCAAGACAATTTGCATTGCCTTTAAAGCATCTCACAAAACAGATCCGAATTTCTAATATATCCCCCAAAGATTCACATACACTTCAGCTAAATGTGCCACACACTAAAACAGATTCTTGGGGCGACAGAAGATTTGTGGTCTCCACGGGTAAACTCTGGAATACTATCCCGCTGGAGGTCAGATCCTGTCAGTCTTTGCTTACTTTTAGAAGGCTGATAAAAACCTGACTCTTCAATCAATAAGATCTCCATCAGGGTTACCTACTGCGGTCCGTAGCACGAGACACCCCAGGGTATTTGTGCGCTTTACAAATCAAAAAAAAAAATCAATAATAATAAATAAGGAAGCTTGGTCTGTGTGTAAAGGCGCTTTCATGTACTGGATTCATGTGAGGTGGAGAGCCCATTTTAGGTGTCTCCCTTGTATCTACATAGCCTCTAAAGTTTTGTGTCGTTCCATAACGTTAGTGACAATCTGCATTATCTCCTCTCACTCCATGCCCGCCGCTGCTTTTTAGAGTCTCTCCTCGTATTGAAATTCATTGTAAAGCAGATGACCCTTGTAGAGAAGGTTATAATCTCTCTGACACCACTTGGTACGTAATATCCCACACCTGGCCCAAAAAAAGTGGTGCACAGTCAATATATTGATGTTGTAATATCAACCTACCTTAATATCAAGTTTTTTATATCGTAGGTACAGAATATCGACAGCAAGAATATCGATGACCAGAATATCGACCTTAAGGTAAGTAATTTTGTTTTATTTAATATTGATGTAAGTAATATCGTTAGCAAAAATATAGTTGTAAATAATATCAAGATTTATATTAGTGTTATGTATTTAAGTATGTATTTTATATGTATGCGTTTAATATTTTTTGTAATGTATTTTATTTATTTTTAAATATATGTATGAAATGTTTAGAAAATATTAAAATATTTTTAGGCAGATTTTGCATTTTAGTATTAGAGCGGGTTGTGGGTTTACAGGGGAATAGGGTGAGAAGTAATTTAATTATATTAAATTAAAAAATCATTTTCATTAAATATAAATTAATTTTAATAAAATGTTGTGTTTTAGTATTAGACCGGGTTGTGGGTTTATAGGGGAAGAGGGTGAGAAGAAATGTAATTATATTAAGTTAAATATTAATTTTTATTAAATATAAATTAATTTTAATACACATTTGCATTTTAGTATTAGAGCGGGTTGTGGGTTTATAGGGGAATAGGGTGGGAAGTAATTAAATTATATTAAATAGACATTTTTATTAAATATAAATTAATTTTAATGAGAAATTGTGTTTTAGGTCTGTTGCGTTTTATGGCTTTGTCGGGTAATAGGGTGGGAAGTACTTTAATTATTTAATTAATATTTTTATTTAATTTGTATTTATTATTAATGTATTGGTAATTAATAATTGGCCATTCGCTTTTATGACTTTATTAATTAATACATATATTAATAATACATAATGTGTTATTAGTTTTATTTATGGTTATTGATAATTGCATTATTGTGTATTAATTAATAATTGGTAATTCATTTTTATTAATTGATTAATCGTTAATTATATTATTTTGTTAATTTTGGATGTGTAGCGTGTTGTGTGTTTATAGGGGAATAGGGTGGGAACTAATGTATTATAATTAATTATTTATTTTGATTAATTAATATTTATTAATTAATAATTGTTAAATAATTATTAATTGTTAATATTTTTTTATTAATTGATACAAAATAATTGTGTTATTTTTTATGTGTAGTGTGTTGTTGGTTTATAGGGGAATATATTTGGAAGTAATATATTATAAATAAGTCATTATTATTTTTAAATAATTAATGTGAAATTATTATTAATTAATTACTAATTGTTCATTATTTTTAATTAATTTATAATTAAAATAATGTTCTTTTTTATGTGTAGTGTGTAGTGTATTTAGAGGGGAATAGGGTGAAATGTAATTTAATGTTAATTACGTAAACATGTATTTATTTGTATTGATATTTATTAATAATTCTTTTAATGAACTTTTTCAAATGTTATTTCTATTAAAATATTTTAATTATAAGTGCCTAAAATGAACACCTATGCTATCCACCACTTTCCCTACTGTTACACTGGAGTGGGTGTAGTAATTTTTACCCCTATGCTATCCCACACTTTCTCTACTGTTGCATTTATGGGAGTGGGAATAGTAATATTAATTTCTACGCTATCCAACATTTTCCCTACTGTTGCACTCTCTGGAGTGGTAATAGTATTTTAACCCCTACGCTATCCAACACTTTCCCTACTGTTGCACTCACTGGAGTGGGAATAGTAATTTTAACCCCTATGCTATCCGAACACTTTCCCTACTGTTGCACTCTAAGGAGTGAGAATAGTAATTTTAACCTCTACGCTATGCAACACTTTCCCTACTGCTGCACTCACTGGAGTGGGAATAGTAATTTTAACCCCTATGCTATCCAACACTTTCCCTACTGTTGCACTTGCTGGAGTGGGAATAGTAATTTTAAAACATACGCTATCCAATACTTTCCCTACTATTTCACTTACTGTAGTGGGAATAGTCATCTTAACCCCTACGCTATCCAACACTTTCCTTACTGTTGCATTTGCTGGAGTGAGAATAGTAATTTTAACACATATGCCATCCAAATCTTTCCCTACTGTTGCACTCACTGGAGTGGGAATAGTAATTTTAACACATATGCTATCCAACACGTTTCCTACTTTTTCACTTACTGGAGTGGGAATAGTAATTTTAACCCCTACGCTATCCAACACTTTCCCTACTGTTGCACTCTCTGGAGTGGGAATAGTAATTTTAACCCCTATGCTATCCAACACTTTTCCTACTTTTTCACTTACTGGCGTGGAAATAGTAATTTTAACCCCTACGCTATCCAACACTTTCCCTACTGTTGCACTCTCTGGAGTGGGAATAGTAATTTTAACACATATGCCATCCAAATCTTTCCCTACTGTTGCACTCACTGGAGTGGGAATAGTAATTTTAACACATATGCCATCCAACACTTTTCCTACTTTTTCACTTACTGGAGTGGGAATAGTAATTTTAACCCCTACGCTATCCAACACTTTCCCTACTGTTGCACTCTCTGGAGTGGGAATAGTAATTTTAACACATATGCTATCCAACACTTTTCCTACTTTTTCACTTACTGGCGTGGAAATAGTAATTTTAACCCCTACGCTATCCAACGCTTTCCCTACTGTTGCACTCACTGGAGTGGGAATAGTAATTTTAACGCCTACGCTATCCAACTATTTCCCTACTGTTGCACTCACTGGAGTGGGAATTGTAATTTTTACAATTACGCTATCCAATATTTACCCTACTGTTGCACTCACTGGAGTGGGAATAGTAATTTTAATGCCTACGCTATCCAACAATTTCCCTACTGTTGCACTCACTGGAGTGGGAATAGTCATTTTAACCTCTGCGCTATCCAACACTTTCCCTACTGTTGCACTCATTGGAGTGGGAATAGTAATTTTTATAGTTACGCTATCCAATATTTACCCTACTGTTGCAGTCACTGGAGTGGGAATAGTAATTTTAACCCCTACCCCTCCAACACTTACCCTACTGTTGCACTCATTGGAGGGGGAATAGTAATTTTTACAGTTACGCTATCCAATATTTTTCCTACTGTTCCACTCACTGGAAGAAGCGTGCCTCAATGGTTAGAGCGGCAGACCCTGATGCAGAGGTCTGGCCCGGGACCAGGGTTCCATTCCCGCCTCAGTGGCTCTTAAACACAATTTCCCCGGACCTGATAATTCTCACCTCGGGTCTAGTCTAATCATGGGTCACACTCTGTGACTCTGGGCAATAGCTTGCTTAATCTCCACAACGGCCCCAGCAGCGCTGTGGATACCTGGCTTCACCTTTGGGGTGCCCAGGAGTGGACATTTCACAGGAAAGCCAGGATGGGTTCCACAGCGGTATGAATACAGCGCTACGAGGCCTCCGGGTAGAAGTACACTATATAAATACTCTACATTTACATTTACATTTCACTGCAGTCGGAACAGTAGTTTTAACCCCTACGCTATCCAATATTTTCTCTACTGTTGCAATACCTGCCACTCCTGCAAGTTCGACTGCATCAGGACCCACACTAAATCCACAAACCCCAAACAGAACTCCGACACTAACTACCTAAATTGCATCCTGCTCAACACCCGCTCGGTCCATAGTCACGCCACTGAACTTTGGAACCTACTTGACCCACATCGCCAGATGTCGCATTCCTTACAGAAACCTGGATGAACGCTTCATCAGCACCCGACATCTCCGTAGCCATCCCGGACGGCTACAAGATCATCCGAAAAGACCGCACCAACCAAAAAGGAGGAGGCATCGCCATCGTCCATAAGAACACCATCCGCATCACGACCAGCTCTGACGATAACCTCTCTTCCGCGGAACACCTACACTTCCAGATCCACACCGACCCCAAGACCACACTCAGAGGCACCCTCATCTACTGGCCACCAGGACCCCGCACACAATTCAGCGAAGACATCACTGACTTCATCAGCCCTCACACCCTCCCCTCCGAGGACTACATTCTACTGGGAGACCTCAACTTTCACCTGGAAAAGAACAACGACAGCAACACCACCACCCTTCTGGACAACCTCGCCAATCTCGGACTCAAACAACTTGTTGACACCCCCACCCACTATGCTGGGCACACGCTCGACCCAATCTTCACCTCCAGCAAACACATCTTCAATCACACCACAGCCCTTCATTGGATGGACCACAGCTGCATTCACTTCAACTACAAAAAGCGCACGACCCACAACCACCCATAACCACCCACAACCAATTCCCCGAAGACACTGGAACCAAATTACCATCGAACAGCTCTTTTTTTTTTTTTTTTTACATTTTTTAAAACCTTTATTATAAAAGAGCACACAGCTATTCAGCCTAACATCCCGGAGGCAAGGCAGCATAGTATCAGGAGGAAAATAGTGCAAGGCGATTTACATCAGAACATTGCAGGTTGTTTTTTATTTTTTATAAAGATAACCAAACCATGAAAGAAACGCCAAAGGGCGCATGAGAAAGGCAATGGAGTAAAGAGGACGTGTATGAGTCGGTCAGAGGCAGAGGAGGACAGGTAGAGAATCGATAAAAGAATGAATAGTAGGATGGGGAGGGGGGGAGGAAAGAACAGGAGAAGTACAATCAGCATAAGACAGTTGGTGTCACAGGTTACGGTGATAGGTGTTCGTCCCGGGGAATAGGCTTCGGTGGTAAGCACACATCACCCCTGTACGCATTCCATGCCCCCCACACTTTGTTCCACGTTTGAGGCCTCCCCCTGGCAGCATAAACCGTCTTTTCTCTGAGCATACACCAATCCATGTTGGCTTTCCATTGTACCACCAGGGGGGCCGTAGCAGCACCCAACTTCTGAGCAATATCTCGCTTAGCAATCATATTGCCTAGTGTCGCCCAACGAGTCTGCGCCGTGTTGTAATCAGTCGGTTCCCAGACATTGAGGAGGCACCTCCGCGCCTCCGCAGCCAACTCAACACCAGTCACCTCTCTCATAATCCGATGTACTCTCGCCCAGTAAGGGGCAATAACGGGGCATTCCCACAGAATATGCATAAAGGTAGCGAGTACCCCGCAACCACGACGACAAAGGCCATCGGGCGAGAAGCCCATGTGCACAAGCCGGGGGCCGGTGACATACACCCGGTGAAGGATTTTGAATTGCACCAGTCGGAGACGCGAGGAAATGGCGACCTCCTTAGGGGAGGACACTGCACTCTGCCAGTCCTCGTCGTCAAGTTCCAGGCCATCTGCCACCCATTGTTCTCTCAAGCGCAGGAGGAGGTCAGTTCTAACATTTATCAGTTTTTTATAAGACAAGGAAATGGCACTGTCAGGCATATGGCCGTCCAGAATCCTGTCCTCCAAGGGGGAGCTTTCAGGGATTTCGCCCTCCGCTGGCCTAGCAGAAATCAACGCGTGCCTCAGTTGGGCGTAGCGGAAAAACTCTGAGCCGCCCAAATGATACTCGGCCTGCAGTTGGGGAAAGGTCTTGACTTCTCCTTTAACAACCATGCCTTCCACCCTGGAGATACCTATGAGATCCCATTTATCAAAACCCTTGGTGTGCCACAGTCTGCCCAGGATATCAGAGTCGTACAGTGGGGTGAATCCAGTCAGTCTGCCCTGCCAACCCTGTGCTTTAGTAATCATCCACCAGGTGTGAACCGCTGCCTTGGTCGGGCCCGTGAGGCGCCGATCGAAGGATCTGGAATACAGGGCGCGATAGTAGTTGCCACCGCGCAAGAGCCATCTGTCCATTGTGTAGCCTGGGCTATCCGCGGGACCATAAAAACCATGGTTGATGGCAGTGAGCTGAGAGGACCAGTAGTACCGCCGTACGTCCGGCAAGGCGATACCTCCGTCATACCACGGTAATGTGAGCTTCTGGATGGCGACACAGGGTCGACCCTCCCAGAGCAAGGCACGTTGCAGGCTCTCAATTTCTCGGAAATAGCGAGCCGGAACCGAGTCCTGAGTGTTCTGTAGAGCATACAGGAACCTGGGCAAGGACATCATTTTAAACAATGCCGCCCGGCCCAGGAGAGAGAGCGGGAGCTTGCGCCAACTATCCACATCTCTCCGCAGCCGCTGGAGAGGGGGAAGGAGATTGTGATCATATCGCGCCTTTGAACTACCGGAAATGTATATTCCCAGGTACTTAAAGCCCTGTCCGGCCAACTGGATATTGCAGCCTCTAGGGAGGCGCGGCGTGTCCCCTTTTAGAATGTAAAGGGAAGACTTAGCCCAGTTAATGACCAGGCCAGAGTGGCGTCCAAACAGCCTGAGCACGTCGCATGCTACAATGAGTGACTTGCAGGGAGAAGTAAGATAGTGCAGGATGTCATCTGCGTATAGGGAAACTCTATCCTCAAAGCCCGGGGCCCAAGTGATACCGTGCAAGTCCGGGTGCGCACGTAGCATGGCCGCGAGTGGCTCCAAGGCCAGCGCGAACAGGAGAGGTGACAAGGGGCAACCCTGTCTGGTACCTCGGTGGAGAGCAAAAGACGCCGACATGCGGCCATTGACTGTAACATTAGCCAACGGGCAAGCGTAAAGAAGTTGCACCCAGCTCAGAAAGCCCGGTCCGAAGCCAAGCTTCGCTAGCACCGCCCAAAGATAACTCCACTCAAGGGAGTCAAAGGCCATCGTGGCGTCAAGAGAAGCAAGCACCGCCGGTTCTTCCAGAGTGTGAGCTCTGGCCATGGCACCATGAAGCCGACGCAGGTTAAGGGCAGTGTTACGGCGGGGAATAAAACCCGATTGGTCCGGGTGCACCAAATCACGATGACTCCAATCAACCGATTTGCAAGCAATTTGGCTAGGATCTGAGGCTCCGCGTTGAGGAGAGAGATGGGACGGTAGGATCTGCAAACGTCTCTCGGTTTCCCCTCCTTGTGAATAACCACGATGGTGGCCAACCGCTGATCCAAGGGGAGGAGGCCCTCCTCCCGAGCCCGCAGGAACATAGTCCGCAGATACGGGGATACCACATCCGGTCGAATTTTGTATAACTCGACCGGGATACCATTGGGGCCAGTCGCTTTACCCGACCGTAATGCACGGATCGCCAAGGCAACCTCGTCAGCGGTTATGTCCCGATCTATGTCGGCACGGTCCTCTTCAGAAAGACACGGGAGGTCAATTGTCGAGAGGAACGCGGCCGAGTCAGCCTCGGAGCGGTCTGAGCTGGAAGTATAGACACCCCGGAAATAATCAGCAAAAGACTCGGCAATGGCACTTGGGTCCGTGACGGTCACTCCGTCATCGCCCAAGATCTCCGGCACCACACGGCTAGCCATCTCGCGCCTGTCCAACCAAGCCAGCAGCTTTCCGGCCTTGTCCCCAACGTCATAAATACGACCTTGCTGTTCCTTTGCCAGAATAAGGGCAGCATTCGTGGCGAGATCGTGATATTCCGATTGTTTAAGGGAGAGGTCATGCAAAAGAGAAGGGTCGGGCTCGGGCCCCAAACGGGACTCGAGGTACAGAACCTCATCTTCAATACGCGCGAGGTCGGCATCTCTGACTCGCCTGGCCTCCGCAATGAGAGCAAGGGCCTCACCCCTCAACACAGTCTTGAATGCCTCCCACAAGGTGATAGCCGAGCCAACCGAGCCTATACCATGGGTTTACCGCCACCGGACGGTCAGACAGGAGAATGTTGAAATCAAACGAGACCCACAACGGGGAATGGTCGGAAATACCCCGTGACAGAAAACGGGCCTCAGACACGGCAGGTGCATGCGCAGCCGGGGTAAGGACAAAATCTATACGGGACAGACTTCCATGGGCACTCGATAGGAAGGAAAATTGGCGGAGCATGGGATGTAGCAGTCGCCAACTGTCCACCAACCCCATGGAATCGAGGAAGGAAGGCAACCACATTTGGGAACTACGGAGATCTCTCGGCGGTTGGCGGTCCAGGGAGCCAGAGCAGACTGAGTTGAGATCACCCCCCATTATCAATAGGCCCGCAGGCAGGGACAAAATGGCGCCACCAAGGTCTTGGAAGGTACTGGATTGCAGGCCCGGGGGAACATAAACCGAAAGTAGCGCTAAGGAACGCCCCTCCCATCTTCCCGCCACTGCGGCGTAGCGTCCCCTCTCATCAATCACAGTGACGTCTATCTCAAAGGGAAGGGACGCACGCACCAGGATACCCGCCCCCCGGGAACCCGAAGAGAACCCAGAGTGGGCCACCATTTTGTAGCCTTTACGATTAAGGGCCTTGCAGGAGTTCCCTACCAAATGCGTCTCCTGTAAAAGCACAATATCGGGCATATGTCTCTTTATCAGTTGAATCACCACCCCTCTCTTAACACGGTCACCCAACCCATTAACATTCCAACTGATCACTTTTAATTTCCTACCCCCCATCGTCCCGCAACCCGTCCCACCCGACCCCAGCCAACTCGATCATCAAGTAAACAGTAGTAAATACAATCCATTGCCCAAAGAAAAGAGAAGATGAAGAACGAACACACAGATAAACTTGCATAGTTGCACCCCCCACCCTGCACCCCTGCATAAGACTAAAAAGCCCCCCCAACCAGCAGTGTGCCTGTCGCCCCAAATACTACTCTACAAGAAGAGACCCAGAGGAGTGAGGAATCTCCGTGAACACCCCCCGCCACCCTCCATGTACAAACAGGAAAGTCAACAGGGTCAATTAAAACAATACCCAATAGTCACATGAGGCGGAAAGACCAAGCGACGGTTTTCCCACTGTAGAGCCAAGTCTCATAGGTCCGGGCCACCAGCCGCACCTCCATCATGTTCGTCGTGGGCGTCTCGACGCGGCGACAAAGTGTCCAACCAGTCACTCACATTCTCGGCAAAGTCAAAGAAAAGGGCCCGGCCCTCATGTTCAATCCGGAGTTTGGCAGGAAACATCATGGAATATTTATATCCCATATCACGCAATCTCCGCTTCACCCCGGCATAGCTTTGGCGCTGCCGCTGTACCGTCCTGGTAAAATCCGGATAGAAATGAATGTCGGCGTTCTGGTACTTGAGCGGTCCATGTCGTCTGGATGCCTGCAGGACCGCGTCCCGGTCGCGAAAGTTGAGTAGTCGAGCCACAATGGGCCTAGGTGCCACGCCCGACTTCGGCGGGCCACCTGGCACCCGGTGGGCTCGCTCCACCGAGAAAAAGTTGCTAAGGCCAGGCGGTGCCAGATGGGTCTTTATAAGTTCTTCAACAAAGAGGTCCGTCGCCGCTTCCTCCGAGCCCTCCGGGACACCAACAATGCGGACGTTCTGCCGCCTAGCACGACCCTCAAAGTCCTCCAGCCTCCTTGAGAATTGATCCGCAGTCATCCGCAGGTTCCGGACCTCTGTTTGCAGGTCCGAGACGTCGGCCGTCAGGCTGGAGGTCTTAATGTCCAGTGTTTTGACTCGATCATTAGTTTTGCCCAGGTCGGCTCTAATAAGAGTCAGGTCAACGGCCATAGTGTCCACCTTGTGTGTCAAGACCTCATGTTGCTGTTGCATGTCCGCCCGGAAACTGGTGATGGCTCCCATAATGTTGCCCAGGGTAGGCTCGGAGCCGTCGGGCGAGCCCGTAGGCGGGAGGCTCTTGGCAGAGGGTCCCGTAACGGGCGGCGTCTTCGGCTGGGTATAGCGCTCAATCCTGTTCTGTTGCGACTGTGCTTTCCCGCGGACGCCTTTGTTCGATGTCTTGTCGGGGTCCCCTCTGCCCGCCATGTTGGGTCCGATGAGGACAAAGGGCTGTGCCAGTCAAGCCCGAGCCCAACGAGCAAGATAAAGTTTCCGGGCTGGACAGGGAGACCAGGCCGTCTTGAAAACGCACTGCGGGCGCTAGTATTCCGCCAGCAGAGACGACAGGCAGCCACTCCGCAGATCGATCGTGCGGAGTGACGGAGTCCGGAGAGACAATGGCACAGCACTGGCACGGAGTTCCACTCGACGTAGCTCAGCGTAGGAAGCACCGATTCGAAATCGGAAAACAGTTCTCGCCTCAGTAGACCATCAGCAATAAGAATCCACCCTTGTGGGTCAGGATTTCAGACAGGATATCTGAAGAGGATCGGAAGGTCCGCGGAGCTCCGAGCTTACGCGGCCATCTTGGTTGCCCGCGAAGCTCCTCCCATCGAACAGCTCTTCACATCACTTCACCAAATCCCTCCTGCCAAATCATCGGACCCAAACCAAGCAGCCAGCAACCTCACACAATGGATCACCCAAAGCGCTGATGAATTAGCTCCCTTGGAAAACCATCAAATCAAGCAAGGCAACAATAAAGCACCCTGGTTCAACGATGACCTTAAGAAATCCAAGAAACACTGTCGTAACCTCGAAAAAGCCTGGAGAAAAAACCCAACATCTGACAAACTGACCATCCTCAAGAACGCCACCCGCAAACACCAACTGATCCGATCTACCAAGAAATCAGCATTCAAGGATCGACTTGACAACAATGCCCACAACAGCAAGGAACTATTCAACATCGTCAAAGAATTTACCACCCCCACCGCAGGCACCAACGACATCACTCCCTCTCAAGACCTTTGCGACTCCCTAGCTTCTTTTTTCTACAACAAAATCGCCGATATACATAACAGCTTCGAAAACCAATCCGGAGTCCAGTCCACTCCACCCACCTCAGAACCAAAACACCCCTCTAACAACCTTTGCGCCTGGAACCCAATCACCACTAAAGACACCATCCGCCTGATGAACTCTATCCACTCAGGATCGCCAACAGACCCATGTCCCCACCACATCTTCAACAAAGCAGACTCCCTTATCGCACCCCATCTCCAAGACGTCATCAACTGCTCCCTCAACTCCGCTACCTTCCCGGAAAGCTGGAAACATGCCGAACTCAGCGCCCTTCTGAAGAAACCCACAGCTGACCCCACTGAACTTAAAAACTACCGCCCCATCTCGCTCCTCCCTTTCCCTGCCAAAGTCATTGAGAAAGCCGTCAACAATCAACTCGCCACCTTCCTCGAATCCAACAAATCCCTCGACCCTTCACAATCCGGCTTCCGAGCCAAACACAGCACCGAGACCGCCCTCATCGCAGCAACCGACGACATTCGAACACTACTGGACCACGGGGAAACAGTTGCCCTCATCTTACTAGACCTCTCCGCAGCCTTCAACACAGTCTGTCATAGCACCCTTATACAATGCCTAAGCGACGTCGGAATACAAGGAAAAGCATTAGATTGGATCATCTCGTTCCTTGCCGGAAGAACCCAGAGAGTCCGCCTCCCCCCTTTTAGATCAGAAGCCACCCCAGTTATCTGCGGGGTACCACAAGGATCATCACTCAGTCCCACCCTCTTCAACGTTTACATGAGTCCCCTCGCATCCATAGCGCGCCAACACAACCTCAACATCATCTCCTACGCTGACGACACTCAGCTGATCCTCTCCCTCATCAAAGACCCAAACACCGCCAAAACCAACCTACACAAAGGGATGAAAGAAGTAGCCGAGTGGATGAAGAACAGCCGTTTAAAACTGAACTCAGACAAAACAGAAGTCCTCATCTTAGGCTCATCCCCCTTTGCCTGGGACGACTCATGGTGGCCACCGGCTTTGGGAACCGCACCCATCCCCACGGATCACGCACGCAACCTGGGCTTTATCCTAGACTCCTCCCTCTCGATGACCAGACAAGTCAACGCCGTCTCATCATCATGCTTCAACACTCTACGCATGCTCAAAAAAATCTTCCGTTGGATTCCCACCGAAACAAGAAAGACAGTCACTCATGCTCTAGTCACAAGCCGGCTGGACTACGGAAACACCCTCTATGCCGGAACCACAGCCAAACTACAGAAAAAACTCCAACGCATCCAAAACGCCTCAGCCAGACTCATACTAGACATCCCCCGCCAAGCTCACATATCCGGTCACCTGAAAGACCTCCACTGGCTCCCCATCAACAAGAGAATAATGTTCCGTCGCCTCACCACGCACACAAAGCCCTCTACGATCTAGGACCTGAATGCCTCAACACGCGGCTGTCCTTTTACACCCCCACCCGCCAACTACGATCGTCCAATCAAGCCCTCGCCGCAGTTCCACGCATCCACAGATCTACCATGGGAGGAAGATCCTTCTCCCACCCACCTCCGCCTTACACAGAACCACCTCTCCTTCAGAAAACAACTAAAAACTTGGATCTTTGATAAGTAACTTAACCCCGCCTCCCACACCCAAGCGCCTTGAGACCCTCTGGGTGAGTAGTGCGCTATACAAATGCTGAACTTGAACTTGCATGTGTATATATGTATTTACCATGTATACAAATTGTGTTAACAATTTAGAAGTTATGAAAATTATTATTAATTAATATTAAGTAAGTATATATATAATATATATTATATGTATATATTTAATTTATGTTAACATTATATATACTAGTTATTTTAAAATATTAAAAAATATTTAACTATGTTTCTTATATATATATATATATATATAGTTATTTTACATTCTTTTTTAACTTTAAAAAAACTAATATTTTTATCAACAATATTTTTTTGTTTCGATATTTTTGTGCTTAATGTAGATAGGATATCGATATTCTTGACTTCGAAATTTTGTTTCCCATAGTTTTTGTAGGTCGATTTTCTGTCCGTCCATATTATAAAAAAAAAATAAACTGACTGCATGATTTACTATATGGTAATACTTCCTTGAAATATTACTCATTTTGCTCATACTTCAGGCCATGTGAAACTAGTCTTTGCCCTCCCACCCTCTTGTCCAAACAGTACCCTGAATCCCGCCACCTATTACATGCTCACCTCTCAAGAGAACTTACAGACAGAATAGAACTTTTCCTGCTGTTAGACACTGAACACTTTCTGTTAGTAACTCCACTGGGTGCAAACCCATTGGTGCCTGGTCTGTGTTATTGCATTGTTTGCATCAGATTCTACTCGTGCCTGGCCTGTGTTATTGCATTGTTTGCATCAGATTCTACTCGTGCCTGGCCTGTGTTATTGCATTGTTTGCATCAGATTCTCCTTGTGCCTGGCCTGTGTTATTGCATTGTTTGCAACACATTCTCCTTGTGCCTGGCATGTGTTATTGCATTGATTGCATTAGATTTTCCTAGTGCCTGGCATGTGTTATTGCATTGTTTGCATCACATTCTCCTTGTGCCTGGCATGTGTTATTGCATTGTTTGCATCACATTCTGCTTGTGCCTGGCATGTGTTATTGCATTGATTGCATTAGATTTTCCTAGTGCCTGTTCTGTAGTATTGTATTGTTTCATCAGATTGTCCTAGTGCCTGGCGTATGTTTTTGCATTGTTTGCGTCAGATTCTCCTAGTACCTGGCCCATGTTATCGTATTGTTTGCATCAGATTCTCCTAGTGCCTTGCCCGTGTTATTGCATTGTTTGCATGAGAATCTCCTAGTGCCTGGTCTGTACTATTGCATTGTTTGCGTCAGATTCTCCGAGTGCCTGGCCTGTGTTAATACATTGTTTGCATCAGTTTCTTCTAGTGCCTGGCCTATGTTATTGCATTGTTTGCATCAGATTCTCCTAGTGCCTGGCCTGTGTTGTTGCATTGTTTGCATCAGATTCTCCTCGTGCCTGGCCTATGTTAATACATTGTTTGCATCAGTTTCTTCTAGTGCCTGGCCTATGTTATTGCATTGTTTGCATCAGATTCTCCTAGTGCCTGGCCTGTGTTATTGCATTGTTTGCAT
The DNA here is from genome assembly GCF_964263255.1 of Lissotriton vulgaris. Taxonomy (NCBI): domain Eukaryota; kingdom Metazoa; phylum Chordata; class Amphibia; order Caudata; family Salamandridae; genus Lissotriton; species Lissotriton vulgaris. Next base: position 93,913,361 of record NC_141685.1, on the reverse strand, counting down.
CAGATTCTCCTCGTGCCTGGCCTGTGTTAATACATTGTTTGCATCAGTTTCTTCTAGTGCCTGGCCTATGTTATTGCATTGTTTGCATCAGATTCTCCTAGTGCCTGGCCTGTGTTATTGCATTGTTTGCATCAGATTCTCCTGGTGCCTGGCCTGTGTTATTGCATTATTTGCATCAGATTCTCCCGATGCCTGGTCTGTGGTATTGCATTGTTTGTGTCACGTGTTCCTAGGCCTGACCTGTGTTATTGCTTTGTTTGACTCACGTTTTTCTAGTACCTGGTCCGTGTTATTGCATTGTATGCACTGCTTTTGGTGTGTTATTATTCTAATAGTTGCAGCTTTTTTAACAAACATGGTACCTTTTATATTTCAATCAAGTGCATCTGACTACAAGGACGCTGCACTCATCCTGCAGTAGCAATCTATTTCCAATTTTTGTAGCAACAGACAGCACAACATGTAGTCAGAAACAGTACATAGGTAAGTAGGTATGATGGAAAACAAACTGTTGAGTAACGAAGAAGCTGCTGTGATAGACGGCAAAACATCCATATCTAAACAACAGCAGTAGAACAATGGTACATGGAATGATAATGGTACATTTATTTACACTTCTGTGCAGTGCGTGTCACTTATTGTTCTTTTCTTCCACTCTCATGAGATGGTTTTACAAGGGAACTCTGAGCTCACTGAGTGTGGAGCTTCCACGAATCTCAGAGATGGGCCGTTCCAAAGACGGTACCAGAGAAGGTTGAAAGATCTGAGTCTTGATGCTGGTAGATGGACTGGTGATCCCTGAGGGGGTGTAGTTGGTGTGGGTGTTGCCATGGCTGTCCAGGGGTTGTAAGAAAATGTCAGCAATTTTTGGAGGGCCTTCTTTTGTGTGAGAACCACCTAGCTTCAAGCAATACGGACTTGAGGGTTTGTGTCTGCGCAGGATGAGTTACATTCTGATGACAAAATGGAGGACCTTGTCCAAAGGGAATAGATGTTACCAAGGTTTAACATCTTCAGTTATGACAGATAAAGAACGTCCAAGCACCACGAGGTGTCTGAAAAGCTTTCTGCACTCTGCTGGTGCTGGCTGGATGTTTATTCTTCAGTTGGCATTTGCCAGGGGATGTTCAGATACATTGGTTTTATTTATTTATTTATTTATATATTTATATCGTGCCTGAATCCGCCCCGAAGGGGTATCTCCGCGCGTAGCTTCTGGAAGGATATTAGGAACAGCCAAGGACGTGAGACTGCAAAATAACAGGAGAAGTCATTAGTCTTGTGTGAAAAGGTATGTTTTTAACTTCTTTCTAAAGGAGAGAAGATTAGGGGTGTGTCTCAGCTGTGGGGGCAGAGAGTTCCATAGCATGGGGCCTTTAAGTGAGATGGCCCGTCCTCCCTGTCTTGCTCTCGTCACTCTAGGGACCTGTAGCAACATAGTGTTGCTAGAACGCAGGACACGTCCAGGTGAGTAAGGGACAAATATGTCTCTTAAGTATTTAGGGCCAGACCCGTAAATTCATTTGTGCATTATACAGCAAACTTTAAAGTTGGCGCGTTGTCTCACCGGGAGCCAATGAGGTTGAGAGAGGAGTGGACGTGAAGGAGTTCGGGGCAAGGCATTCAAGATGAGTCTTGCTGCGGTGTTTTGTACCACCTGCAGTCTGCCCAGTTGTTCTTGATTGGCAGAGATGAGGAGTCCATTGCAATAGTCTATCCGACCGATGACCAATGCTTGTACCAAAGTCTTCCTGTGGATGTCAGGCAGGAAGGGGAAAATGCGTCGTAATAGCCCAATTACTCGGAAACAAGTGCCCGTAACTTGATTGACATGATCTTTTAGTATCAATGCTTGGTCTAGGCGCACTCCCAGATTTTTGACAGTCTGTTTTGGTACAGGGACAGGTCCTAGTTCAAGTGGCCACCAGTCGGGGGACCATAGCAGGGTGGCCCCTCCAAACAACATGACTTCGGTTTTGGTCACATTGCATTGGAGGAAGTTATGGGCCATCCAATCTGCCACGGCTCTCATACCATTTTGAAAAGATTGTATAGCTGTCGGTGTGAGGGTTTGGAAGGGATACAGCAACTGGGTGTCTTCAGCGTAGGAGATTGGGGAGAACCCGTGAGATCTTATGATGTCCGCCAAGGGGGCCACATATACGTTAAATAACGTGGGGCTTGAGCAAGAGCCCTGAGGCACTACTTTGGTGAGCTTCCTACAGATGGATTTGTGGGAGCCTAATTTGACACCTTGTTGACGGTCCGGTTGAATTAAACCTTGGAGCAGCACTTGTAGCGTTGACTCTTGGAGTCTTGTATATGCTGGATGCGGTAGGACTGTCCCAATGCTCTTCGGAGATCAGAAAATCCAGACTCTCCTTCATCTCAGACCTCGAGCTCTGTGCTTGACCAGTAGAGCTGCAATAAAGAAGATGACCGAGACCAGTTCTACCTCTCCCAACTTTTGAACTGATCATTGAGGAAAGAAGCCCTTGTCTGGAAGGAAGATCTGCACATGGTGCACTTGACAGAAATCCTGCCTGGAAGGAAGATCAGCACAAGAAACTGCTGACAAAAGTCCTGCCCGGAAGGAAGATCTGCACAAGGCGCAGCTGATAGAAGTCCTGCCTTGAAGGAAGATCTTCACAAGGCACAGCTGACTTAAGTCTGCACATGGCAAAGCTGACAAAAGCCCCTGCCTGGAAGAAAGATCTGCACAAGGCACAGCTGACTGAAGTCCTGCCTGGAAGGAAGATTAGCACAAGGACCACCTGACAGAAGTCCTGCCTGGAAGGAAGATCTGCTCATGGCACAGCTGACAGAAGTCCTGCCCGGAAAGAAGATCTGCACAAGAAACAGCTGCACAATCCCCAAGGAGCCCTTCTACCCTTAGTTATAATGAGATTTGATGTATAAGATATGGGCAGTGATTTTTTAGTGACGTACCACTGGAAGCGTCGACTAAGGTATTCTGGACTGGAGTTAAGCAGTGCCTTGAATGCAATGCATGAAGATTTGAACTCAATCCTATTTTAGGTGTCACCTAGCGTTGCTTCACATGCGCTGCTTGCCCTTTAGAGTTATAGTAAGAGAGGGGATTTGAGAAGGGGACTCAAAGCGCCGCCCCTCACTTTCATTGGCTTGCATCACCATTTATGCTAAACGGTGGCCTGCCATTGGAAATGGGGTTTTGTAGCCGCTGTCCCTTCACCTTTTCGTCCGGTCCATCCGGACAGGCTTGTCTGCTTTGCTGCTGTCGCAAAGCAATTTCTTATCTTTATGGGGCCGTCTGTTTTTACTCAGCCCCATGTTTATTTTTGCATGGTGCTTTCATTTAAAGTGAAAGTGAAAGCGCGATGCAAATATAAACACACGGCTGAGTGAAAACAGATGGCCCCCTCCCTTCCCGCAATGGCGAGCGCTGGTTCCCACTGCAGGCAGGCACAAAGTGCATGGCGCTCTTTCACCTTCCTATTTTTTCGATAAATCTTGTTTTTGCATTTTTCATGTTTCACATTAAAAAAAACATGTGTGAAAGCTCTTGTTGGGAGTAATTTACCTTCGGTAACGCTTTTTCTGGTGGATACAGTGTCTGCCTGTGGATTCCTCACTGTATGAATATCCCCTGCGCCAGCATTCCACAGAAACTTTTTTCCTAGCTCTGCACGCCAACAAGGACATCACAATACCACACCTCCGCACGCGACTCGTCACCTGAGCCATAAGAGAGGCTAGTGGGTGTGATGACAGCAGTTCCACCCATTTTTTCCGTGCCACCGAGGCAAAAGGGTGAAACGACAACATACTCAATGTATGCACAGTACATAATATTCAATAACTACACATAGTGTAAATTCGAAAGGAAAGCCAAAGAGCAAAAGCATTTCTTATAAATGATACACTGTGGGGGCGTGGCTTGGCCGGCTGCAAGATGGCCGCACTCTAAGTGGGCTCTGCCGGCCAAGCAACACAATCCGTCATTTTCCTCCTGGCATCTTACCTCGCCAGCGCTGCTCTTTTGATCTCCGCCCCCGGGGGCTGTCCTGCACCTTCCTGGCCAGTTTCCGCCTCTCTGTTGGCCCGCTGGTCGACGCTGTTGGCCTCGTGGTGGGCCCGGAGCCCCTGTACCGGTGGCGAGCTCCAAGCTGCTGGACCTGCCGCTGCTGCTGGTGGTGAGCCTGCTGGCTGTGCTGGGCTCCGCTGCGGAGATCGTCATTCCGTTCCCCTCTGGTGAGTTGTGCCGCTGCCTGGGGTTAGTGCCTGCAGGGTTTGGGGGCCATCTGCTGAGCGGCCGGGTGGTGTGGCGCTGCGGCCTAGTGAAGCCTAGTTCGCTCCTGGTCTTGGCCCTTCGTGCGGGCCGCGGTGCTGCCGTTGCTTGGCTGTCCCGGCGGGGAGCCCCTCCTTGCCTCCCCCGTCGGTTCCTTTCCCCGTGGTGGGCGCTGACCCCCTGGGCCTTGGCTCACTGAACACGATCTGCCTCCTCCTTCGCGGGATCGCCATGGGCCTGCATTCCATCGGCCCGCCCCCGATCCTGGACCTGTTGCTGGGCAGACCAATGTGCCTCCGTGTCCTGTGTTGCCTGAAGCGGGGCCTGGCGGTGTTGGGACTGCCGCGGAGCTCCAGTGCATCTGACCACTCCCATCTGCTCAGCAAATTAAAATCCACAATTGCCTTTCGAACCCCTCCCCATCTCTATAGGAGTTCCGCAAGGATCCATACTATCTCCCTCTCTCTTTAACCTCTTCATGGAATCCCTCACCCTCATTCTCAAACAAGCTGGGATTAACTATCCCCTCTACGCTGACGATACACAACTCTACCATAAGATAAAAACCCATGCCGACAACCTCCACCTCAACAACACCCTCATCAAAATTCAAGCCTGGTTCCACTCGAACTATCTCAAACTTAACCCAAAAAAACCCTGAAATTATTCTTTTCTCCCCAAAAAACAACCAGCTCTCCATTCAAAAGTGGATCACAGACCTTAACGCCCTTAACTGCTCCTTGTCCCTAGCCACCTCAGTCAAATCCTTAGGCATCTCCCTTGACAACCGCCTAACTCTCAACGTACACATCAACAACTCTGCCAAAGGAGCCCTCTTTACCCTCCTTAACCTTAAGAAAATTAAGCCCTTCATCCCAATTGATGACTTTAAACTGGCAGTCCAATCTCTTACTCTATCATGCATTGATTACGGCAATGCCATCCTCACCGGAATTCCTAAAACCCACCTGGCACCTCTTAAATCAGTGCTCAACCTCGCGGCTAGGCTTATCACGGACTGCAAACGATTTGACCACATCTCTCCCGCCCTCAAATGGCTCCCCATTGAAGGTAGATCCACATATAAAACCGCCTGCATTACGCACAAAATCCTCCACCAAAACACACCGACATACCTCTCCAACAAACTGACCAAAGCAGGCTGCACGCGATCACTGAAAAGCTCCAACACCCTCCTACTTATCCCCCCTTCAGAAAAATAATTCCACTCAGTCACGCTCCTTTTCAGGCATGCCCCACTTATTTGGAATGCCCTCCCAAAAGACCTCCGTTGTAACCAGTTCTACCCCAGCTTCAAAAAAGAACTCAAACTTCTTCTCCTTAATAAATACTGGGGCTTCTAATCTCTCCCTAGTAGCCTCGCCCCTCTGCATCACCACACCTAGCTGCTCCGCATATGGCTAATGACCACCCGCCTACCCAACCCCCTTTCCTTCAATCTGATCACCTTACCTCCCCTCCTTATGACCCTCAGTTTTTTCTTGCATGTTTTTGCATACTTAGGTGAAGCTTCCCACCAAGCTGTGACCGCTATATTGTATTTCTCATAGTGTCTAGCAATTGTTTTTACTTTTTCATCTAGTTGTCATGTATCCTATGTGGACTTACTCTTTTATTAATCCATCGTCTGTGCTTATACACACTGTACCTGCATTGAAACACCTTGTAAAGTGCTCTGATACTCCTGGGTCCAGGCAGCGCTATATAAAACCTCTTAAATCAGCAGAGACCCCCAGGCTCGTGGGAAGCCAAAAGAGAGGCGAGAACCGGTCTGGTGGAGAATGGCGTTGAGTGACTATGCGGGAAACAAGACTGGCTATAGGAGGCGTCACCTGTGCAAAGGCTCTGAACAGGGAGCAGCGAGGAATGGACTTCACTCCAGTAGCCTTGCTGTTGGTGGGGGGGGCCCTAGAGTGGGGAGGGGGGACAACGAAATATAGATGACAATGGGAAGAGATATTTTAACTAAGGCACTATGCAATTAAACAAAACTTAATAGTTACAATGTGCTGGAAACGCAGGCGAGAATGGGTCAGATGAGAGACTCCAGCCTACTTTAGCATTAAGCATGTTCTATAGGGCGAAAAGCTCCCTGCAGGTTGGGGAAGAGGGTAGTTCAAGCAGGGAAGCAGGGTGGGGGGTGCAAGTTAAAGGGATAGAAACCCATCAAGTGGGTGTGATTGTTACAGTAGTTGTTATTTTTATGCTCGGAGCTAATAAACACAGTAATACCGGAGGCACATGGATGAGAGCTGTCAGACACATGAAACAATTCCATGGAGGTGGACACAGGTGCTGAGGAGATGCACTTAACCAGCTGGGGGCGCGAGGGGTTGAGAGTTTTCACTCACCATAACATGACCAACTCTCCATGATGGCACTTTTGACGTGGAATATCAATGGTTTGGGTAGTAAGGTGAAGCGAACGCTGCTGCTCCACTGCCTTCGTAGGCATGGTCCTGGCGTGGTGCTGCTCCAGGAGAATCACTGAAATGCAATGGATAGATATGGGTACAAGTTGCACATGCACGCAGGGTATACCTCAGGCTCAAGGGGATTCTAATTAAGGCATCCGTTTCACTGATAGTGAATAGGTGTTGGCTCGACAAGCTCGGACAGTATGTAGCAATCACCAGCTCTTGGGAAGGGAAAACTCTGAACCTTTACTCTGTATACATTCCTCAGATTCTGCATAGTGATACCCTTACACTGCTGGGAAGCACCATACTTGAGTTGCCCATAGGCATGCCCATTCTTGTGGATGCCATGAATGCTGTCATGGACCCGCAGTTAGATAGACTGACCGAGGCAATGGGGACACTCTGAAGCAAACCACTACATGGATTTATAGCAGCGATGGGCATGATTGACCTGTGGCAGGCTCATAATACATCGAGTCAACAGTACACACATACCTGCGTGGCACATAAAAGCCAATCCAGACTAGAGTACATCTTCACATTCAAATCACAGGTGGGACAGTTTTGGGAGATCACACAAAAAGCGCTTGCTATATCCGACCACTCCCACAGTCACAGTGCAATTAAAGAGACCAACGAGAAACACTACACTGCCATGGCACGTCAGAAACAAGCAGTTCATGCAAAAGGTACAGATGCAAACTACACAATACTTTCAAGACAATGAGGGCTCGGTGGAATCGGCCTCCAATTTGTGAGAGGCTTACAAGGCAGTGATCAGAGGATACACCCAGGCACAAATAGGCAGTCATAGAAAAGAACAAAATAGAGAAGCTGAAAAACTTGAACTGTACAAGAGTCTAGCAAGTAAGGTTGCTCCCCATCTTTTAAATGTGAGTTAAGAGAAAAAGGGGAACTCCCCCTGGACCAACGCACAGCCACGATAGTGGTGATCCCCCAAAAAGGTAAATCGCTGGTCGAGTGTGGGTCGTATAGGTTGATACCCTTGCTAAACACAGAGGCATAGGTGCTGGTGAAGATACTAGCACAGTGGTCCATCTGGATCAGTCAGGGTTTATGCGTCATAGGGACACACGGCTCAAACTTCGAAGGCCATACTGGACCAAAAAGACACAAGATGAGGAGGAGGTACTCCTTTCATTGGATGCCCAAATGGCATTCGATAGTATTGAATGGCAATTCATATTTGCCATGTTATTAACACCATGGCTGCTGTGCATTTCCCCTCCTGTGCTGACATTTTATGAATCCTCATTGTTCATGACGAGCTCAGCTCGCCATCAGCACAGCTCAACTGTGCCTCATGACGAGCTGAGCTCGTCATGAGCATCGAAAGGGTTAAAAGGAGGGAATAGTTATTGGGCTTTTTCTAAGTCCAGCGGTCATGCCCTAGATGCAGTCAACGATGATATCCCCCGGGTTTCGCTGAACACCTGAACCACCTGCAGAACATATCTCCTTCATTATCTCTAATTGTTTTTTATCTGGCCTACTAGGGACAATGAGACAACTAGCAGGATTACAAACGCCTCCATCACCCTAGCACTTATTCCTCCTGGAGCAACTACGAAGTAACATACGTTTCTGTCACCCAACACAACAGTAATATCAAGCTGGCCTTAAACACTTTCTTCGCTCTACCCTCTTATAGCCAAATATAGGGTACTCTGACGGACACATTGTGCCTACCTGTTGTACTGTTTTGGCCCATAGGAACCTCTACCCTAACACCACTTAAAAGAATAACTAATTAAACGTCCAAGACATTCTACCGGGTGCTTTTTAACTTCACATCGACCCACGTACTCTCTTTCAACTTCGCATGGACCTAGGTGGCTGTTCACCCCGGCACAGTCTAATATAAGGGAGGCTGGCATACGCTATACCATTACTGTGCCAACATATTTATCACTGATTTCACCTTAACTAGGACTTATTATATACCCTTATATTACATTGAATTGTATATACACTTAGACAACCCACAGGGCAATACACACTCAGCGTACGTAGTTTTCTAGGGCCAACTACCTCTTAGCTGGGTTATGTTCTACACTCCAAGAAGGCCGCCTTGTTTTAAGCATTTAACGCATGCCTCTCAGCCTTCTTCGCTGTTGAGTAACGAGGCCGCTCCTCCACCACAGTCATTCCAACATGCATGAAAAGTACTTATACTCCGCGTCCGGAGCAGACTTCACCTTCCTGAAGAGCAGCGGTATGGGTAGGTCGAGAGACTGGTTCTGCATTGGGAACAGGTAAGCACCACTGTAGGTGTTTGTGTCATCTTCTTTTTTGTAGCGCTCGTACAGCATGGAATAGTGACTCCTTGTTTGCCCGCAAAAGCTACAAACGGTTTACGAGTATGGTAACGGGGTGTGTCTTGTTTTGTTCTTCCCCAGTGTATCCGCTGATACCGTGGTCCCCGCCCTACTGTTCACACAAGTCCGTACGGGCAGCAGGGAGTTGTTTTTTGACTGCCTCGAGACTGCACACATATTTAGCCACAGGAAACATTGACACTGCCCACTCCCCACGGTTCTTTGTTTGGGATACGATACGAGTGGGGTGCCACGAGGTTGAAAACACAACAGTCCCCCTTGTTTATAAACCAACATTTCATGACACTTTTTGAACCTTTGTGTGCGAGACAGTGCCTCCTCCCAGCGCATGTGTGCTTCAACCGTTGCAGACTTTACACATTCCTGCCTGCCTATCTCGTTGACTCAATGAATTTCGATTTTCCTATTTTCATAGTGACACCACTGTTTGGGTGTCTTTTATCCGTTGCATCAGATGAGGCCAGACTTCACACTAATTTCGGTGAGTCTTGCACACACTGGCGCATCAGCCTTGTGAATATCAGGTGGTCGCTGATCAATGGGTTACCCCTCTGATAAACAGTGCTTTTCAACTTTCTAATGAATATAATGCGCAAAACGTCTCATGACCTGTAGTATAAAAACTCAGGACTGCTGTGCCTTTTCACTGTTTGTTTTTATTACAGGTGATCTCTGTTCCCTAGGAGGCCATTCCCTAGGCGAATACCAGTGGTAGGTAGCATTGCACCCTTACCACACTTGTATGTAGATAGGTTGTTTTTCACAATTTGTTTGACTCACGGTCCTGAAGAATCACCACTGATCAATTATTGACATTTCTAAGGCGAGAAACATGTCGACCATCTGGGAGTAGAATAGGTATTTTGTCGCATAGATAACAAAACACACTACTGCTCCCTTAGTATTTTATTTAGGTAGGGTACCCGACAGAATAAAGTCTTCATGAGAAATCCCTAACCTATTTTAAACCACACCACACACATCTACACTTGACTAAGGCCCCTCACACCCACTACACCCATACGGCAAGGAACAAAAGATCTTCGATAAAGAGCCCCTGTAAGGGTGCCCGTTGGGCATTGCAGCGCCGGCCCAACGAGGAGCAGGCTCATGTTTTGAAGCATGACACCTACCTTGCTGGATGTGGAAGGGCACTACACTGCCACAGTATATGCCCCATGGACACCCTCATCTCTCAAAGACCAAATGTTGTGTGGTTGAAGAAGTTTGTCATCTTAGAAATGCTTTAAGTGGGTTTGATTGCTGGGTAACCTTTACTCCATTGGTTTGGGCATGCCTAGGAGTCATTCCCACATAATAGTCTGCCGGCATAAATGAGGCATCTGCAGGCACCCACTTCAGAACACTCCTAGACCTGAGGAAGAGCAGAAGAGGACAGGACCTCCTGTCTGTGATCTGAAAAAAGCCCTGAAGGACTGGATCTGCTCCGTCCTTTACTCTGGACAAAGAAGTAGACTTGTAGGGTAATACGGCTGACCTCCTGTTCAACCTACAAGGATACAGTACACTAAAAAGGCCTTTGCTGCAACTGTCCAGCTGACCAGTTGCATGGACTGGACTAGTCCTGGCTGTTGGTCCTTGACTGAGCCCATATGAGGCTCTAAGTGCTTCCCCTGAGGTCCTGGGAGAAGTGCACTCCTATTATGGAAGAAGACTAAAGTCAAAAGGTAAAATCTTTGACCAGCACGAACCTGGTTGGTGTATCCGACCTGACTTCCATCGTGGTCACCATCAATTTACGCCTAGGTCTTCCGCAACAATGGAGTATCATTCGCACCTTGTGATTCTTGGCACTATCTCTACTTAAAGCGTTACAGTTCATATCTCAGATTCCGCTTATTGGGTTTTGTCATTTTAGTGTTATTTTGTTCATTACATTTCACTTTATTTTTCTATTTCGCTTTTTTATTTTTTTGCATTTTGACTTTTACTGTTTTGGTTTCTGCATACATATTTTACATAGTACCCTAAGTTAAGCCTGCCTGTTCCGTGCCTTAGGTACCAGGGGGTTGACTCCAGATTACTTTTAATGGCGTTGAAAATTCACTCTGACAGGGGTTGTGTTTTTTCCTCTTTCACCACAAATAATAATTCCATTTCCTGCAGAAAGTAGCAGAGAGTTTTTAGAAATGATCTGCAAATAGGCAGTTGATAACCTACCAGGGTTGAAGCACTTGGAATATGGGACGAGTATCGTGCGGGACCAGAACCTCTAAATAATTCAGTATGGAGATGAACCAAGCATCACGCTTGAATGTCACAACTTTTTAAAACAAGGTAGTCAGGAAAGTGTGAGGAATATATTGCAGCTCTTTGCATTTTGAGAACCCCTAGCAAATCTGAGAACAGAGTGGATGTATGTAGCAGAGACGAGTTTGTGTTTAACTGATTCTCTAAGAAGTTGCATGAGAGATTACTGAGCTGCAGAACCCAACTCTCCCCGAGAAGTGAATATTCCTAAAAGCATAGAGCGCTCCACGCTTTCATCTAAGACACTGACCTCTGAGGAGGGCGCATCACCAGTGAGTCGCATTCTTGGGACTGCTCTGGGTTGTTCTGTGAACTCCAGAGAAATGGGAATTGAGCTGAGAAAGCTCATCATGGCAGTTGTTACAGGTGTGGGTTTAAGGCACACGTGGGAAGTAATGGGAAATGCCCGGATCAAGGACAATGTTGCAGTGTTGGGGCATTTTCAAGCAGTATGAGTGTATGCACTACTGTAAAAGTCGGCACAATTGATGTTCATGAGGAAGAATGTCTCCAGAGGGAATAACTTAGCTTTAGCAATTGATTCCATAGTTCGTTCCACCTTCCTGCGACAGGTAATGTGTCCCTTGTGTATGGTTCATGCTGGTACGGTGTTGTTAAATGAAAGGGCGGAATCAGGACTACCCATCAAGATTTTGTGTGATGTAGCCTTTGATAAAACTAGAGCCGTGAGAAACAGCTGACCAGCTCCAGTATAAATCCCAAAGCCTTAGGTGAGCAGGATATCGATATATACTGGATTACTTTGTTAGTCTGCTGGAATGATTGGGTAAAAAGATTCACTCAAAAAAGTGTGTATCTATCAATGGAAGGTAAGGGATGGAATGGCAGAATCAGACTAAGTTGGTTTCGCTATGAGGCCGGTGCCTGATAATCCAGCGGTGTTGAGTGACATGCCGGTATCGAATGCCAATGACATTAAGAATACTTTACTACATTCTCCTGTTGTTAACCGAGTGGGTCCAGTGAATGGGTTGAGCATTGTATCAAACTTAAAGCTCAGGCGGTACCTCTCATTCATAGAGTGCGCACTGTTTTTCTGAGGGTACGGAGTGAGCTTACTGCCCTTTTACATGATTTATGATGTCACCAATTCCTCTGAATGGTTTCACCAGTTCTTATTGTCCAGAAGAGGTCTGGGGGCATTCAAAGTTCACAGACCACAGCCCTTTGGTTTGAAAGCTTAATGGTGTCAGTAAGGCCCCTGTAAGGTTGCTAAGGTTGTTTTTAAAATTACAACTTTGACATCAAATTAGTGCACAGAGACAGAAACTACAGGGCTGGCTGCTTATCTAGAAAGCCATTTTTGGGTAGTTTGTGTGACGAGGATTTGGATGTTCATGAATGTTTGTGGTAGCAGTGTTAGACGCTGGCCATGATGCTGCTTGCGCTGACCCAGGAGTGGTGCAAGTTAACAAGGACTTCACAGATGGTCTCCCCTGGGACTGGTGCTTAAGTGCTGAGGTGTTTGTGTATGCTCAAGTGGCGGCAGAGCTAGCTGTGCCTCTGAGTATGGTTGTGAGACCCGATTCTTTTGTTCTACTTGGTAAACCGACACCGTAGTTGTTGAATATTCACCCAGTGTGAGTGGTGAGATCCGCATTGCTGGTCTGCCTGAAGTTATGATGCTGCTGATAGTAGCGGGTCTGCTAAAAGCGATGGCGTGACTGGTGGAACTATAAAACCAAATAAGAGAAAGTTATCTTCCGACACTAGTCTTCGTGACTGAGACCAGTAACACTGAAGACTCTGAGACTCACAGCAGTAATTTCTCCTTTCAGAGCGTTATTGCTGCAGATGGAGTGAAGCCCAGAAGTAAGCACATTACTAAGGTACCAACAAAGTTTAATCTTTTTCATTTGTATTAACTGTTTCTCTTTTGCAGCATTTGGAAATGCATTTTCTAGCTTTGTTGCTTTTTGGTTCGTTTTTTATTGTAGGCTGTTACCTTTGGTTTAAAGGGAATGATGTTGTAGTGTGTGACCTTAATGCTGCAGTTTGCATTTCATTACCATCATTTGCTTACCCTGGAGAATCTCCAGGGTGTAGGAGTTTTGCTGTTCCAGAGTTCTTTCTTCAGCTTCTGGGCAGTTGTCACTCTGTGGCGATCAGTGGTTCTGTTTCTCTTCTCTTCTTGTAGTAGCTCCTATCAGAGCTTCATCCTCCCGCCAACGATAATAAGATGCCAGGCATCGCCCAGCACACCACACAGCCAATGATGGGCTACGTCAATCTGTCATTCTTCTAGTCAGCTCCTGTTAGTACTGGCCCCTGGGACCTGTTATCATTCTAGCCAACTTGAGTCTTTAGTAGCACCTTGGGACTAGTGATCATACTAACCAGCTTCAGTCAGTATTGGCCGACTGAGACCGATTATCCTGCTACGTAACTCCAGTCAGTAGTGACCCCTGCACCCTAAATCCTGCAAATATTCAAAACCAGAGGTCAACTCTACAGCCAACCAGTTCCAGTCAATATTGACATGTATTGTTACCCTGCTTCTCATGAATACCAGAGGCCAGCGTTGTTGCTAGCCAGCTCCAGTCACCAGTGCCCGTCACATATTATCCTCAATAGGATCAGTGCCCAAGGCCTGTGCAGATGCTAACCTGCTCTAGTCAGCAGTGACTTACCAGGCCTGTTATTCTACATTTAATCAGCAAGGCTTCGGCCCTAAATACACTCAGCCCCACATCCTTACCGTAAAATAGCAATGTAATTTATTTACTTACATCATACGGTAGGTACCGCACTATATCACACGATCCCAAAAAAAAGGAAAAGAAAAAATTACCTAACCATTCAGCACTCCACCTTGTCAAAAATGACCAAATCACACCAAGCACTACAGCCTACCACATCACATGGCACACTCAGCCACAACATGACAAGATACCACGGCCGGGATTTGGGGGCCATTAATCCTCTCTTCGAGGCATGTGTGCTGTAGATGCACATGCTTTGCATACTCCTGCCATCTTGTGTTGGGTCCGGATATTTGCAAGTTGTTTTTTTTGAAGAAGTCTTTCCAGTCACGAAGTAAGAGGACTCCTCCTTTCGGTGATAGTGCTCATGGGCATCGACTCCATTGTTAGATTGTTTTTTTACGCCAAACGGGTTGGGATGCGTATTTCTGCGCTCCGAAACTGCTCTTCGGGTTCCCCTCAGTGCGCAGTCCACCTTACCCTCAACGGTATTGTTTCAGTACGCGTTTCCGTGTTTTCCGCGTTTCAAATCGATTGACAAACTCTCCATTTTTGATAGAAAACCTTGTGGGCAACCGTCGGGCTTTGCTGCGTAGGGCCAGCCATCTGCAAATGGAACGGACTCCATTCCATTTCTGTCCTGGGTGCCACGCCAAGTACCCTCGCACCGACCTACATCAAGTTTGTAACTTGTGCCTCTCTCCGCAGCACAAGGAGGAAGACTACGACGCTTCTAAGTCATTTCGGTCCAAGAGGACTCTACCCGATCATCAGACTCGATGACGAGAGAGGAAGCGTCAAAGCATTCAACACACTCTGGATATCTTCAGGGAAGAATCTGAGCAAGACGAGATAGAAGCGTCCGCCGTAGAAGAAGAGGCCCATCTCTATGCCAGAGCACAATCGGGGCATGCTGGGGCAGCCATGTGATTGCAATTCTACGTAATGCCAGTACCATAGGCGACTGCCCAAATGTATAGGTTATCTTGCGCCCTTCTGACATCTAAAGAGGCCTAATAAACAGCATTTGGGTGTCAGTTCAATACTTAGTTGTGTGGCATGCACCATTTCTTCGACAGCTAGTTGCCAGAAGGAGTGCATTGCATCACAGGACCATGGTTAATGTAATAAATCAGCCCCCACAATGTTGCAGCGCAAGAATATATCTGGGCAAGACCCGACCATTCGATGAAGGTCTTGTGGCGTTAAGTAGGTTCTTAGCAGAAAATTATAATGTATCAGTCGAAAATGGGCATTACTAGAAACCATGCGTATTAGTTCACAGGCCCACTGCCAGTCTTTACCTTCCATTGGAATGTCAAAGTCTAAATCCCAGGCCTCTCGGGCCCGTGTGTAGTGCCTACTCTATCTGATCGCATTGTTCTGTAAAGATGCATAATTAGGTGTCTACACGCTCCATAGGCTAGCAGTATCGCAAGGGTTTGAGTATGCGGCAGAGCTGTCGGATAGCATGGCCAGGTGTGCTTAGTTGTGTCTGAGATTGGAGAAACCTCTTGTTGAACCTTAGCAGATATAGTGGACTATGTGCTTGACTTTTGCTCCAGTATGTATGAGTACGTTAAAATAGTAAGCAAAAACATTGAGGACAGCCTAGCTGCAGAAGCTCTGGTGATGCCAAAAGGCTGCTATGGTTGAGTTCCAGCCAGGGCAGATGGTGTGGGTTTTGGGTCCTGTGGCTCCTAGGGCTCTGCAAGGTAAGTGGAGTGGACCCTACCCTATCCTGGAAAGAAAAGGAGCGGTCATCTACCTGGTAGACCCTGGCTCTGACAGGAATCATAAGAGGCCGTCCACCTCAACCGCCTTACACCCTACTATGACATGGCAGATGTGACCATGCTCATGGTTACAGATGAGGATCGGGAAGCAAAGAGTGAACCTGCCCCTGGCCTGTCCGACAATCCAAAAGATGGGTCAGTGGAAGGTGTGGTCTTGTCAGACACCCTACCTGCCCATCAGGAGACTGATTGCAGGCAAGTCCTAAATCAGTTTGCTGAGCTCTTCTTTTTGACCTCTCGCCAGACTCGCTGGTGTATCCATGCTGTAGATGCTGATGAAAGACTACCTGTCGAGAATAAAACATACAGACCGACTGAACATGTGAAAGAGAGCATCAAAGCTGAAGTAAGCATGATGCTGGAATTGGGAGTTCTAAAGCCTTCTGAGAGCCCCTGGACCTGCCCAGTAGTCTTAATCCCCAAGCCTCATAGCCAGGATGGTAAGAAAGAAATGAGGTTTGTGTGGACATTTGGGGCGTGAATGCTGTGACCAAAAGCGAATACCAAACTCCATGGGCAGATGAACTTATTGACAAGTTGGGAGCAGCCAAGTATCGGAGTATGTTTGATCTCACATCAGAGTACTGGCAGAGAGGACTGACGACTCCAGGAACAAAATAAATATCTGCATTTTCAACCCCAGATGGGTATTATCAGTTCACTGTAATCCCCTTTGGTTTGCAAAATGCACCTGCCACTTTTCAAAGGTTGGTGAACTAACCCTTGCTGGATTGGAATCCTTGAGTGCAGCATTTCTACACACTATTGCTGTCTTTAGCTCCACCTGGCAGGATCACCTGATCCACCTTAGGAAAGTACTGGAGGCTCTGAGAAGTGCAGGCCTCATTATTAAGGCATGCAAGTGCCAGATAGGGCAGGGAAAGGTTGCATACTTGGGTCACCTTGTGAGTGGAGGCCAGGTTCAACCCTTACAACCCAAGATCTAGCCCATTCTGGACTGGGTGGCTCCAACTACCCAGACTCAAGTGAGGGCCTTCCTTGGCTTCCCTGGTACTATAGGAGGTTTGTGAGGGATTATGGCACCATTGTGGCACCCCTCACAGAACTGACTTCCAAAAGAATGCCACAAATAGTGAACTGGACTGTGAGCTGTCTAAAGGCTCTTGACACGCTGAAGGAAGCAATGTGCTCTGCAGCGGTTCTGAAAGCTGCAGATTATGTCAAGCAATTCATTGTGCAGACTGATGCCTCGGAACATGGTATAGGAGCAGTGCTATCCCAAAAACATGAGCACAGTCAAGATCAGCCAGTGGCTTTCATCGGTAGAAGGCTAATCCCCAGGGAGCGGCATTGAACTGCCATTTAGATGGACGCCTTTGCTGTGGTTTGGTCCCTTGGGAAGTTTAGGTCAAACCTGTTTGGCTCTCACTTCCTAGTTCAAACCGACCACAGGCCTCTCCAATGGTTAATACAAATGAAAGGTGGAAATCCCAAACGGCTAAAGTAGTCCATCACCCTACAGGGAATAGACTTTGAAGTGAAACGGAGACCTGGGACTGCCAATGCAGATGGACTTTCCAGGTTGTCCCATTTAGACAATGTTTAATGTTATGTTAAAAATACTTCTAAAGTGCGCACACACCACAAGGTTTCATGGCGCTGCGGACAAGGGAGTCCTGCCGCTAAGTGATTCATTCATAAGCCTGGCGAAAGAGCCAGCTCTTCAAGAGTTTCCAAAATTGAGGATATGATATCATCTATCTAAAGTCCTGAGGGAGAGAATTCCAAAATTGAGGGGCCAGGACCGCAAATCTTAGTCCCCCCAATTTCTAGCGTTTAAAGGACGGAGTAGCGAGGGGATTCAAATGGGAAGGCCTAAGATCCTGAATGTGGATATATCTCTGGACCCGAGTAGATACAGACACTGGGCAGTTGCCATGGAGCGCTTTAAAGAGGAGGCATCCCAACTTGAATGCACTGCGTTCGACTACCAGAAGCCAATGTAACTTTTTTATAAGAGGGTGACATACTGCATTCTTGGCTGGCGATAGATGAATCTAGCAGCCTGGTTTGGCACTAGTTGCAGTCTTTTAGATGGATTTGCCGGTAATCCAAAGTAAAGAGTTAGTGTAGTCAATGTGAGAGATGACTAAGGCTAAAGCAACTTGGGTGAGAGCTTCAATAGTGAGAAATCTACTATTCTCCAGTAATGGGGTATCTTTCATAGATTCACATGCTTGAATCATTCCCCGTCGTTGAAGTGGGATTCCCACGGTACATAGAATAGCAATATAGCAATAGCATACCGAAAGCATAGCTAAAAGAGCAATAGGAAGTATTGTAACATGGACGTTAATAGGAAAAAAACGTGTCTCTTTAATAACTTGTCCAAGTCATTAGATATGGTACAAACTCCAGCCAATCAGGCGACAGCACCCTCTGGAACCTTCTCCTCAGAGGCTCAGGCTCTCAGATCTTCTACCACACATCGTGTGTAGGGAGTCTCCCTGAGCGCTGCTCAGTACCTCTACCTTTTCTCTTCAGAAACCCGTCTTCACTGCTTTGTCTACTAGAAAGAGGTCACTCATCAGACACTGTGAGTCTTGTGTGAAACTCTGGCTTCATTCCAAAGACCCCCACAAAAAATGTATCTACTTCCTCCACCCTGAACATCAGGTGAGAGATTGTAAAATCTGCAGGACTTTTCCTCAAAAGACTTTAAGAGACAGAGAGGGAAGTCTACTTCTGTGGTTACAGAAACTCAAGACCAAAGATAATCCCTTATCAGATTTTGAGAGGGATTCCTCTCTCAAGACTGTCATCTCTAAGAAGAGGGCTAGTGAGGCGGAGACAGTATCTGCTAAGGCTAAGGTGCTCAAGAAAGACCACACCTCTACTCATGAAGGCCAGACTTCTTCCTCAAAAAGGGCTCCTGCTCCGTCTAAGGGACTACCTATGCCCTCTACGCCTCCGAGAACTGCCTCTAAGTCTCAGGCGTCTAAGTCTCTTCCTGAGTCAAATTTGCCTAAAAAATGGGTTCCTCGTCGACGAAGACTTCCGTCACCACTGCTACAACGACGACTTCCACCTTCTCTTCTTCTCAACCTACAATGATTATTTAATTTGCGTCCTCTCCGTCGATGTTTGTCATGCTTGTCTGCCACCTCCCTCACTTCGTCGTCGATGAAAAAGAGTACTGTCTCCGGTCGGTCGTCGTTGGATGCCTCCTCGCCGACGGGACGGTCGATGGCTCTCAAGGCTCTACCTGCTTCGTCGACAGATGCCTCGTCGAAGGTTGCCTCGTCATTGATGGGTGCCAAGTCGGCAGCTCTGGCTGCTGCACCACATCCTCTCCCCATAGCAAGTACATAGGCTGGACACTCGTCATTATGAGTTCCCCAGCTCCATGATGGCTTCACTGAAATATGTGATGTTTGGCACCAAGCATCTCATCATAATAAACTTGCACCGATTCCAGTGTAGATTTTTATTAAAAATTGCAAAACAGAGGGCCCCTTAGCGGGGTCCCCTGAAACCTACCAATCCTTGGTGTGGTCATTGACTGGCCTGAGCCAGCCTGCTACCACCAGAGTGTGTTCTGACCTCAGGGGAGAGTGCCTGTGCACTCTGAGGCTGAGAACAATGCCTTTCCTGGGTGGAGGTGTTTATGTCTCCCCTGGACAGGAAGAGCCATCCGTGGTGGGGAGCTTCAAAGGTCTTGCCTCCTTTGTAATGCAACCCCAGCCTCTCCTGTTCGAAGGAGCTGGTCTCCATCCTGTCCTCACCCCCTTTTTGGCAGCAGGACAGGTGGGAAACCTTTGATAGAAGAGGAGATGTGCCCCCCTCTGCCAACACTAGCCTTCAGGTGCTGGAGGCTAGGTCAAGTACACTTTTCAGTGCCCTCCATCTTGAAGATGATGGGACTTATCCAGTTAGGGCTAAGACTGTGTCCTCCTCTCACAGAAGGTGGGCATGTTAGAGGGCATAGACACCCCAGGCAAAGGGCCCATTGGACACTACCTGTCACTCCCTTGTAACGCGGTTAAATCTAGTTTTCAGGCAGCATCCCCAGTCTCTCAACTTCAGTTCCTGATGAACTAAGAAGAGCCGGGCACTACCGATGTGCACCAGCAGAGGAGATTGCAGAAAACTACTGTACACAGGTGTTCCAGGACCTTTTGTCTAAAGTAAAATCTGTATCCCCTATGGACTGCTGCCCACCACATGTCCTAAAAGAAGCCTTCACCGGCCTCCCAGGACCAGCCCTCTCTCTTCTGAATGAGTCCCCATTCTAGAGTTGGGTCCCTAAGGCCTTTAAAGATGCAATTGTGGTTCCCCTTCTGAAGAAACCAGGGGCAGACCCCCAGATCCTGTTGAATTACCGCCCAATCTCTTTGCTCCTGTACCTGGCAAAGGTACTGGAGGCTCATGTGGTGAAGTGCCTGTCCAATTTTATTGAACAGTCCAACTATATCGACTCACACCAAGCTGGTTTTTGGCCTGCCCACTCAACGGAGACCGTAATACTGGCGGTATAGGACTCCCTGCGAGAGAGGGCTGACAGGGGTACTCCTCAGGCCCCGGTGCTGTTGGATCTCTCTGTCGCCTTTGACACGGTCAACCATGGGATCTTGGTGGACCGTGTCAAGGAGGCTGGCATTCAGAGCTCAGCCCTTAGTTAGATTAGCTCCTTTCTAGAGGATCGCTCCCAGTCAGTCTAGAGCGAGAGTCCACCATGAGCTGACCTCGTCAGGACTCCTCAACGTTACCTGCAGCCTCTGCAAGGAGACCCCTCAACCTTGACGTGCTCTGGTATGCCTTTTCTGACACCAAAAGGCACCCTTGCAACCATCCGTCCTGGGCTTTGGTGAAGAGGACAAAGGGTGTTGCTACGTTCCCGAGAATCGAAACTTACCATTACAGCTTTTGGTTTCCTTCAACCGGCCTCCTGGCCTGAGCCTTCATACCTTTTCCAATTTGGCCTGTCTTTGATGCTGTGTTGGCATCTTGCACCCTGTGTCCCTGTGCCGCTGGCGGTGTGGTGTAGTCATGGTGCTGCCTTTGGGCCATGTCCAGTGTTGGCCTCAACCCCCAGAGACTAGTTCCCCCAAGCCGCTGTTACTTACCTGTAAGCAGCCTCTGTCTGATTGCCCCAGTCCCCCTTAACTTGGATTGGGTTTTCAACCTTGAACTTGCACCTGCACCCCGGCGCCCAGGTGCCGCTGGTGGTGCACTGTGGGTTCTGAACTGAACCTTGTCCAATACTAACCTTAACTTCCGAAGAATAGTCTTGTAAGTAGATGTTCCCTGTACGTATGTTGAATGTTTTCTTCACCCCATAGGTTAACATTACAAAGTCTTTTTCTTTACCTGTTGATGTATGGGACCGTTTATGGAGTAAATTGTTTAAGATTTCAGTTGCTGCTCGTATTACACAATCGTTATTTTTTATCTACCATAGAGTTGTTATTACTCCTGTGAGTATTGCTAAATTTTCTCCATGCTCCGGTGATCTTTGTTGGTCCTGTGCTTTGCAAGCTGGTACACTCAAACATCAACTGTTTGATTGCCCCTCAGTTTTACCCTTTTGGAAATCTGTTTGGAGTATTTGCATGCGCATGTTTCATTTTTCTGTTCCATTATCGTTTGCTACTGTATTTTTAGGATCTGACTCCGATGACCTTGATATTGTTCCATCAAGTGCAAAATTACTTGACTTGTTTATTGCTCTTGCTCTCAAAGTTATTCTGTCTTGTTGGAAAGATAACTCCAAACTGTCTGTTCACACGTGGTGGAATTTCTTATGTGATGAACATCGAATTGCTATTGCCTCCTTTTCTTCTTCTGTACCCTTGAAAATTAAATCTGATCTTCTCTGGCTTCCCCTATTTATCTTCTCTTTCCTCCGTCTAATTATTATACCCTCTTCTCTTCTTCTCTTTCTTTCTCCCTTTCCCTTCTCCTCTCTTCCTACTTCTATCTTTCTTTTCTAGCTTTCTTTTCTAACTTCCTTTCTCCCCTCCCCCCTCTTACTCCTAATTGATTTAATATTCATAGTCATTCCATATCATCTTTATTACTTTATTTGACTGATATATATGACTTGTTATCATTATCTTGTATGTTCTTAAAACAAAATAAAAATTTCTTAAAATGAAAAAAAAAATAAACATTACAAAGTCTGGAAAATGCACTAATTGTCCACTTTTTATATTGAACAGAATTTCTATTGCAAAACGTATTTACTCAAGATGAAATTCTGTGGTTCCGCAAAATAAATCTAACCAAGTGTCATTTTATAAATTGGTCTCAGATTTATTCATTGAGTGTGTGTCATTTATTACCACTGTGTGTACAACAGTGTGTGTCATTTATTGCCACTGTGTGTACAACAAATGCTTAAAACAATCCCTCATATACGTCTAACTGCTCCCCCACCCTACCACAAAAGAGCATTAGTATTATCTACTTTAGCCTCTGTTTACCTCTGGGGATCCGCTGGACTCTCTGCACACTATACCTCTTTTTGGCATAGTATAGTGAGAGCCGGCTCCCCACGCTCAAGTACTCACACACACTCAGACATAGACAGACAGACACACACACACTCTCTCTCACACACATTCTCACACAAAGCGCTGTTTCACTACCTGGGTGTGTGTTGTGCAGAGGAGGATCCACGGAGCAGCCTGCTCGTTATCCCTAAGGATACCGCCGCTTCCCGCCACTGCTCGCCGCACCTGCTCCGCGGGTGCCGCTTCGCGGGGAGCTGCGAGGGGCTGACGCTGCTTGGGCGTCCAGAGTTGCTGAGTTGCTGGGAGGAAGATCCCTGAACCATCAAGGGTGTGTGCGAACAGGGACTCTCAAGACCAGGAGTCCCTGCGCTGACCAGGTGTTCTCGGCCGCGCCCCCAGGGAGACACGCTCCCCACCTGTCCAGGATCAAAAGGCGGGAGCACTCGGTCCTCGTTGGGACACAAAACGCTGTTTCACTGCCTGGGAGTGTGTTGTGCAGAGGAGGATCCACGGAGCAGCCTGCCCTTTATCCCCAAGGATACCGCCGCTTCCCGCCACTGCTCGCTGCACCCGCTCCGCGAGTGCCGCTTCGCGGGGAGGTGCGAGGGGCTGACGCTGCTTGGGCGGCCAGAGTTGCTGAGTTGCTGGGAGGAAGATCCCTGAACCATCAAGGGTGTGCGCGAGCAGGGACTCTCAAGACCAGGAGTCCCTGCGCTGACCAGGTGTTCTCGGCCGCGCCCCCAGGGAGACACGCCCCCCGCCCGTCCAGGATCAAAAGGCGGGAGCACTCGGTCCTCGTTGGGACACAAAACGCTGTTTCACTGCCTGGGTGTGTGTTGTGCACAGGAGGATCCACGGAGCAGCCTGCCCTTTATCCCCAAGGATACCGCCGCTTCCCGCCACTGCTCGCCGCACCCGCTGAGCGAGTGCCGCTTCGCGGGGAGCTGCGAGGGGCTGACGCTGCTTGGGCGGCCAGAGTTGCTGAGTTGCTGGGAGGAAGATCCCTGAACCATCAAGGGCGTGCGCGAGCAGGGACTCTCAAGACCAGGAGTCCCTGCGCTGACCAGGTGTTCTCAGCTGCGCCCCCAGGGAGACACGCCCCCCAACCGCAACGCCCCCTATATAACGGCTCACCTGACGCTTAGCGGGACGCCGAGCGAAGCCCGGGCAAAGGGCGGGCAGTCTGTGGCAGTCAGGGGCTGCCAGAGGCTGGGCTGGGCCACCCCCCTGTCATCTGCTATCTTGGGTCCTAAAGTTAGTTGAATCTTGGCTGAGGGACAAGCTGCCTTAATGTCTACCCGTTCAGGGAAAATATTGAGGGGTGGGGGAGAGGGGGCTGTAGGGAACACCACGATAGGTACAATGGATAAATTCATCACCAGAGTAGCAGCAGTTATAGAAAAAGAGATTGTGATGACGGAGCGTCGCCTCTCACAAGAATTCTTTCCGGCTAGACGCTCCTCGTTAGGAGCAGTGGCGCAGGCCCTGTCTCCTACTCCTATCCTTGCTCCCTCCCCTCTCCTTTTGAATGTGTCTGAGCAGCCACGGCTTGCTGCAATAAGGGCTAGCATTGATAGGTTGGAAAGTTTGGCAGTACAATCATTACCCCCTAGTGACAGTCCTGCAGTCCCGGGACCATGTTCCGTTGTTCTGCCATGCCCTTCTACCGGCCAGGACTGCCACTCACCCCTTCAAGACCCCCCTGTGGTCCCGAACCTGTCGTGCTTGGCCCATGATTCCTTGGTTTGCATCAAAAGGAAAAGGGCTACGAGCACTCGGAAGGGCAGCTTCACTACTCTGCACAAGCGCCCGAGGAAGCATGCGCCAAGAGGCTCAGGTTCCGCAATAAGCAACGGTCCTGCCTCATCGAACCCCGAACTGGTAGGAGGAAATGTCCCCCTGGTAGCTCTGGCTGAGGCTGTGCAGGCACACCCTATCCCCACTGCCGTACCAGCAACTTCACAAGATCCGCCTTCCATTAAGCTACTTGAGAATCTGGTCAAATCCTTACTAGTCCCGCTCATTGATCAAGTTAAGGGTCTGGGGGAAAGGTTAGACAGGTTCGAGCAGTCTACCCTAGATAACTTTTTTTCAACGAAAACCCTTATTAAACTCTAGTCCAGAGCCAGAGAGGACAGTATGGGTGGGAATGATGGAAAGCGGGCACCCGTGGGCTAAATTCAGGCTACACCTCCGTTAATGACTACACCCACTGCCGTAGTATGTAAGGACTCAACTTCTGTTTCTGTGGTCCCTGCTACTGTTAAATCGGAAACTATTATTCACACTGCTCAGGTTCACTTAAGCACCCCCAAGTTACCAAAAAATGCGACTACTAAACCAGGCCATGCTAAGCTGCCAGTGGGTGGGGACTCGTCTAAGTCTAAACGACCGGTTCAAGCAACAGTTGATGGCAGGGGAGTTGGCCCAGCTGCCAACGCAAAAACAGCAACGAGCCACTTCGGAGTTGCTTCCTCAGCGGACATACCGCATAAAGCGGCTCCTAAATGCCCGCCAGTAAATCTCCCCCCAGAGTGCCACCCATATGTTGCTGTCCTTATTAATGTCCTCCCTCTGAAGGATGCCCAGTTTGAAACCCATCAGGCCTTAAAGAATAAAACTTTGCACTGGTTAAAAGCCAACAAACCACTACCCAGGGGTCTGGATGGTTTAATTCTTGGAGTGCGTAGGGTAGGCTGGGTAGGACAGGGCAAGAAACTATTAGAAGGCGATTGTGTGGTAGTCAACTTCAGAGACACCAGAGTTGCCCACACAATCTGCAATCTCAATCAGGTTTCCGGTGGTCCAGGCATCGATGTGGTGGATCTATCATATTTCTACCCGCGGCCTGTTATGAATCACTTCGGCCCATCCTATGCGGAAACCTGTCACAGCAACACTGGTTGCCTACAGTACCCTGTGGCACCTCAGTTCCAGCCACATGCAGTATGGCCAAGGTCGAGATGGGGTCCTATGGGGTATTGACTTGCTGATTCTTTTGGGGCGGCTCGGGGGGATCATATATCTGGTGGGGTTGTGCATCCCACCCTAATGCTGAACAGCCCATCGACTCCAATAGCAAAGCATATAGCCCCAACTATCAGCAGGGAATCAGGTGGGGGGCAGGGCAATAACGGAGAGGACAGTGGTCCCCTCATTCCGGTCGAGGCAGACATAGGCGGCGATGTCGCGTCCGGTAGAGTTGCAGCTGTGACGGACCCACCATTTAGGGTTTTCAGCTGGAATGTGGCTGGAATAGACAGGAAGCTGGCTTTGCCCGACTGGAACGCCCTTGTAGAGGAGTATTCCATCTGTATGTTCCAGGAGACATGGAGTAGGGAGCCCACCCACAAGGCGGGTTACTCTTCCCATTCCATACCTGCCGTCTACCCGGAATCAGGTAGGGGACGTCCCTTAGGGAGGCCTCCTTATTTGGGTGGCCTCTTCCCTTAACTGCAGGGTGGAGGAGCATCAAACTAACTGCCCGGATCTCCTCAACATCACCTTAAAAAATGCCAGGGGTTGTGTTATTCTAAACATCTATAACATCTACGCTCGGGGCACCAAGGGAGGTAGACAGTCGCCCACAATTGCTCTCCTAGAGGGCCTACTTAGGTCCTCCCATATAAACTATGTACCCTGGTTGCGGGGGACTTAAACTGCACGTTCGAGCCCTTGGGCTCGGACGACACTCTGGAACAGGAGGAAGAAGATCAAAGGTGGGGGATACCGGCTCTAGAGCTAACCCCAATTAAGAGGTGGTCGGAAGTGGCACTCCAGATTAACACTCTCAATATGGAGTTCGACCTGAGGGCCCTTAATGGGAGGACACGCTCTGATAAGGCGGGAGCCCATACGTACAATAGGCCCAACCACACGTCAAGAATCGATTACATTTTGCTTGACGTCCACCTATGGAGCTCGGTGAGGGATATGGAAATTATCACGTCCGTTGAGAGCGACCATAATTTGCTCTCCCTCCCTTTGACTCCCTGGTGGTTGGGGGGTAAAGGGGGCCCGTTACATTGCACTACTGTACCCGGGGAAACATTTGTTTAGAACTGCGGCAGACGGCTGAAGTGGGCTAAGCTCACCCTTTCGGCTGAGAAGGTTGCTACCATAACGCAACTCCTAGCCACAGTCCTAAACAACTTGGATTCTCTGGAGGGAGGGCCAGCGGAGGTGTCTGGGTCGTTCTGTGATCTGACCTTGGCCTTAAGCAACTTGTTTATTGTCCAATCCAGACACATTGGGGCTAAGACACGCCCAGGGAAAAGAAAGGGTTGGTACAACCATAAATGCAGGGTTCTAAGACAGTGCTTGGGGAAGCTGTGAAATCCAAGTTCCAAATAAGGACTAGGGAGGCTAGGAAGCTTTATTTCCATAGCATGAAAACCGCAAAAAAGGAGTGGGAGGACAACTTTTGGGGGGACCTCCTGGCTGCCAGTCGAGGGAAGGATGCTAAGGGATTTTGGAACTTGGTGGCTCTAGGAACCGACCTGACGACACTCTGAGGACCTGTACGATCCCAGCCCAGATGTGGTTTAACCATTTCAGGGCCCTATACTCAGCGGTAGAAGGGTCCCTTAATGAGCCATTTTCCCTTCCCCCACTGACAACAGATAGAGCCATCGACCCCTTTACTGTACGGGAGGTCATGAATGTAATTAAGTCCCTGGTACCTCTGAAAGCAGCTGGCCCCGATGGGCTTCCCGGGGACCTACTCCGAGCATACCCGAGTGAATGGGGCAAACTGGTTTCTGCTCTTCTGAATGCCATCTTAGAGGGAGGTCCTGTCCCTGAGTCTTGGAAAGGGGCAGAGGTTGTTCCAATTTTCAAAAAGGGCTGACGGGATCAACCGGGGAACTATAGGCCGATAAGCCTGATTGACTCAACTCAAAAGGTGGTGGGGAAGGCGATCCTGGGGAGGATTCTTTATTGGGTGGATGAAAACCACATCTTGTCCGACTTTCAGGCTGGCTTTCGTTCGGGTACCGGAACCATCGAACAAGTGTTCAGACTGATGCTCCTACATTGGAAGGTGGTGGAGCTGGGCAAAGGCAGTCTTTACCTGGCCTTTATTGACTTGAAGACTGCCTTTGACCTGGTTCCTAGGGAGGAACTTTGGAGGGTTCTGCAGGGTCTTGGGTTGCCCCCCTATATTCTGTTACTCCTGATCAAACTGCATACTGACAATTACGCACAGGTGCGATGGGGCCAGAATGGGGAAAAGACTGATAGGATCCCGGTTTGCAGGGGCGTCCGACAGGGATGTGTACTAGCTCCCACACTATTTTCCTTGTATGTAAATGGTGTGGTAGAGCACCTGCTTAAAGAACCAGCAGACGCACCCTCCCTGGGGGGCTTACGGATTCCTACCCTGTTGTTTGCAGACAACACCCTCCTCATTTCCAAGACTCCCCAGGGTCTTCAGAAGAAGCTTTTGATCCGTTTCCAGGAATTTTGTTCAACAAGGGGTCTGGTGATCAATGTGGACAAAACTAAATACTTGATCATGCACCCACCACGGAAACTTGGTCGCCCTCCAGTCCTGAACTCTGTCCCTCTTGAGAGAGTCTCCGAATTTGACTATTTGGGAATTTGCATGAGTGATGCCATGAGCTGGACACCCCATATTAACAAAATGGTCCTCAGTCATAAAAGGGTTGGGGGAGCATTGTTAAGGGAGTATCGTAACTCATCCAAGCAGTTTGTATCACCTGCAATTGACATCTACAAAGCCAGAGCAGTCACAGCATCGTTATACGGGGCGGAGCTATGGGGCCCTGGAAACTTGGAGGCCCTATCCAAGTCAGAGAACAAATTTTTGAAAGACCTTCTGGCTCTTCCACTGAGCACCCCCACAGTTCCGGTGCTCCTGGATGCGGGATGTAAATCGATCAAGGACCAGGCTCGCCTCCGGCCCCTCCTTCTATGGGCACGTCTGTGGAGGGTCCCTGAACTGAAAACATATGCTGATGGGCTGTCAGAGGTGATGGGAATGGGGGGTTGGCACAATATCAAGTGGCTGAGGGACATCAAAGACCTCTTGGGGGAACTGGGTTTGGCGTCTTGCTGGGCCACAAAATCTGCTCCACCTAAGGCAACCCTAAAAAAAACTGTACTGGGAGTGGGTCTCCGCCCAGCTCATCGGCAACCCACGTCACTGCAACTCCACCGCAGTTTTTTTAAGAATCAAAGACGTGGTGGCCCTCGAGCCCTATCTGGATCTGATCACCTTGCCAGTAGATCCGGCTCTTTACATCAAATTCAGAGTGGGTACTTTACCTTTAGGGGACCTGCTCTCTAGATGGAACATGCCTGTACAGGTATCACCCTGTTGTGCCCTCTGTTCCACCAGGCCTGAAACAGTGGCACATTTCCTCTTCGAGTGCCCCGATTACTCCCGCCCAAGACGACGCTGGCTCAAACCTCTTTGCAGACTATTGGGGACTCGCCAGCACATGGTGGCGCTACGCATTTTACTAACTGACACCTCCTCCCCCATAGTTTGTGGTGTTTCTAAATTTTTAGGTCTCGTGACCTACAATGCCCGCAAGCGCATTGAGGGAACGAGAATTCAAGTGGCCAAAATCATCGTCAAACCAAGGGCTTTCAGCCCCGCGGTTTTCATGAAGTTCACGTGAATCACGTGATTAAACATGCACGCGCATCGGCAGCATTTCTCCTGCACAAGGCTCGCAAAAGGCTCTCCTCCCTCCCCACATCAAAGGCATCAATCACCCTCCCACAGGCTTCCCCAGCGCTGCCCCGCCCCCTGCTTCACGGCCAGGCCATCTGTTCCGTGCCAGACTTCTCACACCTCCGTCACAGCATGCCTGTGTACTTCAAAGGCTTATCACTTCACACGGCCAGCAGCAGCATTTCTCCTGCGCCAGGCCACATCAAAGGCTCTGCGCCACTTTCACCCACACAGCACCACTTTCAGACACGCAACGCCACTCACACCCACGCAAGCCCACTATCACCCACGCAACACCACACTCACCCACGCAACGCCACTCACCCAAGCAACACCACTCACACACGCAACGCAACTCATCCACGCAACCCCACTCATCCACGCAACCCCACTCATCCACGCAACGCCACTCATCCACGCAACGCCACTCACACACGCAACGCCACTTACACACGCAACGCCACTCACACATGCAACGCCACTCACACACGCAACGCCACTCACACACGCAATGCCACTCACACACGCAGCGCCACTCACACACGCAGCGCCACTCACACACGCAGCGCCACTCACACATGCAGCGCCACTCACACATGCAGCGCCACTCACACATGCAGCCACTTTCACCCACACAGCACCACTTTCAGACACGCAACGCCACTCACACCCACGCAAGCCCACTATCACCCATGCAACACCACACTCACCCACGCAACGCCACTCACCCAAGCAACACCACTCACACACGCAACGCAACTCATCCACGCAACCCCACTCATCCACGCAACCCCACTCATCCACGCAATGCCACTCCTCCACGCAACGCCACTCACACACGCAACGCCACTCACACACGCAACGCCACTCACACACGCAACGCCACTCACACACGCAGCGCCACTCACACACGCAGCGCCACTTTCACATGCAGCACCACTCACACATGCAGCGCCACTCACACATGCAGCGCCGCTCACAAAGAGAGGACCGCTCACACATGCAGCGCCGCTCACACATGCAGCGCCGCTCACACATGCAGCACCGCTCACACATGCAGCGCCGCTCACACATGCAGCGCCGCTCACACATGCAGCGCCACTCACACATGCAGCGCCGCTCAGACATGCAGCGCCGCTCAGACATGCAGCGCTGCTCAGACATGCAGCGCCGCTCAGACATGCCGCGCCGCTCACACATGCAGCACCGCCCACACATGCAGCGCCGCTCACACATGCAGCGCCACTCACACATGCAGCGCCACTCACACACGCAGCGCCACTCACACACGCAGCGCCACTCACACACGAAGCACCACTCACACCCACGCAGCGCCACTCACACCCACGCAGCGCCACTTTAACCCACGCAGTGCCACTTTTACCCACGCAAGCCCACTCTCACACACGCAGTGCCACTCACACCCACGCAGTGCCACTTTTACCCACGCAGCGCCACTTTTACCCACGCAAGCCCACTCTCACACATGCAGCGCCACTCACACCCACGCAGCACCACTCACACCCACGCAGCGCCACTCACACCCACGCAGCGCCTCTCACACCCACGCAGCGCCACTCACACCCACCCAGCGCCACTCACACCCATGCAGCGCCACTCACACCCACGCAGCGCCACTCACACCCACGCAGCGCCACTTTTACCCACGCAGCGCCACTTTTACCCACGCAAGCCCACTCTCACACATGCAAGGCCACTCACCCATGCAACGCCACTCACCCACGCAACGCCGCTTTTACCCATGCAACGCCACTTTTACCCACGCAGCGCCACTTTCACCCACGCAGCGCCACTTTTACCCACGCAGCGCCACTTTTACCCACGCAGCACCACTCACCCATGCAACGCCACTCACCCACGCAACGCCACTCACTCAAAGCCACTCACACCCACGCAGTGCCACTTTCACCCACACTGTGCAGTGCACAATAGGTCTCGCAGTAGGAAAGTTGGAGCTATTGGTTTTGTAAATGACAAAGCCCTTTATGTTTTTAAAATGAAAACAAAAATAAAAGGCATTGTTATTTGCAATTGTAATAGCTCCAACTTTCCTACTGCGAGACCTATTGGCAACGCCAGTGCTTGTTTAAATGGGCATGGTTGATTCACTCCAAAAGACTGTCTGTTTCAATTTAATTCTTTTTTAACTAATTTATTCTATGTACCAATGGTAGTCCTTTATTTGCTCTTAACTTGAAAAGTCTTTTTGTCAATGATGTGCTGTTTTATAGATCTATGTAATGCTTTTATGATATCTGCATATCGAAATAAAGCTATCAACCAACCAACATTATCACACATACCCACCCTACCTCACATCAGAAACCTATATTTAACTTCTAAATGACACCTTCAACTAGGACCATTAGTAAAAAGGTTCATGCAGAATTCAAAAGATCCTACTTGTAAGGATATCTGTGCAGTCATCCCCATGACAGGAAAGAAGAAATACAAATAAATGAATAAAATGCTTTAGGAGGCTGAGCACTCTTTTATGTATTTATTTTTTTTAACTTTTTTTTATTGATTTTATTGCAAAACAAAAAGAAAAAAAAACTGACATGTCAGATACATACCTGAGAATTACAGTCGGCATACATAGTCATAGTCAATACAGAAACCAACAACTGAATAGCATCCCCCAATTCCCACCCCCAGCCCGAGCCTAGTTCTGCATTTTTTACCACACATTAGCACGATTTGACCCATCTCGCTGGTGGATACGTATATCAGGACTGGAACACATCCTTGCCCTGTGGGCTTGCAGTTCAGTGGCTACAGTCTTTGACTGAAACAGTTCTCCCGTCAGTCTGAAGGAGCATTGACCGCATCTTCAGTCTGCTCACTACGGGTCAACAAGTATTCTCGTAACGGGGCCCAGATGTCTTTAAGTCGTGATCTCATTGGAAGTTCTTCTTCATAGAGGGACAATTGCGCCAGACAATACACCATATCAGTTAACCATTTGGCAGCTGCCGGGCCTCGCTTCCCATCCCAAGTGAACAGAACCCTTCTCTTTGCCAGCAATATAGCAATTCTCACAAAGCGTCCCATCACATCCTGCACTGAAGGTACATATCCCAATAAGCAGAGCAGTGGGGTGCAGTCCAGCACTTGGCCAGTCATCGTGTAAACCATCTCCAGCACCTCTATCCGGTATCTGTGCACACCCTGGCAGTGCCATGCTAAATGAACAAAATCTGCCTCCTCCTGTCCACATCGTCTGCAACAACTAGTATCTCTAAGTCCTATTTTGTGTAAGCGTGCGGGTGTGTGGTATGTTTGATGGAGGAATTTAAGGTGTATAATGCGTAAATTACTATTAGCTGACAGCTTTCCCGTCAGACCACAAATCTGTCCCCACATTTCCAACGTGACCTGTGTATCTAAAACCCTGTTCCATCTTGCCAGACTCTTGTCTTCCGGGAGCACCAATTCTTCCTGCACCACCCGATAAAGTTTAGTGAGTAGATGTTTCCTGGAGGCCGCCGTCACAACCAATTGCAGCGACTTAGAAATCGCCGGCTCGTCCGGAAATGTAGTATAGTAATCACTGACAGCTCTGCGCAGACGATAGCAGGTATAAGTAAACAACGGTATAGGATTGGATATAAAACTCAAATATTCTCCAGTAATATATGTCCCATCTCTATAAAGATCACCCATCATCGAAATGCCTGCCTCTTTGAGTGCACGAAGCGCCCCGCGCTCTCGCGCAACCGATAGGGCACTATGCCCCTCAATAGGCATAGTAGGAGCATACAGCGGGAGTTTATGTGTCCTCCGGCCTATAGCTTGCCATGCAGAGACCGTGGCATCAATGGTATTTATTTCCGATTCGGGCGTCAATCTATGCACTTGTGTAATAATGCCATGCAAAGGTATCTCGCCGGCATCCCCCTCCTCAACCGGCACATGAGGAATAAAATCATGTGGCCGAAACCAAAAATATGCGTATTTGGCCAGTCCGCATCGGTGGTATACGAAGAAGTCAGGCTCACAGAACCCCCCTTTATCAAAAGGCAATGTAAGTGTGGATCAGCCAATTCTGGGTGGCTTCGCACCCCACGCCAAGAGGAGCAATTGTGTTTGCCCGTTTTAAAAAATTGCTTGTTTAAGCGGATAGGAATATTACTGAACAGATACAGAAATTTAGGCAGTATCACCATTTTGATGACAGCTATGCGGTCCGCTAGTGATAATGGTAACCCCACCCATCTATCAATTTGGTGTACCAGGTCAGTGTAAGCCCTCCCATAATTTTCGCGGACAACCGTCACGGGGTCACTATGGATCCAGATGCCCAGATATTTCACAGGATCCTCTGACAACAGCAAGGGATAGTCAACCTGGGGCGATTTAGTATCTGGTGTGAGGGGAACCATGACAGATTTCTCCCAATTAATGGTGAGACCAGAGTACAGCCCATAACGGACATATTCACGGATGACCTGTGATAGATATAGCTATGGTTCACGAATGTATAGAAATGTTGTCTGCATACGCAGATATGCCCACTGCGGGGGGAAGAGGAGGAGGCTTAGGCATACTATTTAAGGACTGCTATCAATGCAGAGCTAGCCCGGCCTTAATCTCTAATTGCAAAAGTATGAACTTCGCCCTACACTTATCGCCCACCTTAACCTTTTCAGGCCTACTTATCTACCGGCCACCGAACCAAATGGGTGAATTTCTGGACTCACTCCCATCTAAAGTCGCAGAGCTAGCTGTCTCCCGACCACACTTCTCTATATTAGGTGACATAAATATTCATTTAGATGACCCTACAGACCCCTTAGCAAAAACCTTTTTAAACAACCTTGCTGCCCTTCAAATTATTCAGAAAGGATTTGAACCCACACATAACAAAGGCCACCTACTAGATGTGGTTCTAAGCAACGACCACAGACTTGAGGTAGGGAACCCACTACCCCTCACATGGTCCGATCATTTCTTGGTCCCACTACTCTGGCACACTCTAAGCCCTCCCACAGTCCCCCCATGAACCACATCAAAAGGGAGAGACTGGGCAAAGCTATCCACAGACCTTTGGGTCGAATCCCTACCCACAACTCCTATGCACACAGGGGACAACCCAGACTTACTTTACTACAATTACTCAGAATGGTTACAAACTACCTTAGACATAGTAGTACCCCAGAAATCCCTTAAAGAGAAAACCAAGTCCAAAGAATCACCCTGGTATACCCCCAAACTAAAAGAGATGAAACAATGCTGCAGGAAGTTAGAACGGACCTGGAGATGTACTCTCAGTATGTTGGACAAAAGCAACCACCGTGAGGCACTTAGGAAATACAAAACCGAGATCATATTGATACAGGCCTCCTTTTTTGAGGAAAAAATCACTAAGTCAGCCAATACCCCAAGGGAAATATTCAGGATAGCTAAATCCCTGATCAGTACTCCCCCTGTCCCATTAGACCCCAGCAAAGCACAGACTCGCTGTGACAGACAAGTAGAGTACTTCTACCAAAAAATCCAGACTATCTCTTCATAATTCGACACAATCAACCAACACCCAACTGAAATAGATATTACACCCTCAATCGCGACCTGCCAGCTAAATGAAATCCCTCTGCTAAAAGAAGACTCTCTCAATAATCTAATGCTCAAAGTTAAGTCAGGATCCCCCACTGATCCCGCCCCCCGTGCCAGCTAATGAAGATTGCAGACACCATCAGACCAGCCATTCTAAATATCGTGAACACTTCAATCATCTCAGGGAAAGTCCCTAAAACGTGGAAATGTGCACAAGTCAAAGCCTTGTTGAAAAAACCCAACTTGGACCCGGACAACATGGCTAATTACTGTCCCATCTCGCTACTAACGTGGATAAGCAAGTTGTTGGAAAAACACATTAACACCACACTAACACACTATCTGGAAACAAACCACCTACTCCACGACTCCCAAGCTGGTTTCCGTCCGAAACTTGGAACAGAAGCAGCTCTGCTGACTGTAACGGAACTAGCCCGCAAACAGATGGATCAAGGTGGCACCACAGCAATTATGCTGTTGGATCTAAGTGCCGCCTTCGACACCGTAAACAGCAGCATCCTCATCTACCGCCTAAATCAGCTCGGAGTGGCAGGAAATGCCATGCTGTGGCTTCAGTCCTTCTTGGAAGACCGTACCTTTCAGGTAGTAGAGGGAGTCACCCACTCCAAGACCTGCCCCTCAACCAAGGTGTGCCTCAGGGCTCCTCCCTGAGCCCAACACTTTTTAATATTTATATGCAGCCGTTAGCTGACATTGTGCACGCATTTGGCTTTGAAATTGTAACCTATGCCGATGACACGCAGTTAGTGGTGTCGCTGAGCCAGCCAATGATCTCCCCTTCTAGCCTAAGCAGCTGCCTAGTAGCAGTCACCAAATGGATGGCAGCGTCACATCTAAATCTCAATGGGGACAAAACTGAGCTAATGTTTCTAGGAAACTCCACCGTCCCCAGACCTCTGCTAGAATGGCCTCCATGTATGGGCACCCCTCCGGAACCCAAAACTCAAATAAAAAGCCTTGGCATATGGTTGGATGAGAGCCTCAACTTCACTCAGCAAGCTACTATACTCTCCGCCACATGCTTTGGTCTGATGCGGATGCTGAGGAAGGTCCTGCCACTCCTCCCGTTCCAAGCCCGCAGGATAATAGTCCAGGCCATTATCCTGTCTCGACTCGACTATGGAAATGCTCTGTACTTGGGCACACCAGCTTCCACGCTCAAAAAGCTCCAGGTCACCCAGAACGCAGCAGCCTGCCTTCTGCTCGGCCTAAACCAAAGGCACTCAGGTTCTGTTGCCTTGAGGAAGCTTCACTGGCTACCCATCCAAGCCAGAATAAAATTCAAGGCGATGTGCATAATGCATAAGGCCATGTGGAAGAATGCCCCCGCTATGATCTGCTCTTTGGCCACCCCCTACCTTCTGCAGAGATCACTACGATCTAGCACGACCTTCTTGGCTACAACGAATAAAATCAGACGATCAAGATGGGGCGGACGCTCCTTCTCCTGGAACGCGGCTACAGCCTGGAACTCCCTGCCTCATACACTGCGCAGTGAGCCAAATCTCCTAAAGTTCTGGAAAAGCCTTAAAACTCTCCTCTTCTGCTAGCTACGTCAGTTATTCCTCCAGACTACGCATCCACAGCGCTACGAGGCCTCCGGGTAGCAACGCGCTTTATAAAACCCAATTAATAATAATAATAATAATAATAATAATAGAAATGTCGTCTGCATACGCAGATATGCCCACTGGCCTATTATTAAAGTTCAAAGCCGCCGCCCTGTGTGTTTGGCGAATTCTACAGGCAAGGGGTTCTAGCACAATGGCAAAAAGGAAAGGGGATAAGGGGCACCCCTGTCAAGTGCCCCGTTGTATATTGAACGGAGCAGATGTGAAGCCACCCACCCACTCGCACCCTTGACAAGGAGACTGTATAAAAAATTTGAACCCACCGGACAAACACAGGGGGGAATCCCATCCTGTACAACATGGAAAGCATGTATTTCCATTCGATGGAGTCGAACGCCTTGGCTGCATCCAGTAGCACAGCCACAGCAGGCAACTCGGGGTTCAGCACATGGAACATGGCAAAAATCGTCCTGAGATTCCAAGACGTGGAGCGGTCCGGGATGAAGCCAGACTGGTCTGGTAAAACCAGTAGGGGCATTAAAGGATGTAGCTTATGGCCAATATTTTAGCAAAGACTTTGGCGTCAATGTTAATCAAGGATAAGGGGCGATACGATTCGCACCGAGATGGGTCTTTATCTTTCTTCATCAGGGTGATAATAAGCGCCTGCCGGAGGGATGGGGGGAGATGGCCAACCTCATGCGCCTCCGCATACACTGCCAAGAGGTGAGGCACAAGCAAGGCGACATATTGCTTATAAAATTCTGCTGACAGCCTATCGGGCCCAGGAGCCTTCTTGTTGGTCATTGATAGTATAGCGTCCTTGACGTCTTGCACATCGATGGGCAAGCTTAAGAATTTTCTATGTACATCAGATAACCATGCGCAAGCTGTATCCGAAAGGTAGTCTGTTAAGGCGGATTCCGGCAGGTCACCTCGAGAGGTATAAAGTGTCTCATAGAAGCTACAAAATTGACCTAGGATGTCCCCAGGGGTGAAGTGTTCGCCCCCCCCCCCCCCGTCGTCCACAATGCGCTCTATCTGGGGGGCATCCATACGGTCATGAAGCCGGTTAGCCAGCACTCGGCCCGACCGGCCACCCTCCCCATACGCTCTTGCCACAAACCTCTTAGACAAGTACTTCACCTCAGAGGCAGCTAATGTGTTGTATTCCTCAGTGTATTCTCGAATGAGTGTAAGTGTCTCAGGCGAGGGCGTTGCGTCATAAGAGGATTCCAATTCTCGCAATTTATCCTTGGTGCGCCGCAATTGCCCCCTTAAGTCCTGCAATATGCCTGCCGGCGTACCTATGCATTCTCCCCTTATTGTGACCTTGAAGGCCTCCCACAGGGTGGCCGCGCTATCAACCGAGCCCACATTCAGATCAAAATACTGTACAATGGCTTTCCTAATGGTAACCCCATATACAGGGTCTAGGAGAGAGTCTGCCCGAAACCGCCAAGTAAATGGCCTGTGTATGTTGTTTGGCATTAGGAGTTGTAATACAACCGGATTGTGATCCGAAAGGGTCCTCGGGAGGGCGCTAACCTCAGTGACCCAGCCATTCGCCTCACGACCCAACAGCCCGTAATCTAGCCGTGACCATGTATTGTAAGCAGGTGTGATATATCACATTTGTACCCTTTTATTCGTTTTTTAAAAAAAACAGAATAAAAGGGTACAAATAAGATATACCCAATAAACCTAGGAGTATCACGGGTTTTTTCCTCAAACGTGAGGGCCTAAAGAAATTGTGTAGTTGGTATTTGATATTTTTCCCACTACGTAGGAGCAATCAGCATTCTATATACCATACGGACATTGGGAACTGTCAATAATCCCTCCCGTCTCTCGGATAGTCTATAAGTACATTACATTGTTAAAGCCCAACAACATTTCCGCCATTCGAGGCGAAAAACCGCTTGTGCAACCGCCCGTCCCACTCATCATCCCCAAAGTTCCAGCAGTATTGAAAAAACAAAGGAAGGAACACAATACTGGCATTCAGAAAACAAAGATACATATCTCAAGCATTGTCATACTCAGTCATCAACCTCAGAAGTGGAGCCATCAGATTTGCGCTTTTTCTGCAAGGATTTAGCATAAGCCATTGCCTGTTTCGACGTCGCAAAGATTTTCCCTCCTTCATACTCGTCGATCCGCAGTCGCGCAGGATACAGCATGGCATAGGGGATGTTTTCTTGCAGGAGCAGTTTTTTCACATTCTGGAATTCTTTCAAAGCTGCCTGTACCTGAGCCGTAAATTCCGGGTAGAATGATAACGGAGTGTTCTGGTATACTACTTTGCCCTTCCGTCTAGTAATATGCAGAACAGTGTCTCTGTCCCGGAAGTTGAGCAGGCGAACAATGATAGGCCTCGGCGGGGTACCTGGGGGTTGACGCGCCGCCAAAGACCGATGTGCCCTCTCCACCGCAAACATGGGGGACAGTTCCTCCTGGCCGCACACATCTCGTAGCATGGTCTCCATATAGTCCTCCATCCGGCCCACATTCCTCGACTCCGGCAGCCTCAGCACGCGAATATTGTTACGCCTTGAGCGCGCTTCGATGTCCTCATTCTTCGCTTGTATGACCACAAGCAGCTTGGTGAGGTCCGACGTTTTTGACACCACCTGTTGGATTCCATCCTCTGCGTCGGAGATCCTCTGTTCCACCTCGCCAATGCGCGCCGCTTGCTTGTCGAGTTTGGCGGAGAACAGATCCATGCGACCATTGAGGGCTTCAATCTTCCCATCTATGGCCTGGAGGCTATGTTGGATGGCTGCCAGCGCTTTCTGCAGACTGGGGGCACCCTGAGACGCGGTCTCCATGTCTGGGTCCGACGTTTCAGATTGTGGTGGTTTGCCATTTTTTCTGAGTTCGAATGTGAGCTTCGGTTGGGCCCTGTCCGGCTTGCCCATGTTGCAGTCTCGAGCTGGCCCGGTCACTCGGCACAACCACGTAGCTGGCGCCCTTAAGACCTTACTGTCTCCGTCACTCACCAACTCTCACCGCCTCCTTACACTCTTCGCACCTCACCCTGCACGCTAACCTGGGGGCGGCTCCCCTGCACAACGTCAATGGCGACCAACCTCACCCCCGGCAGACTTGAATAAGTGTTGCGGTAGGGGCGGTCGTCGCTTAGGCGCACCTCCTTCCTGCCTCTTGTGTAATCACCGCCAGGCTTCACAAAACCTCGGTAAAAGGCACAGGCACTCCACGAGCCCAGTGGCGTCCTCCGGTCATGGGAGTATCAACGGAGACCACAGTGTATAAGGACACTCACAATCTCCCATCCTGTAGATCCCAGCGCAGTGGCTCCACACACATGTCCATACGGGCAGGGGTGAGGTCCCAGTGATGGCTAATAACCCTTCCTCTGTTGCCCAATCGGTCAATACCAAAGTTCCAGTCTCTAGGGTCGCGGCCTATCCGCGGCCTACTGCACCCTCAAGAGCAGGGCGCTGACCTGCTGATGGTGCCCGGCTCTCTGTAGCCCCGCTCGGCAACGCGAAACTCGAGGGCCGCCCGCAGCAGTTCTTAGATGTTCCCCCACTGTGATCTAAAAGGGGGGAGGGTACAATACAGGGGCAACAGTCACTTCAATTGCGGACTCCAACTGGCAACTAATCGTCTATGCCGGGAGTCGGGAGGTGGAGTAAGCAGCTTCACAGTGGCCTAATATGGGAGCCGGCCGCCACCGCTCCGCCGCCTCCCCGCAGTGGTTCACTCACCCCGGCTGCGCGAATCTTGAGGTCCGCTCGCGGCGGTCCTTTGCGTCCTGTATCCAGCCGTTCTACACCGGGCACAGTCTCCTCCACTGTTTCGGTGGCTGCGCGGACCTGTAGTGTTCCCCAGCAGCGTCCGATGGGCCTCACTGCAGCCACACTCCGTACTGTGCCCGGAGCCGGGGGCGATGTCCAGTGCCACTTAACTAAGCACCGCGGCTCTTCTCAGTCTCCACAGACCCCACACTTGGTAGAAGTTTTTGAACACAGTCCGCTCCGTTCCAAACAGGCAAGCATCTGTCTCCGATAGGGCAGGATATTTCAGGATATTACACGGTTAAACCTGTACTAAACACACAAGCCTCAGTATCTGATAGAGACTACTAGCAGCAGATTCCTTAACGTAGAATTATCCCCAGGCGTGAGACTGGATCCGGAAAACTTTTTGCCACAGCATTCCTGTGCGCCAGGGAGACGGCATCATGCGACTCCGCCCAGGCGTCATCCGTGTAAGCGAGTTCACATAAGTCCCACCCCGGTGCGCCTATGTCAGTTTTTTCCTTTGGATCCGGTCACTGTTCGGACCTGTTCAGGCCCCTTTTTCTTTCATCATTGTGATATTTTTTGGTGGAACAGTCTGCGAATGCCTTTGGGCTTTAAGACTTGCACGTCGTGTGGGCGCCTTATGTCGGCGATGGACCCTTACCTCATTTGCATGTGGTGTTAGGGGAAGATCACGGCACCACTGATTGTGAGGCGTGCCAACAGTTGAAGCCGAAGTCACGACGGGAGCGCCGGAAGAAACTACTCTCGGCACGTCTCTCAAGATCGGCTTCATCCCCTCGATCAGCCTTGGCAGACTGTTTCAGAAGCGGCCGTACTTGTCGGCGTCCTCATCCCTCTCCGATGACGCACGAGCACCGCTCCCCAGTGAGTAAGTGTTGCAGCTTGTCCCCGGGTGCTGGTGTTTGGCCTGCCGGGGGTGTGAGCTCTCCGCGGGTGATGTCGCCCTGCGTGTCGTCCTCCTATCTACGGTTTCCCAGTGAGGGGACGTTGAGAGCCCAGATGGAGACATATGCGGCGACTTTGCAGGCCTCGCTGGTGTCTCCTCCTCCTTCCCATGCTGGGACGTTGGCGGATCCCTTGCATTGAGCGGGGCCCTCTGCAGCATCGCCGGCGGCTCTTGCGCCGACTGGCTCGGCTCCAGGATTGGAGGATGTGATGCTGTTGGGGAGCTGCCCTTCGGGGTCTCTCCTTTGGACCACGCAAACTCCTGCGCGAGTCCCTGTGGTGACGCGGGAGGTCACAGGGGCTAGGGCCGCATCCCCGAGCCCCACTCTGCCCTCTAGACAGGCGACGACCACGGCTGAGCTGACGCCGCTACGGCGCCGGCGCCACAGGGGTCAGTAGACCCGCTCATCCTGCTCTTGCAACACAAATGTTGGTGAATGGGCGCCTGAAACATGACAGCCGCTCACCACCCCTGCAGTGCCTTCAGAGGAGCCACCATTGCTACTGCTCCTCTGAAGGGACAGAGAGCGCCACAGGGCCAGCAGAGATCTCTAACAAGTCGGGTTACCCATTGAACTTAAAATCAGACCCATAGTCTTGATAATTGACAAATAGAGGAGTGGAGAAAAGAGAGAGTTTATTAGAATGCTGCCTGTATGTTATTTCTTTTATGTGAATAAGTAAATGACAAGACGCTGCTGTGTTTCTTACCTTAACGCAGCCTTTTTTTTAAAAAACCTGCTATATATGTTTCTGGGTTTATCTCTGCAATGTCAGCTGAACAAGTTACTGGTTATGTTAAATTATGTCATGCTGGATTGCGGTCTAGAAAACGTACAAGGACCAAATGCTTCAGCTTGACAAAGCAAGGGAGTTTCAGTCCTGTCTCTATGTTAGTCCATTTCTGGGGCCATGGGATAGGCAGCGGCTACTGGGTTGAGGTCACTTTCCTTTGATGTTATGTGACCTGTCCTAGTAAGGCTGTGCAAACTGACCTAGTAAACCCTTTTTTGTACTTGACTCTCAAGTTAGCGAGGTCGAGCAGTCACAACATTCACAGCTTTGTAATGTCGACCAGCTTGAACTCAGAACTCAGAGCTCAACAATAGATCAACAT
Organism: Lissotriton vulgaris; assembly: GCF_964263255.1. NCBI lineage: Eukaryota > Metazoa > Chordata > Amphibia > Caudata > Salamandridae > Lissotriton > Lissotriton vulgaris. The sequence continues at coordinate 93,871,293 of NC_141685.1, read as the reverse complement.
GACATGAGAATAAAGTCCCAGGTCATGGGACTGGCGATCCCCATGGGGGCCAAATGGCACCTCATGAATATCAGGAGTGTGGTGACATGGCATAGTTTTCCTATAGATGGTTGAGATTGCTTTTTCCGGTCAGGGGATTACTTAGCTGTGGTCCTCCATTGGGGATGTATCCGGCAACTGCTCCCCTTCCCTAATGTGACCTTGCAGAGCGTGATCCACCTGCAAATGTCAGAACCGTGTTTAGTCACCTAATTCATACTTTTGTTGTAGAATCGTGAAGGACACAAGTGCCTGTCCCCTCCACACATCGCCCGGCAGCTCTAAGCTAATCAATCCCCATTTTGTGAAGCCCTGCAATCCTCCCACTGCACTTAAGAGATCACAATCATACAGTGGAGTAATTTCAGTGAGCTTACCTTCCCAGCCTAAACACTTGGTAGCTTCTTTCCACACCTTTAGCAATGTTTGTGTATGAGTAGGTAGGGTGCACTCATACTTTCTTCGATACAGCACCGGGGTGGGGTAACCTCTCTTGCCCATGGCCTATCCATCTACCCGGTAAGCAGGTTCCTCATGGTCCGCAAAAATCCAGTTTTTGACTGCGACCAGCTGCGTGGCCCAGTAATACTAGAGAATGCTCCGGACCGAAGGTCCACCTTAAACTCCCCTCTGCACCTTACTCAGCGCGAAGTGCCACCATCCCACAACAGCAGCCGAAGTTCTCAGTCTACCTTTTGAAAGAAAATGTCTGGTGGGATCTTAAAGGACGTTTTTTGCACAATGTACAGCGTGTCAGTTTGGGGTATCCCTGCGACACCGGTCTAATTTCGGGAGTATGTTCCTGCTTGTGGCTCTCTTGTAATGAACACACCCAAATATTTAGTTTGAAACACATTTTTGTTTGGTAGGTAAAGAATAGAACACAGTTCCAAATATACACAGCGTTAAGCTCACAACCCTATTTAGGGCCGGCAGCGTACTGTGAGAGAGTCTCCAAGAGTATAGAGAAGCAGTAGCAAAGTAGCTTGAACACAGCATGTCGCCTACAACCTTGTTGGGCCGGCCGTGTGACAAATTATGTATAGTATGTATAGTAATATTGGTCTATTGTGGGAAGTCGCAGGACCCTTTAAAAACAACAACACTAAGAAGAAGTGAGCAGTGATGAGTGGACAGAAAAGTGTTGGAAAGAGAAAAGGTAGTAGGAAAGACAGATTACGGCCAAATATTTAAAGCCATTTAGTGCCACCCGAACTGTGCCCCTAGAGTGCAGCCGCAGGGTCCCTGCCACCAGCAGGAATATTAAGGACTTCTTCCAACTGATCCTCCATCCTGAATGATCTCCAAATATGTGAAAAATGTGTAAGATTTGTTCACTCGAGAAGGCTGGTTGCGTGTCATATAGCAAAACATCAGTGTAGAGGGAGATTCTGTCATCCCACTCCTTATCAACTGGAGTACCCCATCTGAGAGGTCCTGGCGAACCCACGCTCGTGGGAAGAGCATAGAAGACAAGGAACATCCCTGTCGGAGGGAAAAGACTCGGGAGACTGTATTATTGATGCTCATGCGCACTAGTGCGGCCACATACAAGAGCTTGACAGCAACGCCACTGGTTTTAGCAAAGGAATCCCCTGTTGCATGTAGTACTCCATTAAGGTGTTGGAGATTTAAGCGCGTTCCCTGGTGTGGCATAAAGCCCGATTGATCAGGATGAACCACTGTTGCAATTACTGTCCGCAGGCAGATCTCCAGGGTGTACGCAAGGACCTTAGCCTCAAAATTAAGCAGGTAGATAGGTCTATAAGACCCACACTCAGTTGCTGGTTCGTCCTTTTTGGGATGACCACCACCTCAGACGTTCTTTGGTTCTCTGGGAGACACCCTTATTTTCAGGCAGTCTTAAACCTCCTCTGGAGGCACTCTCTGCTTTTATATATTTGTAAGGGGAGCTCATCAGGCCCTGTTGCTTGCCCTGTTTGCAAGGTTCCTATTGTCTTATTTATTTAGTCTACTGTCAGGTCTTGGTCTAGTGCGTCTCGGTCCTCATTCGTTACCATTGGCAGGGTCAGGTCTTTCAGGAAGTCTCTCCCAGTATTTCCGTCCCCTTGTTGTCAGTGTCCTCAAGGATCCAGTTCTGTCCTTTGTCTTGTCTCTCTAACCATGCAAGCAACTCATTGGCTTTATCACCAACATCATAGAGACAATGCTGGGTAGCCAGCGCATGAATGCCCGCTATTTTCCATTACTGCTCTTAATGTGTGCTGCTTCAGTTGATGGTGTAATGGGAGAGAAACTGATTCCCCACTTGCCAAGCGTGCCTCCAGGAAAGCACATTTCCCGTCCTGGGCCTTGCACTTAAATGTACGTTTCTTCGGCATTCCCCCATCAAGGTTTATTACTTGGCTTGAATTACTGCCTTGAATTCATCCTATAGCACGCAAGCTGATTCAACAGGCTGCCCGTTCTCCTTAAAATAGAGGTCTGCTCCATCTCTCATACAAGCTTTGAACGTCTTGTCTTATAAATATCACGGATCAACCCTTGGGGGTAGCATGAAGTCCACAACCGGACCATCGAGTTGCACCTCCACCAGCGAATAGTCTGAGATTCCCCCTGCTATGTTTGTAGCGGCTCTAAAATCAATATTATAGACAGTCTGGGTGAAAAGATAGAGCAGGCACGCCAGACTATCATGTGCTGCAGACAGGTGCGTCCGGTACTGATACCCTCTTCCCCTCTAGGGGCATTTAGGAATTTAGGTCACTCCAGTCACCCCAATGAGTGTACAGGATGATAATCTATTCTAGACCTATGATCCCCTGCTTGAAAAGTCCATGCTGGTGGCGAATATTGAGGAAATCGCCCATTTAGCACTCTTAGACCTATGGTTTCTAATTCTAATTATGGTTATTTCTAATTCTTTTACAAGAGTCTTGCCGATGTTTTCATTCTTTTGTTCCCTCATGCCCATTGTTGATGAAAGACTTGGAATTGACCATAAGTAATTTTGCCGTTGTATTTCAACATTTCTATCGTAAGACCATAGCATATTCATGTTATAAACACCGGTAATAATAATCTCAGGTTGGGTGCCATCGTCCAGTTGCTGCAATATCATAATTATCAAATTTATCAAATTGGTCGCCATTGTTCTTCGTAATTATATACGTTGATTACTACAAGAGATTTAATTATAATTTTTTTCTTGTATCGTATTTTGACAATTAGATAATCCTTTTGACTTGGGACGTCCATTTCACTTTCCATTTTTGCTCAGTTGATATAAAAATAGCCAAACCCCCACAAGGTCTGCCATAGTTACTTGTTCTCTTACCTAATGAGTAATAACCCTATACCCTTCCAATCTAAAAGGAACTAAACCCAAGTCTCTTGTAAACAAATTATTTGAAAACAGCACAGAGTAGCTAGTTCGTTATTCTGAATCTTTGCTGGAACCCCATTTATATTCCACAAACATAATCGGACCCTTTCATTCATAATTGTTGGCCCCCTTAAAGGAACTTCAGATTGTAGATGTCATTCCTGCCTGACATGGGGGGCTGCTGTTAGCCAACCTAATTTGACAGTGTCAAATAATAGGGCTCCTATTTTTACGTCTAATGATTTTAAAAGATGCCCGTTGGTCATACCTATGGGGTTTTATAATATGGAGTATTTTTTATTATTCTCGGTTCTCATTTGATTATGATTTTGTAATTTTGTTGAAACAAAAGGGCTAGGATAGTAAGGTTGCAGGGGAGTTGTTATTTTTATTCCCCAGTCCTGAGAGAGATTATGTTCTTGCATAATACGGCTGGCGGCAGTAGATGATGTCCAAATTACTAATGTCGATTCGCGATTATTATTCTTGATTGTGAGGAATTCAATTGATTCTATGTCTGTACATTTAATTTTCTTTAATGAGGGTACTGCATTACACAATTTATTTTAATATGTTCCCACGAGTCAAGATATCATTATTACTCCTAGATTTATATTTCGGCGTAAAAATTACCTGCACCACTCCTTCTTTTTGATCTGGGTTATTTTGTTTAATTTGTTGCAGGCTATTTTCACCTTGAGCATGCTCAGTTAACCTTTCATTATGATTACTAACAGTTTGAGGCCATGATTGTCGATGTTTATGTAACTGCTTTGTTTCGGTTCCCCGATCTTGTGGTAATTTAATATCCTTCCAGGTTTTTAACAAATCTCAATTCGTTTCATCCCCTCTGATACTCTCCCTCTTTGCTCTATTTATTTCCAATTGTGATGGCTTATTTTCCACCTGTTTATTAATTTCCTCCACTTGCAGCATTTCTAAGGACTGAATTTTCCCATTCTCTATCATTTTTATACTATCAGCTTGATTGTTTAGGCATTTATTTTTCATAACTAAAAGGGTTTTGTTGGAGACATTTGTTTACCCTCACCTTCACTATATGATATTTGGTCATGGTTGTTTCCAGTGTTCAATCTCACTATATCTGATGCATTTGTATTTTTTATACTTTTAAAAACTTTATTTCTTGCTACCGTTGTTTTTTCGTTTCTCTTTTTGATAGATGAACTTCCGGAGCTGCTTCTGTCATTGTTGATTGTGTCGAGCATAGGTTTATCACTTCTTGATCTTTTGTTTTATCATCTATTTTTTCTTTAACAACAACAATATTGTCTTTACATTTTATTGTATCTTTAGCGGGGCAGTCGGTCTTAATGGGTTGAATTCCCACATTAGGAAAATTCCCTTTTACATCGTCAATTATTGTTTTTAAAATATCCGGAATGGTAGCTAGTTTGTTAGTTAGTGGGGCACAACTACACTCTGCATACGTAGATATTGGCTGAGATTGCACCCTTACTATTAGATTATTTTGCATTGTTATCTTCTGCTCAATTCTAGTAACAGAGGATGCCATAGCGCTCGAGATCTATTTGGACCTCCTTTTTGTTGGACTGATATGTTAAAGCTTCCAGAGTTAATTGCCAGGTTTTGAAGAATAAATCCCAAATTGCTCCCGCGTTCCCACTTCCTGGTGCCTGAGTACCTGGGCTATGGTGTTGCCCATTTATGAATGATAGGTCCTTATACTTCTCTTTTTGTGGTCCTTGAAAATCACGTCCCTCTTCACAAGAATTAATGAATTGTGGACTACTATTCAAAACGTCTTTTTGATACGGAGTACTCCAGCGCTGCAGAGTTTCTGGGTTGCTGTTGTATTCGTCCTTATTAATTTGAGATGCATTATTTTGATTACATTTCAGCTGGTCCTGTTTTTTAGCTGAATTTATTTTAGACAGAGTAAGATCCGATTTCAGTGGGGTATTGGCTTCCCTTATGATTTTCACCCCACCATTTAGTTCATTTGGAGCTTCTTGCTCTCGTTGATTTATTTGGCCCAAATTAGATGGTTCCCCTATACCGTTAGCTTTTCTGATTTTTACTTGCACTTCTATTGGCATTGTCTGCCTAGTTGGTAGTAATTGCTGAGTATCTCCCATTGTTAGATTTGTGCATCTTGGGTCCTCTTGTTGTGAACGACCAGTAAGTGGAATAGTTAACATCTCTAGGTCCGTTATTTGACCCCAATGGTTGACTCGGTCCTTAGTTGAATTTGACATTCGTTCGACTTCAGCTTCAGACTCAGGGTGGCCTGGTTCACTTACTCCTTGCTTAGGGGATATAATATTTGTTCTACTCAGTGGTTGAATTGGAGTTTGAAGATCACATGAGTTAGTTAGCAATGTTAGCATAGCACCAGTTGGATCTTTCATAAAATCAAACTTTGACGGCGACTTTCCCAGTTTCCCAAATGTATGGACCTTAGATGATTTAAAGGACTATATGTCACCTGTCTGTTTTATTTTAAACGTATCTAATATTAGTGTTTGTTGTATTTTTCTTTTCCTTTTGATAGGAGGGAAAGGTGGCCGCTCCTTTCCTGACCTCATAATACACCCTCAAAGGTGAAGAAGTCTTGCTTCTTTCAGAGAATCAAACGGGCCAGTGACAAGACCAAATGGTGTTTTGATTGGACAAAAACGCCTCCAAACACCTCCAAGGGAAAACACCCCCAAAGCACACCTCAGTACAGAATCCGCCGGTGCTGCTGGTTACTTATTTAATTAAATAATTAATTAATCAATTGATTAATATCCGGGCTCCGGGTAGGGCTGTAGTCTAGGCATGCAGAGTAATTCAGGGATCGAGGGGTGCTTCAACAGGGTCAAAGTCTATTGTCACTTTCCCCTTTACATAATTTCTCAGATTTTTTATTACAGACTTGTTACAGACTCCAATGGCTCAGCGACTTATGGACCGATCAACCTTAACTACTCGCCACATGGCACACACCTCTTGCCACTTGTCACTCACCACTCACTGTTCATTGCTTGTTCGTTGCTATTCATCGCTGACAAGAGTACAAGGGAGAATGCTGGCAATCGTTCATGAGCAAGAGCGGGATCCAGAGCCAATCCCACTACAGACGGCAGATGTAGGCACTTCACTCCACTCCTCGGCTCAGCTCTGCTCAGCACAGTGCTTTGTGTATACGTAAAATCAGGCGGCAGTTCCCTGAGATCTGAGGAAGACAAGGGAGGCACTAGCTATTTCTCTATGGCACTCTCATCTTTGGAGACTGCTTAGCCTAGAACGTATGGCTGATATTTTCAGGGATAATTATAAGAATTTCGAATTTAAATGGGGCCCCCTTGTCTCCTTCCTCTCCCAGGGCCGTCCGTCTGCGGTGTGTCCCTCCACCATCAGAGCCCGCCATCTCTTCCAGTTTTGATCACAATCCTAGTGTCGACCAACCTCTCATTAGTATGAACACGGCGCCACCACGGGTGGGGTGGGGGTGGTTTTGTTTGTGTTTTTTTTTCTTTGTTCCTTGTTAGCTTCATAATTACTTATCCCATGTTAGGATGTCCACGCTTTTTGGCTATTCCGGATACAACACCTCGGTGAAGCAACCTGGAGAAAATACCGTTACAGAAGGCCGTTGAGTTTTCTTTAGACCTATCTGCTGGCTTAGCAAAGTTGCATGATCTTCTTTTTTTTCTTTTTTATCTCTCTCTCTCAGCTCCGGGGCACTTAGAAGCTGTATCTTTCATTTGGCTTATCTAATAAGAGGAGGAGCTGGTTTATATTGATCAATGCACTTTGTCCACCTGTTATATTTCTGTTGAGGCTTTCTGATCCCCTGCGTGGGACCAAGTGCTGATGTAATTTTTGCCTGTTGACTGTGGAAAAATAAATTAATAAACACATTTTTGATATAAATCAGGTGGCAGGCCAAGGCTCCTCTGTGCCGCCGCACGAGCAGCACCAGCAGCGCCTTAGCACCGCGGTGCCGGCAGCGGACGTTCCTGCCCCCACAGCAGATCCGTAGAACTTAAAGCGCCCGTATAACAGGACGCTGGTGAAGCGGGAACCGGTCACAAAACAAACCTTAGCAGTCGTCCCAGGCTCCGCTCCGCTTGCTCGTCAACTCCTCCTCTGCATTCCCCTCGGCTCTAATCGATACGCTCTGCACTCAATGCCGAATCACAGGCCGACAACAACTGTGAACACCAACAGAGGGAAGAATTGTGTGTTTCCCCCAGTTAGTGAAAAAAAACAGCATACGTCTTCGCTGCTTCTGCTACACCCATAGTCTTATGCGTCTTTTCAGTCTAATTTTTCTGTCTGGAAAAAGATTGTGTCCTGGCTTTCTGCACCCAGTAAATCCAAGTGCAGAAACACCTAACAACTGATAATCAGGCGGAATAAAGTGAACACATGAAAGTATGCCTTTATTTTATTGCCCTTGATTCACACTCTGGACCATAGTTGAGGGATAGGTCTAGGCATAGTCCTCGCAATACACAATAGATTTGCATGCGGCAGAGGCCAAAACTCAAAAGTCAGGAAACCAGATACAAGTAGGTGGTAACTCAGGGCAGGGGAAAACGCCTGTTGTCCGTGGAGGAGTCATTCCCTTCCCAGAAATCTGCATTACAAATTAATTAATAGTATATATTTTGTTAATATCTGTTTGGTGCCAGTCCATATGACTTTCATATCTGCCTTTGGGATTCTATGTTGCAACTCCATAGGGTACATGTATCTTTTGTGAGCTTAAAAAAATGTTGAAAATTCTACAAATCCTCACTCCTACATCCAAGTACTCTCATGCTACCATTCTACACTCTGCTCTGTCTGAAAAACAGCTCAGCATTTTCAAAATTCTGCCTTGATTTGGCTTGTAAATTATATTTTTGGAAATGCACATGTATTAACTATTTAATTTTAATACTATAGGTGATGGAAATTACGGACGAAGAAAGCAAGATTTAGCACTAAGCAACTGAATGTCAGTGCCATAAGAAGGATTATTTTGAAAAACTGAAGGACATCCAGTATTCTACGTTTAAACAATTTCCAAAAATCTAAGTGCGGCGAGGAAAGTACTATACCTGTAAGTGAAGTCTCTAATTTTGCATTTCATTAACCCAGAGCAAAGCCATATCTGTGCACACAGCATCAGAAATAATGTAGAAAGACCGCTTCAGCATCCTCATCTGAAATATTATCAGAAAGACAAATTGCCTCAGCATGACAGAATAACGTTCATCTAAAGCATCATGTAATTCTAGAGAGGAAGCACACACTGCATAAAAGAAAGTTACAACTAAAGGTTTCTTCTGGATACCATCAAAGAAAAGACGCTGAAAGAAGACTCCGAAGCTGACAAGTTAACAACCAAAAGATTGGAAAATCACCTTTGTTTAACAACCGTTTTAACTAGTTACGCAAGTTTGAGACTATCTGCCTCGGGATATAACACCTTAACCCACTCTGCTCACTCTTGCGAAAACCTTAAAAATTCACCACTTTATTGTGTTAATGACCATCTCAGATTGTTTCCTTTTTATTGTGTACTGTTCTGTAATTCTATGTAAATCGCCTCAACATTATCTGTTGTGCGGGAGTGATATGTAAAACTGTTAAATATAAAAATGGATTAAAGGAGCACCGTTGCGCTATAGCTAATGTAAATAAATCCTCATCCTCAGAACTACAAACCTTAACCTTACACCGAACATAGAAAGGGTAGAAGGAACTGATGTTCTGCGACTAATGATCCACAATAGTACTCTGCACGTTCTAACGCCCTCAGTTACTGCCATTACATCAGTGCAAAAAGGTACTTATCCGTTTAATCATTACATATCAGACTAACACCTTATTACTGCATTGCTAAGAACCTATACAAATAGATCTGAGAAAAACTTCAGTCACAAATTAAGTTGCTGCCGGAGAGGCTATTACCTAAAGACTATTATCTGCTAGGAAAATTTCAACAGGTGTTACAGGACTGCTTCCCGATTTTTTTTTTGCTCAATTCAAGTGTTGAGAAGATTACACACAATTTCTTTTAGAGATAAGTGCTGAACATTATCTAAACAAGCCCGACTGTAAAATCGAGGCAAAATAACCAAAGTTGGGGAAAAAAGTTACCTGTGCCCAAAAAGATACAGCCATAAATCTTATCTCACAGAATTTGACAGAATGCACACAGGGGGAAACCACTCTCAGTGCAAAGTATGCCAAAAAAGGTTCAGGCGTAAATCTTATCTCACTGAGCATATGAGAATCCACACTGGGGGAAAACACTCTCCATGCAAGGTGTGCCAAAAAAGTTTCAGGCGTAAATCTTATCTCACTGAGCATATGAGAATCCACACTGGGGAGAAACCTTTTCAGTGCTCTGAATGCCAGAAAAGGTTTAGAGTCAAAGCGAGTCTATATCAACATGCATTAACCCATTCTGTGGAAAACCCTTATCAGTGCTCTGAATGCCAAAAAAGTTTCAGCCGTAAATCTTATTTCATTGACCATATGAGAATCCACTCTGGGGAAAAACCTTATCAGTGCTCTGAATGCCAGAAAAGGTTTTGTAACAAACAAAATCTTTCTCGACATGTATTAACCCACTCTGTGGAAAAACCTTACCAGTGCTCGGAATGCCAGAAATATTTCAGTGACAAAAGAGGACTTACTCTACATACAAGGACCCACAGTGGGGAAAAACCTTATCAGTGCACGGATTGCCAGAAATGTTTCATTGACAAAAACAGTCTCAGTCGGCATAGAAGAACCCACACTGGGGAAAAACCTTATCAGTGCACGGATTGCCAGAAATGTTTCATTGACAAAAACAGTCTCATTCGGCATAGAAGAACCCATACTGGGGATAAACCTTTTAAGTGCTCTGAATGCCAGAAATGTTTCAGTTGCAAAAGCAGACTCACTGAACATACAAGAATCCACACTGGGGAAACCCCTTATCAGTGCTCGGAATGCCCAAAACATTTCAAACTTAAATCACTTCTAACTGCACATGTGAGATTCCACACTGGGGAAAAACCTTATCAGTGCTCTGAATGCCAGGAAAGGTTTTGTAACCAACAAAGTCTTTCTCGACATGCAATAACCCATTCTGTGGAACATCCTTATCAGTGCTCTGAATGCCAGAAATGTTTCAGTATAAAAAGTAGTCTCACACGGCACATAAGAACCCACACTGGAGAAAAACCTTATCAGTGCTCTGAATGCCACAAATGTTTCAGTGAAAAAAGACATCTCACGCTGCATATAAAAACCCACACAGGGGAACAACCTTTTCAGTGCTCTGAATGCCAGAGAATTTTCAGTGAAAAAAGACATCTCACGCGGCATATAATAACCCACACTGGGGAAAAACCTTATCAGTGCTCTGAATGCCAGAAATGTTTCAGTGAAAATAGACATCTCACGCGGCATATAATAACCCACACTGGGGAAAAACCTTTTCAGTGCTCTGAATGCCAGAAATGTTTCAGTCACAAAAGCAGTCTCACTCTGCATATAAAAACCCACACTGGGGAAAAACCTTATCAGTGCTCCGAATGCTCAAAAGATTTCAAACTTAAATCACTTCTAACTGCACATGTGAGATTCCACACTGGGGAAAAACCTTATCAGTGCTCTGAATGCCAGAGATGTTTCAGTGACAAAATGAGACTCACTAAACATACAAGGACCCACTCTTTGGTAAAACGTTATCGGTGCACTGAATGCGACAAATGTTTCAGTCAAAAAATCTATCTCACTCTGCATATAAGAACCCACACTGGGGAAAAACCTTATCAGTGCTCTGAATGCCACAAATGTTTCAGTCAAAAAACCAATCTCACTCTGCATATAAGAACCCACACTGGGGAAAAACCTTATCAGTGCTCTGAATGCCAGAGATGTTTCAGTGAAAAAAGGCATCTCACGCGGCATATAATAACCCACACTGGGGAAAAACCTTATCAGTGCTCTGAATGCCAGAAATGTTTCAGTGAAAATAGACATCTCACGCGGCATATAATAAGCCACACTGGGGAAAAACCTTATCAGTGCACTGAATGCGACAAATGTTTCTGTGAAAAAGGCAGTCTCACTCAGCATATAAGAATCCACACTGGGGAAAAACCTTATCAGTGCTCCGAATGCCAAAAATGTTTCAGGCAAAAATCTCATCTCACTGAACATGTCAGAATCCACACTGGTGAATAAAATTATCAGTGCTCTAAATGTCAGAAAAGATTCAGAGGTAGAGATGGTTACAAGCGCCATAAGAAAACACACCATTAAAATAATTCAGTTCTCCGAATGCCAGAAAAGCATCAATTTTAAACTCAATCTCTACATGAGCAGACGCACACAGGGGAAAAATGTTGTGGGTAATAAATAATAACCAGATTACTGGAATATTTTAAGTAGTTAGATTTATTTATTTATTCCGCTGCGCGGAAAGGAAAGGAAGTTTTAAGGCGTCGCGGGCGGCGCCAAAAGAGCAGAGACTAGACTGCCGCCTCGCGAGCCATCCTCACCCAATATGGCCGCCACACAACTGCGCGCCTGCAGCTCCCCTCGTACCCTTTGGCACCTCGATGTGCCAACAGGAAGGGCAGGGAGACTGCGGGCCGGGCAGCGCGACTACACCAAGGAAATAAAAATGAGGTAAAGTGCAAAGTACGCGTGAATCTGATATTTCAAGCAAAGTGCAGAGCTGTAGATCAGCTCAGCAGTTAAACAGAATAGAGTACAAGGTTGCACAGAATATGCAAAATAGTTAAAAGCCCAGTTAAAACAAGTAATGGCGATTTTAAAATAAAGAGCAGTCGCAAATGATCAGGGCTGCCACCACACCACTCTCTCCCACTCAGCAGTCCACCCGAGTGAGGGAGCAAGTAAGGATCTGAGACTATAGCCTCTGGAAACCCCTCCCTCAAAAATTAAGAAAAAGGACTACAGAATTTGCAGTGGGATTGGCACAAAATTTAACCTCATGCTATTTGCTATGAAAATCCATAAGCTCAAAAGCAAACCGTAAATGACTAGGAAGAAAATTAAATGGTCCCACTAAGTCTATACCAACCTTCAACCAAGGTTTTGAGGGAAAAGATATAAGTTGTGAAGGAGGAGTGACAACCTTCAACCTATTTTCTGCACAGGAACAAACACAACACTCTTTAACCCTTTCTTCAACTTCACCATCCATCGACGGCCACCAATAATGCAACCTCATGTGCATAATCTATTAACTTCAAACGGAGCTCTGCAGGAGGAACACACCTCCCATCCCTCATGACAATTCCATCTTCAATGAACAAATCACTAGAAACCTTCCAAAAGGGTTGGATTGCATAAGGAACATTTTTTTCTCTAGGCCACCCAGACATGATATTATTATTATTATTATTATTATTTATTTTTATAAAGCGCATAGTCACCCGGAAGTATCCCAGCGCTGAGGAACCTAAGAGACATGACTGAGGACTGAGATAACGGGAGGAGCATAAGGGCTAGGGGAAAAGATGTGTTTTTAATCGTTTCCTGAAACGGAGGTAGTGGGGTTCCAGACGAAGATCTCGTGGGAGGGAGTTCCAAAGACGGGCCGCATGAACCGCGAACCGTCTTCCTCCTGATCGTGCTTTCCTAAACCTTGGGGCATTGATAAGGTTTTCTGCATTAGAGCGAAGGGTTCTTGTGGCTATGTAAGGGGTAATGAAGTTTCGGAGAATTGGAGGGCCTTGGTTATTCAGGGTTTTGTGCACCAAACACAGGGCTTTAAATTTAATTCTCTCCCTTATGGGGAGCCAATGCAGGAGTTTGAGGGCAGGCTTGGCCGAAGATCTGGACGGGGTGTTGGTAATGATCCGAGCAGCGGTGTTCTGGATCCTCTGCAATTTAGTCAATGTTGCTTCCGGTGCACCCAAATAGATCGCATTACTATAGTCCAGTCTAGATATAATAAGACCCTGGACTAAAAGTTTTTGCGATTTCGGAGGAAGAAGGGGCAGGACTTTCCTCAAGGATTTAAGCAGACCGAAACAGGTCCCTACGACCTTTTTTGCTTGTGGGGCGAAGGAGAGCTCCGAGTCGATCCAGACACCCAAGCTTTTTACCTCTGTCTTTGGGTCTGGGGGGGGACCTAGACATGTTGGCCACATGTCCAACGGAAATGAGGTTCCTTTTGGGCCGAGTACAAGGACCTCGGTTTTTGCCCCGTTTAATTTTAGCGCTGATGTATTCATCCAGTGATGGACCTGCGTGAGGCAGTTAAGGAGATCGGCTTTCTGTTGTTGAGGGTGGGACAACGACACCACTAATTGGGTGTCATCAGCGTAGTTGATGACACTCACTCCGAAAGGGGTAATGACTTCCTCCAATGTGGACATATATATGTTAAATAATGTAGGGCTCAGGGAGGAGCCCTGAGGCACACCACATTGGAGGGGCATTTCGGAGGAGCGGGCGTCTTTCTCCCAGATCTGATAGGATCGTTGTGTCAAGAAGGATGAGAGCCAGGATATGGCTGTGCCTTCTAGACCAACTTTTGCCAGCCTTTCGATGAGGAGCTGGTGGTCCACGGTGTCGAACGCTGCACTAAGGTCGAGGAGGATCACTGCCACTGATCCTCCACCATCTAGCAGCGTTCTGGCTTCCTCTACCGCCGCCAGGAGGGCGATGTCCGTGCCCTGTCCTGGTCGAAAGCCCGTCTGGGAGTTTTTTAGCTTGTTGTTGGCTTCTAAATACTCTGAGAGTTTCTTATTGATGAGTTTTTCCGCAATTTTGCTTACTCCTGGGAGTAGGGAAATGGGCCGATAATTTGCCAGGTTATCAGGGTCCAGAGTGGGTTTCTTTAATAAGGCCTTTACCACTGCCTTCTTCCAACTCTGGGGCACAACTCCCTGTTGAAGTGACGTATTAATCAACTGGGTGAGGGCGGGGATGATGGAAGGGGCTACCTCTTTAAGCATCCGAAGAGGAGCAGGGTCTCTAGGGGAGCCACTTTTCATAGAGTTAAGCGTTGTTTGCACTTCATCTGAGGTGACCTGGCCCCATGTGGATAGGCCGGTGAGAGAAGTCGAATGAGGAGAAACGGTTTCTTCCCTCGGGTGCAAGGGGGGAATTGAATCCAGGATTAATTGTATTTTGTCCTGAAAAAAGTTAGCCAGTTGTTGGCATCTCTCTTGATCGGCTATAGGGTCAGAGGGGGGTCCATGATCTTGTACTGGTGGTTTTGAAAGTTCTTTCAGGATAGCGAATGATTCCTTCCCGGAGCCACCTGCTCTCTCTATTCTCTCCTGGAAGAACACGCTTTTGGTAATCCGGATAGCGGTTTTATAATTGAGAAGAGAAATGGAGTAGATTTTTTTATTCGCTCCTGTTTTCTCACGTCTCCATGAACGTTCGGTCTTTTTACATTCTTGCCGTAAGATTTTAAGTTCCGGAGTGTACCACGGAGCAGGGGATATCTTTTTTGGTTGCTTGAAAGTGGTGATTTTTGGAAGCAGAGTGTCCAGAGACGACGTAATCCAGTCACTGAATTGTTTATCTGCCAAATTTGGGTCCGAGGAAAGCTTAGGAGTGGACTCGGTCAGAGAACGGGCCCAAATATCCAGTGGCAATTTATGCCATTGGCGATCAGTAACCTGGGTTTTAGGCATAGAGTAATTAGACCTGGGGGTTTCCCAGAAAAAGGGGACGAGGAAATGGTCAGTCCATGGAAGGGTCACCGGAGGCTCGGTGGTCATCGTTGGAATATTGGAGAAGATAGGATCCAATAAATGGCCCTTCTCGTGGGTGGGCTCGTTGTTATACTCTTTGACTTGATATACTCTTTGACTTTCACAAGTGTAGAATCTGCATTCATTGGCTCCAGCCATTCCTTCTCACTGCCACACTCTTTCTCAGCTACATCTAAAGCAGCAATGAAACAATCTTTTTCCAGATCTAGACATTCATCGTCAGCCAAAGGGAGTCTTGAAAGCATATCAGCAGTTACATTTTCTTTGCCAGGAATGTGTTTTATAACAAAATCATATTGAAGCAATTTAGTTGTGAGACGAGCAATGCGAGGAGTGGCATACTTGACTCTATCTCCATTCAAAATGTAAACTAAGGGCTTGTGGTCGGTCTGAATTACAAACTTCCTTCCCCAAATGTAGGAACAAAACTTTTCACAAGCCCAATAGCAGGATAAAAGTTATTTTTCTATGACCGAGTAGTTAGTTTCAGGGTCTCTTAACACTCTTGAAGCATAGCTAATTGTAACAACTTTACCTTCTACCCTTTGAGTTAGAACAGCGCCCAGTCCGTAATTGCTCACATCAACCGTGACCATGCAACCTACATTAGGATCATATGCTCTTAAAGTCTTAGCATTAGTAATTTCTGCCTTAACTAAATCAAAATTATGTTGATAAGTTTGATCTCAAACAAACGCCACACTTGATCTAAGCATATTGGAAAGAGCCTTCATTTTACTTACGTAGTCAGGAATAAAACGCAAATAAAATTCACAAAGGCCCAAAAAAGAGCGCAACTCATCTTTGTTCTTGGGTATAGGACAATCAACAACAGCACTGATCAAACCTGGTCTGGGTGCAACACCATCACCTGACACCAGGTGCCCTAGAAACTCAACCTCCCTTTTCCAAAACTCACACTTGTTTTCTTTTACAACAATGCCTTTCTCTTTAAACTTAGTAAGAACCGACCTAAGCATGAGATCATGCTGTTCCAAAAACTTACTAAAAATCAGAAGTCGTCCTGAAAAATCACTACTCCCTTAACATCTTTAAGCACACTTTGCATAACTCGTTGGAAAACCGAGGCCGCCGAAGCGAGCCCAAACGGCATCCTACAGAACTGAAAGGATCCAAAAGGAGAATTAAAAGCAGTGTAATGTCTAGACTCAACATCTAAAACAACCTGGTGATACGCAGAGGCTAAATCGATCTTAGAAAACCACTGCGCATCTCTCAACTCTTCCAAAAGATCACCAATCTTAGGAAGTGGATGGACATCCACCCAAATCTCTTTATTAAGACTTCTAAGGTCACAGCATAAACGAATCTCACCATTTTTCTTCCGAGCTACCACCAATGGACTAAGCCATAAACTGGACTCAATTGGCTCAATTATGCCATTCTTTTCCAACCTCTCAAGCTCTGCTTTAAGATCCGCCCCTAAACTAAAAGGCACTAACCTTACTTTGTGTTTCACAGGAACTGCATTGTTCTTAACTTTAATTCTATGCTTAAATCCCGATATTTCACTGAGTGAATCAGAAAAAACGCTTGGGAATTCTTTCTCAAGACATAAAGGATCAGGCATATCTCGAACAGCCAGCCCTTGTTTTTTTGCACCAGGCCTCAACTCCATTCCAAACAGTCCCTGATGGTACCAACCCAGTATATTCAATCCACGGACAGCAACATAAATCTTCCCATGAATCTTTCTACCCTTAAATTCCAGTATGTCTTCAATGTACCCTTCCAAATCTATTTTCCCCCCTTCATAAGAAACAGGGGCTCTATCAGGAGGAAACAATTTCGTGTCTTTCCAGGACTGCTTTTTTTGACTAAGTCAAAAGTAATCATTGTTATCCTGGCACCCAAATCCACCAGAAGATTTAAACACACATCCCCAACCAAAATATCTACATAGGGATCAACACATTCTGACGGGTCACCAGACACCACTCCATCATCTGTTACAGTGACAATCATGTCCTTAAATTCTTTAACTATGTTATTTTCTAACACCTGCTCAGACACCTGTTCTTGACCAATGACACAATTAACTTTTTCAAATTTAGTCACACTTGCTTGACAAACCTTCGCCAAGTGACCAATTCTGCCACATTTATAACATTTTGAATTTTTGCCTGGACAGAAATTGTTCTCCTTGGTATGTGGTGCGTAACCACACCTATGGCAAATGTTTCTCTTAAAAAACTCTTCTCATTAGACCTTTCCTTCTTAGTAAAGTTTGTCTTAGGAGCCGAAGAAACCACAGCATTTACACATTCTTTACTTACATTGCTTACATTCAGCGTGCTTAATTCTTTTATAGAAGTTTGAGCAAGCTCAATACTTTTAACCTCCTTTATAATTTCCTCTAAAGTGGGATTACCCATGGTGAGTAGTTTCTGTTGTATTTGTTTATCACTGCAATGCGCTATAAATTGATCTCTTACTAATTGATAACGAAATTCACCAAACTGACATTCTGCACATAACTTACGCAAAGCACTCAAATAAGAATCAACATCCTCACTTTGTAGTTGTGTCCTCCTAAAGAATGTGTGTCTTAAAACAACCAAACTTTGTTGTACGTCAAACTTAATAACGAGTTTCTTTATAGTTTCCTGGTACTCATCAAGTACTTCGCCCTCCGCAAGTACTAAATCCGGTAGATGTTTGTACACCTCCCTTCCTTCAAAACCCAAACAGTTTACGGCAGGAATTTTTTCCTCTCTGCTCTATATCTAGATGCGCCAATTGCTCCAATGTAGGTCTCGAAAGCTTCAAACCACTGCCGTCATTGAATTGGTGGTGTTCCTGGACTTTCCAGAAAAGGAGGTGGTTGATTGACAGATTGCATTGCAGAAGATATGAAATGTTAGTTGCGAAAAAAAATAATGTTTTTCTTTTGCCAAAATTTCAATAGAGACTAATATAGAACTCTGAGCAGAAAGAGATACTGAAATATATCCTTCTTACATGACCAGTTCCAGTCAAAAACAGTCAATAATTTAGCAAATGTTGAGAAAACCAACAAAAAAAACAAGTTCCAGATGTAATGTAGACCCAGCTAAAAGCTCACAAAATGACACAAAACATTGACTGATTAAAAAAAAAATTGTACCCATGAGAGTCATTCGAGAAAGCACCCAGTATTTCTTCAAAAGCAAATAAAGAAATAGAAACGTCTTACTTAAATTTGCCAAACTGGAATACTGTAACTGGAAAACTGTTTTTTTGAAGGACTAAGCTTTTTTAAACAAAAAAAATGAGAAGAAACGCAGACTCCGTAGTGCAATGTGACACAAATCAGCTGTTCACGACAATGATTTTCATCAACTGACACTGCGCAGCTATCAAGCGTCTGACCACCAGCGTATGCGCACGACGTCAAGATGACATGCACTGATCTCCAAGCTCACGCTGAGACGCCACAACGTAAGGCACAGCTGCTACAGTGACGCTGCTTCAATGACGTACTGACTGTTCGGGATGAGCAATCGCCAAGTCCCACAGTACGTTCTAGTATGTCATCACACCGCTCATTCGCCGGTACAGTGTGGATCTCCCAAGCCAACGGATCGCTCCTTGCAATCGGCGCTGACTGCGGTACAAGCTCAGCACAACCCGATCTTGCGCTCCATCCTCCGAATTATTTCCCATATAAATCATCTTCTCTGCACACAAGGCACATCTCTGTCCACAAAAACCCTCCCTATAACCTCGTCACCTCCAATTTTAAAGGTCAGATATCGAACAAAACCTGCCGCTGGGGAAGTCTCTTTCCCGTTTTCTTCATGTTATCCACAGACGCTGGAGGAGTTTAGGGTCAAGAATAATTTAAATAGTAAGACAGTTTCAAATTTCTTCTTTCTTTTTAAATCTAATTTTAGCAGCGAAGACTTTCCAAATATCAGCAGCAGTGGCTCGTGATAAGTAAGCTCCGCCTCGTCGCCAAAAATATGTTGTGGGTAATAAATAATAAACAGATTATTGGAATATTTTAAGTAGTTAGATTTATTCCAGGAGCAACGAGCCACCGCACCACTCACAAGCTCAGAGTGGCCCCAACTGTAAAATCACAGAATTAGAACATCATGTCTCATGGCAACAGAGAAGTTCTATACAAAGAACTAACAAGCATATGTAAATACAACAAAAAACATCACCAATGCAGTGAATGGCAGAAATTCCTATTTGATAGGCACAGCCTCACTAACTATAAGCGACTCCATACTGATGAAAAACCGTATGAGTGCTCTGAATGCCAGAAAAGCTGCAGAGAAAAACGCTATTTCACCATGAGAAACTCCACACTAGAGAAAATCCTTATGCCATAAAAGGTTGAATCTGAAAGACAGTCTTATGCTTCCTGAGAGATCCCACTCTGGGGAAAAACCTTATGAGTGCATCGAAGTGCAAGCAATGTTTTGGTTTCAAATTACTTCTCACTTGACATGAGCGAACTCACACGGGGGGGGAAACGCCTTATGTGTGTTCTGAATGTTAGATAAGGTTTAGTCTTGAATACAATGTCATTTCACTTGAGAGAATTCACACTGGACTAAAGCCATATACAGGAGTGGAAAGCCAGAAACGTTATACTCAGAAAGAAGATCTCACTAAACATGAGAAATGCATCCACACCAGGTTAAAAGTAAGGCGTATCTTGAGATGCAGAAAAGCTTCTAACAACCTGACTTTACATGAGAGAACACATATTGTAGTTGCAATAGAATTCATCAAGAAACTCTTGCAGGATAACTTAGGCTGCCAGCATGCAACCTCCAAAGAAATTTCAGGCCTGGAAATATTTTTAATTGCAACAGAATCCACAATTTGAGTATCTGAAAGTTACAAAACTCTCAAGGTCTTTACTTTACACAAAGAAGTGTTAGTGCTTGCAAAAATCAACTAATTGCCCAAAAAATCACAATAATAACGTCTTAAAATTTACTCCACATAAAAGGTTTCTACACACCTTGTTTCTTAACATATGACTGATATCTATTTTTTCATGATAAGATTAAGCCTATGCGGAGTTCCTCAGTGAGGAACTCCGCAAAGTGACAAAAAACTCTGGCGGTCTACACGGAGTTTCGCAAGCAGCGGAGTGCGTAAGGGTCATGTCGTTTGTGGTGATTTCATCCCATGTCAGAGGATCATTTGGCCCTTCTCTTCCAGGAAGTTATGGATCTCTTTGCCAAGGGAGCTATCAAACGCGTCCCTGTGCCAGAAGTAGGTCGGGGTTGCTACTCCCACTACTTCTTGGTACCCAAAAAGGACACAGGCCTGCATCCCATCTTAGTCCTCAGGGACATCAACTGTTTCCTCCAAAAGGAGAAGTTCAAGATGTTAACCTTGGCAAAGGTCTTGTCTGCCTTTGACCCTGGAGATTTGATGGTAGCGTTGGACTTGCAGGACACTTACTTTCACATCCCCATCTTGCCTGCCCACCGGCATTACCTACGGTTCACGGTAGGCCACACACATTTTCAGTTTACCACGCTCCCCTTTGGCCTTACCAGCCCCCCCCGGGTGTTCACGAAAGTGATGGAGGTGGTCGCAGCTCATCTGCGCAGATCAGGGGTTCCTGTCTTCCCCTATCTCGACGACTGGCTGTTGAAGGCAAGCTCGCCCAGGCTGTCGTATCCCACCTCGAGACTACGACAGACTTCTTGCATTTGCTGGGGTTCAAACTTAACGTGCTCAAGTCGAACCTGATTCCCTCCCATAAGCTCCTTTTCATCGGAGCGGTTCTGGACACAGCATAGTTTTAGGTCTATCCTCCCTAGCAGCAAGTCCAGGATATTCGGGCTATGATACCGATGTTTCAGCCTCCATCCCGGTGTTCGGTGAGAATTACCCTGAGGCTGCTGGGCCTCATGGCCTCCTGGATCCTGCTGGTGCATCATGCAAGATGGCATATACGTGCTCTGTAGTGGGACCTGAAGTTTCAGTGGGCGCAGCACCAGGGGAATCTTTCCGATGACATTCAGATTTCGGAGGGGACTGCAAGTCAGTTGCAGTGGTGGTTCACGAACCAGGATTGGGTCAACAGCAGATCCCTCTACCTTCTCTAACCTGAGTTCACAGTAGTGACGGATGCGTCACTCCTGGGTTCGGGCTGCCATATGGGAATGGTGGAGATCAAAGACCTCTGGCGGAGTCCAGGCACCACATCAACCCTCTGGAGCTCCGGGCGATTCATCTTGCACTGAAGGCATTCCTTCTTTCTGTCAAAGGAAGAGTGGTGCAGGTGTTCACGGACAACACCACTGCCATGTGGTACTGCAACAAACAGGGCAGGGTGGGGTCGTGGACCGTATGTCAAGAGGCTCTTCGCCTTTGGACATGGCTGGAACATCAGGGCATATCTCTGGTAGTTCAACACTTAACAGGTTCACTGAACGCAAGGACGGACAAACTCAGCCGCCAGTGCATGATGGATCACAAATGGCATCTTCACTCGAAGGTCGTGCTAGGTCTCTTTCAGTAGTGGGGAGAGCCTTGTTAGATCTATTCGCCACCGAAGAGAACGCTCAATGTCAGCAGTTCTGCGTGTTAGAGTTTCCAAAGCGGCTCTCGCTCGGCAACCCTTTTCGTTGCGAGTGGAGTTGCGGCCTCCTGTACCACTTCTGCCAAGATTGCTGACGAAGATCAAACGCGATCAGTCCCAAGTCTGGTACCCCGAGCTCTTGAGCATGGCCTTCGATCCTATTGTTAACAGATTTCTGAAGTGCATTACTCATCTCTTTCCTCCTTCTCCTTTCATAATACCCTAGTGGGAGTTGACCTCACTTATCTTATGTGTGCTCCCTTTGAGCGCCTACATAATTGTCCTCTTCACCTCCTTAGAAGACTAGTTTTTTGCTTGCCATCACCTCTGCTTGCAGGATGAGTGAGCTTCAGGCTTATCCTCCAGACCTCCCTTTCTTGCTGTCCATCCAAACAAAGTAGTCCTCCGTGTAAGCCCTCTTTTCTGCCCAAAGTGATTGCCTCTTTCCACATAGGTCTGACCATCAGATTACCTACCTTCTTCCCACCTCTCCTGTGTTTTTCTCTGCCAGGTGCACAACATATAGACTATTCACACACTTTCTGTAGTATGCTTTGTTCTGCGCAGATAAACTCTAATCCCCACTCTACTTCTATCCTCGTGTTAGTGCAGCCCGATGTAAACAGTAATTGTAATGTATTTAGATTTACATAACACTTACTACCCCATACGAACTTTGAAGCGCTTTTTCGACGAGTAGCACACTACTCTAGGATCCAAAAATGATTAGTGGTGAATTAGTATAGGGAAATATAAAATGTATATGAGAGCTGGACATGTTGGTCTGTTAGTTGGGTTAAAAAAGATTGTGGAGGGGATAGAAGAGGGAAGTTTTGCATTTATATAGGGCTTGCTACCCCTGATGAAGTGTTGAAGTGCTTTTCGGCGAGTAGCATGCTACTCCAGATCGCAACAAGATGAATAGACAGATCAATTATGGTGGGGAGGTTGTTTTATTGTATACACACAACTGTACACAAATTAATAAAATTCAGTTGTAAAGTTGTATCCAAGAGGCAAGTATAGTCTCTGATAATAATGTATACAATACTGATAAGTTTTAAGTTGGCTTGCCATCAAGACTGATGCCCCGTAATGTTGATGCAAAGTCATCTGTGCTGGAGTATCTTAGACTCTTTTTGAATTGTACCATCCACATTGTAGGTACTGCTATTTGTATCATGTCCACGTTGTAGGCAGACACAAACGCCTAAATTGTGCACTATTTATATTAAGCATAATAAGCAAGTAAGTGAGCAGATGACAGTAAGCACTGTACAAGCTGTATTAGGTGCTTAGAAGTAGAGTGACATAGAGGGCAATAAACACTCACTAAATCTTTTTTATTATTATTAACAGTCCTCATAAGAACACACAATTCAATACGATATACAAATAGCCCACCGGGGAACGGTTCAGGCATCATCTGGGGATTACACATCCGAGAAACACAAGTGTCTTTCATGAATACAAATTGACTACTCGTCCAAGAGCTCCACTGTATTATTGACACGGGCAAAAAGGCAAACAAGCAGTCAGGAGGCGCACTGATTGTATACCCCCACCTGACAGGATGGTGACAGACCCCAACCACCTGCAGGGGAAACGTGCCACCTCACTTAATAGCTGCCAGACGCTTTACTATGTAAGCAGACTGGTGGTTTACAACTGCGCCTACGTTGGGGCACCACATGTTTTTTCCAGCATAATCTGGTGTGCTCCCCCTGTGTGGGATGATAGCACCCACTGAAAACTGCACCATTGTGTAGTCTGGGACAGTCCACCTTCCATGTAATTCTGAACTGGGCCTTTAAATACGGTACTATTTTGTGTGCCTATTTAATTCAGGTATACAAAGAATGTGGTACTACTTGTATACTAGGGTAGCACAAGGAAGATTGAATTTCTATGGTGGCAGAAATGTTTTTGTCAAAGTGCTTTATGCCCTAAATACTCTCCCGTACCCTGAACATAATGAGATTACGTAGAATACGCCTTTGCGTGTCTAATGCTGCTATTTGTATTTCAAGACCAGTGATTAATGTGGCTTTATCAAGTTTAAAGCCATTAGGCGTTTCCGACCTGTCTGATACTTGCATATGGAAAAGTTGGGTCATTTGAACCTAAAGATAGATAAACATATTCATAGGTCACGATTTATGTCTGCATCTAATACTGTAAATTAGGAGAGGTGATAAGTGAGAAGTTAAAGGCAGCCGCTAATCGAGCTGCATTTGTGCATAGGCCTTCCTATATTATGATATCTATTCCTGCTTAAGTCTTTAATTGTAATGAATACTTTAATGCCCAGGCATGAAGTCATCGTCGAGCTGTTTACATAATCCACCTGTCTCTCCACTTCTTCCCCGCTACATCCTTAACCAGTGGCCTAGCCAGTGTGCCTTGGGCCCCAAGGCAAGAAAGGAAATGTGACCTCTGCCGTTTATTTGGACTGTGGAAAACAGCAATAATCATTGTTCTGTGGGCCCCTCAGGCCTCTGTTTGAACTGTGACAAACAGCAGTTATCAGGGTTCAGTGGACCTTTAAGGCATCTGGGACCTGGTGCCACTGCACCTGCTGCACCAATGGGAAGCTAAGCCACTGCCCTTAACAGCTTCTATTCTAGCCCCACTGGAGAACCGAAACAGCCAAGTACTGATCTGGCCATATATGCAGGCATGCAGCCGCCTCTTCTTCTGAAGGGATTTAAGTCGCATGAAAGCAGCATGTGGGGAAACAACCATTTTCTGAGGTAAAGTCAACCAACACCTCTTCTGTTCCAACCTGAATCCATTTAAAACTAGGGACGAAAAAACGGTTCATCGTCATCCCTTGCTTATCAGAAGGGTAAAACAGATTCATCTAACATTACAGTGTACCACATAACAAATTGTGATTCTGTTTACAAATTAAAACTAGCATGCATATAGAAAGGGCAGCCTTTGGCCAAAATAGCCATTTTCCCTACCCATACTTTTAACACAAAATGCTAATTACATTGTCATCCGGAAATAGTCATTAGCGCCTACTCATAATCAAATGCCACTTAGAATTGTCTTTCACTTCAAGCTTTCAAAGGTATATTAATATAAAAGCAGTATTGAATTTTTTGACGTTGTGTACTCTTACCAGAAACGTTTGATTAACCAGTTATAAAGTCACGTCTAGCTTAGTTACTTTACAGTCTTCTTTTTTTTAATAGTAATTATTTCACATTGTTACTGAATATGCATGGCTAAACTCTTATAAGGTCCCAAAGGCGAGACCTATTGGCTATGACAATGCTTGTTATTGATTGAGTACATTGAGCGGCAGAACTTTTGATTAAGTCCCGAAGAATGCCGCAAACACCTATTTGGAGGGTTAATAGGCTGAAACATGTTGACTTCTTATTGACTCTAACAGTGCATATATATTTTTCCCACAGTGTCCTATTTTTAATCCTGGCCCGGGGTGTACAAATAATGGAAACCACTTACCCTTTAGCAAGTTTTAACTTTCACTCTGCTGCCCCCACTACCCTGAGCTCATTATTGTGGTATTTAGTATACCTTTCTCTATAACAAAATATGCCTGAACCCCTCCCTCTCAATGAGGGGGTTGTTTCATGGTGCAAGGAGATTCCCAATAAGGAAGCATGCCAACTATGTTGGGTGAGGGAAATTGTCCTTTTAAAGGGATATTTCATCTTAGCTAGGTCTTCATTTGGAACAGTAATCCTCAGAGACCCAAGGGTTTCTTGATCGTGGTAGAAATGCATTTTTACCCCTTCATTGTACGTTCAAGCACAGACCATTGCATGAAATGTGATCTATGTAGGGATAATACTCTGTGCACTGACAAAATGTGTTACAATAACAGAAAGTTGATCATCGCAAATATAACTAGAATGTTAATTCTAGCATATTTTTGATACCACAAGGTATAAGAAATTTGGGGATCTTTATCTGATATCTTTATCAGTAAGTTAACTGAAATTATTGAACATAAACTTTTCCAAGTATTATTTCGAAAGATTAAGGAATTGGTCTTTTCTGAACTAACCCCAGTGCGTATGACTACAATAATCACCTCTCTCAAATTAATATATTACGCTTGTTTTAGTGAGAAAGCTAAATGATCTAGGAGAAACCAGGAACTGGTGTCAGTATTTTTCTTAGGATGCTTCAAGTTAGAGAGTGAAAACACTTTTTAGAATGCCCCAAAAATTGTGATAAAGATATTTCAATATGTTTGACAAAAAGAATAGGTACATTTCATGACAATATTGAAATTCTGAACTAACAGGAACAAATATTTACACGACAGGTTCATGTACTAATAATCCATTTGGTAAAAAGTGGTTGCTAGTAGAGTCAGCACACTACTTTGTCTGTGATAGCTTTTAAATAAAGGCATTTTTAATGCACCCCATTTCACTTTCAGATTCACAAATGTCCCCTTGAGTTACTACCTCCTGTTACTGTTTTTCAGTCCACATATGGTTTCAAAGCTCAATACATACCTTAACAATGTATTAAATATTCAGAAGGGAAACTATTAACATTCCCCTTCCAAATTCTGAATTGTTAAATGGGCTTAGTACATTTCAAAAAGGGGTTTAGCATTTGCAAACTCTGTGAATTACTGAACCAGTAGATTATTTTTAACAATAAAACATGAGGAGGAAGGGAAGGGGTGGGGGGGGGGGGGGGGTTTACCACGGAATTGTTCGGATAAAATTGAAAACGTCTAATTGTTGAAATTGATACTGAGGGTATATGTACATATTAGACTGTAGAACTTATGACTGTGATGTGATACTTGCATTTGTACTTACCTATCCTGCTAATAAAAAATATATATATTTTTTTAAATGATAAAACATGAGGCAATTTTTCTCAATTCCCTCCAAATTAAGTTTGCTAATATTGTTAGTTGAATGATAACCGGTGCATGTACCTATTTAGTGTTAATGTTGCTTCAGATCAAATAAAAACCATCACACATAACTCTTACACAATACTTAAAGACAGAATTTCTGACATCCAGTGTTAATGTTTTGTTAAATATATTTGCAAATGTTGTCACTTAAACAGGAAAGCAGCTAAAGCAGTCTCTGGATATAAAGTAGGATGTAATCATAATCTTTAGATACATTTTCTGAGTTTCAGGAACAATGTGTGTCTTCTGGGTTTACTCTAAACCACTATAATAAACATATTCAATGCTTTTAGATTTGATCTGTTTGTACTGGTTTCAATTGCAGACTTTAATCTAGATTTAGACCAAGGATCAATTTTACCCATGGCTTTTAAAATCTATTGATCAATGATCTGTATTAGTGTTATCGCAACTAAAACTGTAATAGAACTGATCTGAGAGATAGACCTTCAAGTATTATGCTCAGTCAATTTATTGAACAAACTATGGAGTTAAAATCTGAATAGATTAGATCCTCAAGCATTGCCTGACCACTGTATTTTACATCAATAGATTACTTATCAGCACATTTTCTCTAAGTACAATCCAGTCATCTTCTATTTTTTGCGGAGCTCATGCTGGGTCTGTTCGAACTCTTTCAAAAATATGACATTTAATGTCCCAAAAATCAGGAATTCTAGTTTCAAGCTTGGTCAAACCTTAATGAATGCTACACCAAAACATGCCTTTCTGTTCCTATATTTTATTGTGCACCATGATTCAGAAATGGCATGTTTTTGCTTTCGGAGGGAAATTCTAAACATATTTATTGTTATTGCCAGCCAAAAAATTATCACTACTTGGGAAGATAACAACAAGTGGTCTTGTGATGCTTGCTGGAATGGGAAGTGTTTAATCAAAAAGTGGATGGAATTCAAGATTAGGAGACAATTTTTACAAAAGTGTATGAATTTTGTATATATTTCAAATTGTTGACCTCCAAAGTGGCCTAAATAAATAAATTGAATTGAAATTCAAGTTTACCATTTGAATCCTATTGTTGTAAAAGATGTGATTTTGAACTCCATGAGGCGGTTTCTTTCCAAAAAGCATTCAGGTTGTAATCATGAGTCAAATAATGCTGAGGAGGTTAAAATATTCAAATTGAATTCTAATTACATATGAAATGTTCATTGTTCAATATATTTCTCTTAGTATTTTAATGTGAGGACTTTATTGCTTAAGCAAAATAATTAGTATTTGTTTTTCTATATGTAGGAAGCATTACATTAATGAAATCACTGTATCCAACCTTCTTTGTTTCATTTCCTGTTCTTTATGAACGTTTCTATTGTTGAACTTTAAAGATTTCATAAATCAATTGGGGGGGGATCGCTTGTCCTGCATAACCTGGGTATACAGGTGAATTGTATGTCCCATGGTAAAAAACACTCATGCACGTGTAAAGTTGTTCGTATTAGCGGTATATCTTTGTTCTCCGCTCCTTTATTCATGTGACTGCATATTCATCGGGTTAGTCGATATGCAACCTCCACCAGGAGGTGTTTGCCCTAGGTTAAAAGCAGTAGTGACCAGTGATAAGTGGTGAATGTGAGGTTTAAAATAACTCGGACAGCCAGATAGTTCAATTTATTGTCCTGGATTCGAGTTAGGAGTGAAAATATTGTAGATATGCGTAGGGAGAATGAATAGGATTCTTACGCAATCAATTTTCGTGTTCTAAAAGGTCGACATGTTTCAGCCCTCTGTTGCCTAGGTAGGTCGGTCGGGCTTTCATCAGGACCATGGGATATGTGTGTAGTAAAGTGACGTATTAGTCCTCTACTTCATGGAGGTCAATTTGTGCCTGTGGATAAAAAAAGTGTAGATAACCAAGGGAGGGGTAGTGGGACATAGTGAATACAACATTTCAAACTGTGAATGCAACTTTAAGAATGGCAATACTTTATCGATCACTCGCTCTGCGGTCAGCCACCACAGACTCACACACCGGTCTTCACGCTCAAGTAATGTGATTGTCCTTATCATGTCTTGTAAGTTTACTGGCAAGATTTCCCTACTCATTAACTATTTACAACCAAGTGGTCCACAATATTTTTGTCCATGTGTTACAGGTGTTGTGTGGAGTTATACGTGGTTCTCATATAGAGAAGCGATCGTGCTGCCTCTATTTTTGATACGCAGTCTGTTAATAAGCACGCTAGTGTAGCTGATTGATAAACCACAAGAACTGGTTCTCATATAGAGAAGCGATAGTGCTGCCTCTCTTTTTGACTAGCTGTTTGTTAATAAGTACGCTAGTGTAGCTGATTGATAAACCTCAAGAACTCTCGAAGTTCATGCTTATTTTGTGCTGTCAGGAACGCACAGTAGTTCCTGTTGTATGTACATTTTGGCCATTATCACGTTTAACAGGGCAGGTCACTAGATGTAGCGTTATGGACTAACCCGACCTGATATGGTTTAATACGTTCATATTCATTGCTCATTTTAATAACCGCCTCTGTCCCTAGGGCATCTGTGCATGTCCCCAATTATTATTCTTCTATTACTTGCTAGCGTTATACAAAAAGTCTTACGTTTTCGCCATTCGCCATGGGCGCCATTCTTTTCGGGGTTTCATGTACCTCTGCGCGCTGCTTGCTGCACGTCTACAGGTGCCAGGGAGTCGGGGGAGGGGGCGCCTTCTAAGGATAAATATTCTACAATTAGTAAAATATTGTAATACTTATCCGTCTCCATTCCGGCGCCAAACCCGCTCTCACAGCTACCTGTCACTCGTGTCCTCCCGCACTGCTTGTGCTGACTCTGCCGTTCCTGGTCCCGGAGGATGAGTTCATATCCGGGGCTTGCTCTAATACGTTCGCGATCTGTAGATACTGAAAAGAGACTACATGCATCTCTCATAATTATAGTAATAATTACAGTAGTAATTTCAACATTAATTTCCAATTGTGACAACTTGGTGCCCCAAATTTGAGGTTGGTAACTGTTGCAGTAGTGACGTAATTAGCTCAGTATTTTTGGGTGACACGTCGGGATATATATTATGCACCTTGGCTAATGCGGTAAAGACTCGTCTGGTTGCAGTAGTTTCAAGTGGTACCTATAAATACACCAGCGAATCTTGGTGGTACTCACATGCCAGATCGCAAGTATTGTGATTGTTCTAACTGGGATCTTTTCTGGTGACATGTGGGTCTTTTAGTTTCTGGTGGAAGATGTTTCAGGTCATCTACCTGTTCAGGCTCACCCATGGGATATTATCGTTCAGGCCCATTTGGTCTGTCCCCAGTCTGTGAACCCACCTCTGTTCTTTCTCGAATAGGATGCGTTCTGCATTGTGATCCTTGACAGTTAAGGTTTCCAGGATTATCCATTTAAGGTCATTCACTGTATGGCCTTTCTCCCAAAAATGACTCGCCATTTTGGTCGTAGTTTTTTTACATTTCACGTTACTCCGATGTTCGCAGATTCTTTGTTTTGTCTTCCTGCATGTCATGCCTATGTAATTCATGTTGCACGGACAGGTAATCATGTATATTACATGGCTCGTATTACAGTTTGTATGGCTCCTCATGGTCCATTTTAGGTGTGGTAAGAGTTGTATTTCTTTGGTCGGTTTTGTTAGTTGACAGACTGAATACGATCCGCATGGAAAGTGTCCGGTGATAGGTGGAAGGTTCCACAGGTTAGTCTGATTTTGTAAAGTCGTGGGCGATGGTTTTTTTATGAACCAAGATATCTTTCAAATTGCGGGAACTTTAAAGATTGCCCAAAGTTAGGAATTGTGCTCTACATAACTTTGCTGTTTTACAGTATGTTGATTTTTATGTACTACTTTTGTCTCTTATGTGTATGGCAACTGATGTTTTGTTTTGCTTTAATAATCAGCTTATGTTTATTAGCTTCTATTATTCAATAAAATGTTTCAAAAACAACAAATGGTAGTTGATATATATTTACAACTGCAGCATTTTTATTGTATGGGCAGTTTCAAAGCGGCCAAAAATATGGTCTGTGGGATGACGGAGGACCACATTGGCATCAGCAGGGAGAGGTTTGGGCAGGTGATTTTGAACTTTATGAACGTTTCTATTGTTGACTTTAAAGATTGCCCGAAATTAGGAATTGTGCTCTACATAACTTTGCTATGTTACAGTAGTTGATTTATATGTACTACTATTGTCTCTTATATGTATGGAAACTGATGTTTTGTTTTGCTTTAATAATCAGCTTATGTTTATTAGGTTTTATTATTCAAATAAAATGTTTCAAACACAACAAATGGTAGTTGATATGTATTTACAACTGCAGCACTTTTATTGTATGGGCAGTTTCAAAGCGGCCAAAAATATGGTCTGTGGGATGACTGAGGACCACATTGGCATCAGCAGGGAGAGGTTTGGGCAGGTGATTAGGGGTACATGTAAGGTTGGAAGTAGGGGGAACAAAGCATGTCCATTGTGTGGACTGTGACTCCTGGATTAGTGTGAGGGATACCATGCTACCCTGTAAATGAATCCCCTAGTGATTATTATCAACAAACTCTATTCGGTTTTACAAAAGAAAAACATCTTCCAAGTTACAGATTGACAAATATAATATGTCCAAGTTAATCAGAACACAAGATAAAAATTCATGAATTACAGCAGTAGCTTTTTGCGTCTGTGAGATCTCAATGAATTCCGTCATCAGAATCGGTAGCCGCTGGGGACAACACAGTGCATGGGCTGTTACTGGTTCAAGCAAAGTATCAACATCCGGTTGCATGACTGATGGGAGTGTGAGACATGTGTCTAACACGCATTCTTCTCAGCATAGCAGGCAGCGTAGAACAGGTAGGATGCAATCTTGCCAAATTGGTCTGAATGACAGAAACCATGTGGTATTTAGTTCTCTTAGACGAGGTAGTCCCAAAATTTGGACGATGCGCTCACGACACTTCATCGCAAGTAGAGTTGTCTCCATGGAGAACTCGGTGTCGTTTGTGAAATGACTTGCCATATGGCAGCAATAGAAGCAAAAATAGTATTCCTGCAGCGAGTCCCAAAATGATAGGCAATCCGCCAAACACAGAGTGCACAAAGTTTGGAAATATTACCAGGACTGCTTCAAATGGAGCAGTCCAGAAAATACGGTCCTAAATACATGTACAATACCACTCGTATCAGACATGTTTAAGATACGACTTAACATTTCTGAGAAATGTATAGGGTAATGTGTAGTTAAGAGGGCAAGTAACTCTGCAGAAGTCCTTGTGATTTGCAGATCATAGGTTTCTTTCGGCGAGGTCCGTGGCAGTGTTTTTTGCAAAAGAATGGCTTTCATTCTGCTTAAAGTATCAATTTGTATAGAAGAGATGTTCAGTGAAGGCCAAAGTGGTGACTCCCGGCTGTCTTGGTTTTAGGAAACAATACTTGCATACAGCAAGTGACCCTGGCTGACACAGTTACTAGATATGGTATTCCTGGCAACATGCCACAGCATCTGCGATCATTCAACGTAAGGTAACTCCCATTCGAGAGTTGTCCAAAAATTGGATTGCATTTTCACAATTTTCCTCGCTAAGAAATACTTCACGACCCCCACTCCAACATCTGTATGTGTACAGCAATTCCCAGGATGTCTTGATGTATTCTTTACCCAACCTTTTAGATGAGCCTGCTGGTATATATTGTAGGCAATATTGAAAATGGAAAATTGTAACAGACTGAGTGAATGTTCCAATGTATAATCCATTCCATAACTGGCTTTTCAGCGACAGTAAATAGCAATCTTTCCAGTTTTCAATGCTCAGCACCGTTTTGTCTGCTCCCCTTTGTGCCAATTTGGTCTGTTTATCAGTGAGATTGAATTCTGAAAACAGTGACGTAGTATAGCCTGAATGAAGGTTTTGCAACGTCCAGCCTAATAGCATGATAGAACGTACTTGCGACTGACCATGTTGCAACATGACCAAGTCC
The DNA here is from genome assembly GCF_964263255.1 of Lissotriton vulgaris. Taxonomy (NCBI): domain Eukaryota; kingdom Metazoa; phylum Chordata; class Amphibia; order Caudata; family Salamandridae; genus Lissotriton; species Lissotriton vulgaris. Next base: position 93,838,727 of record NC_141685.1, on the reverse strand, counting down.
TGTTCCATGATGTCTATGGCAGAAGACACTATGCTATCTAAAGAATATATCCTGGACCACAGAGTCGTTAACCCATTGTCAACCAAGAGATTTCTCTAAATGAATACAATCAATTTCTCGTATTCGTTCTGCAGTCTCTGCTTGCGTAATTTTCCATGCTTCATTATAAGCAGCAAAGATACCGGCATATATACTTCACCTTCAGGAAACCCACCACACACCACCGCACCCAACAGCTGCCACGCCACTGCTGGGGCAAGATCACCAACTGACTACCACCCTCGCCCTGAGACCACCCGCCGACCCAGACACCACCGCAACCAACCTCAAACAGTAGATCAACAACTGCGCTAACACCCTCACCCCTCTTAGGACCGCCACAACCAACCACACCAACAAGAAAGCCACCTGGTTCACCGAAGACGTCCGGATCTCCAAGCACACCTGTCGGAAGCTGGAGAAGAAATGGCTCCACGACCGAACACCTGACAGCCACACAGCCCACAAGAGCGCCACCCGCAGACACCACCCACTCATCAGGGCCGCCAAGAGGACTGCCTTCCAGGACCGCTTAGATAACAATGCACACAACACCAAAGAGCTCTTCAACATTATGAAAGAACTTTCCAACCCCAGCTCCAACACCAATGACATCCCACCATCACAAGACCTGTGCGGCTCCCTGGTCACCTTCTTTCACCGCAAGATCACCGACATCCACAACAGCTTCAACTCTGATACCCGCACCCACCACCGAGTCCACCACCCCTGCGACCACCACCCGCACCAGCCGCCTGACCGCCTGGTCCAACGTCAGTGACGAAGACACCATCAAAACCATCAACTCCATCCACTCCGGATCCCCATCTGACCCCTGCCCTCACCACGTCTTCAATAAAGCCAGCACAGCCATCGCGCCTCACCTCCGAAAAACAATCAACAGTTCCTACGAGACAGCAACCTTCCCAGAAAGCTGGAAGCACGCCGAGATCAACGCCCTTCTGAAGAAGCCCAAGGCGGACCCTAAGGACCTCAAGAACTTCTGGCCCATCTCCCTGCTCCCGTTCCTGGCAAAAGTAACAGAGAAGATTGTCAACAAACAGCTAATCCGCTACCTCGAAGACAACAACATCCTGGACCCTTCCCAATCCGGCTTTCGCAGCAACCACAGCACCGAGACCGCACTCATCGCCGCCACTGACGACATCAAGATCCTGATGGACAAAGGAGAAACGGCCGCCCTCATCCTACTGGACCTATCAGCAGCCTTCGACACAGTCTGCCACCGCACCCTATCAGCACGCCTCCATGATGACAGAATTCAAGAAAAGGCCCCGGCCTGGACCACATCCTTCCTCTCGGGCAGAACCCAGAGCATCCGCCTCCCACCCTTCCGCTCAAAATCCACCGAGATCATCTGCGGCGTCCCACAGGGATCCTCCCTCAGCCCGACGCTGTTCAATATCTACATAGCAGTGCTCGCCCACCTCGCACGACAACATAACCTCAACATCATCTCCTACGCCAACGACACCCAGCTGATCATATCCCTCACAGAAGACCCCCACACCGCCAAAGACAACCTCCACAGACGAATGAAAGCCGTAGCCGACTGGATGAAGGACAGCAGACTGAAGTTGGACTCAGACAAGACGGAGGTCCTCATTCTTGGACCCACCCCATCAGCTTGGTGGTCCACATCGCTAGGCATAGCTCCGGAACCCACAGACCACGCACGCAACCTAGGGGTCATCCTCGACTCCACCCTCTCCATGACCAAGCAAGTCAACGCCGTGTCCGCGTCCTGCTTCAACACCCTCCGGATTCTGCGCAGGATCTTCAAATGGAGCCCTCCCGACACGAGAAAAAACATCAACCATGCCCTCGTCACCAGCAGACTCGACTACAGGAACGCCCTCTACTCAGGAACAACAACCAAGCTCCTGAAACGACAACAACAAATCCAGAACGCCTCGGCACGACTGATCCTCGACGTCCCCCGACGCAGCCACATCACACCCCAGCTGAGAGGCCTGGACAGGCTCCCCGTCAAAAAGAGGATCACCTTCAAACTCCTCATCCACGCACACAAAGCCCTACACAACACCGGACCCACATACCTCAACAACAGACTCAGCTTCCACACCCCCACCCAAAGCCTCCGCTCAGCCAACCTCGCCCTCGCCACAGTTCCTCGTTTCCGGAAAACCACAGCCGGCGGCAGATCCTTCTCCTACCTCTCCGTCAAGACCTGGAACACTCTCCCTACCAGCCTACGACAGACTCAGGACCTGCTGGCCTTCAGAAAACTTCTCAAGACTTGGCTCTTCGATCAGTAGCAGTCCACCCTCCCCCTCCCCCAGCGCCTTGAGACCCTCACGGGTATGTAGCGCGCTTTACAAATGCAGTGATTGATTGATTGATTGATTGATTGATTATTAAAGGCACCAGAATCACGTTGGCTGCAGCTGCATGCATGTTATGGCTAAAACGTGAGCCGATCAGCCTGAACAACAGCTACCTTGTTATGATATATTTGGCGGCATTAGAACACTGTGTGCAGACTAGAGTCTCGATGTAAGTCTAGGGATGATAAAAACAAGCCATTCTCATGTAAATCATTTCACGCAGTCTAACTTACAACAACATTTATGTGTAGTGTTGTGTGCAAAAGCAGCGAAAAGGTAAAATGGCGTTTAAACTTCTAATAAGCCTATGCTAACATAGCAATGCATGCAACAAGGCCCAGCTCTCACTACAAAGGTACAATACCTAGGGCATTTAATTGGGAAATCTTAATTTAGCCCCAGAGAGAAAAAATTGCATCCATTCTCAAGATACTCTTCCCAAAAACAAAAAGAGACCTGAGGGCTTTCTTGGGACAGGTAGGCTACTACATAAGATTCCTACCCACATTTTCTCAATTAGCTGTTCCCCTAACACACAGCTTTCCAGACTTTTCATGTTGGTGAGATACCTTTCCAACACTCTTCATATTGCGACAGTAATGCGAGCGAGTGCATCGAGCTTGCCCGAACCACCCCAGTTGAAGTTCGGGGGAGGGGAAGCAAATTTGAGAAAGCAAGAAGGTTAATAAAGCAATTGTGAATCTGTTCTAACAAAGACAGTGACTGGCAAAACTGGGTGTAAGCAAGATTAGGTTTGTGCCTGTAACAAGAATATTATCATGGACACATGCCACAGTAATTTACGGCACAAAAAGGGCGGTGTACGCACTGCCAACCCTTTCAACCATGCACATAGTCCGCCTGCTGCCTAGCTGAATATGAGTTATACAAAAATCCGTTCAGGAAGGGGGAATTGCGATTGGTAAAACAATCAGGCATCTTATCAACTGGTCTCTGCGCATTGAACTCAGGTGGGACCGCTTTCCTCATCGCAGTGCGCCAAAAGGCAACAGAAAATAAGACAAGTCATATGTTTTTCCATCCAGCACTTTGAGGTAAAATTAACTGGATATAAGAGATAAGGACACATACATATATGGCATATGAATTGTAAATATCAATATGTATGGGGACCCAACATATCTTATGAAAACCTTTGTTTGATTTAAAAAATATATATATATATGATTTGTAATATAACACACATACTTTTCCAAAACATGTTGTCCTTTGTGAGTAACAATATGTAAATATGTGCAAGAATGAAAAACTTTGAATATAAACAATAGCACTTATTATTTTATTGAGATGAATGAGGGGGATAGGATGTACACGGCTGGTCAATAGTTGGTGGAATATTAGATAAAGACACTCGCATTTCGTCATTAAGCATTTTCAAGCTTCCACATTTCAGTGTCATGTTTTATTTCAGCTAATTCTTCTTCAGAAAGGGAAAAAGTTTCCAGTTACAGTTGAAAGAAATGGATTTCTTATGCAATCATAGTCTTTGATTTCAACATTTGGGAAGTAATGATAAACTTTCTCTCCGAGCCATGTTAAATGGTCAACAATCAGCCGACTGATCTCATTTTTCAGCTGGCACTCATCAGTTTTGGAAAACATTTCAAACCTGCCTTCTTTCACTTTCCTTTCCCAAATATGTATTTTGTCTCTCAAAGCACAAATTGTATCTACTGCCGTTAAGATATTTTCTCCTATTCCTTGCATACTGGTGTTAATTTTATTCAAATGTTCAAATATGTCACCAAAATATGCCAATTTTGTGCACCAAAGTTTGTTAGATGGCAGAATCCGTCTTGCTGATTTTCCTCCAAAAGTTTAAGTATCATTTCCCGCAATTCGTATACACAACAAAGCACTCGACCTCTTGGGAGCCAACGAACGTCTGTGTGCAGCAGGAGCTTTTTAAATCTTGTCCCCATTTGTTCACAAATATGAGTAAATATTTGTGATTCAAGAGGTCCGATATTAATGTAATTGACCATTTGAATCACTTTGTCCATAACTTTTTAGTGACTAGTGCCTCGCGATGTAAAAAGCAATGAGTAAATATGATATTTTCATTTTCTTTCTTTGCTAAAGCTATAAAACCTTTTGTTGAGCCAACCATTGAGGGTGCACCATCCGTGCATATCCTGACACAATTTAACCAGCGCAAAATATTTTCCTTCATGAAGCAATTTAAAGTTTTAAATATATCCTCACCTTTAGTTCTCAGTGGAAGTTCTAGGCAACACAGGAATTGCTCAATTATTCTGTCACTATGAATGAAACGTATAAAAACCAGTAATTGAGCTAACCCACTGACATCTGTTGATTCGTTTAATTGCAATGTAAAGACCATATTATCGTCTTGGAAAATATCCTTCCTTTGCAGCTTAACGTTAGCTGGCATATCTTGAATACGTCTTCCAATTGTGATATCTGCCAAAGGGATTTTATTAACTTCTATCTTAAATTCTGCCCCGAACATTGTTCGAACAATAGCACAGCAATATTGCTTTATGGTGGTTTCGGCAACAATGTTTCGTTCCTTGTTTCTGGCAATTATTTTAGCAACCAAGTAACTTGCCTTTTGAGCTTTCTCTGATGTCTTCTTTCTCTTTGTGAATGATGCAGACTGCTTCCTTATAGATTTAGAAAGTTCAAAGTATTCTACTGGTTTTTCTGACAAATGGCTGTGTTTTGTGGTAAAATGTCATTTTAATTAATTTGGTACCATATTTTCATTTGCAAGTATTTACCCACAAACTAAACACTGGAGACAAGGATGGTTTTCATTACCCGAAAATGTGAACCCCAGTTATATATAAGCTTTATTATATAAACGGGGATTGGAGATTTTCCCTTCACACTTCTTACATACTGAGACAGACCGCTCAGTTGATTCTTGGGTACTTTGCTCAATAGCTGCTACATTTTGTTCTTTGCAAACGCCATCTTCACCAGCTTTTCACTTCCTAATTATAAACTTATCCATTTTTGAGTGGGAAAATGATGAAATGTGGAAATCTAGACATAGGAAGAACATGAGATACGAAGTTTAACATTCTTACGCCTTGCTTACAGTCCTCATTCTCTCTAGTAACAGTTCAGGATTTGAGTAGTAGATAATCATTTGAAATCAGAGCTCTCAGCCTAAGGTGGGACAGAAGTAATAACTGCATTGACGCAGGCTCGGACAGACTCAGGATGCCAAGTGAGCTGTCCAGAACCCACAATTATATTCCATCCTTTATCAGAAGGCCCTTACATTTCTATGCCATGGTCTTCCCCGCCAAACTAGATTGCTTACTTTCCTAAACAAGCATTTGCGAGAGTTTGAGCTATTGGCATTGTAAATGAAAATGCCTTTTATTTGTGTGTTTTGAAATTCTGTAAGTGATGTGTAAACTCGCACTTTATACTTATAGTCATTGCTTAGGAGAAGCAAGGTTGGCAGTAAAAGAGGCACAGTTACTGCCAGCCTTGTTTCTTGTAAGCAACAACTATAAGTACAAAGTTGCATGTTTACGCACCACTGGCAGGTTTTCAAAACATAAATAAAAGGCATTGTCATTTACAAGGCCAATAGCTTAAACTCTTGCAAATGTGAGATGTATTCCATTGCAAATGCTTGTTGAGCTCTGAGACAGAGGCGGCAGCTGCCATAGGAAGGCAGGGACCGTGACGTCAGGCCGTGCGTTTCAAAAGCAGGAAGGGGGAGGAGGCAGCTGCAGCCAAAACAGACCTCGGACGTTGAATGCACAGCAAATGTGGCAAGATAAGAGCAAGATTTACAGCCCTGTTTACATCAGAGCTCTATAAACCAGGAGCACTGGTCTCTCATGCTCCAACTTAAAGAAAGAAATAGTGCTCACAAGCTCTTAGTGACAATACATGTAACAGGGGGGCAGTCTTTGAAAATGGGCCGCGTTTTTAAAGCCCATATCCTGAATACAGCATGTCCTGCAGATCAAGCGCTGCCTCGGCGAGATCAAAAAACAGCCTTTACCTCTGGAAAGGTGCTGCGGGACAAAGCCAGAGAGTGGCCGCTCAGTGCTGCTGCTAAATACTGACTTCTGGCTGCCACCGTGAACGCAGGCAAAAACTGCACAAGATCACACAGCATCACTGCTATGTGCTTTATCTCTTCGATAGTTATGAGACTGCTAGAGGACAGGCAGGGGTGCTCGGAGATAGAAACAAGCTGGACATAAGGAGCGGAATTGAAACAACAGCCAACAAGAAAGAGTGACAGAGACAGCATGGAAGCGCCATCTTGTCAAATGAGTTACTTCTATGCTCTTCCTCCCTAGAGAGGGCGTTGTATTTTATTTTACATACATTTTAGCATTTCATTGCTAACAGAGGCCCAGGAGCATAAAGTGATTTACGCAGAATGACGTTAGGATTTAGTCGAGGGGCCAGTATTATAGTTTCGTTTCACCATACAAAAGTGGCAGCACAGGGCACAGAAGAAGAGAAATATAGAAGAAGAGAAGAGGGACATAAAGAGATGAAAAAAGTCAGAGATTTCAAGAGTTGGTGTGGAAAAATAGGGAAACAGTTTGCCATTGAAAATGACAGAGGAAGGGATGAGGGCAAAAAGAGGCGTGAGGGATGTACTTTGCTTGCAGTGGTTCTGCTGCAGCCTTGCAGCGTCTTTGCAATGGAAATAAAAGAAGGTTCTGTAATGCCATCAAAAAAGCACTCAGAGGAGGAGCTTCGCGGGCAACCAAGATGGCCGCGTAAGCTCGGAGCTCCGAAGACCCTCCGATCCTCCGCACTGATCCTGTACTCTATCCTGTCCCACGATGGTGGGAATCAACAACGGAGTTGATGCTGACGGGGCCCTCGTTCTCAGATTGAAAATCCGAGTTCCCTGGACCGAGTTGTGCCGTCGTGAAACTGCCTGGTGCGGACGGCATTGTTGCCTGGCATTGTCGGCGCTGAGACGTGGCCCGGTTCGGCGCCCAGCGAGTGGATCTGCTTTGCTAGCTGGACCCGGTGACCCCGGTGGTCTCCTTCGCAACGCGCCTTAAAAGTCGGGTGGTGGTGTAAACTGCGTGACTAAACCGAGTGGTGGTGGTGAGGTCAACCCGCTCCCCTGTTGAACCGCTTCGCTTCCGTCAGCCAACATGGCGGGCAGGGGTGATCCAGACAAAGGGAAACCTCAGAGAGTCAGCAAAAAACCCACCCAGAACCAATCCACCATTCCCGAACGGTTTTCCTACTCCAAGGGGTCACCAGGCACATCGGGCCAGGCCAAAGGCCCGCACCGGGATGTGTCCCCTGAAGATGCGGAACCCACTCTTCGTGACGTGATTGGAGCCATTGCTGGTGTAAAGTCTGAGATGCACAGCCACCTCGAAGCGCTGTCCAGCAAAGTTGACACCCTCAAGATCGAGCTCAATCTCATCAGGGCCGACCTCGGCAAAACTAACGATAGGGTCAAGTCGCTCGACATTAAAACGTCGAGCTTGACTTCGGACATGTCGGACGTGAAGGCCGAGGTGCGGGAGTTGAAGGCGGCTAATGGTACACTCGCTCGCCGACTTGGTGATTTTGAGGGACGGGCAAGGCGCCAGAATGTCCGTATTACAGGTGTGCCGGAGGGAGCCGAGGAAGACTCAGTGGACTTGTTTGTGGAGGACTTGGTGGGGAAACACTTGGCACCAGGTGGCTTGAGCAAATTTTTCTCAGTAGAACGAGCACACAGACTACCGGGTGGCCGACCGAAGTCGGGCGCGTCCCCGCGCCCCATCATTGCAAGACTCTTTAACTATCGGGACCGGGACGCCATTTTGCAAGCGTCGAGAAGCGGTGGCCCGCTGAGATTCCAGAACGCTGACATTAACTTTTTCCCTGACTTTACCCAGGCCGTCCAGAAACGTCGACAGAGATTTGTGGGAGTGAAGCGGAGGCTGCGGGAAATGGGGTTAAGGTACTCTATGCTTTATCCAGCGAAACTGCGCATCGAACACGGCGAACGGACGTTGTTCTTCGATCTCCCTGATGCCGCAGGAGATTGGTTGGACACTTTGCCTCAGCACCGGACCAGCTCGGAAGACCAGTCGGAGGGAGCATCGGGAGGTCCAGGTTCCCAGGAATGAACTCTCTGTTTCTGTTCATCTATCTGGGGGGGTGGTGGCGTACGGCATTGACTTTTGACACTACATCCTTAATTTTCACTTCTCCTGTTCTCCCATGATGGGAGGGTGACGGGGGGGGATAGGATGTCTCCTTTCTCCTGTGGGGGCTTTCTGTAGGTTAGTTTTAGGGGCGACAGGCACACTGCTAGTTGGGGTGGCTCTTTGTCTAATGCAGGGGTGCAGGGTGGGGGTAGTTGGGGTGTGTGTTTCTTTTCTGTTTTTCTTTTCCTACTTTTCCCAAGGCTAAGGTGTTACTCTCTTGAATGTGACACTTCGATGGCTGCTTTCCGGGGGGGAGGGTTGGGATGGGGCATTATTGATGATGGGGGGTAAGCTTTTGAATGTACTCAGCTGGAACGTGAATGGGTTGGGGGATCGCATTAAACGAGGGGTGGTGCTACAGATGCTTAAACGTTGTGTTCCGGACATTGTTCTCTTGCAGGAAACTCATCTTGTTGGTAACACATGTAAAGCTCTGAATAGGAGGGGGTTCAGGATGGTGGCCCACTCTGGGATCTCTACGGGGTCCCGGGGCGTGGGTATCATGATGCGCATGTCACTTCCCCTGGAGGTGGAGTCCACACTGGTGGATGATAGAGGCCGCTACGTAGCCGTGGTGGGCAGATGGGAGGGGCGCACCTTGGTTCTGGTTTCGATTTATGTTCCCCCGGGACTGCAGGCTGCTACCTTTCAGGACCTGGGCGGCGCCATTTTGGGCCTCCCGGAAGGGCTCTTGATTCTGGGTGGGGACTTTAACTCTGTGGTATCAGGTACCTTGGACCGTTTCCCGTCCAGAGATCTTCGCAGCGCACAATTATGGCTCCCGGATTTCATGAACACCATGGGCTTCACCGATTGCTGGCGCCTTTTACATCCTGCCCAGCTACAGTACACCTTCCACTCCGGGGCTCATGGTAGTCTCTCTCGTATTGACTACATTCTGACTCCCTCGGCAAATGCACACTCTGTTTCCAGTGCCCGCCTGATGGCCAGGGGTATCTCGGACCACTCGCCGGTTTGGGTGACGTTTGACTTTGGTATTTTGGCAACGACCAGAGTGGCGCCGATTAACCCCTGGTATTTTCGCAACCCCAAGACCTGGGACCTCCTAGCTAAGTCTATCGAGCTGTATTTCACTGAAAATACGGGTTCGGTCACGTCGGCCGTTTCCCTTTGGGAGGCCTTCAAGACTGTCCTTAGAGGAGAGGCTTTCTCCCTGATAGCCGAAGCGCGTAGACGACGGGACGAGGATTTGGTGCGACTGGAGTCGGATATCGTGGACCTGAATTCCCAATTAGCACTAGGGCCGATGCCAGAATTGCTCCATGCTCTCTCCCTGAAGCAGTCGGAGTACAGTGCCACTGCTACTGACGCTGCCAAGGCGATGGGCAGAGACCAGCAGGGGAGGATTTATGATGCCGGAGATAAGGCGGGAAAGCTTCTTGCCTGGTTGGACAAGAAGGAACTGGCTTCCCGAGTTGTGCCTGAGATTCTGGGAGAGGGCGGCCTGGTCCTTACTGACCCCACTGCTATTGCCGCGGCGTTTGCTGACTATTTTGAGATGGTCTATACTTCTGTCTCCACTATGTCCGAGCCGGACTCTGCCTCTTTCTTGGAGGAGGTTGAGCTCCCTTGTCTGTCTGAGGTGGAGCGGGACGACATGGACCGAGACATAACGGCAGACGAAGTTGCGTCGGCAATAAAGTCGTTGCGTTCGGGGAAAGCCCCGGGTGTCAGAAAGCGTACCTGAATTCCCTTTGACTCCGTGGAGGCAGATGACTAGAAGGTTCTTGCTACAGATGCTAAATTCCCAACTCCCCTACACCCCTGCACCCAGAGAACTCTGAGCCCAGGAATGAAAGGGAAAGGGGAAGTGGATAACGAACAGAGAGACTGCCACACATATATCTCCTACTCTTCGTTCAGGAAGATCGTCTCCTGCAAAAGTAAGCAAAACATTACTACAGTTCCCACTAATGCTGGCACCTTCTTCTAACTCTCACTTTAGTTCTCTACTTTTAAGTACCTGAATGAGTGTGGACATGAGCCTCTCTCTATGTGGATTATTAAGGACTGACTCGGAAGAATTAGTAGGATAAGAATCCAGTCCAGTGTGAGTTTGAATGAAACTTGGAGATGAACCGCTGATGTTAAATCAGTTGGTATAATACTGTATATCTATATGCATATAAGGCTATACACTACTATACTTGCTGTATCACCGTGCTGGAAGGATGAAAGTCTAAGTCGCTGGAATTCTCCACGAAAATCTCCAGCACACGGAAAATAGTCTTTGTCTCAGAAAATACAAGTCTTTCACTGCTGTGGTTCAAAGTCTTTCACAGGTAATTGCCATGGATGCTCAAGAGTTTATAGATTCAACAGAATAGACTTCACTGATGAGGCGAATGTAATGAACACTCGCATTTACAGTTCGTTGGCACAATTGACTTCAGAACGAGAAGAGCGCAGTCCTCTTACCTCACTCAAGCAGACAGGACAGAACGAAGAGAAGTCCTACCAGAGTTGAGGCGATACTGCGAAAACAGCTGAGGGGACAGATTCAGAACTGGAACGAAAACGCGCTACTAAGACTGGATAGTCTAGCGCCAAACAAGCTGAGGGTCAAGGAGGTTTTTGACTCTAAATGCTGACTGGAAAATACTACGAAAAGACGCGCTAGAATAGGAGCGTCTTAATCCCTGGAATTAGACAGTTGAAGTGCGCCGAGCGAAAGGCTCGAGAGCACAAAATGGCCGCCACGGAAGACTAGAGCGCTAGTGCGACTAGTCAGTGGCACAATCAGGAAATGTAGCGGTACTTCTGGATTGCGCTACAAGTCGCCTCCAAAGACCAACAGACAGGGAGTAGTTGGGACCTATCTTAGTCCCAAAACGAACCTTTGGTGCCGAACTCTCCACCACCCGCTGGGACCTGACAGTACCCCCCACCAAAGCCCCCTCTCTAGGCTTTTGAGGATATGTCTTATGAAACTCAGCTACCAGTCTCGGGGCGTGGACATTCCTGCTTGGCTCCCATGATCGATCTTCAGGACCGAAACCCTTCCAGTCCACCAGATAGAACAAGGTGTTTCTTCTCAACTTGGAGTCCAAAATTCTCTTAACCTCAAATTCCTCTGCAGATTGGACTTGCACTGGAGCAGGGGGATGCGCACGTTGAAATCTTGGAGGATTACGTTTGATCAGAGAAACATGGAAAGTGGGATGAATTTTCATAGATTTGGGAAGAGCCAACCTAACACTAACAGGATTGACCATGTCCACCACTGGATAAGGACCCACAAACCTAGGCTGAAATTTCCTGTTCCCCTTCAATCGCATATAGCGAGTAGAAACCCACACCAAATCCCCTGCCTCAAATTCTGGACTCTCCCTTCGCTTCTTATCTGCTTGCTTCTTATAGCTCTGTTTTGCCTTAACAAGATTTTCTGATGCTGACTGAAAGGCCTTATGCAACTCTTGGATCACCTCTTCTGCTGCGGGGACATCTACTTCCACTCTACCCATTAACATATTTGGATGTCTGCCTGAATTAAGGAAAAATGGGGAGTAACCTGTGGCTGAATGGACAGAATTATTGTAAGCAAACTCCGCTGTACTCAATAGGGAGGGCCATTCTCCCTCTTGATCCATCAAGTACAAGCGAAGGTACTGCTCCAAATCTTGGTTTACCCTCTCCGTCTGTCCATCTGTCTCAGGATGGAAGCTGGTGGACAGACGAGAATCCACCCCCAGACCTCTCAAGAATGATCTCCAAAATCGAGAAACAAACTGGGAACCTCGATCGGAAATTACAATCTTAGGGATTCCGTGCAGCCGCACAATATGTTGAACAAACAGGTCTGCTAATTGAGAGGCTGTCGGAAGACTCTTTAAGGGAACAAAATGACTCATTTTAGTGAACTGATCAACCACCACCCAAATTACTGAATAGCCCTGGCTAGAGGGTAGATCTACAATAAAATCCATGGAAATGGTATGCCAAGGAGAGGGTGCTACGGGCAAAGGCCTAAGTAAACCTTGGGGGGGCTGTCTAGAACTCTTCCCTTTTATACAAGGTTCACAAGTGGCGATGTGCTGCCTAACCTGTGCTTCCATGCCTGGCCAAAAATACATCCTCTTCACCAGTTCCAAAGTCTTGACTGCTCCCTTATGACCTGCCAACGGATGATCATGAAACTGCTGAATGATTAATGACTGTAATTCTTCAACTGGAACAAACAGTTTCCCTTGATAGTAGGGTTTCCCATCTCTGAGTTCTCTTTCTGGACCTTTCGCAACCCAATCAGTGAATTCTTTATCTTGGAAGGCTTCCCGAACCCGCTTCTCCAATTCATCCTCTACTATAGCTGCGACAATTTTATTCTGAGGAATGATGTAGCCTTCTTCCTTCTTGTCCGTCACATCTCCCAGACTCAGCCGAGAAAGGGCGTCGGCTTTTCCATTAGCCGACCCAGGTTTGTAGGTCAATACAAAGTCGTAGTCTGCGAAGAAGAGAGACCATCTCAACTGACGAGGTGAGAGTGTTCTGACTGACTTTAAGAACTGCAGATTACGATGATCTGTGAACACTGTGATGACATGTCGAGCCCCGAGCAGATAATGCCTCCAGACTTTAAAAGCTTCTTTGACCGCCAAAAGTTCTTTGTCAGAAATGGGATAATTTATTTCAGCAGCTGTGAGTTTCCTTGAATGATAGGCTACTGGATGTAATTGTCCCGTTTCTTTCTGTCGTTGAGATAGAATGCCTCCAATTGCAAAATTAGAAGCGTCAGCTTCCACAAAAAAAGGTTCTTCCAAATCGGGGTGTTGCAAAATTGGTGCTGATACAAAGGCTTCCTTTAACTGTTGAAAGGCTTCTTCAGGTTCTTTTCCCCAGACAAAACGCTCCTCTTTCTTTAGGAGCCGAGTAATAGGTCTGACCTTTTCGGAAAAGTTCTGGATAAATCGCCGATAAAAATTGGCGAATCCCAAAAAACTCTGAATTTCTTTGATGGAGCGGGGAGCAGGCCAGGACCTGATGGCTTCCAGTTTTGACTGATCCATGTTGACACCTTCAGGAGAAAGTATAAAACCTAAAAATTCCACCTTGGTCGAATGAAACACGCATTTCTCCAATTTCACATACAGCTGATTCTTCAGCAGACGCTCTAGAATGACACGAACGTGTTGCACATGTTCTTCCATGTTGTTAGAAAAAATGAGGATGTCATCGATATAGACAACGGCAAAACGATCCAAAAATTCTCTTAAAAGGTCATTGACAAAATGCTGGAAGGCCGCGGGTGCGTTGCATAACCCAAAAGGCATGACCTGATATTCGAACAGACCCAATCGTGTGCGAAAAGCCGTCTTCCATTCTTCCCCCTCTGCCATTCGCACCAAATGATACGCTCCTCTCAAATCCAGTTTGGTGTAGATTCTCGCACTCTTAACTTGATCAAGGAGTTCCGAAATGAGAGGCAGAGGGTATCGATTCTTTTTAGTGACCAAGTTTAATGCACGATAGTCGATGCAGGTTCTCAAGGTCCCATCCTTCTTTGGAATAAAAAAGAGGGGGGAAGAGACTGGCGACTGAGAAGGTCGGATGAAACCACTCTCCAAATTTTGTTCAATATATTCTTTTAGATGCTGGTTTTCAGGTTCCGAAAGTGCATAAATGCGACTACAAGGTAACGTGGCACCAGGTTCCAGTTCGATCCGACAATCGTATTCTCGATGGGGCGGTAATTTTTTGGCCTCTTTTTCGTTGAAGACCTCCTTAAGGTCAAGATAGACTTCAGGAATATCGGGGGCTTCCACCACACAAACCATGGGCATTTGGTTTGCCAGATGAGCAGACATCGTAGTCGGGGAGACCTCTGTCGATGCATGAAAACAATGTTCTGTACAATATTCAGAGGTCATTTCAACTGTACGTTTAGTCCAATCTATCCTTGGGTTATGCTCTGAGAGCCAAGGAAGCCCCAAAATCATTTGAAACTGTGGGGCATCAATGAGGTTAAAACTAATTAAACTCCGATGTTCCTCTGGACCTATGACGGTAATAACCTCAGTGTCAAAAACTATTGGGCCTGACGACAACTCAGTTCCATCCACTGCACGCACTGGTTCAGGCTTTAGTTTCTTCTCAAACTGGATTCCCACCATTTTGGCAAATTGAAGATCACAAAAATTCCCCGTGGCTCCAGAATCCAACATTATAGAAACCTTTTCCTTCCGACCCTTACCGAACCATATTGTACAAGATAAAAGCAAATGTGGAGCCACAGCCTGCCCTTCATTTGCTAACAACTGAGTCTGAGTCTGGGGAGTTGTCTCAGGGGCTGCTCCCACCAGTGCAACTCCGTCTACTGGTGGAGCTTGTCTTTTACCCATGAATTGGTCTTTGGCTTCTTCGGGCAGTCTTTGACAAAGTGACCTGGCTGACCACAATACATGCATAATTTTCCTAAGCGCCGCTTTTCTCTCTCCTCCTGAGACAAAGGGCCACGAACCGCTCCAATCTGCATGGGTTCCTCACTGGAATGGACTTCACTATTCTTAGCAGGCTCTGAGCGGACTCGATCAAAACATGGTGGAAAGGGCTTGACATCTCTTACATCTCTTCGTTTCTCACTCCAACGCTCTGCTTGCCTTTGATCAATTTGGAGGACCAAGTCGATTAACTCTGAGACATCTGTAGGTCTTCTAGGAATTTGGGACAACCCATCCTTTAACTCATCTCGAAGGCCTCTATAGAAAATTGCCGCTCTTTTTGCTGCAGGCCAATTCGTTTCCACAATAAGCTTGTTGTATTGTGCCAAGTAAGCCACTAATTCTCGGTTTCCTTGTTTCAAATCCAAAAGCTCGTTATCTGTGGTCTGAGAAATTGTGCGACGATCAAAGATTCGAAGAAACTCGGCCTTGAAGTCTTCAAATTTATACAATACTGGATCATTAGAGGAGACCAGAGGCAATGACCATGCTGCGGCATCTCCACTAAGATAGGACAGCACAAACGCCACTTTGGACTGATCCTCTTTAAATAGAATGGGCTTGCAGAGGAAATGCAGAGAACACTGGGTCAAGAAAATTTGAGCCTTATGCGGATCCCCTTGAAATCTTTCAGGTGGGGCCAAAGGAATGGTAGGGGACATAGCATGGACAACTTGCGTAGTTAACGCAGATGATGTCGAAGAGGTAGGAGTAAAGGTAGGAGCCTTAAGCCCTCCGAAATTTGGACTGGGACTCACAGAAAGTTCTTCTACCCGCTGCCTGAGGTAACTAGCCTCCTGATTGGACTTTCTAACCTCTTCCCTGGTTTCACTAAGCTGCTTTTGCAAATCTTCTAGGACAGTTGCCAACGCTTTCACATCTAAACCTTCTGCCATGCTGCCCAGACGGAGCGAAATGTTAAGGCACTTCAATCTGTCAGAAAGCGTACCTGAATTCCCTTTGACTCCGTGGAGGCAGATGACTAGAAGGTTCTTGCTACAGATGCTAAATTCCCAACTCCCCTACACCCCTGCACCCAGAGAACTCTGAGCCCAGGAATGAAAGGGAAAGGGGAAGTGGATAACGAACAGAGAGACTGCCACACATATATCTCCTACTCTTCGTTCAGGAAGATCGTCTCCTGCAAAAGTAAGCAAAACATTACTACAGTTCCCACTAATGCTGGCACCTTCTTCTAACTCTCACTTTAGTTCTCTACTTTTAAGTACCTGAATGAGTGTGGACATGAGCCTCTCTCTATGTGGATTATTAAGGACTGACTCGGAAGAATTAGTAGGATAAGAATCCAGTCCAGTGTGAGTTTGAATGAAACTTGGAGATGAACCGCTGATGTTAAATCAGTTGGTATAATACTGTATATCTATATGCATATAAGGCTATACACTACTATACTTGCTGTATCACCGTGCTGGAAGGATGAAAGTCTAAGTCGCTGGAATTCTCCACGAAAATCTCCAGCACACGGAAAATAGTCTTTGTCTCAGAAAATACAAGTCTTTCACTGCTGTGGTTCAAAGTCTTTCACAGGTAATTGCCATGGATGCTCAAGAGTTTATAGATTCAACAGAATAGACTTCACTGATGAGGCGAATGTAATGAACACTCGCATTTACAGTTCGTTGGCACAATTGACTTCAGAACGAGAAGAGCGCAGTCCTCTTACCTCACTCAAGCAGACAGGACAGAACGAAGAGAAGTCCTACCAGAGTTGAGGCGATACTGCGAAAACAGCTGAGGGGACAGATTCAGAACTGGAATGAAAACGCGCTACTAAGACTGGATAGTCTAGCGCCAAACAAGCTGAGGGTCAAGGAGGTTTTTGACTCTAAATGCTGACTGGAAAATACTACGAAAAGACGCGCTAGAATAGGAGCGTCTTAATCCCTGGAATTAGACAGTTGAAGTGCGCCGAGCGAAAGGCTCGAGAGCACAAAATGGCCGCCACGGAAGACTAGAGCGCTAGTGCGACTAGTCAGTGGCACAATCAGGAAATGTAGCGGTACTTCTGGATTGCGCTACAAGTCGCCTCCAAAGACCAACAGACAGGGAGTAGTTGGGACCTATCTTAGTCCCAAAACGAACCTTTGGTGCCGAACTCTCCACCACCCGCTGGGACCTGACAGTACCCCCCACCAAAGCCCCCTCTCTAGGCTTTTGAGGATATGTCTTATGAAACTCAGCTACCAGTCTCGGGGCGTGGACATTCCTGCTTGGCTCCCATGATCGATCTTCAGGACCGAAACCCTTCCAGTCCACCAGATAGAACAAGGTGTTTCTTCTCAACTTGGAGTCCAAAATTCTCTTAACCTCAAATTCCTCTGCAGATTGGACTTGCACTGGAGCAGGGGGATGCGCACGTTGAAATCTTGGAGGATTACGTTTGATCAGAGAAACATGGAAAGTGGGATGAATTTTCATAGATTTGGGAAGAGCCAACCTAACACTAACAGGATTGACCATGTCCACCACTGGATAAGGACCCACAAACCTAGGCTGAAATTTCCTGTTCCCCTTCAATCGCATATAGCGAGTAGAAACCCACACCAAATCCCCTGCCTCAAATTCTGGACTCTCCCTTCGCTTCTTATCTGCTTGCTTCTTATAGCTCTGTTTTGCCTTAACAAGATTTTCTGATGCTGACTGAAAGGCCTTATGCAACTCTTGGATCACCTCTTCTGCTGCGGGGACATCTACTTCCACTCTACCCATTAACATATTTGGATGTCTGCCTGAATTAAGGAAAAATGGGGAGTAACCTGTGGCTGAATGGACAGAATTATTGTAAGCAAACTCCGCTGTACTCAATAGGGAGGGCCATTCTCCCTCTTGATCCATCAAGTACAAGCGAAGGTACTGCTCCAAATCTTGGTTTACCCTCTCCGTCTGTCCATCTGTCTCAGGATGGAAGCTGGTGGACAGACGAGAATCCACCCCCAGACCTCTCAAGAATGATCTCCAAAATCGAGAAACAAACTGGGAACCTCGATCGGAAATTACAATCTTAGGGATTCCGTGCAGCCGCACAATATGTTGAACAAACAGGTCTGCTAATTGAGAGGCTGTCGGAAGACTCTTTAAGGGAACAAAATGACTCATTTTAGTGAACTGATCAACCACCACCCAAATTACTGAATAGCCCTGGCTAGAGGGTAGATCTACAATAAAATCCATGGAAATGGTATGCCAAGGAGAGGGTGCTACGGGCAAAGGCCTAAGTAAACCTTGGGGGGGCTGTCTAGAACTCTTCCCTTTTATACAAGGTTCACAAGTGGCGATGTGCTGCCTAACCTGTGCTTCCATGCCTGGCCAAAAATACATCCTCTTCACCAGTTCCAAAGTCTTGACTGCTCCCTTATGACCTGCCAACGGATGATCATGAAACTGCTGAATGATTAATGACTGTAATTCTTCAACTGGAACAAACAGTTTCCCTTGATAGTAGGGTTTCCCATCTCTGAGTTCTCTTTCTGGACCTTTCGCAACCCAATCAGTGAATTCTTTATCTTGGAAGGCTTCCCGAACCCGCTTCTCCAATTCATCCTCTACTATAGCTGCGACAATTTTATTCTGAGGAATGATGTAGCCTTCTTCCTTCTTGTCCGTCACATCTCCCAGACTCAGCCGAGAAAGGGCGTCGGCTTTTCCATTAGCCGACCCAGGTTTGTAGGTCAATACAAAGTCGTAGTCTGCGAAGAAGAGAGACCATCTCAACTGACGAGGTGAGAGTGTTCTGACTGACTTTAAGAACTGCAGATTACGATGATCTGTGAACACTGTGATGACATGTCGAGCCCCGAGCAGATAATGCCTCCAGACTTTAAAAGCTTCTTTGACCGCCAAAAGTTCTTTGTCAGAAATGGGATAATTTATTTCAGCAGCTGTGAGTTTCCTTGAATGATAGGCTACTGGATGTAATTGTCCCGTTTCTTTCTGTCGTTGAGATAGAATGCCTCCAATTGCAAAATTAGAAGCGTCAGCTTCCACAAAAAAAGGTTCTTCCAAATCGGGGTGTTGCAAAATTGGTGCTGATACAAAGGCTTCCTTTAACTGTTGAAAGGCTTCTTCAGGTTCTTTTCCCCAGACAAAACGCTCCTCTTTCTTTAGGAGCCGAGTAATAGGTCTGACCTTTTCGGAAAAGTTCTGGATAAATCGCCGATAAAAATTGGCGAATCCCAAAAAACTCTGAATTTCTTTGATGGAGCGGGGAGCAGGCCAGGACCTGATGGCTTCCAGTTTTGACTGATCCATGTTGACACCTTCAGGAGAAAGTATAAAACCTAAAAATTCCACCTTGGTCGAATGAAACACGCATTTCTCCAATTTCACATACAGCTGATTCTTCAGCAGACGCTCTAGAATGACACGAACGTGTTGCACATGTTCTTCCATGTTGTTAGAAAAAATGAGGATGTCATCGATATAGACAACGGCAAAACGATCCAAAAATTCTCTTAAAAGGTCATTGACAAAATGCTGGAAGGCCGCGGGTGCGTTGCATAACCCAAAAGGCATGACCTGATATTCGAACAGACCCAATCGTGTGCGAAAAGCCGTCTTCCATTCTTCCCCCTCTGCCATTCGCACCAAATGATACGCTCCTCTCAAATCCAGTTTGGTGTAGATTCTCGCACTCTTAACTTGATCAAGGAGTTCCGAAATGAGAGGCAGAGGGTATCGATTCTTTTTAGTGACCAAGTTTAATGCACGATAGTCGATGCAGGTTCTCAAGGTCCCATCCTTCTTTGGAATAAAAAAGAGGGGGGAAGAGACTGGCGACTGAGAAGGTCGGATGAAACCACTCTCCAAATTTTGTTCAATATATTCTTTTAGATGCTGGTTTTCAGGTTCCGAAAGTGCATAAATGCGACTACAAGGTAACGTGGCACCAGGTTCCAGTTCGATCCGACAATCGTATTCTCGATGGGGCGGTAATTTTTTGGCCTCTTTTTCGTTGAAGACCTCCTTAAGGTCAAGATAGACTTCAGGAATATCGGGGGCTTCCACCACACAAACCATGGGCATTTGGTTTGCCAGATGAGCAGACATCGTAGTCGGGGAGACCTCTGTCGATGCATGAAAACAATGTTCTGTACAATATTCAGAGGTCATTTCAACTGTACGTTTAGTCCAATCTATCCTTGGGTTATGCTCTGAGAGCCAAGGAAGCCCCAAAATCATTTGAAACTGTGGGGCATCAATGAGGTTAAAACTAATTAAACTCCGATGTTCCTCTGGACCTATGACGGTAATAACCTCAGTGTCAAAAACTATTGGGCCTGACGACAACTCAGTTCCATCCACTGCACGCACTGGTTCAGGCTTTAGTTTCTTCTCAAACTGGATTCCCACCATTTTGGCAAATTGAAGATCACAAAAATTCCCCGTGGCTCCAGAATCCAACATTATAGAAACCTTTTCCTTCCGACCCTTACCGAACCATATTGTACAAGATAAAAGCAAATGTGGAGCCACAGCCTGCCCTTCATTTGCTAACAACTGAGTCTGAGTCTGGGGAGTTGTCTCAGGGGCTGCTCCCACCAGTGCAACTCCGTCTACTGGTGGAGCTTGTCTTTTACCCATGAATTGGTCTTTGGCTTCTTCGGGCAGTCTTTGACAAAGTGACCTGGCTGACCACAATACATGCATAATTTTCCTAAGCGCCGCTTTTCTCTCTCCTCCTGAGACAAAGGGCCACGAACCGCTCCAATCTGCATGGGTTCCTCACTGGAATGGACTTCACTATTCTTAGCAGGCTCTGAGCGGACTCGATCAAAACGTGGTGGAAAGGGCTTGACATCTCTTACATCTCTTCGTTTCTCACTCCGACGCTCTGCTTGCCTTTGATCAATTTGGAGGACCAAGTCGATTAACTCTGAGACATCTGTAGGTCTTCTAGGAATTTGGGACAACCCATCCTTTAACTCATCTCGAAGGCCTCTATAGAAAATTGCCGCTCTTTTTGCTGCAGGCCAATTCGTTTCCACAATAAGCTTGTTGTATTGTGCCAAGTAAGCCACTAATTCTCGGTTTCCTTGTTTCAAATCCAAAAGCTCGTTATCTGTGGTCTGAGAAATTGTGCGACGATCAAAGATTCGAAGAAACTCGGCCTTGAAGTCTTCAAATTTATACAATACTGGATCATTAGAGGAGACCAGAGGCAATGACCATGCTGCGGCATCTCCACTAAGATAGGACAGCACAAACGCCACTTTGGACTGATCCTCTTTAAATAGAATGGGCTTGCAGAGGAAATGCAGAGAACACTGGGTCAAGAAAATTTGAGCCTTATGCGGATCCCCTTGAAATCTTTCAGGTGGGGCCAAAGGAATGGTAGGGGACATAGCATGGACAACTTGCGTAGTTAACGCAGATGATGTCGAAGAGGTAGGAGTAAAGGTAGGAGCCTTAAGCCCTCCGAAATTTGGACTGGGACTCACAGAAAGTTCTTCTACCCGCTGCCTGAGGTAACTAGCCTCCTGATTGGACTTTCTAACCTCTTCCCTGGTTTCACTAAGCTGCTTTTGCAAATCTTCTAGGACAGTTGCCAACGCTTTCACATCTAAACCTTCTGCCATGCTGCCCAGACGGAGCGAAATGTTAAGGCACTTCAATCTGTCAGAAAGCGTACCTGAATTCCCTTTGACTCCGTGGAGGCAGATGACTAGAAGGTTCTTGCTACAGATGCTAAATTCCCAACTCCCCTACACCCCTGCACCCAGAGAACTCTGAGCCCAGGAATGAAAGGGAAAGGGGAAGTGGATAACGAACAGAGAGACTGCCACACATATATCTCCTACTCTTCGTTCAGGAAGATCGTCTCCTGCAAAAGTAAGCAAAACATTACTACAGTTCCCACTAATGCTGGCACCTTCTTCTAACTCTCACTTTAGTTCTCTACTTTTAAGTACCTGAATGAGTGTGGACATGAGCCTCTCTCTATGTGGATTATTAAGGACTGACTCGGAAGAATTAGTAGGATAAGAATCCAGTCCAGTGTGAGTTTGAATGAAACTTGGAGATGAACCGCTGATGTTAAATCAGTTGGTATAATACTGTATATCTATATGCATATAAGGCTATACACTACTATACTTGCTGTATCACCGTGCTGGAAGGATGAAAGTCTAAGTCGCTGGAATTCTCCACGAAAATCTCCAGCACACGGAAAATAGTCTTTGTCTCAGAAAATACAAGTCTTTCACTGCTGTGGTTCAAAGTCTTTCACAGGTAATTGCCATGGATGCTCAAGAGTTTATAGATTCAACAGAATAGACTTCACTGATGAGGCGAATGTAATGAACACTCGCATTTACAGTTCGTTGGCACAATTGACTTCAGAACGAGAAGAGCGCAGTCCTCTTACCTCACTCAAGCAGACAGGACAGAACGAAGAGAAGTCCTACCAGAGTTGAGGCGATACTGCGAAAACAGCTGAGGGGACAGATTCAGAACTGGAATGAAAACGCGCTACTAAGACTGGATAGTCTAGCGCCAAACAAGCTGAGGGTCAAGGAGGTTTTTGACTCTAAATGCTGACTGGAAAATACTACGAAAAGACGCGCTAGAATAGGAGCGTCTTAATCCCTGGAATTAGACAGTTGAAGTGCGCCGAGCGAAAGGCTCGAGAGCACAAAATGGCCGCCACGGAAGACTAGAGCGCTAGTGCGACTAGTCAGTGGCACAATCAGGAAATGTAGCGGTACTTCTGGATTGCGCTACAAGTCGCCTCCAAAGACCAACAGACAGGGAGTAGTTGGGACCTATCTTAGTCCCAAAACGAACCTTTGGTGCCGAACTCTCCACCACCCGCTAGGACCTGACACCGGGGCCCAATGGCATCCCAGTGGAGCTGTATAAAATCAAGGCAGACACCATTGCTGCACCCTTGCGGAATATGTTTTTGGCAGCCCGAGACGCTGGCGAACTCCCACTTGACCAACGCTTGGCCACCATAGTGGTCATTCACAAGGAGGGGAAGCCTCGGGACCTTTGTAAGTCGTACCGTCCTATCTCCTTACTGAATGCTGAACCTAAAATCCTGGCGAAGTTACTAGCCAATAGGCTCGTGGGCGTGATCGCGGACTTGGTCCATCCGGACCAGTCTGGCTTCATTCCTCACCGGAACACGGCCCTCAACCTTCGCAGGCTCCACGCAGTTATTGCGCGGGCGCACATGCTTAGCGAGCCGACTGTGCTTGCCTCGCTTGACGCGACAATGGCATTTGACTCGCTCGAGTGGAACTACCTTTGGGCGGTACTTTCCAAGTTTGGGTTTGGCCCCGACTACATTGGTTGGGTTCGGCTCCTGTACTCTTCCCCGATGGCAAACGTGACGGTGAACGGCCGTTTGTCTGCCTCCTTCGCTTTACGTAGAGGCACTAGACAGAGGGCTGCCCGCTGTCACCGCTCCTTTTTGCGTTGGCGCTTGAGCCGTTGGCCGCCTGGATCCGTACTCATCCTGACATTGCTGGTATCCGATGGTCACCTGGCTTCGAAGATCGAGTCTCGCTATACGCGGACGACATTCTTCTTTATCTCACTTCCCCATGTCGGTCCTTAATTGTGGCCTTTGACGTACTGGGTACTTTTGGTGGTTACTCGGGCCTGGTCGTCAATTGGTCTAAATCCTACCTCTACGTGCTGTGTGGAGACACTCCGCGTCTCCCTAGAGGTTGCGCTATACAGGTCTCGCAGCGGGGCTTCAAGTATCTGGGCATCTACATCTCCACGGATGCCAGGACACGATATGTGAACAACTTGCTCCCCCCGTTGGCACGCTTGCGGCGAGATGTGGAGGGCTGGAAGAAACTGCCGCTGTCCCTGTTGGGCCGCGCAGCGCTGTTCAAAATGATGTCCCTGCCGAGGTTCCTTTACGCACTTCAGAACACGCAAGACCCAGTTCCGTCTAAATACTTTGGGGAGATAGAGGGCCTGCAACGCGCATTGTTGTGGGATGGCAGACCGCGCATTTCTACGGTCAAATTGACCATTCCGTGGTATGACGGTGGGATTGCCTTGCCTGACATACGCCGCTACTACTGGGCGTCTCAACTGGCGGCCATTAACCATGGCTTCTATGGACCGGCGGTTAACCCAGGTTACGCAATGGATCGCTGGCTCATGAAAGACGGGATGTACTACAGGGCGCTGTACTCTAGATCTCTGGACCGGAAACTGACTGGTCCCACCAGGATGGTAGTGCATCTGTGAAGGGCGGTGACGAAATCTCTGGGCTGGCAGGGCAGGCTCACCATGGCTACTCCCCTTTACGATTCCGACCTCCTGGGGAGACTGTGGCACTCTAAGGGGTTTGACCGGTGGGAC
This sequence comes from Lissotriton vulgaris, assembly GCF_964263255.1. Classification (NCBI taxonomy): domain Eukaryota; kingdom Metazoa; phylum Chordata; class Amphibia; order Caudata; family Salamandridae; genus Lissotriton; species Lissotriton vulgaris. The sequence continues at coordinate 93,814,322 of NC_141685.1, read as the reverse complement.
CTCATTGGTATTTCCAAAGTCGCAGATGTGATGTCCAGGGGGGAAATCAAATTGTTCACTGACTTGCAGGCTGAATTTCAATTGGGTGCCACGGAATACTTCCGGTACGCACAACTGCGACACGCACTTACATCTTCCCTGCCTGTAGGTGATAAGGTCCCCGAATCATCCCTGCTTGAGGACAGGGTGCTGGACGGGCATATGCCGGATAGTGCCATCTCCCTGACCTACAAGAAACTCATAAATGTTCGGACGGATCTGCTGATGAAAGTGCAAGACCTCTGGGTGAATGATGGGATTGAGATGGATGACGAGGAATGGCAGGCGGCGGTCTCCTCCCCCAAGGAGGTGGCCATCTCTGCCAGGCTGCGATTGGTTCAGTTGAAGGTGCTCCACAGGGTGTATGTGATGGGCCCCAGGCTGATTCGCATTGGGCTCTCCCAGGATGGCCTTTGTAGGAGAGGGTGTGGGGCATTGGCCACCTTCATGCATACATTTTGGGAGTGTCATGCTATTGCCACCTATTGGGAACGAGTGCATGCGGTTATGAGAGTTGTGACTGGTGTGAATTTACCTGCGGAGGCTCGACGCTGCCTGCTGAACGTGTGGGGTCCGAATGATTATAATACTGCTCAGACTCGTTGGGTCACCCTGGGAAATATGATTGCCAAGAGGGACATCGCCCAGCGGTGGGGTGCTCCGGCCCCCCCCACTGTCAGTCTTTGGAAGACCAATATGGACTGGTGCATGCTCCGGGAGAAAACAGTTTACATGGCCCGGGGTAAGCCCAAGATGTGGGGCTTGATCTGGAGTGCCTGGAATTCATACAGAGGAGACATTTGTGTGCCTCCGGAGTCAACTCACCCGGAGGTTCACCTATCTCCGTAGTTTCCCCCTCCCCAGGATTCACGTGCCTTATCCTGATTTCCTGCTCCCCGATCACATATTTGCTTCATGATCTGGTACCTTTATGATGTCGTCTGACCCGCCTATACCCTGGGACATGAGCCTCACCGCTTTTTATGCTTCTTTGCCTTGCCATCTTACTTTTCCTTCTCTTTCTCTTTCTTTCTCCTCTTCTTCTGTTTTTCTCTTCTCTTGTTTCAGTTGGTACCTCTTGTTTTCGAGATACTCTAACATTCATAAAATTAAACCTGACTGCTCCTTTGACTGTTTTGTACATGTTTTCTACCTGATTCACAATGCTGCCTGGCCTCCGGGATGTACGGCTGAATAGCGGTGTACTTCAATTAGTAAATAAAGCTTTTCCAAAAAAAAAAAAAAAAGCACTCAGAAGCAATGTTTGAAATGGTATTGTAGATTTAGCGGTATTCTTTGCCCAGGAGTACATGTGTGATCTTGGGAAGCCTGTACTCTCCCAGTAAAAGCCCCCACTGAGAATAGCAAGTACTCTCTCCCGCTCAAACTAAAGAAGTGCAGGTACTCAGTACCTGTGAGCACTGGCTCATTTAATGCACATAAGGAAAATTAGCAGTGGAATTAGGAAAGAGGCTCATGTGAAAAAGAACAGAGACTGGTGCAAAGCAAGTGTCACGGGAAAAAAACGAGGTGTCTCAGCTAAACTTGTCGAGAACCGACAGAGAATGAGTGCCACAGTTGAAACAGACAGAGTGGGAGAAACAGAGGGGCTAGATTGGCTCGAAGCAAGTTTCTCTAGGAAAGAGGGAAAAGTCTAAGAGAAAGGAGGGGAACTAAGAGGAAAAAAGAAAACCTAAAAGCGGCGAGAAGGACAGAAAAAAGAAGGAATGTAACTTGCGAAGATAAACTGGAAAGGTGAGTCAAAGAGAGATAGATATCGACAAAGGGTGGCAGAACGATGAGAAGGGAGAGGGTGACAGGAATGGGAGGGAAAAGGGTCAAGTGTCAATGGAAACGCAGGTGTGATAATCGGAAAGTATGAGTGAAAACTGATGGAGGACACTCGCAGAAACTAAGAACGCGAGAGAAAGAGTAGAGCGAGGTAAAGTGAGAGAACAAATGAGACTGAAAGAGCAAAATATAGAGGTAGGAAAGGGAAAAGATTGAATTTTCATCCTCACACTGAGAGCTGGGGGTAAAGCTGAAGAGTAATCCAGGGGAGCTCTGTGAATCAGAACCGTGGCTATCAGAGGCGCGGCATGAGCAGTGTCACCGGGGCTCAGGGACCGAGGGTCCAATTAAAATCAAAACAGAATCCGCACTGTGAAATTCAACACACTAAAAAGCAGTTCGTATTTTGCAAAAATATTTTTAAATCAATTTAATGTGTCGTGCTAAAAATGTTGTGCCTCAAATTGTGTAGAAACATGCAGAGATGTTTCTTTTCCAGTAATGGATATTTCTGAAATATAATGTATGTATATGTATGTATGTATGTATGTATAGGCATTTATATAGCGCACTACTTACCCGGAGGGTCCCAAGGCGCTTCGACCGCTGCGAAACCCTTCCTGGCTTCCCTGAGAGATGGTCCCTTAATGGGTATCTCCAGGGTGAGACCAGGCATCCCCGGCGGTCTGGTGGGGCCGTTAGTGAAGATGAGGCAAGCTAATGCCCAGAGTTGCCAAGTGTGATCGCTGATCAGAGTGGGCACCGAGGCGAGAGAATTATCGAGTCCGCTGACCCTGGTCCAGAAACCTGCCGCGCCGGGAATCGAACCCTGGTCCCGGGCCGTCCTCTGCTCTCGGGTCTGCCGCCTCTAACCAGTGAGCCACACTACTGGTGTCATCTATTTTACATTCTGTTTGCTGCAATAGTTTTGTAACACTGTAAGTGAGGGTAAGATAGACTATATAGGTTGGAAGTAATAATAATGTTAATCTAGATATAAGTGTTTTGTGTAGTGCTTGCTTCGTGGATATGGCTGTTTGCGCAGTGCAGTGTTCACGTTTTTATTTTCACTCGCTGACTTTGCCATGATTGCATGCCCTATTTCCCAGCTGCCTACCACTTCCTTTCGGACTTTTTCAGGCAGAAAAGGTACCTGATTTTGATGGTTATCTCGAGATTTTTTTTCTATACTAGCCAGAATGGTAAAATACTTGTCGGGAAGCAACCCTACCTGATGGATAGATGGTATTTAGGGGGGCGTGGCTTGGACGCCGATCGGGATGGCGGTGTGAGCTCGCAGCTCCGCGCGGAATCCCGCTAATTCTCCTGTTTTCGGTACCCTGGGCGACCCAGAGACGACGCTCCTGCCCTCTGAAGTGTAAGGGGACAGCCGGGCACGATCGGAGAGTCGCTGGGGGACTGCTGGCCCCGAGGAGATCGAGCCGAAGAGACGACCGAGGTGTTGCCGAGAGTGCGAAGAAAATGGAGGCGAGGAGGCCGGGCGGCCCCGTACTTTCGCTTTGAGCCGAGTTGTCGCCGACTGGCAAGAGATCCTGCAATCGGCTGTTCGAAGCACTGGGATCAGCGGTGCTGTGTCCAGAGACCAGGGGACGCTGACCTGCCTCGCCCGGACCTTGGGGACCCTCGCTGGCCGCCGTCCCAGGACCCATCCTTCCCCCCTCAGGCTTCCGAGGGGGTCAGCTGAACGGAGTTCGTCAAGCTGGTCATTGCTCCCGAGGGCATCGGTGGCGACATTGAACACTGCCCGGTGCCAGGGGGCTGGCACTGAACTAAGAGAGCGGACGCCAAACGGGGTCCTGGGCCTGTGACGCAGCAACCTGGAATGGCGGCGATCGGAGGGTCGATGGCCGAGGAGCGTGCTGAGGGGGACCCGGCGACATCAACCCGGCTGGGCGAGATTCCCTCCCCGGAGCTGGGCCAGGAACAGCGGCTGAACCGGCGTTTGGATGCCATACTCGATGCGATCACCTCGACTAAGGAGGCGCTGCACCAAGACATCGCCCAAGTGGCCACGGGCCTGGGGCTGCTACGAGCGGACCACGCGAAGCTAGCGGACAGGGTCAAGGACCATGACCAACTGTTGCTGGACCTGAAGCCATCGGTGGTGACCGCGGAACACAGGATCACGGATATATTGGCCCGGTTGGACTCGCTGAAGCGACGGGCGGAGGATGCCGAAGGCCGCAATAGACGGAACAACGTGCGGGTCGTAGGCCTGCCGGAAAGGATTGAGGGGGAGGATGCGGTGGCCTATATGGAGAACTGGTTCCGCACTGTGGTAGCGCCGGAGGGGCTTACTCCTTTTTTCACTCTGGAGCGAGCTCACCGGGTACCTGCTCGCCCGCCGGGGCTTGGCCGCCCCCCACGACCGATGGTGGTGCGGCTCCTCCACTACAAGGACCGGGATATCCTCATCCAGCGGGCCAGGATGTCGGGCCCATATGAGGTGGAGAACAGTAAGGTCACGATATTCCCGGACTACACCCAAGCGGTCCAGAAGAATAGGGCATCGTTCCTAGCGGTGAAGAAGGAGCTCAGGGAGGAAGGCATCCAGTACTCCTTGCTCTACCCGGCCAAGCTGCGGGTCATAATGGATGGCACTACGCACTTTTTTCAGACTCCGGATGAAGTTTGGCAATGGCTGGAGTTGTATAGAGCGGGGACAGACAGATCGCATAAAAGTAGGCGAGATCAACCTAAGCCGCCCCGGGTGAGGCAATCGCAGCGCATCAGGTCCCACAACAGGCGCCAGCGGGAGAAACGGGAGGCCCAAATGGCGGCGGAGAAGAGGGATGCACTCGCAGTGACGGCGGCCATTATGGGGTCGCAACAGACCAGTGAACTGGCAGAATCGGACTCAGGCGGGGAAGGCAGCAGGACGGGAGAAGAACTCTCAGAGGCGGAAAGCTCGAAGGGGCCGATAGTGACCCCACAGACATCGGATGGCATATTTTGCGGCTGAGACTGCCTTGGGACTTGATCGTGACTTCATGGTAGGGTGGTATCCTGTTGGTGGAGGGCGGGTTGCCGGGTGGGGGGGCTGAGTGCTTAGTAGGGGATGAAGGCGCGGGGCGCGGGCTCCGCTAGCTGGGGTCGGCGGTGACTCACCCCCCTTGGGCCCTTAAGGCCGACTGTGGTGGAGACCACAGGGTAGGAGTGTGGGAAGTTGGATCAAGGTTTGGATGGGGGCTGACATTGGGTTTGTGTGCTCTGTCCTGGGAAGTGGAGTTTGGGGAGTTTTTCTGTTCTGGGTGTGTTCGGAGGGGGGGGCAACTGCATTGGGGGGGCTATGAACCTTCGTTATTTGAATCGGACTGCTCGAAGTTGGAATGGGGACATTACCTAATTTGAAATGCCTGACGTGGAATGTCCGGGGGCTGCGAACTATGATAAAACGCCACAAAGTTCATGCATACCTAGTGCGTAGGGGGGTTCAGATAGCTATGCTACAAGAGACTCATCTCACCAAAAAAGAGTGCACTGCTTTGCAGAAAAGATGGCGGGGCCAGGTGTTTGACACCACTTACTCGGCGTATGCCAGGGGGGTGTTGATCTGGGTGAGGGCGGGGATACCCTTTCAAGTGTTGAATCAAGTGGTGGATCCAGATGGCCGGTTTGTGGCGGCGGAGGGGAGGTTATATGGAAGGGATGTGGTTCTCTGCTGTGTGTATGCACCGAACACTGATCAAGCTCGATATTTTGATGGCCTCTCGGGGTCCTTGGCCTCTTTCCTGGCGGGCCCGATAGTGTTAGGGGGGGACTTCAACTCGATCACGGATGTGGCTCTGGATAGGTCCCATCCCCCCCTGGTGGACTCCCCGGTGCGCAGGTTGGCCGCGCACAGGAAGGACTGGCAGGATAGATGGGGGTTGCTGGATGTCTGGCGGGAGCGGCACAGGGACGCCAGGGATTATTCCTTTTATTCTGCTCTCCATGATCTGCATGTCAGGATCGATTCGGTGCTCTGCGGTGGGTCCCTAGCCCCATTGATCTCTCATACGGAGTACCTGGCTAGGACCATCTCAGATCATAACCCCCTATTGGTACACATTCAGTGGCAGCGGGAGCGCTCAGCGATACCAACATGGCGGCTTCGGCCGGAGACGCTTGAGGATTCTGTGTTCAGCGATGCGGTCCAGCAAGGCATTGATAGCTATTTCGGAGTGAATGAGGGCACGGCCACGAGTAGGTCCACTGAATGGGATGCAATGAAAGTGGTGGTGAGAGGGGTGTGTTTGGGTGGGTTTTCGAATGCTCGAACGACTGTGTTGAATGCACTCATGAAAGCGGAAGAGACTTTGAGGGACCTGGAGCGCCGCAGGCCGGCTAGGCCGGATTTGCAGACCCAGTTATTGGAAGCAAAGGAAGTGGTTGCCACCGAGACAGAACGTTTAAGTTGCTACGACTACAGGCAGTATATCATCAGAGCACATGCGGAAAGGTACAAGGTGGGCACCCTCTGTCCAGACTAGCTAACCCGGAACTTAGGGGCTGCCCGGTCCTCAGCATTAGTAATGCGCGGGGGGAGATGGTGTACTCCCAGGCAGCGGTATTGGAATGTTTTAGGGGGTACTATGAGGAATTGTACCAGAGTCAGCTGGGGGTGGGGGTTCAGGACATTGCGGAATACCTAGGGGAGAGGCAGCTTCCGGTCCTGGACGAGGAAGACGCGAGGGAGCTGGGCGGCCCGATCACGCTTGCAGAAATACGGGTGGCCATCAAACATATGGCCCGTAACAAAACGCCTGGGGTGGATGGACTGCCGATTGAATTTTACCAACAGTATGTGGACAGCTTGGCTCCCAGGCTTCTGGTGGTGTATACGGAAGCTTTTGAGGCTGGGGAATTGCCTGGGTCCATGCGAGAGGCCTTGATTGTACCGCTCCTAAAGCCTGGCCGGGATGCAACGGATGTAAGGTCCTATCGCCCGCTATCCATGTTGACGGTGGATTACAAGATTCTGAGCCGAATTCTAGCCACCAGGCTGGCCCCACACATGACGGGCTTGGTACACAGGGACCAGGCCGGGTTTATACCCACGAGGAGCACGGCGCTGAATATTCGCCGCCTAGTGGGAATAATGGACGCCATCTTGGACGGGGAGGGAGCTCCGGCGGCCCTGTCCGTGGACATCGAGAAGGCCTTTGATAGTTTAGAGTGGTCTTTCCTGGATGGAGTGTTGGAGAGGTTTGGCATGGGCGAGGGGTTCCGCAGGTGGACGAGGGTCTTATATACCTCGGCGACGGCGAGGGTGCCTTTGGGCGGTCTGGTGTCTGCGGCGTACCCGGTGGGCAGGGGCACGCGACAGGGGTGTTCCCTATCCCCCCTATTGTTTGCTCTGGCGATGGAACCTTTGGCGGTCCATGCGAGGTTGGGTGACAGGTACGCGGGGATAGCCAGCGGCGGGCAGTGGCATTATATATCGCTATATGCGGATGACCTGCTCCTGTACCTCGCTGACACGGCGCGGGCACTGGACGGAGCGATGGACCTGTTGTCGGAGTTTGGCCGGCTATCGGGCCTTAAGGTCAATTGGGCGAAGACTTGTGTGTTTCCACTGAGAGCGGGATCGCCCGACCCCGGCGGCGATTTGGGCGTGGTCTGGGAGCCATCTTGTTTCACCTATCTGGGAGTCCGCATCTACCACGCGACTGCGGACCTATTGGAGGGCTACATTGGTCGATGTGTCCGGGCACTGAGGGGCAGCTTGTCCTTCTGGTCGACCATCCCGCTGACTGTGCTGGGTAGGATCACACTTCTAAAAATGGTGGCGCTCCCCCGCTTCCTCTACTATTTCCGGACGCTGCCTGTCTGGATTCCTCAGGGGGTCTTTAGAGACCTGAGGTCAATGATTATTGGCTTCCTATGGGGGCAAGGCCGCCGAAGAGTGGCCCTGAGCACGCTACTTCGCCCCCAGATAGAAGGGGGCATGGCTGTGCCCGATTTCGAGCTGTACTATCTAGCGGCGCAGTTGCAGGTCCTTACGCAGAACGTGGCTAGGGTGTTTCGGGGTCCAGAGGAGGATCGGGTTCGGGGGATACAACGCCACGTACTGTCCTATATTATCATGCAACAGAGGCTTGAGTTGCGGGGCCTCACTATGGAGGAACGGACACTCCGGCTGTGCTGGCAGAGGAGCCTTCGGAGAGCGAAGGCCTCGCGGCCTTATGCTCCGGAGATCCCGATCGGCATGCTGACGGCCTTGCCGCACGGGGGAGATTGGTCCCCATTGCTGGATTGGGAAGAAGCGGGACTACAGGTAATAGGCGACCTATACATAGACGGGGCTTTGGCACCGTTCGAAGCGCTCCGGGACCAGTTTGGGCTGCCCGACGGGGGGTTCCTCCTGCACGCGGCGGTGGTGGCTGCCATACAGAAGCACTGGAAAGGGGGACTCATGGAACCGACAATGACTATGGCGTGCCAGTATGTGGTAATGGCGGCAGGTACGTTCAAAGCTGTGACGTGCCTCCATCATAGGATGCTGAATGAGGGACTGGAACCGCTCCAGGGGCTCAAGTCTAAATGGGAGGAGAGTGTGGGCCGGCCCATACCGGACACGGCGTGGGGCCATATCCTGCGGCGCACGTGGAAGGGCACGAGAAATGCGCGCTTTCAGCAAGTACATTTCTATGTGCTTCATAGGGCCTACTTAACCCCTGAGAAATTACAGCGGTACTTTCAGGTACCGGATGCCCGATGCCCACGGTGTTCGTCTCTGGGAGCGGACATGGACCATTTGTTCTGGGGGTGCTCGCACTTGGAGGCCTACTGGGCGGAGGTAGGGGACCTCCTGAACGAAGTGACTGATAGGGAGGTGGAATTCGATATGGCGGCATGCCTGCTGCTCTGGTTCCCGCACACCAAACACACCAAGGTGACGAGCAAATTCATTGATCTGGGCCTGATATTGGCGCAAAGGGAAATATCGTGGCATTGGAAGTCCAGGGGGGGACCCTCACTGCGTAGATGGAAGAATGAATTGTTGCGGTGGTCTGACTGCGAGAGTGTGCTCCGGATGAAGCAGGCCGTCAAGATGGGGAATGAGAAGGCATTGGATGCGGCACGTGCATGGGAGTTAGTGGTGCAGGCCTTGCGTGATTCTATGGTGGAAGATGAGGACGGTGAGACTTAGGCCGGTGGACACCGCGGGGCGAACACAAACAGTATCATAACCCGCACTGTAATGGATCCATCCAACTTGTCGGGACGAGGCATACACCTTAGCAGTTGCCAGGGGGGAGGGGGGTTTGGGGGGGTTGGTTAATGGGAGTTTGGGGTGGGTCGGAAGCCACATAGATGGTGGCCCGCCAGGGCACCTTGGAATTAATAGGTTGGTGGGGTACTGCGTGGAGTGAGGAATGGCTGGGGGGAGCGGCCAGGCAGGATAGACATACAGCACCTGGGGCAGGTCCCGATAGGGGCGGTACCACTGATTACCACTGGGATGGCTGACGGGAGCAATGTTGAGGGTGGGGGGGTAAAAGCAGATACGTAAAACGACATATCAACCATGGTCCCTATGGGACGTGCACCGTGATGTTTTCCTCTTGAGTGGAGTATTATGCCGCCCGGCCTCCGGGCTGAATGGCTGTGTACGATCTGTGTTTTACTACTGAACGGGGGGATGTCACGAGTGAACTGGCTGACTAATTGTATCCTGTGGTTTATAACTCTGCAATAAAAATATATTAAAAAAAAAAAAAAATGGATAGATGGTATTTATCACACCCGTTCAAATCTGATACCCAGGAGCCCAGCAGCTTTGACCTGCTGAAATCTACACTGGAGGGGGTTGGGGCTAGGGGAGGGATAGTTCGGTCAGTAAACCAATCGGTAATTACAGAGTTTGTTGAAATCTGACCCACTTGTAAATGCAAACCCCGTACGGCCTAAACCGAGTTTGAAAATTTCGTAGAGCCGCGCGCTCAGCGACTCCTTCCTCTGCGCACGTCGCTGTACTGTACTGTGTCACTTAATGCAAGCCTTCGCCCTAATATGCCAATGACATCACGTCATCGTCGCGCGACACACCCACACATGGGAGGCGACACAGTACTGTGTCACGACACACACTTTAGAAAGCTCGGCCCTAACAGATAATCAAAAAAAGAATAAAGAAGCAGAATTAAAGTTACGTCATCCCTCCTAAGCGGTCCTATTGGATTTCTATACCTTACAAAAACATTCTCACCTCAGAACCCATCCTTCGCAGTCACGATTTTACAAAACCTTTTATTCCCAAAACAGAAGCATTGGGAGTTGGCTTAGGTACAACACTGTCCCAAAAAGATGAAAGAGGAGAGGAAAACCCCGTCCTATATATGGCTGCATGCTATTTCCCCAAGAAAAGAAAGATGCTACAGTGGAGAAAGAAGCCTTAGCTATTAAATGCACTTCGATACTACTTGGAAGGACAGCCTTAGCTATTAAATGCACTTCGATACTACTTGGAAGGACAGGAAATTGCCTTCTATACATACCATGCTCCTCTTGAATGGATGGCTCATAACAAGGGTAGAAACCCTCGCATACTGAGATGGTTCCTGGCCCTTCTGCCTTTTCATTTTAAAACTCAACACCGTAAGAGACAGGGGGAGAACAAGAGAAAGATGCCAGCATGGAGGAGAGAGAGGAGCGAGACCAGCAAAACAAAGGGACATCAAAAAAGAAGCCTCGAGTCAGCGCCACACCGGAGGAGAAGAATCGCCAGGACAGCAGCAAGGCAGAAGAGATCCACTATGTGTGGTTCGCCACCGATTGGTAGACGTTACCAGAGAAACTGCTGCAGCCTGCTGCAGCTCAGGAGAGCTCTGAGCAAGGTGGGGCGCATCATTGTGGGTAGGGGGAGTACCTGCATGATGGGGAAAGGAGAAAAACTGGAGGCCCATGCATGTGTCCTAGAAAGTGCCAGTATACAAGTAGGGGGAGGATAATATGAAATTCTCCCTTAAGTTGGACACAGGAACTGAGAGATCCAAAGCTTCCATTTCTTTTCTTTTTATTTCCTTCCCTACCTTCTCCTTTTGCAGTTTTCTGTGAACTTCTTAATAACCTTGGGCACTCCCACCGGTCCACCATGACACTCCTACCAGAGAGAAAAGAGACACCGACAAGTTTAGAATCCTTCATCGTGGGTGACTGGGTGACAGGAGATAATAGTAGTAGAATAGAGTAGCTTACACCTCGCATTGGCCCTATTTATTTTGGAGGAGACTGCCAGTGGCACCATCCCTCAAGAAACCTGTGGAGAGAAAAAGGAAAGCATTACTACGCCTGTCAAAACCAAGAAGCTGCAGCCCTCACTCCATCCCCTTTGGAAGTGTGTTTATCTATATTATTGATTTATAAAACCGTAGCAATATCCTAACACCCAAATAAAAGGCAAAACTCACAGAAGAACCAAGTAATTGAAGCCATATTTCCCTCCCACAATGCTTTTGGAAAAATTGTTGGTTGACAACATTTTAAAACACAGGCAGTCAGTCAGGCTACAAACAGATAAAAAATGAAACACAATGAAGGGGTAGAAGGGACTGCAAAGGACATATGGTATTCCTGCCATGCTGTACTGTACTGTTGTGGAATCTATAGTATAAGACAACAGTGGGGATCCATGACCACGGTCTCCATCTGTGACAAGTTGGCCTGGCATATGCTGTCCACTATTCTAGTGGGCACCTTGCACCAGTCCAAACGACCCTTATTGATGGTAGGTTTAAAGACAACCTTTATAGAAAGCTATCCTTGTGGTAGCTGTGGAGAGCAGCCTTCAGGCAAACTCTTGAAGGAATGTAAAGCAGCATGTTTTACCAGTCTATAATCTAAAGAATGACCAAATGAAAGGAGAACCACACCAGGTATATATAAAATATATATGTATTTATTCTAAACACATCCCTCTAGTCTCTTTATGAGGCTAGAGGCAAAAGTACAATACAGTAACTTAATTAGCACACAGTAAATTAGCACAGTATATGTTTTGCCCTGGGGGCCTCACAAACCATATACTAAGAAAGTGGTATAAGAACCACGAGTGACATAGAAACAAGACCTAGGGCCTGTAGAACCACTGGGGCAACCAGGAACTACCCAAGGTAGGGATGCAGGAGACCCACGGGGATGCGTGCAGTGTCTGAACACACCTGCGAATCACCATTGACTTCTATGGAGAAAATTGCAGTTAGAATTTTAAAGATTAAGGACACTTACCAGTGTACTAGGAACAAACCCCTTTAGTACTGGACAGTTCGAGAGCCAAGACCCACGGGAGCACCAAAGTACTCATGTTACCTGACCAAGGGAAGCCGGGTGCATAGGTGTGTCTTTGTGATGAGTTTCGTCGTCGTTTCCTATGGAGAGCTGCGAAGAAGTGCTGCAGGCGACAAGATGAAAAGTGTCCGGATGGATCCAAGGGTGGATAGAAGATCGGGAGAACCTGAAAGCAGAGGGGACAGAGTCTGGGTCACTTGCCAGTGACCAGGGAGGCAACAAGAAGAAGCCAGCTGATGTCGGGTAATTTCAGGTTCAGGATGTGAAGCTTGACTCTTCAGCCGCAAGGACCAGGAGACGTCGACAACAACCAGGAGCTGGATTCGAGCTGTCCCTCATTGGATGTCGAGTGCTGCGGTGTCGGTGTTGGTATCTGGATTGGCCCCAACAAGCCTTGGCAACAGCAACCCACGTAGAATGAAAAGATTGGCTCCGGAGCAGACCAGCAAGGTCTGAGGTACCCACCCTTTGGAGACTGGGTTATTGACAGCGATGCGTCCACGATGGACTCCGGATTGCGTGTGTGGTTGGTGGGAGTTGGTGCAACTCCCAGTGTGGCCGGCCATCAGGAGTCGTCCCAGGCAGATGGGGTACAGCCGAGGATGTGGTCCTCCATCTTGTCCGAGTTCAGTTTCAGGAGGCTGTTCTTCATCCATTCAGTGACGGCCTTCATTCCTTCGTGGAGGTTGGTTTTGATGGTGGTGGGTGCCTTGGTGAGGGAGAGGATCAGCTGGGTGTCGTTTGGCATATGAGATGATGTTGAGGTCGTGCGATCGGGCCATGTGGGTTAGCGGTGCCATGTATACATTGAAGAGTTTTGGGCTGAGGGATGATCCTTGGGGTGCGCCGCAGATGATCTTGGTGATTCAGAAAAGGGGGGTGGTGATGAACAGAGTGTCTGAATTAAGTAGACCACTGTTACCCAGTCCAAAGATCAGTGCTTGATCTATCACCGTTATTTATCTCGCTGCACCATCCCAGTTCAGAACCTGGCTATATGCAAATCAGTCTGTCCCTGGCCCAGTGCATCATGGGAACAGGGCAGACTAAACTACCAAGCCAATTCTCCACCAAAAAGGAGACAAGCTACCGGGGACCGGTTTCTGGCATTTCAGCCGTCGTCAGCCCGGCTTGCAGATGATCTTGGTGGCTTTAGATTGGAACGGAGTGAGGTGGACACTTTGGGTTCTGCCGGTGAGGAAGGAGGTGGTCCAGTCCAGCCTTTTGTCATGGATCCCTGCGTTGTGGAGGTGTGTGCATAGGGTGTGATGGCTGACGGTGTTGAAGGCAGCTGAAAGGTCCAGGAGGATGAGGGCTGTGGTTTCTCTGTTGTCCAACATGGTCCTGATGTCATCGGTGGCAGTGACAAGGGCTGTTTCGGTGCTGTGGTTGCTGCAGAATCCGGATTGGGATGGGTCCAGGATGTTGTTTTCCTCGAGAAAGAGGGTCAGTTGCCTGGTGACAATATTCTCGATGACTTTCGCCAGGAAATGGGCCGGAGGTTTTTGAGGTCCTTAGGGTTCGTCTTGGGTTTCTTGAGTAGGGTGTTGATCTCGGCGTGCTTCCAGCTCTTTGGGAAGGTGGAGGTCTTGAAGGAGTTGGTGAGGATCTTGCGGAGATGGGGGGTGTGATGGTGGAGCTTGCTTTGTTGAAGATGTGGTGCGGGCAGGGGTCTGATGGTGAGCCGGAGTGGATGGTGTTCATGATTTTTATGGTGTTGTCGTCGTTGACATGGGTCCAGGGGAGCAGGGGGTTGGTGTGGCTGGGGGCGGTGAGTCTGAGGTGTCGATGGCTGTCGGGGGACCTGGTTGTTGAAGCTGTTGAAGCTGTCGTGGATGTCTGCGATCTTGCTGTGGAAGAAGGTGGCTAGGGAGTCGCAGAGGTCTTGCGATGCAGGATGTAGTTGGAATTGGAGCTGGGGTTGGAGAGCTCCTTTATGATGTTGAAGAGCTCCTTGCTGTTGTGTGCGTTGTTGTCAATGCATTCCTTGAAGGAAGTCCTTTTGGCGGTTCAGATGAGTTGGTGGTGTCTGTGGATGGTGCTCTTGTGGGCTGCATTGCTGTCCGGTGTCTGTTCGTGGTGCCACTTCATCTGGAGACTTCGGCAGGACTGTTTGGATGCCTAGAGGTCGGCGGTGAACCCGATGGCTTTTCTGTCGGTGCGTCTGTTTGAGGGTTACTTGAGGTGAGAGTGTTGGCACAGTCGTCAATCCTTTGCCTGAGGTTGCGGACGGCATTGTCAATGTTCGCGGTGTCAGTTGGTGGGTTTCGGGCAAGGGTGGCGATTAGCTGGTCTTCGGTGACTTTGCTGCGGTGGGGGTGTCCATTGTGTGTGGTGGTGCGTGGTGGGTTTCTCGAAGAGGAAGTGGATGCATCGGGGGTTGGTCCAGTGGAGTTCGTGGTGTGGCTGAAGGTGACGTGGTTGCTGGCAGAGAAGATGTGGTCGAGTGTGTGTCTGGCGGAGTGGGTGGGAGTCATGACAAGCTGTTTGAGTCCGAGGTTGGTGAGGTTGTCGAGCAGGGTGGTAGAGTTGCTGGCGTTGGTGTTCTCGAGGTGGAAGTTCAGCGCTCCGAGGAGGATGTAGTCCATGGATGTAAGGGCGTGCATGCTGACAAAGTCAGGGATGGAGTCGCTGCAATGTGGCCAGGGTCCGGGGCGTTTGTAGACAAGGGTTCCTCTGAGGGTGGTGTTGGGGTCGATGTGGATCTGGAAGTGCAGGTGTTCAGCGGCGCTGCGAGTGTCATCGGTGCTGGTTGAGATTCTGAGGGTGTTCCTGTGGACGATGGTGATTCCTCCTCCTCCTCTGTTGGTACGGTCCCTGTGGGTGATCTTGTAGCCGTCTGAGATGGCGATGTTGGGTGCCGAGGAGGGGTTCATCCAGGTCTCCATCAGGAAGGCAACTTCCGGGGAGGATGAGTCGAGTAGGTCCCAGAGTTCAAAGGCGTGCTTGTGGGTGGAGCGGGTGTTGAGTAGTATGCATTTGAGGTGGTTGATTCCTACCCTGGTGGGTGAGGTGGAGGCTTGAAGGCTGGTGAAGTTGCAGCTCTGGCAGGAGAAGGGTCCTTGGGTGTGCTTCGGGGTGGCCAGGAAGCAGGTGCATGATCGGCCGGCGTTGAGTGTGTAGGAGGGTGCTGGCATCATAGTGGCGGCAGGCGTCGTAGTGTTCGTGGGGGCCTGAGGTTCTAGTGCGGGGTGCAGTCCAGGTGCAGACGGCGCAGATGGGCTTGCATTCGGCGCACCTTCGGCATGGCCGCTATAAGAAGGAGTCGCAGGGATTCCGTTCTCCTACAGAACTGTGCATAGAGACTTGGAACCTCAGTGAATTAGGGTGTACCAAAACTCACTTTAGTGCCCAAAATCCCCTACCAGACTAGCTACAGTGTCTCATTGGTCATTACAAACTCCCAATGCTTAGACAAACCAGTACACCTCAGGTAACGTGGAAGACATGAACACTCTTTCGTTATAAAATCATTTCAATCCAGAACAAGGAGTAAATGAGGACGCGTGCATAATTGAAATGTTTATTTGCTAATGCATTGTTCTCAAATGCAGTATCTTTGCTAGTACAAGCAAACATATTATAAGAAGCAAAGTAATCAGCATTGTTACTAGTCCATAGAATACAAAAGGTGACAGCATGCTAAAATGAATAGGGTTAAACACCTAATTCTCACCCTCCCTAGCTAGTATACTATATTATATCTAAGAAGGTCTCATTGGGTTTTAGCAGAGCGGCCCCGTACCTCAAGATCCTTGTGGTAAGGGATCACATCATCTTCCACCAGCTCTCTGCATCCGAAGCACCATCAAGTGTGTAAGTATGCTTTGTGTGAAGCAACATAAAATGTGCCTAAAGCCAGAATTTGGCTGCCGCTGCATGTGTGTTATGATGTCTAGGAAGGTGCGAAGATCAGAAATCACAACAACCACTGTGTCAAGTTATCCTTGAAGGCTTCAGCACTCACTGTACAGACACAGCTCACTAAGCAAAGCTGATATCAGAGTAATAACATATTATTCTTTTGTGAATCAAAACGCTCTACTAGGCTCAAAGCTAAAACAACAGTTATGTGTCGTGTGCAGAAGCAGCAGAAAGGTAAAATGGCATTTAAACTTCTAATAAGCTCATGCTAACTTAACACAGCATATAGGCAAAGCGTATCTATATGACAAAGGGGAGGTGGGAGTGAGGAGCAGCTGGGATACAGGAGCGGGATGAATGGGCGAGTGGGGGGGGGTGGGGCTGCAGTGGCGGGAATCGGAGAGGAAGGCTGGAACGCTGGAGAACTACAGAGCGAAAAACGGGTGGAAGTACAGAATGCAAAGAAAAAGAATACAACAGTGGGCGCCAAATAATACAGCAGTAGAATACTAAAAAGTAATACAACAGTAAGTAGCAAATACCGCGAAACGTAATACAACAACAGACAAATAACAGGCAAAAAGGAACAGAGCGAGCACACAGACACTTACGGCTCACCACTGGGCCACCAGGGATGAGGCACAGGCGGGAGCCTGCGGGTGGAGGAGGGCCGAGAACTTGCGGCAGCAGCGAGATCAGGGAGCAGGGACACGGGCACAGACAGGTAGAGCTGTATGGCATAGGGTGCGACTTGCCTGGATCAGGGTCAAGGGCCGCTCCTTTATCTCAGTCTTGATTCATGGCTCTTTAATACCACCACCAGCCACTCTCTGCTCCTTTATCTCACTCTTGATTCCACCTCATGGACCTTTAATCCACCCCAGACACTCTCGGCACCTTTATCTCACTCTTGATTCTACCTCATGGCTCTTTAATTCACCACCAGCCACTCCTGGCTCTTTTATCTCACTCTTGGTTCCACCTCTCCGCTCTTTAATCCACCCCGTGTCACACTTCATGGCTTCTTAATCCATCCCCAGCCACTCTCAGCTCCTTTATCTCACTCTTGATTCAACCTCATGGCTCTTTAATCCACCCACAGACACCCGGGCTCCTTTATCTCACTCTTGATTCCACCTCCTGGCTCTTTAATCGACCACCAGCCACTCGTGGCTCCTTTATCTTGCTTCTTGATTCCACCTCGTGGCTCTTTAATCCACCCCAGCCACTCCCGGCTCCTTTATCCCACTCTTGATTCCACCTCGTGGCTCTTTAATCCACCCCTAGTCACACTTCATGGCTTCTTAATCCATCCCCAGCCACTCTCAGCTCCTTTATCTCACTCTTGATTCCATTTCATGGCTCTTTAATCCACACCCAGACACTCTTGGCTCCTTTATCTCACTTTTGATTCCACCTTGTGGCTCTTTAATCCATCCACAGACACTCCTGGCTCCGTTATCTCACTCTTGATTCCACCTCATGGATCTTTAATCCACCCACACACACTCTCGGCTTCTTTATCTCACGCTTGATTCCAACTTTTGGCTCTTTTCTCCACCCCAGACACTCTCGGCTCCTTTATCAAACTCTTGATTCCACCTCATGGCTCTTTAATCCAGCACTGGACACTCCCGGCTCCTTTATCTCAGTCCTGATTCCACCTGGTGGCTCTTTAATCCACCCCCAGACACTCCCGGCTCCTTTATCTCACTCTTGATTCCACCTCGTGGCTCTTTAATCCACCCCAGACACTCTTAGCTCCTTTATCTGACTATTTATTCCACCTCATGGCTCTTTAATCCACCCCAGACACTCCTGGCTCTTTAATCTCACTCTTAATTCCACCTCACGGCTCTTTAATCCACCCCCAGACACTCTTGGTTCCTTTTTCTCACTCTTGATTCTACCTCATAGCTCTTTAATCCACCCCCAGACACTCTCGGCTCCTTTATCTCATCTTGATTCCACCTCATGACTCTTTAATCCAGACACTCTCGGCTCCTTTATCTCATCTTGATTCCACCTCATGGCTCTTTAATCCACCCCCAGACACTCTTGGATACTTTATCTCATCTTGATTCCACCTCATGACTCTTTAATCCACCCCAGACACTCCTGGCTCCTGTATCTCACTCTTGATTCTACCTCATGGCTCTTTAATCGGTATTAAGATAGAATATCGACGGGAAAATATCGACTAGCATTAATATCGTGGTAAGAATATCGAAAGTAAAAAATATCGCTTAAGTAAATATCGTTGTAAAAAATATCGTTTTTTTAGATTGACATAAATATCGTCAAACAAAAATATCGATGAATAGATTATCGTTGACTAAAAAGTCGTTGTATATAATATCGTCAAAAAAATATAATGTGTTAGAAAAAAAAAAAATGTTAGTATTATGTTGTGTAAAAAATTAGAAAACATTATTAGTAATAATAAGGTTAAAAAAATAATATTTTACAAAAGATTTGTTAAAATTCTAGTAGCGGGTTATTGGTATTATAGGGGATAAGGGTGGGTAGTAATTTAAAATTTAATATAAAAAATGTTAAAAAAAAGAACAAATTAGAAATTTAATCAGAATGCGAAATTTAAAATTAGTAAATAGAATTTTATACGAAATTTTATTTGTAATGATTAATGAAAAAGTCATATATAAATTTTAGTAGCGGGTAATTGGTATTTTAGGGGATAAGGGTGGGTAGTAATTTAAAAATTAATTAAAAAAAGTCTTAAAAATTAAGAAATTTGAAAATTAATCAGAATTCGAAATTTTAAATTTCAAAATTGAAATTTTCACGAAATTTTATTTGTAATCCTTAATGAATATGTAATATTTAAATTTTAGTAGCGGGTAATTGTTATTTTAGGGGATAAGGGTGGGTAGTAATTTGAATATTTTATTTTTGTGAAAAATAAAATAATAATAAAATTTTAAACAAAAACAGAATTAGAAATTTTGTAATCAAATGTAGAATATTTTACGAAATTTATTTTGTAATCATAATTTCAAATTTCAAAATAATATTATAGTAGTGGGTAATAGGTATAATAGGGGATAAGGGTGGGTAGTAAATTAAAAATTATGTAATTAAAAAATTGTCTAAAAATAACATAATTGAAATCTAATCAGAATTCGAAATGCTAAATTTCAAATTTGAAAATTTAACGAAATGTTATTTTTTATATGTAAATTGTTTACTATCCTGCACAATCCCTGACTTATGTTGGATTGGAGTTAGAATAGTAAATTATTATTGTTTATATCCAGCACTTTCTCTGACTTTTGTTGGATTGGAGTTAGAATAGTATTTTTTTATAGTTTACTATCCAGCACATTTCCAGAGTTAAGTTATGTTTGGATTTAGAATAGTAAATTATTATGGTTTATTATCCAGCAGTTTCCTTGACTTATGTTGGATTGGAGTTGGAATAGTAAATTATAATTGTTTATTATCCAGCACTTTCCCTGACTTATGTTGGATTGGAGTTAGAATAGTAATTTATTATGGTTTACTATCCAGCACTTTCCCTGACTTATGTTGTATTGGAGTTAGAATAGTAATTTATTACGGTTTACTATCCAGCACATTCCCTGAGTTAAGTTATGTTTGGAGTTAGAATAGTAAATTATTATGGTTTATTATCCAGCACTTTCCCTGACTTATGTTGGATTGGAGTTAGAATAGTAAATTATTATGGTTTATTATCCAGCACTTTCCCTGACTTATGTTGGATTGGAGTTAGAATAGTAATTTATTATGGTTTACTATCCAGCACTTTCCCTGACTTATGTTGGATTGGAGTTAGAATAGTAATTTTTTATGGATTACTATCCAGCACATTCCTTGAGTTAAGTTATGTTTGGAGTTAGAATAGTAAATTATTATGGTTTATTATCCAGCACTTTCCCTGACTTATGTTGGTTTGGAGTTAGAATAGTAAATTATTTTGGTTTATTATCCAGCACTTTCCCTGACTTATGTTGGATTGGAGTTAGAATAGTAATTTATTATGGTTTACTATCCAGCACTTTCCCTGACTTATGTTAGATTGGAGTTAGAATAGTAATTTTTTATGGATTACTATCCAGCACATTCCCTGAGTTAAGTTATGTTTGGAGTTAGAATAGTAAATTATTATGGTTTATTATCCAGCACTTTCCCTGACTTATGTTGGATTGGAGTTAGAATAGTAAATTATTATGGTTTATTATCCAGCACTTTCCCTGACTTATGTTGGATTGGAGTTGGAATAGTAAATTATAATTGTTTATTATCCAGCACTTTCCCTGACTTATGTTGGATTGGAGTTAGAATAGTAAATTATTATGGTTTATTATCCAGCACTTTCCCTGACTTATGTTGGATTGGAGTTGGAATAGTAAATTATAATTGTTTATTATCCAGCACTTTCCTTGACTTATGTTGGATTGGAGTTAGAATAGTAATTTATTATTGTTTACTATCCAGCACATTCTCTGAGTTAAGTTATGTTTGGAGTTAGAATAGTAAATTATTATAGTTTATTATCCAGCACTTTCCCTGACTTATGTTGGAGTGGAGTTAGAATAGTAAATTATTATGGTTTACTATCCAGCACCATTGTTATTATTTATTATCCAGCAGTATCTATTTTATATTTTTCATAAAAATCATATATGTAATGTAGTAATATTCATTTCATAAATATACATTAAATACATTTTTATACAATTTTTATCTTCATATGACAAGTCTAAATTAAGAAACAATATTTTTTACAAATTATTTTATTGACATTTTGATTTGGTACTAGAAAGATTTTACAATTTTTTATAAAACATTTCACATAATTTTTGGTAACAAATTATATAGCATTTTTAAACATAAATACTGTTTTTATTATACATAAATTATTATATTAAATTTTAATATTTTTATTAAAATTTAATATATTACATATTTATTATGTGATTATTTTTAACATGATATGTACATTACATACATTTACATTTTGTAACATCTGAGAAAAATATTTAACAATGAAATACAGTTTTCTAATAATAAACAATTAATACATAATTCTTTTAAACATATGAATGTATTTTTTACAATATTCATATGTTTTTTAACAATAAAAAGACATTTATTAATACATATTGGTTATAATATGCTATTTTATACAATGTATTTTTTATTTAAAGCCTATTTTGTCCTATTTTAGTTTTTATTATGCAGCCATCTTAGTTTTGGAACTTCACTTTTTTTTCTATCAACATCGTTGTTTGGGTCATTTTAGAAAACGGAAGCTCGCGGTTGGGAGCTGTTTCTTGTTGGTGAAGGTAAGTTTGTTTCTCATTACTTTTAAAGATATTTAAGTTAAGTTTAGTGATAGTTGTAGTGTGTATGTGTCGATATGTGTAGTACTTTACATATTATGTGCGAATTACGTGTTATTTAGCGACGTTATGGAGAACGTACTTTGTGAGGTAGTTCGAACACAAGTAACGTTTACTGTTGTATTAATGGATGAATTCAGATTGTTTTTATGTTTTATATGCTATGTGTAGGCTATGCGTATTTCCTATGTTTTGAGGTTGTTTTTTATTTCGATACTTTACAGGTTTTCGTTTTGGTGAGCAGATGGACTGTGACGTTTTTTTTTTAAGCAGGTACATACTTTTTAAAATGTTCTGCTTTTTCGGGGTCTCAACTTTTTTTACTCGTGAAGATTTATCACTTTTTTAATGGTTTCTATTTCGAGAGGATTGCTACGGGAGTATTATCAAACAGTTGTATTTTTTGCATTTTGTTGGGATTTTTCCACATTGGATATGGATAGCTGTTGGTATTATTTCTGTGGAAATCATCACCATGGAACATATTCTACAGCAGCAGAACCGTAAGTAAAAGTGATATTTACTTTTGGGTTGCATTGTGGTATAGTGTACTATTTAGTTAAATGTAATATTATTATGTCTTGTAAAAATATATTATTGATAATTTTACATGATATAATATTATTCAATTTAACTACATAGTATCTTTTATTATGCTTTGCTCACTTTTTGGAAATTTATATTTAAAGGATTGATTTTGCTATTAGATCTAAGTATGCTAGACCTTCTATACTTGGGTACATTCTAGTTTTTTGCTGGAGATATTCGTACATGTTTAATGTTTGTTTACTTAGTTTAGGGCCAATTTTAGAAAGCGATTGTTCTATTCTGAGTTCTTGGTAGCTTTGCTCTTTTTTAATGCTTTGGATCAGTTTGTGAAGTGTTGGTTGACTTCTTCCTAAAGTGGCTTGGAAGGCATTATGCCATCCTTCAACTGCGTTATTAGTTTTAGCTTTCTGTGCTATTGTACTAGCATACACATTCCACCATGGTATTTGAAATTTAGGTTGTCTACGGTGGCCTGAACGATGTAATCTTCCAACCCAGGTATCTTCAAAGTAGTCTAAGAAGGGAGTTAGTTTTTTTTCATTGGTGCGGTAGAAAGGGCTGTCAATTAATAAATTGTAGTAGTTAGCTACTTCTGTTGTTGGTACATATGCTAATGCAATCAACTTTTTTATTTGATAAGCAAAGTTACTGTTTGTAGAATATTCTATGCTTAAAGTTGATTTTTGTAAGTGCCTCCATATGCTTTGGTTGTAGTGATAATAACAACCTTGTATGGAGGTATGGGGATATATTTTAAGGATAGCTTGAATCATGGCCATTTCAAAGTCAATGATAATTCTTTGAGGATAGTAATTATCTGTTAATTCTTTGATCGTTGTTAAAATTTCAACGTAGGTAGCATTTGTTTTGTTTGGCAGCAGAGTATAAATTAGAGGGATATTTGTATCTTGGTATTCCCCATGAATGGTGTAAAGTTGATAGAAAGGTTTGGGACAAACTTTAAAAGTCCCGTCCATCATCCATGTTTCACATGATTTAAGCTTTTGCAAATTACTATTCGTAGCAAAAAGTAAAATTCTTTTGTCCTGACTGTTGTTGTCATACATTAAGAATTTATCATCATTATGTGTAATGGTATATTCAGGATATATTTTTATATCCTGAAAACTTTCTGGTGTTGGTGGAGTTGGATCAGAAGCACGTTTAGTTTTTGCAATTAATCTCTTTAAGTTGGGAATAGAAGGTAGCTGTCCTGTCACATGTTCAGGCACTTTGCTTAATACATTTTTCAAAATGCTAGTGCTTGTTTCTTGTGATCCTGTACTAGCATCTTTCAATGTTTCTAGTGCTTCTCTCACTTCCACTTCAGTTACATTTGGTGGGTGGTTATGCTCACGTACATTTACCACATTGTTATCAACAGTTGTTGCTCTACCATAGCATGCATTTGAGTAATATTTACTACATTTCCAATGGGTCTTATTCGCTTTCACTCTTTCTTGGGTGTAGGTGTAACCCATGTAGCTCAGCATTAGTTTCCCTTTTTGCGAAGTAATGAAAGTAGCTCCAGTTGCCATGTCTAAGGTAGATCTGTGGAAATATATATATGTCTTTTTAAGAACATTGAACACAATTTATAGAGATGTGTCTAAGACTAGGCTACAGTGTGAACGTATACTTACTATGTGGCTTCACTGGTAAACCTTTTATTCTTACTTCTTTTTCAGATTTGTATCCTGTTTAAGTTCTGTAGTAGTGTTAAAGAATAATAGAAAGAAATACTTTAGTGTAATAGGTTTTTCATTTTAATTTCTGAATTGTTACACATACAGTGACTATACTTACTTAATGTAGTAGAAGATGTTGGTAGTGTAGTTGTAGATAGGCAAATAATTTTGTAGAGTCTGTGGAAAAAATTATCATTGTGTTACTTGTAGTATTTGGATGATAGTAGTTAGATACATTTTTTTAAAATATTACATTTACTTAGCCAGTTTAAATAATTTTTATCAGGTATCTAAGTAGACATGGATAAGGTAGTTTATAAAAGTTTTTACATCTAACTGTATTGTCGTTGTTGATAAGTTCAACATGTTTACTTGTTACTCTAAAGAACAACAGTTTTAAAAATAGGGAGTTTATGGACTAATAGTAACTTCGAATGAAAAATGGTATTTAACTTACTTGAAGTGTAGTGTGATGTATTGTAGTTGTAGTCGTTCGTTTGTATTCTCTTCTCTCAGCAAGGTAACCGTTTTTCTCCAAGTTTGGGCCAAAAATGGTAAATTACGTTAGGTGTGTAATTGTATTTATATGAGTGAGTTAATTAATGGTAGTTTTGGATTGGTTCAATTAGTGGAAATTCAAATTCATTGGTTGAGAACGTTATTTGGCGTGGGAAAACCGTTATTTTCGTGAGACTATGTTGCTTCAGTATTTGTTTGTAAAAGTATATATTAAATGTTTTATAAGTTACATTTTGGTGTAATATTTAAATAGTTTTTATTTCGATAATAATGAAATGTTTGTGAAAATTAGGCCATCGGAGTGTAATATAGTATCAGTAAAAGTAAAAAATGTTTACCCCCATAAATCATTTATGTTACAAATAAGTTATAGGAAAATGAGTAAAAAATATGTGTTAATAGTTATGTCAATAAAATAGCAAAAAAAAGTGAGTAAATTCAAAGAATAGTGCATTTCGAGTTGTTCATAAAAAGACGATATTTTTTGTATATATTTAGAGCACATAGGTCGTCGATGTTAGTGTAGTCGATATATATGTCAAAGGTAATGTTATTTAAAATGAAGTCGATAATGTAGTAGTGGATATTTAAGTAGTCGATATTAGTGTGAACGATATTAGGGTTGTCGATAAAAAAATATCGATATTTGTGTGAAATCTAGGTTAGGTATAGGATGACGATATTTATGTAAGCGATGTTTTAGTGACGATATTTATTTCAGACGATATTTATGTTAACGATATTTCATCATGGAACCCTTTAATCCACCCCCAGACACTCTCGGCTCCTTTCTCTCACTCCTGATTCCACCTTGTGGCTCTTTAATCCACCCCAGACACTCTTAGCTCCTTTATCTGACTATTGATTCCACCTCATTGCTCTTTAATCCACCCCAGACACTCCCGGCTCCTTTATCTCAATCTTGATTCCACCTCACGGCTCTGTAATCCACCCCCAGACACTCTTGTCTCATTTTTCTCACTCTTGATTCCACCTCATAGCTCTTTAATCCACCCCCAGACACTCTCGGCTCCTTTATCTCAACTTGATTCCACCTCATAACTCTTTAATCCACCCCCAGACACTCTCAGCTCCTTTATCTCGTTTTGATTCCACCTCATGACCCTTCAATCCACCCAGACACTCCTGGCTTCTTTATCTCACTCTTGATTCCACCTCAGGGCTCTTTAATCCACCCCCAGACACTCTTGGCTCCTTTCCCTCACTCTTGATTCCACCTCAGGGCTCTTTAATCTACCCCCAGAGACTCTTGGCTCCTTTATCTCACTCTTGATTCCACCTCAGGGCTCTTTAATTCACCCCGACACTCTTGGCCCCTTTATCTCATCTTGATTCTACCTCACAACTCTTTAATCCACACCAGACACTCTCGGCTCCTTTATCTCATCTTGACTCCACCTCACCGCTCTTTAATCCACCCCCAGACACTCTCGGCTCCTTTATCTCATCTAGATTCCACCTCATGGCTCTTTAATCCACCCCCAGACACTCTTGGCTCCTTTATCTCATGTAGATTCCACCTCATGACTCTTTAATCCACCCCCAGACACTTCTGGCTCCTTTATCTTACTCTTGATTCCACCTCAGGGCTCTTTAATCCACCCCCAGACACTCTTGGCTCCTTTATCTGACACTTGATTCCACCTAATGACTCTTTAGTCCACCCCCAGACACACTCGGCTCCTTTACTGACTCTTGATTCTACCTCATTGCTCTTTAATCCACCCCCAGACACTCAGGCCTCCTTTATCTCACTCCTGTCGATCCCTGCTTTCTCCCTTTATCACTTTTTCATCTTTCTCTTCCTCTTTCTTCCCCCTTGTGTGTTTTCACTCCCTTGTTATGTGTCAAAGTCTGATGAGAAAAAATAAGTGCCGGCACCCAAAAGCAGAGTGCTGATGGGCCCCACTTGCGACCACCAGCTCAAATTAAGCTTTAATCAACATCTTACCCCTTGGTTGATAAATGAAAGAAATTAGGGCAATTGGGCGGGGTGGGAAAGAAAAAAAACAGATAGGAAGGAGAAGAATCAAAGGAAAGAAAACACAAAAAAGAGAATGCTGAGGAAGAGAATACACGTGAGTCACTCCATGACCACATCTCCTCGACCCATCCCTGTGGACTTCAGATACAGCGAATGTCTGCGTCTTAGCTGGTGCTTCTCAAACACTATGGGGGTCTCATGATCCTACGGGTGGGGGGTAATCTGGTCTGGCTCATGGTGGTCTCATGATCCTACGGGTGGTCTGGCTCATGGTGGTCTCATGATCCTATGGGTGGTCTGGCTCATGGTGGCCTCATGATTTTATTTTATTTTATTTTATTATAAAGTTTTGTATAGCGCGAACAAGACCCGTGGGTATCAGAGCGCTTAACATGAAATAAGAAAAGGAAACAAGGTTAACATATGTATAAGCAGTTAGCAAGCAATCGCAGTGAGGTAGATGACATATATATTCGTAGCACATGTGACGTTAGCATAAATAAATATGCTATGATTAAATAATAACAAAACATGTATATATAACAAATATGAGGTAGCACGGAATAGGTTCATGTATGAGGTAGCATGGTATAAGTTCATGAAAGATGCTGTTCTCCTGTTCAATCAAATCTCCATTCCTATTGGCCTTTGGGTTGTTCCCATATCATAGGATACGTATTCCATTATAGTATTGTCTGTGCCTCCCATTTTGATGGCGTACATGATCCGTACTAAGGCAGTATTATAGCAGATCCATGATCAGTGATCTTCGCTAAGTAATGTATCTATTCATCAGCAGGCTCTTCACTTCCCGTTTGAATGTTACCAGGTTCTGGATCTTCCTGATGTTTGGAGGGAGTGAGTTCCATATTCTGGGGGCCGCTCCTGAGAACGCTCTGTCATAGGTTTTTTTGTTTCGGAAGAAGGCTGGTCGTAGTAGCAGCTCCCCAGCACTCCTAGATGGTCGGTTGCCACCGGACAACTGAATTTTCCTTGCTAGATATCTTGGGGTGTTGTCGTGTAATGCTTTATGTGTGATACATGCTATCTTTATTTGGATTCTTGCTTCATATGGTAGCCAGTTTAATGCTTTCAGGTGCGGGGATATATGGTCATATTTCCTAGTTCCGGTGATAAGTCTTGCTGCAGCGTTAAGGCAGGCTTTCAATGGTGCTGTGGACATTTTTGGTAATCCAGCCAAGGTGGTGCACCCATATTCAATCCTCGATCCTACGGAAGGGGGGTAATCTGGTCTGGATCATGGTGGTCTAATGATCCTATGGGTGGTCTGGCTCGTGGTGGTCTCATGATCCTATGGGTGGTCCGGCTCATGGTGGTCTCATGATCCTACGGGTGGTCTGGCTCATGGTGGTCTCATGATCCTACGGGTGGTCTGGCTCTTTCTTCCAAACATCTTGTGTCGGTGTAGATGTGGCCAAAGAATGTGATCTCTTCTTTTTCTAGTTCATGCTTGACTGGATTCAGTCAATCCAACGTCTTCCTGCTGGAGGTCTCTCCCCCTCAGGCGGGAAGCCGAGACTCTGGGCCTCATTTATGATGTTTTGGGTAGGTTAGCACCACAAGGAATCTTAATGCACTGCCCTACTTCAGAACAAAAGGGCAGGAATGCGCCGTATCTATGGGATACAGCGCATTCCTGTCCTTTTCCCCAGCACAGGCGCACCATGGGCTGCCATGCGCCAGTACAGGCAGCCTTTCACCATGGTGCAATGCAAGGGTGCCTGCATTGAGGGGCTGATAAATTTTGTGAAGGAAGGGAGACCTTCCTCCACAAAGT
This sequence comes from Lissotriton vulgaris, assembly GCF_964263255.1. NCBI lineage: Eukaryota > Metazoa > Chordata > Amphibia > Caudata > Salamandridae > Lissotriton > Lissotriton vulgaris. Next base: position 93,786,389 of record NC_141685.1, on the reverse strand, counting down.
AAATCACAAGAGGCGATTTTCTTTTTCTATGTGTGCTGCAGAATGCAGCACAAAAAGAAAAAGGAAAGCACGAGGAGAAAATCTCCTTGTTGCGCCTCCCGTTAGTTTCTGACGTATTCCCAGGTTCACAATTTCTTGTAAATTTAGGAATGCGTCAGGTTTCATGAGTGTTGTGTTGGAACACCCACAGTAACACCCTTGGAATGCCTATTTCGTGCAGTGTTCTGCATGAAAGAAGCACGTATTTATAAGGCCATGAAAAGCCATGTAAAGTGGCTTTACATATCCTTATAAATATGCAGTGGCACATTGCGCCACTAGAACATCAAAAAAGTGAATTCCGGTGGCGCAAAAGTGCCAGTCGCTGGGTTCTACGTGCACTAGCATGGGACCTGGCTAGGTGCCAACCATCTGGTCAGCTCTCTGCATGAGTTGGCTTCATCTTGCCAACCACGAGCAGCATCTCCTTTTGGATTCTGGTGCAGAACATGTTAGACCTGTGGGACCCCCATCAGGTTGACAAATTCGCATCAATCTCCACCTTCATGCCTGGAGATTGAGAGGGACAGGACCTGTGCCTCACCCTGCAGAGCCTCCACCTTCATGTCTGGAGATCGAGAGGGGCAGGGCCCGTGCTCGCCCTGCAGAGCCTCCACCTTCATGTCTGGAGATCGAGAGGGGCAGGACCCGTGCTCGCCCTGCAGAGCCTCCACCTTCATGTCGGGAAATCGAGAGGTGCAGGACCCGTGCTCGCCCTGCAGTGCCTCCTCGTTGATGTCTGCAGATTAAGGGGGCGGGATACACACCTCACCCTGCAGAGCCTCCACCTTCATCTCCGGAGATTGAGCGGGCGGGACAAGTGCCTCACCCTCCAGAGCCTCCACCCTTATGTCCGGTGATTGAGAGGGCTGGGAATCACGCCTCACCCTCTAGAGCCACAGCCTCCATGTTAGGATATTGAGAGAGGCAGGACGTGTACCTCAATCTCCAGATCCACTACCTTCATAACTGGAGATTGAGAGTGGCAGGACTCGTGCTCCTCCTGCAGAGCCTCCACCTTCATGTCTGCAGATTGAGAGGGGCAGGACCCATGCTTCACCCTGCAGAGCATCAACCTTAATGTATGGACATCGAGAGGGGCAATACCCGTACCTCAACCTCCAAAGCCTCCATCTTTATGTCTGGCAATTGAGAAGGGCATGACCCGGGCCTCCCCCTGCAGAGCCCACACCTTCATGTCTGGAGATCGAGAGGGGCAGGACCCGCGCTCGCCCTGCAGAGCCTCCACCTTCATGTCTGCAGATTGAGGGGGTGGGACCCAAACCCCACCCTGCAGAGCCTCCACCTTCATGAACGGAGATTGAGGGGGCGGAACACATGCCTCACCCTCCAGAGCTTCCACCTTTATGTCCGGAGAATGGAGGGGCAGGACCCATGCTCGTCCTGCAGAGCCTCCACCTTCATGTGTGCAGATTGAGAGGGCGGGACCCACGCTCGCCCCGCAGAGCCTCCACCTTCATGTCTGGAGGTCGCGAGAGGCGGAGACACGCTCGCCCTGCAGAGCCTCCACCTTCATGTCTGGAGATCAAGAGGGTGGGACCCGCGCTCGCTCTGCAGAACCTCCACCTTCATGTCTGGACATCGAGAGGGGCAATATCCGTACCTGAACCTACAGAGACTCCACCTTCATGTTTGCAATTGAGAAGGGCATGACCCGGGCCTCCCCCTGTAGAGCCTCCACCTTTATGTCTGGTGATTAAGGGGGGGGGGCGGGACTCGCGCCTCACCCTCCAGAGCCTCAGCCTTCATGTATGGACACTGAGGGAGACAGGACGTGTACCTAAATCTCCAGAGCCTCTACCTTTATATCTGGAGATTGAGAGGGGCAGGACCTGCAGCTCAGCCTCCACCTTCATATCCGGAGAGAATGGAGAAGCAGGACCCGCACCTCACCCTGCAGAGCCTCCACCTTCATGTCTGGAGATCGTGATGGGCAGGACCCACACTTGCCCTGCAGAGCCTCCACCTTCATGTCTGCAGATTGAGGGGCGGGACCTGCACTCACCCTGCAGAGCATCCACCTACATGTCTGGAGATCGAGAGGGGTGGGCCCGCACTTGCCCTGCAGAGCCTCCACCTTCATGTCTGGAGATCAAGAGGGGCGGGACCCGCACTATCTCTGCAGAGATTCCACCTTCATGCCTGGAGATTGAGAGGGGTGGGTCCAGTGCTCGCCCTCCAGAGCCTCCACCTTCATGTCTGCAGATTGAAAGGGGCAGGACCCGCACCACACCCTGCAGAAGCTCCACCTTCATGTCGGGAGTTCGAAAGGGACAGGACCCGCGCTCACCTTGCAGAGCCTCCACCTTCATGCCTGGAGATTGAGAGGGGTGGGACCCATGCTCACCCTCCGGAGCCTCCACCTTCATGTCTGAAGGTTGAGAGGGGCACGACCCGCACCTCACTCTCCAGAGTCTTCACCTTCATGCCTGGAGATTGAGAGGTGCAAGACCTGTGCCTCACCCTGCAGAGCCTCCACCTTCGTGTCTAGAGTTTGAGAGGAGCGGCACTGACAACTCACTCTGCAGAGCCTCCACCTTCATGTCTGGCAATTGAGAAGGATATAAACCAGGCCTCCCCCTGCAGAGCCTCCACCTTTATGTCTGGAGATCAAGAGGGACAGGACACGCGCTCACCCTGCAGATCCTCCACATTAATGTCTGGAGATTGAGAGGGGCAGGACCCACGCTAGCCCTTCAGAGCCTCCACCTTCATGTCAGGAGATTGAGAGGGGCAGGACCCGCACCTCACTCTCCAGAGCCTCCACCTTCATGCCTGGAGATTGAGAGGGGCAGGACCCTCACCTCACCCTGCAGAGCCTCCACCTTTATGTCTGGAGATTGAGAGGGCAGGACCCGCACCTCTCCCTGCAGAGCCTCTACCTTCATGTCTGGACATCAAGAGGGGCAATACCCGTACCTCAACCTCCAGAGCTTCCACCTTCATGTCTGGAGATTGAGAGGGGCCGGACCCACGCTCGCCCTGCAGAGCGTCCACCTTCATGTCTGGAGATCGAGAGGGGTAGGACCCGCTCTCGCCCTGCAGACCCTCCACCTTCATGTCTGCAGATTGTGTGGGGGGACCAGTGCTCGCCCCTCAGAGCCGCCACCTTCATGTCTGGAGATCGAGAGAGGCGGACCCGTACTCACCTGGCAGAGCTTTCACCTTCATGTCTGGAGATCAAGAGAGCAGGACCCGCACTCGCTCTGCAGAGCCTCCACCTTCATGTCTGAACATCGAGAAGGGCATGACCCAGGCCTCCCTTTGCAAAGCCTCCACCTTTATGTCCAGTGATTGCGGGGGGCGGGACTCGCGCCTCACCCTCCAGAGCCTCAGCCTTCATGTCTGGATATCGTGAGATGCAGGACGTGTACCTCAATCTCCAGAGCCTCTACCTTTATATCTGGAGATTGAGAGGGGTAGGACATGCAGCTTATCATCCAGAGCCTCCACCTTGATGGTACACAGTCAAAATATCGAGTCTTTGATGTCAACTTGCAGTAATAGCGACTCCTATATATCGCAGGTAAGAAATGTTGATCTAATTAATATCGAAGTGTAAAATATTGTTTTAAATTAGTGTGTTTATTATCGAGTTAAGTAATGTTGACATAAGAAATATCGATATGTTAAAATATCGAAATGTTAAAATATCGCTGTTTTATGTTGTATAAGTTGTAAATTTGTAATTTTAGGAATTTATTTTTATAGTAATTTAAAAATGTATTTGACATTTTTGAAAAATTTTAGGAGCAGGATGTTGGGTATATAGGGGATAAGGGTTGGGAGTGTTTTAAAAAATAATACATTTTAAATTAAATTTTTGAAAAATTTTAGGAGCGGGATGTTGAGTTTATAGGGGATAAGGGTGGGGAGTGTTTTAAAAAATTATACATTTTAAATTACATTTTAAAATGAGATAGGAATTTGAAATTTCAAAATTTAAATTTAAATTTTAGGAGCGGGATGTTGGGTTTATCGGGAATAAGGGTGGGGAGTGTTTTAAAAATTCATAATTTAAACATTTTTATTTTTAATGAAATAAGAAATTTAAATTTAAATTTTTAAATTCATTTAAAATTTTAGGAGCGGGATGTTGGGTTGATAGGGGATAAGGGTGGGGAGTGTTTTAAGAAATAATAAATATTAAATAAAAATTGAAATTGAAATAGGAAATTGAAATTTTGAATTTCTAATTTCATTATAAATGTTAGGAGTCAGAATGTTGGGTTTATATGGGATAAGGGTGGGGAGTGTTTTAAAAAATAATACATTTTTTATAAAAATTTTAATTGAAATAGGAAATTCAAATTTTAAATTTCTAATTTCATTTAAAATTTTAGGAGTGGGATGTAGGGTTTATAGAGATAAGGGTGAGGATTGTTTATCAAAATAATATATGTTTTAAATTTAAATTTAATTTGAAATTGGAAAATTACATTTCTAATTTTAAAATGTAATACAATTTTTATGAGTTGGATGTTTTGTTTATGTGACATTATTTTTAGAATTTAAACAATAAAAAAATGATTTATTTAATTTTTGTAAAATGAACTAGGAAAATATATAGTACATTTTAAATGTATTTATAATTTTGAAAGTTAAATGGGAATAGTAAATTAAATAGGTTAAGTGCCCAGCACCTACCTCCATTCACTTGCAACAATTCCCTGAGGCGGAAGCCGGGGAAGCTCTCTGAGAAATCTTAAAACTGTATTTTTAAAAATCGTATTTTCTGTTTTTAATCTCACCACTCACACTCGCACTTTACCTGCTGCCGCGATTTAGGCTGCCAAGGTTTGTACGTGCCCTGCGCTCCTCCCTCACTGCCGCAGCCGAGTTTGGGCTCCTGTCAGACGAGGGGACGGCATCTTTGATGAGGAGTGGGTCGGCAGACAGGTGCTCACCCCTCCCACCAATCCCCAGCATAAAAGCAGCGTTAGCCCTCACACGCACCATTCACTTGCAACAATTCCCTGAGGCGGAAGCCGGGGAAGCTCTCTGAGAAATCTTAAAACTGTATTTTTAAAAATCGTATTTTCTGTTTTTAATCTCACCACTCGCACTCGCACTTTACCTGCTGCCGCGATTTAGGCTGCACAGGTTCGTACGTGCCCCGTGCTCCTCCCACACTGCCGCAGCTGAGTTTGGGCTCCTGTCAGGCGAGGGGACGCCATCTTTGACGAGGAGTGGGTCGGCAGACTAGTGCTCGCCCCTCCCGCCAATCCCCAGTATAAATGGCCACACCCACCAGGAAGCGCAGCGGACGAGCGCAGCGGGCGCGCCTAAGGCAAGCCCATCTGCGCCCGTCCGCGCCAGACCGAGCCCTTAGGCCGGGACATCTGCAACTTGAACACCATCTCCATTGAGGTACACCCAAGAAACCCTCCTCCAACTCAGGAACATCTTCCCCACTCCTTGCCGCCACAATATCTCTTTAGAGGAAGGACAATCCTGTTGCTTTAATTGCCCATACAGGTTGACGCCATGAATCCCCTCGAAAACACAATGGATTAGAAGACTTTACTCAATTGTAGGTCCCTCCCGAAACACCGAGCTGAAATCAATCTGCTTCTGCTGGAATCTGAACTAGAGGTACTCTTTCTTACTGAAACATGGATCAATTCCACGTCAGACCGGACATAGTTCAAATACTCCCCGGTTACCTAATTAAACACCAGGACAGACTCTCCGGGATAGGGGGCGAAATCGCGATTATTTACAGAAACAACCTGTCCGGTCACTTCAAGGATAGTCCAATTCAGGATTGTAAAAATGTCCGCTTCTCCATCCACCTATCCCCATCAAAAACCCTCTCGGGTATCCTCGTCTATCGCCCTCCAGGACAGCAAGGTCTTTTTTGCAAATCCTTAGTGGAAACGACCTCCTCTCTCGCCTGTCTATCCCCTAATTTTACGGTCTTAGGACACCTAAATCTCCACTTTGATGACTTGTCTAACAAAATAGCGGTAGACCTTAAGGAAGACCTAGCCTCCTTCAACATTCACTTAAAATGCAATCAGCCCACCCACTGTAAGGGCCACCAGTTGGACCCCATATTCACCAACTTCCCGAGCCTAGTAGTAGATGAACCCCTTCCCATCCCTTGGTCTGACCATCACTTTATCCCTTTTAAGTTTCAACTCTCCAATGAAGCTCCGGATAGACCACCTCCCCAAGCACCATCCCGTCCATGGCAAAAACTGGACACGGCAGTTTGGACCCACGAACTAGCCTCCACTACACCTGAGCTCGACCCAGATCCTTCCCGAGCGGGAGTCCAACTTTGCTCCTGGATTGAACAATCCCTTGATGCAATCCTCCCCGTCAAACCTCTTCCCAGTAAAAAGGGAACTTTCAAATGCCCCTGGTTCACTCCAGAACTACGTGAACTCAGAAAAAAGTGTAAAAAGTTCGAGCAGCTTTGGAGAAAGGACTGGGCTAACGAAAGTAAAAGTGAATACAGGTCAGCCATGAAGGATTACAAAACCTGCATAAAAAACACTCAGGCAACATTTTTCAAAGGAAAAATATTAGCTGCAGCTAACTCCGCCAAGGAAACATACCGTATCGTACGCCTTTTGACAAAAACGCCGGAACCACTGCCCATACCAGATCCATCTGGCACTAGATACAATCAGCTAGCTGAGTTTTTTTCAACAAAAATTAACAATATCCTAAAAACCCTCCCCACTCATAGCATCTCCCCACACCCTCTGACTCCTCCCACGTGCCCGGAGGCCCCTCGCCTCGAGGCGATCTCCCAGGTGTCCACAGAACTGTTTTTGACCACCCTTCATACAGTAAAGAGTGGGGCTCCCACAGACCCAGCACCCATGAGCAAACTAAAACTGGTCGCTTCTACGGGCTCTTCCCCCTTCACTAACCTTATTAATGCGTCTTTCGCTCAAGGCATCGTTCCAACCAACTGGAAGAAAGCCACAGTCCGCGCGCTTCTTAAAAAACCTCACCTCGATCCCGCTGACTTGTCTAATTTTAGACCAATTTCCCTTCTCCCGGCCATCAGCAAAGTTGCCGAGAAAATTGTCAATCATCAACTCTCCCTCTTTTTAGAATCTAACAACCTTCTCCGTCAATCCCAGACAGGGTTCAGACCAGGACAGGGAATGGACACCGCACTCCTAGTCTTGATCGAAGAGGCAAGAACCATTTTAGATGTGGGAGGATCTGTGGCAGTGATCCTCCTGGACTTGAGCGCCGCCTTTGATACGCCATCCTTACCCACCGTCTCAGCATGGCAGGAATTTCTGGTACCGCCCTGTCCTGGATCAAATCCTTCTTAGAAGACAGAACCTTCCAGGTGACCGACGGCTTAATTCCAGAGCTCTCCCCCTCCAGTGTGGGGTCCCCCAGGGCTCCTCCTTGAGCCCCACACTTTTTTAACGTATACATGTCCCCTTGAAGACATCGTAACTCCGTTCGGCATAAAAACTGTTATGTACGCCGACGATACCCAGCTGGTCGTCTCTATAAACCAGTCGTCCAAATGTCTGGACAACTTGTCATCTTGCCTCCAGAATATCTCTCAATGGATGCGCGACTCTCGTCTGAAGCTTAATGGAGAGAAATCTGAGATCCTCCTTTTGGGGGACCCTCGCAGACTCCCCCTTCTCTCATGTGGCCACCTTGCATGGGATCATCCCCCCACCCCCAAGACTGAAGTTAAGAGCCTTGGTATCTGGATGGACCAGAACCTCAACTTTAAAGTCCAGGCTAGGAAAACTGCCGGCACATGCTTTGGCCTCATACAGATAGCTCGAAAAAAATTCTCCCATTAATCCCCTTTCAATCCAGGAACTTGCTAATGCAGGGGCTAGTTAATTCGAGACTGGACTATGGAAACGCCCTGTATTTAGGTGCTCCCTCATCGGTCATTAACAGACTACAATGTGCCCAGAACGCCGCGGCCAGACTCCTGACCGGGACAAAATCAGATGTTCTGCCAAACCTGCCCTCAGATCTTTACACTGGCTCCCAATTGCAGAGGCCCCCCTATTCTGAGACCTCTCATCAAACCACATCACTCCAACAGACAGCTTAGATCAGACTCACTCTCCTTGGCCAGTGTCCCCAGAATAAGAAAGGCCCCCTCAGGGGGACGTCTGTTCTCATATAATGCTCCAAAGTTATGGAATTCCCTCCCACTCCCCATCCGAAGGGAAACCAACCTACTGGCCTTTCGTAGGCGACTAAAAACTTGGCTCTTCCCATAATACTCTTCCCACAACTACTCCCCTCTGAATTCTGCAGGTTGAATGTCAGCGCTGGGACGCCTCAGGGTAGCCACGCGCTTTACAAATCTTAAATCAAATCAAATCAAATCAAATCAAATGTAGATTGGAGTTGGAATAGTAAATTAAATAGGTTCCCTGTCCAGCACCTAGCCTAATTAAATGTAGATTGGAGTGGGAATAGTAAATTAAATAGGTTCACTGTCCAGCACCTATCTAAATTAAATGTAGATTGGAGAGAGAATAGTAAATTAAATAGGTTCAGTGTCCAGCACCTACTGTAATTAAATGTAGATTGGAGTTGGAATAGTAAATTAAATAGGTTCAGAGTCCAGCACTTATCTAAATTAAATGTAGATTGGAGTGGGAATAGTAAATTAAATACGTTTAGTGTCCAGCACCTATCTCAATTAAATGTAGAGTGGAGTGGGAATAGTAAATTAAATAGGTTCAGTCTCCAGCACTTACACTAATCTAATTAAATGTAGATTGGAGTGGGAATAGTAAATTAAATAGGTTCTGTATCCAGCACCCAACTAAATTAAATGTAGATTAGAGTGGGAATAGTCAATTAAATAGGTTCAGTGTCCAGCACTTATTTAAATTAAATGTAGATTGGAGTGGGAATTGTAAATTAAATAGGTTTAGTGTCCAGCACCTACTCTAATTAAATGTAGATTTGAGTTGGAATAGTAATTAATAGGTTAAGTGTCCAGCACCTACCCTAATTAAATGTAGAATGGAGTGGGAATAGTTAATTTAATAGGTTCAGTGTCCAGCACCTACCCAAATTAAATGTAGATTGGAGGGGGAATAGTAAATGAAATAGTTTCAGTGTCCAGGACTTACCCTAATTAAATATAGATAGGAGTGGGAATAGTAAATTAAATAGGTTAAGTTTCCAGCACCTACCCTAATTAAATGTAGATTGGAATAGAAAATTAAATAGGTTCAGTGTCCAGCAAATACTTTAAATAAATGTAGATTGGAGTGGGAATATTAATTAAAAAAAAAATATTTAAGTATATTTATTTAAGTTTTGTAATATGTATATATATAAATTAAAAAAATATAATTTTTTATACGTAGGAAAAAGAAATTGCAGTTTTTTAAAACATTTTTTATTGTATTATTCAGACAGTACATAAATCACATAATATATTTTTTAGAAATTAGCATATAAATGTTTAACAAATGTATAAGTATTTGTACTTTTTTCATTTAAAGAAAATATTTGTTTTTTGTATAGTTGTTAAGTCAAGTACATTATAGGTGCATGCAAACAATATAGTAAATGAAAACATATTTAACATTAGAATATATATTGTACATACAGTTGGAATTTTTTTTATTTTTCACATTTCAAATTTTTTACTGTACATTTTATAATATTTTTAACATATAACTTTAATGTTGAAATCATGGTATACATTTTGATATAGTTTTAACAAAAAAGATTGATATCATATATTGTTTATTTTATACCATACCATTTTTCATAATAACATTTTTTTATTATAATACCAGTTACATTTCTTAGTTTTATTAATATTAATATTGTATTATTAATATTAATTTTTAAATGTTTGTACATTTGTTTCTAAATATATAAAAAGTATACATTGTTTTTCACATTTTTTAACATACATATTTTTTATAAATATAATATTAAATATTATAGTGTAATAATATTTAATTTTATATTTTTACAATATATGGAAATAATATTATATTTTATAATACATTATACATAAATTGTAAAAAAAATGGAAAAATGATTTAATAAAGTTTAACATCTTTTCTAAATGTTAAATAAATGATTTAGTCATTTATTTAACTATTTTTGTGGTGATATTATTATTTGGGTCTTTTATTTTGTAACCGCTCTTAGGGCCCCATTAGGATGATGGGTGGACTTTGTCCGCCCGCCATCCTGTCTGTAAACGGGACTGCCCGCCATGAGGGCGGGGGTCCCGTCCCTGGCATTAGGATGCACCCGCCACAGCGGCGGGTGCAACCAGCACCGCCCGCCGCAATGGTAAAAATGCACGTTATGCATTAAATTGCACAACATGGCAGGCACCATGCGGTGCCTGCCATGTTGCAAATGGAAGTGCGGGAGGGTACCCCCCCATCTGCACCCCCCGGACTCCCAGGGGGCCCGCAACGAGCCCCCACAGTGAGTCTCCTCATGCCTTTCCGTGGCGGCATTGCCGCCACGGAAAGGCATCTCAGGAAGGCCATCGTAATATGGCTGGCGGTGTCTCATAGACACCGCCACCATATTAAACATTTTCCGCACCGGCCGCAAGGCGACTGGGGCGGAAAAGTGGCAGGCGGTGTTTGCCTCCGCCGCAGTCCCCCCGCCGTTGTAAATATTGGTACATTTGGGAGTTTGTTGTGATAGTTTAGGTTTTAATTGTAAGACAGATTGCTCCATTCTTAATTCTTAAAAATGTTGTTCTTTTTGTATTGCCATTAGGAGTTTGTGTAGTGTAGGAGTTGTTCGGCCAGTTGAAGACAGGAAGGCATTATGCCAACCCTCCATTGCGTTGTTTGTTTTGGCTTCTTAGTTTAGGGTTGGTAGATATACATTCCAAGGTATCTGGAACTTTGGTTGGCGTCTGTGGCCTGACCAGTGTAGTCTCCCCACCCAGGTGTCCTCGAAATAATCGAGAAGGGGAGCTAGTTTTTGTTCACTTTTTTGTATAGAATGGACTTTCTATTAAAAGGTTATAGCGCTCAGCCACGTCGGTGATTGGCACGTATGCTAGGGCTATTAGGTGTTTTATTTGGTATGCGAATGTGATGTTGGTTGCACTTAGGCCCCCATTAGGATGGCGGGCGGACTTTGCCTGCCTGCCATCCTCGTGCAAAATGGGACCGCCCACCATAGGAGCGGCTGTCCCGCATTGAGCATTAGGATGCGCCCACCACACAGGCGGGCGTGTCCTGTATTGCGGCAGGCGGTGCTGAAAGCACTGCCCGCCGCAATGGTAAAAATGTACGTTGTGCATTTTAAAGCACAACATGACGGGCACTGTGCGGTGCCTGCCATGTTGCACTTTGAAAAGTGTACCCCCCATATGTACCCGCCGGACTCCCAGGGGGCCCGCAACGGGCCCCAACAGGGAGTCTCTGCATGCCTTTTCATGGCGGCATTGCCGCCACGGAAAAGCATGTCAGGAAGGGCATCCTAATATGGCTGGCAGTGTCTCATAGACACCACCACCATATTAATAATTTTCTGACCCGGCCGCAAGGCGACCGGGGCGGAAAAGCGGCAGACAGTCTTTCCGTCCGCCGTGGTCCCCCCGCCATTCTAATATGGTAGGGGGGAATTCTGGAGATGATGTCGGGCGGATTACCCCCGCCAGGCCGGCGGTGGCTACCGCCAGCCTGGCGGGGGCAATCCGCCCGACATCATAATGGGCCCTAAAGTGTTGATTTTTGTAAATGTCTCCATAGACATTGGTTGAAGTGAAAATAACATCCTTGTATGGATCTGTGAGGGTAAATTTTAAGGATGGAATTTATCAATGGTGTTCAAAGTCTATTATTTTTAGGGGCAAGAAGTCTGTTGTTTCTTCTTTTATTGTGTTTATTATTTCTGTGTATGTTGAAGTTTGTTTCTTTGGTAACAAACAATAGATAAATGGTATGCAAGTGTTATGGTATTGTCCATGTATGGTATATAATTGATAGAATGGTTTAGGGCATATGGTAAATGTGCCATCCATCATCCATGTTTGGCTTTCTTTTAATTTTTTAATATTGTTTACTGTAGCAAACCTTATTATCCTTTTATCTTTATTGTCGTTATCGTAGAAGATAAAAGGTTCATCATTATGAGTTATGGTATGGTCAGGTGGAATTATTACCTCTTCGAAACATTTAGGTGTTGGTATAGTTGGTCTTGTGGATTTATTTGTTCTAGCTATAGTCCTTTTTATAGAAGCTATAGTGGTAATTGACCTCTTGCTTCTCTAGGTACTCTAGGTAGTATTTATTTAAGTATTACACCTGTTGGTTGTTCTGAGGTGCGGCTTAATTCTTTAATATTTTCTATAGTAGATCTAACTTCTATTTCTGAGATATTAGGTGGATGGTTGTGTTCAGTTGTATTTATTACACTTGTTTTTCTGGTTGTTGCACGGCCATAACATTTGTTTGAGTAATATTTAGTACATTTCCAGTTTACTTTAAGGTATGTTTGTTTTTCCTGAGTATAAATATACCCCATATAGCATAACAAAAATGTCCCTTTCTGAGATGTAATACATTTTGCATCTTCAGTCATTGTGGATTTCTTAAATCTAGAAAACATTTATTTAATATTGTTAGAAAATGTATTTATAATTTAGGAATAATTAACAATATATGTACTGTTGTTATGTACTTGCCAATTATAATTTAGTTGATTTGCAATGTAGAATTCTCTATTTTGGTTGATGCTGTTCTGTATTTTAGTGGTCTGTGGAAGTATATTTTAGTGAATGTTTATATGTGTATTTTGGTTTAACATTTTGTAGGATATTCTATTCTATTATTAATAAGTTATATTTATTAACAAAATATGATAGTTATTTAGTCAAGTTATATTTTAACATTCTTATATTGTTTAGAGAGATAATAGTACATGTGTAGGTATTATACATTTACCAAGTGTTCTTTATTTGTTGTTCAATGTTGATGTTTTCTTGATATATTGCTGCTTTTCTTTATAAGTGGTCTGTGGAAAGAAATAAAAGTGTATTTTATATTATGATTTGTATTTATATGTGAAGTTGGATTTTTTTAAACAATCTTTTTAGATTTTCTTTCTTTTAAACATGTGTTGATATTTTCTGACAATGTTGAAAGTAAAATAGGAATTTCTTTGATGGTTATAGCATTTCTGCATTTTATTTTGCTTTTCCTTAGTGTTTAAAAAATTTATTTAGTATACTTACTTTTTCAGTTTGTTGTTTTAGTTGGTAGAAAATTATCTTATTTTTCTTAAAGTTGAATCTGTTGTGGAAATATAAAAAGATAGAAATATAATTTAGTTTTTAAGTTTTGAGTATGAGATGTAGGTTACATTTACTTTTACATTATATTTAGAAAGATATGATTACTTACTTTTTGTTATCTGTAGTTTGTCGGTTATCAGATTAGTATTTAAGGTTGTCCAGAATTTTTCCGAGTTTCTTCTTGCTGAATTTATTCTGCTGGTGTTAGAGTATTGAGTTTAATTCTTTATATAGTGTGTCTTTAATTAGTCTTTGTTTGTCATTGGTCAGATACATTTGAATATGTTTCTATTGGTTAATTTGAATTTTTTTGAGTAACTTAATATGTTAGTTGTATGTGAAATAGTTATGTTGAGATTTTCTGTTTTTTCCTTATTTTATGAAGTGGTTTTAGAAGTTGTATTGCATTTAAAAATGTATTATATTAATTTAAAAATTTGTATATTTGGGCAGAGCTAGCTGCGAAGCGAGATAGCCGCTGCTTGAGCGAGCTCCTCGCCTGAGTCCGAGCAATCCTCCATCACCATCCTTAATCCCCCACTCTACACCCACCCTTCCGGTTACCGGGAACTGTATGAGCCCCCGGTGTACGCAGAGACCCGCAGCAGGAATCCGTAGTGTCACCGCAGCTGATGAGCCCAGCTGAGAGGAGTACGGCCTGGTGATCCTGATGCCGAGCTGCGGCCTCGGCCTCTAGTGCGATAGGAACTCGGGACGCGGGTCACGCGTGGCGGCAGCGCTACCCGGCGCCCCGGCCCACCAGTGAGGAGATTCGCTGCAGACGTGCGCGGCATCCCAGGGATCTGGCGCGTGACCCCCTGATGACCACCGGGGGCGCACAGCGCTTGGGCCGTGGGTGGAGGTTGCGGCCGGCTCTCAGGTGGCCGGGTCTGGTGTGGGCTTGTGCCTGGGGCCGGTGCCGGTCTGCTCGTTGGCCTCTCTCTCCCCCCGATCAGGCGCCCTGACAGCAGCGGCCGTGGAGCGGGCGGACGACAGGCGGGATCGGGCCGGGACCCGGACCTCCCCCACCCCCCAATCACAGACTGATGCAGTGAGGAGGCATTAGCGCTGCTGCATCGCGGCCCGGCCGGCGCAAAGCGGAGGGCCTCATCTACATATCACGGAGGGGAAGAAGCCGGATGATGGGGCATGGGCGTGTGTGACCCGCTTCTCCAAAGGCCATCATAAAGGGATTTGCGGCCCGCCTTGGAGTCGCCATCTGGGTGCTGTGCTTTCTGACGATCTGCTGGGACCGCCACAGATCTCCCTGCAGATCCACTTTGGCAAAACACGTGAGAGCAGGTACCAAGTGCACACGCAAGAGCGGGGATGTGTGAGGGCTGGACGACTGGCGTAGGCGCGGACAGACAAGGGCGTTGCCACCCCTGGCTGCGGCTGAGCTGGTCGAGTGCATGAGACCTTGCCTGGCTCTGAGTCCGTGAACGATCCTGCGCTGACGCCTTTGCCCCCCCCCACCCCGGACCCTGCTACTAAAAGAGACAGCTGGATTCGTCCTTCTACATCCCACTGCGGTTACCACAATGGGGAAACCAGACCGCAACCAATCAAAGATTACATTTGATTAGACCAAGAAACAACAGGACGGTGGTGTGACTGCGCAGGCCTCCCCCCCGCCCACGGCGCTGGAGGCTAGCGCGATCTCAAACGACGCCATTCAATCCATGTTCCACACTATACAAACCTCGCTTACAAACATTGATGGCAAAATCGACTCCCTGACCTACAGGGTCGACCGCATGTCAGAACGAATGGACAGGCATACGGAGCGCTTGGACATGGCGGAAAGACGGATATTGGAGACTGAAGACTCCCAAGTACAAATGGATGCAAAACACGCGAAGATGGAGAAAATGATGGCGGCCATGGCGTCAAAGACGGAGGACTTGCAGGCCCGCTCCTGGAGAAGTAACATTCGCCTGATGGGGGTTGCTGAAACCACGAACTCGGGTCCCATGGAGCATTATGTCGAGAAGTTACTGATCTCCCTTCTGGGACGAGACATCTTCTCGTCCCAGAAGGACACTAGCCCCAAAGCCGCCTACTGGGGCCCGATCGAGGCCCATTATACCCAAGTTACTAAACTACAGAGACCGGGATGCAGCGCTAAGAAAGGCAAGAGAACTGGGCACGCTAACCCACGAAGGGATGTCTATCTCCCTATATCCGTATTTCAGATTGGCGGTGCAAGAAGCGTGAAAAAAGTTCACGGATACAAAGCAGAAACTGCGAGAGCTTAAGATACCCTACGCGATGCTATACCCGGCACGCCTCAAGGTTACTACTGATGGAAAAACCAGGATTTTCAATGACAAAGCGGAGGCGCAGAAATTTTTGAAACAGCAGGAGCATCCGAAAGTGAGGAGGAAATCGCCACGAAGTGAACAAGGGGAACATCCCGCAATGTCTGATGTGGAATAGCCTGAATCTCGGCCCGACTGCACACTGGGGGAGATCATGAGTCATTGATATGCCACTGATGCCGAGTGGCGACCGAACACTGGTGATTTACGGATAAGACTATCACAAATGGCGTTCCCAGATAAGTGGACGTTGCTAATGTGTCATATGTGATATGTTTGATGCCTGTAATTTTTTTAGGGTCACCACCAAGTTGTTAACTTATTATTTTTTTTTCCCTCATGCGGATTAGCTTAAGGTACTGAAGGCTATGGGTGTGAATGGGTGGATAACATGCCGCAATGGACTTGGACTCATGTAACCTCGGTTACAAGTAAGGGGTAGGCGGCTCTGACCCCCACGCGAGAACCGCACAGTTTATTGTAATTTGTTTTTTCTTTGTTCCTTCTCACTCAGTTGGGAGTGGGGTATGATGATTAATGTTATGGGGGATGTCTCCACTAGGTTTAGGGTGGTGGAGTGGGTGGGGGGTTTGGGGTAAATGGAAAATTCGGACCAACGTACTGACTGCTGCTACACTGGACACTGACTGGCTTTGCGCGCACACCCGCAGGAAGTTGGCGCTAGGGACTGCTGCACATGATGGGAGGTCCCTTTAACCCCTTCCACGCTGATGACGAGCTGGGCTCGTCATGGCGTAGCCTCCTCGCACGCTGATGACGAGCCCAGCTCGTCACGTAACATGCGTTTTAAAAAATCTCAGCGCAGGAGCGTAATTTCGCTAGCGCGCATGAGGTTAAGGATTATAGAACACTAAATCTCATCTCGTGGAATGTGCGGGGCCTACATAATCCACAGAAAATACGCAAGGTACTGGCGTATCTGTATAGGCATAACATTGATGTGGCCTGCCTTCAGGAGACACACCTCACTGACACCCGGGAACAGCATATAGGGACCCGGGGGGCCTCCTTCCGGCTGGCATCCTCTTATTCCACATACGCAAGAGGCGTCCTCATATGGGTGAGGCGTGCTGTACCCTTCACCCACCTGAAATCGGTAAGGGATGATCAGGGGAGATATATGATACTACAAGGTAACTATGGGGGCACTATCGTGACTATTGTGAACATCTACGGCCCGAATACAGATGAACCCTCTTTCTATACACACCTCTGGGCGACACTGAGGGAATTGCAACCAAGCGCCGTCATCAGGGGGGCGACTTCAACACTTGCTTAGATCCCGCATTAGACAGGTCAACTGGACTGGACAGGTATGGCAAGCACTCTGCCAAGGTCCTGCGGGGAGGGATGACTGACTGGAATATGGGGGACATATGGAGGCAGAGAAATCCAGATAAGTTAGAAGGCACATGTTTTTCATCCACTCATCTCACATGGTCAAGAATTGACTACTGGTTGGTGACACAAGACGGTAGCACTTGGGCCACAGGGATCTCACATATGCCTGAGACACTATCTTACCATGCACCGGTCTTACTTAGACTGGAGATCCCAACACACACGCCACAGCAATTTACATGGAGATTGAGACAAACGGCACTACAAAACCAGGTGTTTAGAGAAGGCCTGCAGCAAGCTACACTGAATTTCTTTGATAGTAACACTGGGTCTGTTCAGAGCACAAGAACTATCTGGGAGGCATTTAAGGTCACCATACGTGGCTATTGCATCAGTGCCCACGTGGGCATATTGCAGGACATACAGCGACAATTGGAGACAATTGGAAAACACATTAAGGCGTTAGAACGCAGATATGAGGAGACCCCATCAGATTCCCTCCTTGCTGAGATACGGCAACACATTGATAAATATGAAAAATTCGCCACCGATGAAATCAAGTATCTTTCACGCAGATATGTGGCACGAAGCTATGGTGAAGGGGGCAGGCCGGGTAGGGTGCTCTCATCCAAACTTAGGCCCACCCAGACACCGATGTTTTTTACCGAACTGACCGACACTAAGGAAGGCTCTGTGTATGATACACCGGGTATATTAACCTGCTTTACTGAATATTACACGCAACTGTATACGGCCCGGGACACTCCCCCCCACTCCGGACATATGGCAATACCTAGACGATATAGAGTTAGCATGGTTGTCTGATACTCATAGACAATATTTCTGTCTCCCAGTCTCTAGAGACGAAATCATAGACGCTATTAATTTCCTATCGAAATATAAGGCCCCCGGCTTCGACGGACTCCCCGGTGCGTTCTTCAGAGAATATCGGGATATATTGGTGCCTCATTTTGCTAAAATGCTTGAAGAAGCTTATGATGGGGGTGCTCTGCCGGCCACACTCACCGAAGCATTACTGGTAGCGCTCCCAAAACCGGGCAAAGACCCAAAATATTGCGAGTCCTATAGGCCCTTATCTCTAATAAACATGGACGCCAAGATAAATAATAGCAAATAGGATACAACCCCTCCTCTGTAATTTGGTATTGCCTGATGAAGCAGGTTTTATACCGACGAGATCCACTGCCCAAAATTTGTGCACAATATTCGCCCTCTATCGCCAACTGGACCCGGAGATGGCGGCGGCCTTGCTAGACGCTGCTAAGGCGTTTGACTCTGTGGAGTGGCGCTTCATGTTTGTGACCTTACGCAAAATGGGTCTCCCCGAACCCTTTCTGAAGTGGATTGCTTTACTGTACACGGCGCCCAAGGCCCCTATACGCATAAACGGACTGACCTCTGACCCTATATTAATCACGAGGGGCACCCGGCAGGGTTGTCCATTATCACCTATGCTCTTTGCTTTGATACTTGAACTGCTAGCTTGCAAGATCCGCCAAAAACACTATAACACGGCCCTACAATTCTACCTTCAACCTATTAATATTTCATTGTACGCGGATGACATGATCCTATATACCACACACCCGGACACAAACTTGAACCCACTCATAAGGGAATATGTCCAATATGAACGATATGCCGGCCTCAGCATCAACTGGGACAAGTCGGTGGTGATTCCACTAACCACAATTACAAAAGAGCCTGATATGGACTACCCCCTAAAATGGTGCACTGACCCGGTCAAATATTTGGGGATATGGATCCACAGGGACCCAGAGGTTGTTGTCGGGGAAAACTATGAAAAGGCAATGACTAGGCTGGAAGAAAAGGTGGATAGATGGATAAAACTACCTCTATCACTGGTGGACAGAATAGCTCTTCAGATAATGATTATATTACCCAGATTCCTTTATTTGTTCTGTAACGTCCCAATCTGGCTAACAACCGCGTTTTTTGATAAATTACGCTCTATACTTCAGAAAATGACGTGGGCGGGAAAACAGGCCAGGGTAAGTTGGAAAATCCTCACCCAACCATATCACCTAGGTGGCTTTGAGGCTCCAGACCTCCAACTATATTACCTTTGTGCACAGGCCCAGTATGCCCACTACTGGACGAGTTCAAGTTCAAGTTCAAGTTCAAGAATTTGTATAGTGCACTACTCACCCAGAGGGTCTCAAGGCGCTTGAGGGAGGGTGGGTGTGTTACTTATCGAAAAGCCAGGTTTTTAGCTGCTTTCTGAAGGAGAGGTGGTTCGGTATAAGGCGGAGGTGAGTGGGGAGAGAATTCCAGGTTTTGGCCGCTAAGTAGGAGAAGGATCTTCCTACCATGGTGGATGTATGGATGCGCGGAATTGCGGTGAGGGCTTGATTGGATGATCGTAGTTGGCGGGTGGGTGTGTAGAAGGACAGTCGTGTGTTGAGGCATTCGGGTCCTAGGTCATAGAGGGCCTTGTGTGCGTGGGTGAGGAGACGAAACGTTATTCTCTTGTTGACGGGGAGCCAGTGGAGGTCTTTCAGGTGACCGGAAATGTGAGCTTGACGGGGGATGTCCAGTATGAGTCTGGCTGAGGAGTTTTGGATGCGTTGGAGTTTTTTCTGTAGTTTGGCTGTGGTTCCGGCGTAAAGGGTATTTCCATAATCCAGTCGGCTAGTAACCAGTGCGTGGGTGACTGTCTTTCTTGTTTCGGTGGGGATCCAACAGAAGATTTTTTTGAGCATGCGTAGGATGTTGAAGCATGAAGATGAGACGGCGTTGACTTGTCTGGTCATCGAGAGGGAGGATTCTAGGATGAAGCCCAGGTTGCGAGCGTGATCTGAAGGTATGGGTGCAGTACCCAGGGCCGGTGGCCACCATGAGTCGTCCCAGGCAGAGGGGGATGATCCTAAGATGAGGACTTCTGTTTTGTCCGAGTTTAGTTTTAAACGGCTGTTCTTCATCCATTCGGCTACTTCTTTCATTCCTTCGTGTAGATTGGTTTTGGCGGTGTTTGGGTCTTTGGTGAGGGAGAGGATCAGCTGGGTGTCGTCTGCGTAGGAGATAATGTTGAGGTTGTGTTGTCGCGCGATGGATGCGAGGGGACTCATGTAAATGTTGAAGAGGGTGGGACTGAGTGATGATCCTTGTGGTACGCCGCAGATGACTTCGGTGGCCTCTGATTTGAATGGGGGGAGGCAGACTCTCTGGGTTCTTCCAGCGAGGAACGAGATGATCCAGTCCAAAGCTTTTCCTTGTATTCCGACATTGCTGAGGCGTTGTATGAGGGTGCTATGACAGACTGTGTCCAAGGCGGCGGAGAGGTCAAGTAGGATTAGGGCAACTGTTTCTCCGTTGTCCAGTAGCGTTCGGATGTCGTCTGTAGCAGCTATGAGGGCGGTCTTCGGTGCTGTGTTTGGCTCGGAAGCCGGACTGTGAGGGGTCGAGGGAGTTGTTGGATTCAAGGAAGGCGGCTAGCTGAATATTGACGAGACCTCATGCATACATACCACATGTGGCAGTAGAACGCAAGTGTCCACCCCAAGCCGTTGACGGCGCTACTAGCTGACCCCATACGCTATATGCCGAACGACTTGATACACACTGCTAAGAATACGTCAAGAGCATGGCACGCAATGGCACGCAGAGCCGATAAACTACCGGTGTATGCGCGGGCTCTCCCAATGCTCCACCACCCAAATCTCACAGTGACACAGGAACCCAAAATGCAGAAGCTCCTAGAGGAGATGGGTTTCCAGACCATGGGCCAAGCGTTCCCCCATAATACTTTCATTAAGTGGTCAAACCCCGCCTTATGCGCACATCAGACCCCGATGAAAAACTTTGCATACCGGCGTCTCAGTGCGGCTGTGAAGGCCCTATATGACATGTTCCCTGCTGAACCTGAGCAGGTAGCGACACTGCAGATGCTGTTAATGGCTCCAACCCGCGTGAACCTAGTAACACGATTATACGCCACAGCCCAGAGTGAACAAGCTGTTGAGACCACTGCAGCAAAGAGTAGATGGGAGAGGTTGTTGGGTATACAAATGGATGACCAGGATTGGCAATATAGCTGTACGCAACTTACACGACTCACATCCAATTGCAATCTTCGCATACCACATTTTAAATTTCTACATCAAGTTTATCACACACCCGAGAAACTACACAAATTAGGACTCAGGGACAATTACTCTTGCAATCGATGCCGCGTGACAGGTGCAGATTTCCTGCATGTGGGGTGGTCTTGCCCTGGCCTGCAGGCCTACTGGCATGCGGTCACTGAAGCGCTCACTACTATGCTAGAGGAACACATCCCAAACACGCCCTCGACATGCCTGCTGGGTATTAAAAAACTGAAACACGCAAGACGGAGGAAATTTTTGGTCGTGGCGCTACTCCTTGCAAAACGACGAGTGGTGATCAGGTGGGGTAGTAAGAGGCCACCAAGTCTAAAAGAATGGATCACTGACATGACCTACTGCAAAATGACCCTTGAAACATATGCTGAAGAGTTACTGATGGCATCAGGACCGCATGACTTCTGAGAACCACTGCTGCTTTATTTGCAGTCCAATCCTGACTAACTGCAATGCAAGAGTGCCACCCCTGCCCGCGCGTGCTAGGTTGCCTGCGGCCACGCGCGGGAGGAGAAGTGGATGGATTGTGGGTCTGTGCAGAACTGTGGGTGGAGGTGACACGCTGGGTACATGTGGATTGGCCTTCATGATTCTATAACCTACTGTGAGATGCAGAAAACTGCTAATCTCCCTTTGTGCGTGCCGTGCCGTTAGGCTTAAGTGTCAGCTATGTACTGTATCAATTGTCATCTGCTATTGAACGATGTGTAATTGTTGGTCAGAAAGAAAAAAGAAAAAACTAAAAAAAAAATGGTATATTTTGAATATGTTTGTTTAAAATGTTTTCCTTTATTTAGTATTTTTAAATATTTTTTTAGGGAAAGATATTTCTTTAGGAGTGTTTGGTATGTATATATTTATTAATAGTTATATGAGTGTATTTTTAATAGTTTAAAGTTCTAGTGTGTTTAATAATTCTTTATTTTTATTTTAGAGATGACGATATTTTGGTTGTGTCGATAATATTGATGTCTATATTTATGTTTTCGATATTTTTGTTATGTGCTATATTTATTTTTAACTGTCTATATATTTAAATTCGATATGTGTGTGTACGATTTTTGTGGGGTCGATGTTTTTGTTTACCAATATTGTTTATTCAATGTTTATGTTGTTTCATAGTTAAATATAGAGTTTCGATTTATTTGTTATCGATATTTAAGACACAATCATTTTGTATATCGATTTTTGTAGTTTCGATAATTTGTCAGTGATTCCACCTTAATATCCGGGGAATGGAGGGGCAGGACCAACACCCCACCCTGCAGAGCTTCCACTTTCATATCTGGAGATCGAGAGTGGCAGGACCCGCGCTCGCCCTGCAGAGCCTCCTCCTTCATGTCTGCAGATTGAGGGGGCGGGACCTGCGCTCACCCTGCAGAGCCTCCACCTTTATGTCTGGAGATCAAGAGGAGCAAGACCCGCACTCGCCCTGCAGAGCCTCCATCTTCTGTTGCGTGCTTATCTAGGATCCTGATCGATACTGTGACCTTATGCCCCTATTCGGCTATAAATCCATTTATTCCCTATATTGGCATAACCGTTCAAGTGCGATATTCAGAAAGTCATCTCTGGCCTCACACGAACAGAGCCACATTCCAGAATAGTTCTCTGCCACTTCCTTTGCAATTAGTGCAATGACAGAGCAGAAGTCACTATCTGAAGATTCCTAGATTAACACTCCGAGTTCTTCAACAAGATAAAAACTCAGCAAACCTGGAAATCCCCGCTTGCTGTGTTTTGATTAGTAATGGAACTCTAATGAGCAACTGATAGCGATCACTTCCTAGTGACATCTTAATTGACGTCTTATGTCCAGCAAACTTACGTCAAACCAGGCACCTGTCAGGTATAAATATTACCAACGTTGCCTTAAGCAATTGCTGTTGTGTAGGCTGTTGTGTAGGCTGTTGTCGCCTGCCTGTTGCTGAAGTCTGCTGCCCGTCGCCCGAAGCTGCTGATACCATTATCGCTGCTAAAGCGCGAACGATGGTGTGGTGTAACTAGGAGCTGAACAGCCGTCCCTCTGCGAAGAGCCCAGCAGATGCCAAGCTGCCCACGGATGCTGTTCCCCCTCCTCCTCCTCGACGCGCTGAAGAGAGACGCTGTCTTTCTCCTGCAGAGAAATCCAGCGCCAGCGTTTCTGGTCTACCCTTGCGGGTGACTGGGATACCGAGTTCCCCTGAAGGAGATACCAGACCTCCATCATTTTATTCAGAGGTACGGTGTTGACTAAACCCTTAGTGAGAATTCTTGAAGCAAACCTTGGCAAAACCAACTTAACTTAGAGCTACTCACTTACTCCCCTCCCAAGTATTAGGCTTAGGTCAGGTACACTGGGGTAGGCGTAGTTAGAAGCACCAGTTGAGTATTTTAGCCTAATGTATATATGAATGTATATATGTTTTATTCCTTTTAAACCACTGTATGGCTAAGAAACCATATCAATGCTTTTACAGTATTATCTCGCAATACTTATCTTACTGTATGTACTTTTTATAATAACAAGTCTTGCAATTGTGGCAATTCATTTCTCTTGTACGAGAAGAAAGACTGTTCAATAAATGTTAACCCTTTATTGACAAACGCCCGTCTCTCTATTCTCTACATATTGTGAAAGTAATCTGCACTAACCTGACTGAGCAAAATAACTGTCTATTGTTTCACAAAACCCTAGAGATTGACTCTTAATCTGAGGAGCAAAGTTGTCATGTTGCACGGTTGTTGGAAAACTGAATCCCTTCTTGTCTGTGCCAGGGAAGCTGATCACTTCCTATTCAGTCAAGAAAGTTTCCAGTGACCTCTGAGCTAGTTGGTAACAAACCCAATTAAGTTTAGCATAGTCAGTAGAGGCCTGGAAGATCCGCACTTCTACGTCGATAATGCTGTTTATGTTATTCCAATGCGCAGGGCCTAGTGGGAAACTAGGAACTACACTACATGGAGCCCAACGTTTGGTAAGGCGATAAACTAACGCAAGACGTTAGAGTAACTCAGTCGTGCATATTTCACACAGACCCCTTTCTCCCGTAAATACTCCAATAGACGTCTGGAGTGGGTGAAAGGTTAAAATCCGCCCGAACTCAGTAGGAAGAGATTCCTATGTAAAGCTCTGGTTTATTCAACGTTGAAGGATACAGTGTTCCAAAATATTGTGCACCTAATCTTTGTCTCCTTGGAGACCTACTCTGCAAACCTTGCATTTACACAATGCCAGGAGAAAACGGAACCACTGGGGGCGCAGTAGATGCGACTCAGCAGGGTCCCGAACAGACAGACCCGGATGCAATTATCATCCCGAACCACTTAAGAAAATCTATAACGTTAAAACATAGAAAACGGACTGACACCACAAGGTGGTACAGTAATCTTCGTGATAGAGGCACACGAATATCGGCAGACAGAGGTATTCTATTCATGGATAAACTTTCCAGCGGCAAACGCTAGAACAAAAGAGTTTCACTATTACAAAATAGAGGAACCACCGGAAGAGTACGCTCCTTTCGAGGAGACTGAAATCCCACTAAAATTCCAAGAGAACCTGCTCTGGTTTACTGGCGCCCTAAAACATAATGATCATATTACCAGGCTCGGTCCACTAGGTAGACCAGGAGCAACGTGGCCGGTTCTAGCCGGCTACACACCACATCCTGACATTGCAAAAATGTCAAAGGAGGAGCTGTTAGTACAGCTAAAAACACTAATAAAAATACATAGGCAATTAGTCCAATATGTAATGCGGACTGCAACAGTCCAGCCAGCTGTTAATGTACCACAGCTAACCCCTCATCAGGGGAACACTAATAAAATTACACCACAGAACATACAGTCATGTCTTGGTAAAACACCCGTAAAACGGGAACAAATTCCTTTCTGTTTAGCACAGAAAATCACTCAAATAGAGGCAGTATTTCCTGATACTACCCCTATAGAGAAACACAGAATCTTGACCATCTGCCTTCCTATGGGAATCGCACCACACATGGAGGACTGCGACACTTGGGGTACAGTCTTTGCTTCCATTTACACAAAAACACACGGTGTTCCGTCTATGGCGGTAATACCAGAAGTGCTAAAACAGATTCAAAATGAATTTTGGTCCAGAGCCCGCTTTAAATCTTGGTATGAAATTACTGAAAGACTTCAAGCAGGTCTCGGCTATATTATTAGCCAACATAAAGGGAGAAGCAGCATCTGTGGCGATTCGCCAGAAGTTGAAGGAAACAGATATAACAGATCAGCCAGTTGAGCTTGCCAGAATCATAGAGAAATGCTATGAAGAATTAGGTAGAGACAGCTTGGGTGGAAAACCAGTAAAGCCCCAACTGCTCGAAAATCCTGAAAAATTATTTATTAAAAATAATTCAAACACTCCTAAAAAGAGCTGGGATGGAAATAAACAATCCACTCCCAAGGAAAAAGTTTTCCAGTCCAGAGGAAGGTCTCCTCGACGAAGGGAAAGAACTCCGGCTCGAGAACACCAGTCTCCCCAGAGGGAGCCCTCTAAGAAAAGATATAACCTTAGAAATAGGGATAATTTGAAAAAACCTGATAGATATCAAAGTATTGATGCACGTCCCTCTCGATCTTTTTTGCAGAAATCGGAAAGAAGAGGACGGTCAGACCCAGGAGAGCACACCAAGTCCAAAGACAAGGAACCTGCTCAGAGTAAAAAATCTCAATTTCCAAATAAGAAGGTAGCCAGTATTAGAGTAATAAACCATGCCGAGAATACTGAGGACACAGTTGAAAAACGGGGAGTGGGCATTGACAATGTTGGACAGTGCAGCAGAAATCAGTATAGCGCGCACGATCTTGATGAGTCATCTGGAGACAGTGGACACGAATGAATACATTCAGGTTGAAACTGCCGACACCAGACTTAGCGAGCCCCATAAAATATACGAAATAACATTGCGTATAGAGGGTGATAAGACTAGGAAAATAAGAGGTCTATTTTGGGATAAACTCTCAAAAGGCTATGATATTCTGTTAGCTGAAAAAGATTGGCCCCCAGAGTTTGTCAGGGAGTGCCCTCGTGGCGAAGAAATGATTATGCCTGCCTTCTCGAATCACATTCCGATTCACAAAAAATATACATATGCAAGGAAATGGGCAGTAGCCCAGGCACCGGCATTATATAAAAATCATGTAGGATGAGATGAGGACTCACCTCCTCACAAAATCCAATTAAAAAGTGAACCAACTGCCCAACGGCAGTATCCCATTAAGCAAGAAGCTAAAAAACAAGTCAAGGAGATCTTACATCAACTTGAGTACCAGGGGGTGATTGAAACATGCACCTCTCAAATGAACAATCCTTTGTTTCCTGTCTCCAAGCCAGACAATTCATACGTCTAGTTTTGGACTACAGACATCTTAATGCATGTTGTAAAACATTTGCAGTACAAAACTCGCATAGTGCAGCCCTAATGAATAACATAGTTAGGAAAAAATATAAAACGACATTAAACATATCTAATGGTTTCTTTTGTCAAAACATTGCACCAGAAAGCAGATATTTTACCGCTTTCTCAGCATTTGGGTCGCAGAAAAATTCTGTCGACTCCCACAGGGGTTCAAAAACAGCCCAGGACTATTCTCAGCTAGGGTAACAGAGTAACTACAAATATATGATGATGAGGCATTATCTTACGTAGATGATATTTATCTCACAGACGACGACTTGGATACTCACTTGAAAAGAGTGAACACCATTATACTTGGGTTCGCAGCAGAGGGTTACAAATTCAACTTTAAAAAGTCTCGAATTGCCCATCTGACAGTACTATTCTTAGGGTACGAATTATCAAGTGAAGGAAAAAGCCTAGCGGACAACTTCTTAGAGAAGTGCGCTGTACTCCAAGCTCCAAAAACGCTGAAGAATTTACAATCCATACTAGGTTTTCTGAATTTCGGAAGAACATACATTCTAAATTACGCAGAGAGGGTTAAACCTCTCTACGAACTAATTAAACCTGATTTTAAACAAATCAATTGGACTCAAAAACACACAGAAATTTTGAGATCACTGCAAACAGACATGTTAGCTAAAACAAAATTAGATACACGTGATAACACACGCGATCTTGTAATCCGAGTCATCCCAGGAAGATGCGGATTCACGTACCTAACCTCTAATGATGGAGAAAAGGTACCAATAGCATACAAATCACATGTGTACACAAAATCTGAAATAAAATTCAGTTCAACGGAAAAAATTCTAACTGCGGTTCAGACTGCTGTAGCAAATGAAAGGCCCCTAGCACAAGGTAAACGAATAATAATCGTAACACCTATACCGGCTTTAGAAGCGGTAACTAAAGCAAGCATTCCTAATGCTAAGGCTTTGCATCCGAGCTGGATCCAGTGGGTTAATTCTCTTGCTGCAACAGACGTAGTTTACGAATTTGATCCTAACTTAAAAACACAGGAATTTTTAAAATATGAATATGAATGTCCTCTGCCAATTGAAATCCTGCCTCTCGAAGAATACGGAAGTAATATATATACTGACGGATCAGCACAACCCGCAGTTGGGGGTAAGCAAGCTTACAGTGCTGCGTGCGCGATTGTAAAAGGTCGCTGGCACAAAGGAAAATTTAGACCCTCGGTCACTAAAACACAATCTCTAGGAGATTGCTCGGCTCAACGAGCTGAATTAGTAGCATTTAAGATGGCGCTAGAAAATGCCGATCGCGAATTCCCCACACTAATAGTGTGCGATTCTTTTTATTGCGTACAATCTTATAATGAATACTTGCAGAATTGGGTGGAAAATGGTTTCAAAGATGCAAAAGGTGGCACAATAAAGCATAAAATGCTTTGGGAACAGGTAGTTCTTTTACAGAAAGAACTACAAAAGACTCACGTGATACACACTCTGAGTCATCAACGTGATGGCATTCACGTTGCAGGGAATTAATTGTCTGATGAAGCCGCGAAGGCAGCTGTGCAAACGCTTCAGTAGCTGCGATAACTCGGTCACAAACAAAAATAGACAGCGATATTCTACAAGCTGTCAGTGCGTCAGTAAAAAATGATAAGAAAACACTCCCAAAAGGCTTTCCAGAAAAGTACTTATATTCAACAGATACGAATAATGTTCCTTTTGCTCGAATCCCTGGAGTGGGGGATAGGGTCATTCCAAACAGGGAACACAGGTTAGGACTAATCAAAGCGGCACACAAAGGGCTTGCCTCTGCACACGCTGGCGTTTCAGCAACAATATCACTATTAAAACAGAGATATTGGTGGCCTCGCTTGAGAATACAAACTAAAAAGTATGTATTGGAATGCGATATATGCCAAAGGATAAAAGTATCAACAGTAAAACGACCAGCGCAGACACCCCTTCTCATCTCGGATAAACCATTTGCATGTGTTTACCTGGACCAGTGTGGTCCCCTACAAAGGGACGGCGGCTATAGATATATCATGGTAGCAGTGGATTCCTGTACGAGGTTCATATGGATGTGGCCCCAGCGCTCGGCTGACGCTAGAACGGTTATAAAAGATTTGCGAGTCTTTATCGGCACATACGCAATTACCACGTTCCACTCTGACCAGGGTCCTGCTTTCAGCTCTCGAACTTATAAGGAGGCCATGGCCAGCATGGGAATTGGGTTGCGGTATTCTTGTCCGTCGCACCCCGAAGGGAATAGTGTGGTAGAAAGAAAAAACCGGGACATAAAGCGATCTATAACAGCGAAGGTATTAGGTTCAGGCGCTGGGTGGGTCAAACATCTAATAAGTGTCCAGACTAGTCTTAATAACTTGCCAAGAAATTCTCTAAAAGGTTTCAACCCATACGAACTATTGTTCGGAATTAGAATGAACATTCAGGACCTCGATAGTCAGATGTCAGTGGTACAAGAAAAAACAACAGACTTTGACATCAAAGATCGTTTGGCTGTTTTACAGGAACTGAATGAAATAAGAAAATCCTTAAGCAACATAAAGGTAAAGCAACAGCCATCTACCACTGACGAGGCACCACAAGCAACAGCCCCAGCAAAGCCTGTCTGGATTCCAAAGATTGGGGATCTAGTCAGAGAAAAGATCGCGGTGAAGAAGGAATTTGGGCCTTCTTACAGAAAAGCAGTACCTGTCTTGGCAGTCACCGGAACAAGATCAGTAGTACTACCGCCCCTTGCTGGTAAAAAGGAGAACAGAGTTGTGTCTATCGACCTGGTAAAACCACAAGCATGTGGCCTATAATCAACAGTAGGCCCAGTGGACTCCCAAGAAACAACAGAATACCCAAACTTGCAACAATCCAAGAGGTTCAAACTGAAAGACTAATCACATTCGATCAGCCTGCAGTGCACAGAGAAGGACTATGCAATAATGCCATGGAACTCGTGCCTCTTGAGACACAGATTGAAACAGTTCGGCAAGAAACACCAGTCTACACTAATGTGGCATCAGAAAGTGCTACCGAAAAACAGATTGAAAGAACAATCCCAACAATTGACAGAACTGCCTCTGGTTACTTCATCAACTTCGACAACTTCTCTGAAGATCAAAACGACCCCGAAGTGATGCCAGAAACCAAAAAGACTTTTAAAGAAAAAGCAACGGAACTCTTTCATCAACTGAAAGAAATATACCTTATTTCACCTTGGTTAGAGTTCTGGTTCGGTCTAGGTGTATTTTTCCTCCTGCTTTGGCTCATCATGGTATTTTGTTTAGGAAAATTCATTGAGGGAAAATATAGTACGATGGACACAGCAAGTCAGAACATCAACCTAGTCCTGAAACCACACAGATCATCCCACGTGAAGAAAAGAGAACTGTCAACAGTAAATGTCACAGCAATTCCAATACCTGGGGGGGTAGTATGGGAGAAAACTGACTATGAGATCTATGGTCCGGTCGAAATCCTGAAGTATCCTCATCAACTGAAGGTTTCCTTAAGTGACTTTGTAAAACCTAATACATTCTCTGATGATTGGGACTTTAACAGTATTAATGACATGATGTCTGATTTAGTAATGTCAGCTAGATTCACAGAACATGATTATTTACAAGGTTCATCTAGTTATGAGCAATTATTCTGCTACACACATTATGGCGATCATTATTTGCATAAATCTGCACAGCCTAGAAATGTTTTTAAGTATAATCAATGGGAACATTGTGCTACACCACCTAAAAGCAGTTCTAAAGCATTTTTTGAGAAATTCAAATACTTCTCAGGGTTTAACACTAGTGATGCAGAAACGTTTTATTACAAACTGTTAGATAAAACAGGAATGAAAACAATGCTGACAAATTCTAAATTGATATATTCAGAAGCATTTTATGAAAAAATGATGACATTTGGTTTTGATTATTGGAAAAATAACATTGAAACGAAAACCATTTGGGGTACAAAAGATTGGCAGGTACAAGGCCTTGAAGCACTATTCAGAACCTGCATGATACCAGAACAAATGATGTTTTTAAATGACAAAAATCACCAAACATCCTGTCTTGGCCTAGCTAAGATCAAAGACCTTAACAAACCGTCTATTCCAAAGCCAATACCTGAGAATGCAACAACAGATACTGAAATAGACGTGTCTAAAATTTTACATTTTAACAGAACACATCCTGATTGGAAAAAGTGGTTAATCTGGCCTACTGACACAAACAACTGTCAAGATAGATTCCTGAACAAAACACAGGGGTTAATAATGACCAGAAAAGACCCTAGATACTCTCAGAGACAACATCCAGGGATAGTAACAACATACAGTGTAGGGAAACTCTGCCTCGAATGGCTAACATCATCCACACTGGCTGAAATTAAGCAACACTTGTCTTTACTAAAAGATGGTGCTGATTTGCGCGATTTCATTCTTGGACCACGCAAACAGCGTCAAAAGCGTTTCATAGCGGCCAGTATCTATGCTGCGTACAACGAGGCTTGGAAAGTCACACAAATTGAAACAGCTGAAAAAATACGAGAAATTGATCGTATTAATTTGGAAAAATCACTTTCTGTTGTGGACAATGGGTTAATGACTCTGTCCTCCAGAATATATTCGTTGGACAATATTGTATCTTCTGCCTTTGACATAATAGACAGAGACTTGCTAATATTACAGCATGGCCAATCTCAATTACGTTCTATTGTACAATTAGGCTGGACGCTGCAAAATCTTCGTTCAGGCTATGTGCCTTGGCGTTTAATCAACACAACTTCATTATTTTCCATTTTTAACCTTACTGATAAACAAATCAGTTTGGCACAGAAAGGAGCAGACTATACAATCCTGAGCATCGAAAAACTTGAGAGATTACCATTGACAATGTCAGAGAGTCCTGTAATTGAATGGATAATACACGGAATTATCACTATTCCGATAACAACTTTCCGATTTAAAAAGTGCCTTGAATACATACCTACTGGCCAGTATGAACGATTGGGTAAAGGATATGTAAAATCTGAATGGAAATTACCATACACACATTCTTGCTATAGTGACAGCGACAAAAATGTATTTCTTAGTGGTGAAAATTGTAAACATTCACTAAGCGGTATACTTTTGTGTCAGGGTATTAATTTACACGGAGCTTGTGATGGAAATTCTAACAACCTTTCATGCCACCAGCTTGTCACACCTGCAACTCAGATAGAGCCCTTCTTTATGCAACTTGCAAACGGGAGTTACATTCTTAGAAAGGATCACAGATGTTGTGGCCTAGTGCCAGGGAAAAGTTATCTAGTAAGAGTAACATCCATGGTCAAATGCTGTATGCAGGCATTGTTCCCGAGTGGGTCTGCAGACACAGTGACTCCCATCTGGCCTCGTCTGAATCTCTATTCTATAGGAATTGATACTTTAAGCAAAATGAAGTCTGTGCTTTTACAGACAACAGTGCCCATCACGTCATCAAAAGAGACGTATGATCTTCTAGTTGCAAGGACAGCTACGGAGGTTCATGAACTTTTATCAACAAATTGCCCCGTGCATTTCGTAGAAATGTTGAGACAACTCCTTAACATGTCTAGTGCCACAGGCATCCCAGGCATATTTAAGACGATTTTTACGGGCCTGCTAACACCTTTTCAAGCAATTTTGGGAATCGTTCCTAATTTTGTCCACTCTGTTTTTGGCGGCATACCCTTATTTTTGGGACTTGTAGCAGGGATTTTATTTTTGTCCGTCCTGCTTCATTATGGCAAGCCAAAGCTCAGACATAGCTCCCATGGTAATGGAAGAGACAATCCTAGCAATGCGCTACCGGGACAGGATAACTAACGTCCTTGGATTGGCCAGGCTGAGAGATCTAAACATGACCTGGTTCCTTTCATTCAGACCTATATGGCAGAACTGTATCTTACCGGTACTTCGATGTATGCTATGCGGAGATGAGTGCGTGTTGGACATCTGTCTTTCACTTCCATCAGCAGTACCAATGGACGTCGATACTTTGCTAAGTCCTATAACGGCTCACGCATTGTGTTGTCCCCAGCGGCTACCAATCCTGATGACGGCATTCGTTGAGACTCCTGTACTACGACTAGGTGGTAACAGTGGAGCGAGTGACAAAAGCAGCATCACCCAGGTACGACCTTCTGTGAGCATTGCTGATCCTGACTATGATGACAGCAATCATTCTCACACCTGCCAAGTTACAGCACTATCGAATTTGGTTGAACTGTCACCTGATTTTGTAGACCAATTCTTTGAGAGCCTGTCTGATACGATGTTCTCACCCGGACAGAAACAATAACTTTGGAGAAGCTTTCCGACACACAGCGTTCCCATGAACTCTGAATTCGGCCTTCAGTTTTGAACAACAAAAACTGCTAAAAGCGTTGGAACTCTATTTCCCCCGTTCAAGCAATAATTCTTTTTGAATTGAACACTTTTTAATATTCACCCTTTTTTGGCACGAAAAATTCTTTGCTTAAAGTAAAAACTATTCTTAGAGAACAGAAGCTTCAACTTCTATTTCTAAACACATCTAGAGACATTACAACCTTACACCAGCCTCTAGCACATTATTGCAATGCATTTATATGTGATGATATATCTCGCCCTTCTTCTGTTTCAGAGATATTTCATGTGTAATTCTTTTTGCATAATCGTTCATTGATTTCATATGCTATAATTTTTGAATGATTTCTATGCTTCAAAAACTTACAGTACCTAAATTTTCACGTATTACAATATACGCCTATTTCAAATGCATATATGTATTTTGTGGTGGGCAATGTTACACATGCATCTTATTGCTCTAGTTTAGTAATTTGATGGACATGAATTCGTGGAGTGGGTGTTGCGTGCTTATCTAGGATCCTGATCGATACTGTGACCTTATGCCCCTATTCGGCTATAAATCCATTTATTCCCTATATTGGCATAACCGTTCAAGTGCGATATTCAGAAAGTCATCTCTGGCCTCACACGAACAGAGCCACATTCCAGAATAGTTCTCTGCCACTTCCTTTGCAACCAATTAGTGCAATGACAGAGCAGAAGTCACTATCTGAAGATTCCCAGATTAACACTCCGAGTTCTTCAACAAGATAAAAACTCAGCAAACCTGGAAATCCCCGCTTGCTGTGTTTTGATTAGTAATGGAACTCTAATGAGCAACTGATAGCGATCACTTCCTAGTGACATCTTTTTTTTTTTTTTTAAACTTTTTTTATTGATGTTGACAGGGTGACAGAAAAAAAGCAAGAGAGCAAAAATCAGCAAACATTCGTAAGACAATCGTAAGTTGTTTACAGAAAGGAAACTAGCGAAATTAAATATTTAAAAAAAAACAGATTAGTTATGGTGTGTGGTCATCTTAATTAAAGTTGCAGTTACATTTTTAATACATGAGAGTTTCACATTTCAACAGTATGAAAACAAATTCCTGATTTTATTCTATGAAGCTACCCCAGATTCTATCGAATTTTTTTAAAGATCGTGCTCCCCTGAGATTAGCTAGAGCCAGTTCCATAGCATGTACTTCTGTTACCAATGTCCACCACTTCCAAACCGTCGGAGTATCTAGATCTATCCAAGCCCTAGCTAAAGTTAATTTAGCACATGAAAACAATATAGTCGTTAAAGGAGATAGTGGAGATGTAGATAAATTAAAATCTATCAGAACCGAAGCGGCCGTGATGGTGGGCAGTGGGATATTTTTTATTCTTAAAACCCTCAGTATATCATCCCAAAAGCTCTTAAGTTTGGGGCATGAGTACAAGATATGAACTAGATTAGCTGCTACAGCCGAACATTTGGGACATTTGGTACGGCTACTAAACGTAGGGTTCGGAGACCATCTAGCGATCCTTTCAGGTGTGTAGTAGAGCATACAAGTCGTTCGATATTGTTGGAGCCTAAGGCTAGATGAGCGTACCAGTTTATTAATGTTAGTAAGAGAATTCTCTATCTGCTTGGGCGTAACATTTAGATTTAATTGTATGCTCCATTTCAAAGCCAGTTTGTCATTATCATTTGTTTTGAATGTGCTGAATATTCGATAAGCTTCACTGATAGTGGATTTGTTCCTATTTGTATAAAGGCATGCCCATATATCGCATTCAGACAAAGTTTGTATCTTTTTTTTATTAATCAAATAATCGTGGATTTGCATATATTTAAATCTTGAAGTTTCAGGTAAATCATATATTTGTTTAAGCGTGTTAAAATCTAGAAACCCTTGCCCGCCATATAAGTCCATTAAAATATTAATCCCTGAAGAAGCCCAGCTGTTGATGGTGGAATCTGTAAATATAGCCGGGAGACCTGGGTTGCCCCACAATGGTAATTTTGAGTGGAAAAAAGTTGTTTTACAGAATTTTAATATGTTTTCCCATATTTTAATGATATCTCTAGCAGTCTTAAATCTTACCCTTTTGTAGTAATTTGGGTCGTTGATTCTGAACAAAAAGGATAATGAGTCTTGTTTTAACATAAAATAATGAAAAAAAAGTGTACTACCCCCATGCAGTAAAGAGCGTATGCGTGTAATAAATGAAGACCAAAAATATAGTTTGAAGTCTGGGGCATTCAACCCTCCCTTATTTATATTGTTTTTCAGCATTTTTAGTGACCTTCTGACTTTTTTGTAACCCCAAATAAAGCTACTAAAAATCCCATCTAAATGTTGAAAGAATTTATTATTTAATGCCAGTGGAATCGATCGGAATAAATAAACATATTTAGGGAGTATTTTCATTTTTATAAGGTTTATCCTGCTAATCATATTCAGAGGCAGTTTGTTCCATTTTTTCAATATGAGAGTAGTCTTTTTAGTCAGGTCATTATAGTTTATCTTATTGATGTCTTGTATTCTAGCTGTTAGTTTCACCCCTAAATAAGTGGCCTCTTTACATATCTCAGGAATAGGTGCGATAGGAGAATAATTGGCTATAACTTGCGTCTTCTGCTGGTTAAGCTTATAGCCTGACACCTTCCCAAATTTCTCAGCCTCAATATATATCCCCTTCAATGCCTTGGCTACATCTGTGGTGTATACTGC
Organism: Lissotriton vulgaris; assembly: GCF_964263255.1. Lineage (NCBI taxonomy): Eukaryota > Metazoa > Chordata > Amphibia > Caudata > Salamandridae > Lissotriton > Lissotriton vulgaris. The sequence goes on along the minus strand of NC_141685.1, from coordinate 93,750,759 downwards.
AATGTCGTCAGCATAAGCTGTCATTTTCAGTTCCTGTGAACTGGAGCTAAAAGGAGCAATCAATATTTGGGAGTTAAGGGCAGATAAGAAAGGTTCCAGTGTAAGAGCAAATAAAAGTGGAGAAAGAGGGCACCCCTGCCGGGTCCCCCGCTTTATTGGGAATTCTGATGAGGTCAGGCCCCCATAACTAATACAGGCGGTAGGTTTATCATAGAGCGCTTTTATACCCTTTAGGAAGCTGCCCCCAAAGCCCATTTTAGACAGTACGCACCAGAGATAAGTCCACCCCACCCGGTCGAAAGCCTTTTCAGCATCTAATAGTATCATACCGAGTGGGGTGGATTCAATCTCCGCAATATCGAATGCCGTTATTGCCATATTTACGTGTATCGTTGTGTCTCTCCCTGAGATAAAGCCGTGTTGTTGCGGGTTTACAATTCTAGGCATGTATGGGGCAAGTCTGAGTGCGATGATCTTGGCGAATATTTTGGCATCCGTATTTATTAGAGAGATGGGTCGATATGACCCTCTCTCCTCTTTAGGCTTCCCCTTTTTTAAAAAAAAAATTATTTTGGTCCGGTTCCAGGATTTAGGGGTTGTTCCATTTATTCCGATTGATTGAATTACTTCTAAAAGAAGTGGTTCTAGTTCTAGTCTACAGATTTTATACAGTTCTAGAGGTATCGAATCTTCCCCTGCCGCCTTTCCTGCTGGTAATGTATTGATAGCCTGTTGAAGTTCGATCAATTGTATGTCGTTGGAGAGTGCATCCAAACCTAATAAATTCTCTGTGTTTACTGTGTAGTCGTTCAAATATTCCTTAATTTGATCTATATTTGCGGGACTGTCCGGGGTATATAAGTTTTCGTAATATGATGCAAATTGGTCTAGTATGTCTTGTGGTCGGTTATATATCTTGTTCCCCAGTCCTCGAATGTTAGGAATTAGTGTGTCAGCTCTTTTTTCCGCCACCTTGTAGGCTAAAATTCTACCAATCTTGTCTCCACCCTCATATTGGGCAAATTTAAATTTCTGAATCCTTGCACTATTTTTACGAATAAGATTAGCTTTTATGTCATTTTTCAGTGCGCTAAGTTTTATGTTAATTTCCATTGCCGATGGAGAATTGATCTGTAAAGCTTTAGCTAATAAGTCTTCTTGGTTGGTTATGTTCTCTAGTACTGTAATCTTATGTTGCTTTTGTTCTGCGTTTTGCCTAAAAACGTACGCCTGGGTAAAGCCCCTAATGCTTGCCTTACAAGCATCCCAAACCATACAGCACCCGGTTGAATTCCTATTGATGTTAATAAATTCGTTTATATGAGTCTTAAGTTGTGTCACATAAGTAGTGTCTGAAATTAGATATCTTGGAAAAGAAAATGGCCTAGGTGGTGTCCTGGTACTTTGTGTATTAAATGTCAATATTAGCGCGTTATGGTCAGATGTGATCCGGGGACAGAGGATCAAATAACCTGTCCGTAATAAATTATCGCTCACTAGAGCCATGTCTAATCTGCTACACATCTTATGGGGAGCAGAATAGTACGTATATCCTGGTAGGGTTGGATATAAATACCTCCAAGCGTCTTTAATGTTATGTATCTGACATAAATCTAATATTGATGATCTAGTCCTATGCATCCTTTGATGTACGTGAGGTTTAGTTGTATCAATTTTGTAGTCTAGAATGCAATTAAAATCTCCCATTACAATTATCTCCCCCGCCCAATCCAGAAGTTTCACGTTTAGTTGGTCAAAATACTTTGGTTCGTCTATATTTGAGCCATAAACGGCACATAGGACATATTTAACGTTTGCATAGCTGATTTGCGCTATAGCCCATCTGCCGTCCTTATCGTGAGCAGTTTGGAGTACTTGTACCCTAAAACGTTTATCCTTAAGTATAGCCACTCCTCTCGTAGAATTCACAAAAGTGGAACAAACCAAAACATCATACCCTAATTGGTTTAAGATTTTCCTATCTTTCCAAATAATATGGGTTTCTGTTAATAAACAAAAATGGGGGTTATGTAGTTTCAGCTCTTCTGCTACTAGGGATCTTTTATTTTTGCTATTCAGCCCTGCCACGTTCCAAGCTAAACATTTTATAAAATGCATTTTAATGCCAGTGAAAATACTACGCTCCTCTTCAAATAACCATGTAAGAAAGCTAGTTCTCTAGAGCCTCTATAACACAAAATGGTACCATCAGAAATCAGTAAAAGGTTGCAAACTTTATCGAATTGATTCCCCCTGTCATCCTGCCAACAGTTTTTACTATAACCCCCCCCCCTTCCCCTCCCCTTGCCCCCAACCTGCGGAGAAGGGGCCCCACCCCCCTCCCACCCCCCTCCCCCTGGCTCTCTCCCCAGCCGGGGAAGAACCACCCTCCAGTAACTGCCGCCGTTGGTGAGGCAGCACGTATGGTGACACACCCATGAGTCTCTCCCGCCCCCCCCACTTCCATAAGCAAACTTCATGATACAAACTGTAAAAATTGCGTGAATTTTTTCCCCCCCCACACCTTTTTTTTTTTGTTTTTTGTTTTTTCCCCTTCCCTTTTTTCCCCTCCACCCCCACGTGTGTCTACCGTGTGTTTAATCCCCCTCGGCCTCCCTCATGTACCCTCATGTACCCAATTCATCAATAGTGACAATGCTGTTATATTGCGTTTTTAGCTCTGATTAGAGCTAATACTAGAGAGATAGTTCTCTGCCTCTTTTACATCGTTAAAGGAATACGTATGTCCGTTTCTTATAACCTTGAGGCGTGCGGGCTCTTGAAGAAATACCTGCCCTCCGTGATCTTTAATTGGGTCCATGAGTTTCCGGAGTTGCCACCTCCTTTCCATAGTATCCCTGCTAAGATCTGAGCGTGCAAAAAGCGAGAGCTCTCCTACCGCAATCGGGGAGTTAGGGCGAGCTCTCTGCCAAACCGCTTGTCGTAGAAGGAAGTTGCCAAAATATATGAGAAAAGGGCGAGGGAATTGGTTTCCTTTATTCCTCTGGAACAGGGGCAAGCGATGGGCCCTCTGGATTTGCGAGTCCCAGTCCCAGTCCGCTAGGTCTGGGAAGGCCTTCTGAAATACCCCCACTATGTAAGCTCTGGGGTCCGCGCCCTCTGATCTCTCCGGGATACCAAAAAGTCGTAGATTGGATCGTCTTTGTCTATTCTCCAAATCTTCGACCTTTAGCTGCAGTGCCTTCAGCTGGTCATCGTGTTTTCCTACTGCTCCTTCAAGTTTGATATTTATTTCCTCCACCTGAACCACACGTTCCTGCAGTTCTATGGTTTCTTGGGAAACCCCCCCGATTTTGGTGGTAAGGTCCTGTAAGGAAGATTGCATCTTGTTGTTATCCTCCCTAAGCTGAAGGTAGTGTTCCTGTGCCTCTGCCCGCTGGTTGCTCAATTGTTTGCTCAGCGTGATAAGTATTTCGTCTAGAGAGGATGTACCAACTCCGGCTCTTTCTCTAGTTGGGTCGGTAGTTTGGGGGGTCGAGGGAGAATCCCCACATATCTCGGTTGTAGGAGAGGGGTTACCTGCTGCATGGTTGTGCAGTTGGGTAGATAAATGAGTAGTTGAATGTAGAGCGGTGGGGTCGATGTTCAAGTAGTTAGTGCTCGCCTCATCCGATAAGCTTGATTCCAACCCATTATAAGGCTCCTTCGCCAGCTCTTGGTCTTGGTCTTGGTCTTGGTCTTGGTCTTGATCTTGTTCCTGTACTTGTCCTTGAGGTTGTTGCCCTTCGGTCTGTTCCACCAAGGGTAAGTTATCTAGATCAATTGGAGAGCTATTCCCCGGGGGTATCGTTACTGAAAGGGTGTCTGTAGGGCTCCCGCCAGATAGCCGCAGTGTCATAGTTTTAACCAGACCCTTTGTAACAATCCAGCTTCTTAGCGGGCTTTTTTCCAATGTGTGTTTTCTCAAGGGTAGGTTACTACCAGTCTTTAATTTTGGTCGTTTAGAGATAGCACCGACCCTGTTGTTTTTCTTAACCTTCTGCTTGCCCTTTCCCTTATTTTTTGGTGTCTTGTCTTCTTCAGCTTCAGATTCCGCCTCCCAATCCTCGTAAGAATCGATCTCGTTATCTACGGGTAGCAGAATATGTGTTGGGTTCTCCTCCGTCTCCTCAGTCGCCTCAGGCACCTCAAGTTCGCCCCCATGGGCTTCTGTTATATCCACCAAATTACTTGGATTAATGTCATTAGGGGGGAGTATCTTTAGTATTATCTTAGAAGGTGACTTGGGACAGATTTTGTTTATTTTACTAACATCGGGCTCCATAGTCAAATTCTGTACACTTAAGGAGTCGCTAGAGTCTGCGCCCCTACTTATTTCGGGGCTTAGATTTGACTCCGCACCTTGGTAGCATAGGGGCATTGTTATTCCTTCCCTCTGTTGTATTGGATTAGTGGAAGTATTCTTTAAGGCTTGTGGGGGTTGTGGGACTATCTCTCCCAGCGCCCCCCTCAAAGCTGCTGATGCTTTAGCCCCCTTTCTGTCTGCCTTATTCTGCAGCCCAGCTGGAAAAACAGAAGGTCTCAGTACCTGTTTCGATGCGACGGTGCTGGTGCTGGTAGTCTTCCTCTCCCCCGCAGGAGCTGAAGCAGGAGCTGAAGCAGGCGCTTGAGTAAAGGTGCACACAATCGCCTCATTGCTCCCATTGTTCTCTGACAACTCCAAAATCTGCGGGGGAGCGGCCGCTGCCGTCGCTATGGTTGGCGCCGTAACTTGGGGTGCATCAGCAATAGTAGCAGCGGTAGGAGCAGAAACGGGAAAGAAGGTTACCGGGGGTGCTGGCGCTGCCGCTGCTGTCGTCGTGGCCGCCGCTGCTGTGGCCACCGCCTGTTTGCTGTTCCGGGTCTGTCTCGGCGGCAACGGGTTAGGATTTTTAGGGGACATCCTCCGTAGCCAAAGGACACCGGCGCTCAGATGCTGACTGACCGCAAGACCCAACCAACCGATCCCGGAGCTGCCGACCCGTCCTCGTAGCAGCCGCTGCAGTAGTCGGGTGGTTACCGGGATAGAAAGCGCCGGCATCAGCTTGTCTAAAATGTCAAAACCGGTCGTCTTCGAAGGGGGTCTCAAGAGTTTTTTAAGGCTCAAAGCTGACGAAGACGAAGATTAATCCATAAAGTCGCTCTTTCTGCAAAGTTTAGTGAAGGAGAGCGGAGCTCACGGGTGTGTCCACCAACGCGGATCCTCACTCCGCCATCTTGGATCCGCCTAGTGACATCTTAATTGACGTCTTATGTCCAGCAAACTTACGTCAAACCAGGCACCTGTCAGGTATAAATATTACCAACGTTGCCTTAAGCAATTGCTGTTGTGTAGGCTGTTGTGTAGGCTGTTGTCGCCTGCCTGTTGCTGCAGTTTGCTGCCCGTCGCCCGAAGCTACTGATACCATTATCGTTGCTAAAGCGCGAACGATGGTGTGGTGTAACTAGGAGCTGAACAGCCGTCCCTCTGCGAAGAGCCCAGCAGATGCCAAGCTGCCCGCGGACGCTGTCCCCCCTCCTCCTCCTCGACGCGCTGAAGAGAGACCCTGTCTTTCTCCTGCAGAGAAATCCAGCGCCAGCGTTTCTGGTCTACCCTTGCGGGTGACTGGGATACCGAGTTCCCCTGAAGGAGATACCAGACCTCCATCATTCTATTCAGAGGTATGGTGTTGACTAAACCCTTAGTGAGAATTCTTGAAGCAAACCTTGGCAAAACCAACTTAACTTAGAGCTACTCACTTACTCCCCTCCCAAGTATTAGGCTTAGGTCAGGTACACTGGGGTAGGCGTAGTTAGAAGCACCAGTTGAGTATTTTAGCCTAAAGTATATATGAATGTACATATGTTTTATTCCTTTTAAACCATTGTATGGCTAAGAAACCATATCAATGCTTTTACAGTATTATCTTGCAATACTTATCTTACTGTACGTACTTTTTATAATAACAAGTCTTGCAATTGTGGCAATTCATTTCTCTTGTACGAGAAGAAAGACTTTTCAATAAATGTTAACCCTTTATTGACAAACGCCCGTCTCTCTATTCTCTACATATTGTGAAAGTAATCTGCACTAACCTGACTGAGCAAAATAACTGTCTATTGTTTCACACAACCCTAGAGATTGGCTCTTAATCTGAGGAGCAAAGTTGTCATGTTGCACGGTTGTTGGAAAACTGAATCCCTTCTTGTCTGTGCCAGGGAAGCTGATCACTTCCTATTCAGTCAAGAAAGTTTCCAGTGACCTCTGAGCTAGTTGGTAACAAACCCAATTAAGTTTAGCATAGTCAGTAGAGGCCTGGAAGATCCGCACTTCTACGTCAATACTGCTGTTTATGTTATTCCAATGCGCAGGGCCTAGTGGGAAACTAGGAACTACACTACACTTCATGCCTGGAGATTGAGAGGGGCGGGACCTGCGGTCGCCCTCCAGAACCTCCACCATCATGTCTGAAGTTTGAAAGGGGCAGGAACCGCACCTCACTCTCCAGAGCCTCCATCCTTCATGCCTGGAGATTGAGAGGGGTAAGACCTGTGCCTCACCCTACAGAGCCTCCACCTTCATGCCTGGAGATCGAGAGGGGCAGGACTCTCACCTCACCCTGCAGAGCCTCCACCTTTATGTCTGTAGATTTTGAGAGCAGGACCAGTGCCTCACCCTGCAGAGCCACCACCTTCATGTCTGGAGATTGAGTGGGGCAGAACCCGTATCTCACCCTGCAGAGCCTTCACCTTCATGTCTGGACATTGGGAGTGGTAACACCCGTACCTCAACTGCCAGAGCCTCCACCTTCAGGTCTGGCAATTGAGAAGGGCATGACCCTGGCCTCCCCCTGCAGAGCCCCTACCTTCATGTCTGGAGATCGAGAGGGGCAGGACCGCGCTCGCCGTACAGAGCTTCCACCTTCATGTCTGGAGATCGAGTGTGGCAGGACCCATGCTTGCCCTGCAGTTCCTCCACCTTCATGTCCGGATATTGAGGGGACAGCACATGTGCCTCACCCTCCTGACCCTCCATGTTTATGTCCGGTGATTGAGAGGGGAGGGACTCGTGCCTCACCCTCTAGAGCTTCAGCCTTCTTGCCTGGAGAACGAGAGAGGCAGGACGTGTACCTCAATCTCCATAGCCTCCACCTTCATATCCAGAGAATGGAGGGACAGGACCTGTACCCCACCCTGCAAAGACTCCACCTTCATTTCTTTAGATCGAGAGGGGCAGGACACGTGCCTCACCCTGCAGAGCCTCCAACTTCATGTCTGTAGTTTGGGATGGCAGGACACGTGCCTCACCCTGCAGAGCCTCCAGCTTAATGTCTGGAGATTTAGAGGGGCTGGACCCGCACCTCACCCTGCAGAGCCTCCAGCTTCATGTCTGGACATCGAGAGGGGCAATACCCTTACCTCAATCTCCATAGCTTTCACCTTCATATCCAGAGAATGGAGGAACAGGACCTGCACCCCACCCTGCAGAGACTCCACTTTCATGTCTTTAGATCGAGAGGGGCAGGACACGTGCCTCACCCTGCTTAGCCTCCAGCTTCATGTCTGTAGATTGGGAGGGCAGGACAAGTGCCTCACCCTGCAGAGCCTCCAGCTTAATGTCTAGAGATTTACAGGGGCGGGACCCGCACCTCACCCTGCAGAGCTTCCACCTTCATGTCTGGACATCGAGAGGGGCATCCTCAACCTCCAGAGCCTCCACCTTCATGTCTGGCAATTAAGAATGGCATGACCCGGGCCCCCACCCCTGCAGAGTCTCCACCTTTATGTCTGCGGTTTGAGGGGGCAGGACCCGCACCACCCCCTCCAAATCCTTCATCTTTATGTCCGGTGTTAGAAACGGGATCTCTGGTTGGCTAAGGCTTGAGCCAAAGCCAGGCAGAGACCACCACTGTAGTCAGGGCTTGGGAGTTACATGCCAAAGATAACCCCGGCTCAGAAATGTTAGAACAAGTCTGTTAGAAATGGGATTTCTGGTTTGCTAGGGCTTGCGCCTAAGTCAGGCAGAAACCACCACTCTAGTCTGGGCAAGGGAGTAACACACTGAAGATAACCCCTGCTCACCCCCTTGGTAGCTTGGCACGAGAAGTCAGGTTTATCCCGGAGGCAATGTGTAAAGCGTTTGCACAAAACACACACACACACAGCAACACACTAGGCACACCACAAAAGGAACTCCACACAAGGTTATATATTTGTATTACCATAAACACCTTAGATCATAATCACATGCACACTATACCAACTGGCACTGGGCAGTATCTACAGGGGATTATATACACATGACAGGGCCAATTGGGCCACTGTCAGAACAATCACAAAATTAGCAAATGTAGAACATATACTAACTGTAGCACAAAAAAATAAATGTAGAGAACAACCAGTAATTACTGGCGCAATAATGACCTCAGCATCATCAAAGTAGCATTAGGTATAAAACATATCCTGCATAAACCTCAGGGGCATAAATACATTATGCATAAGCACCATAGCATCACATTAGGCCTTGCCAGTGTAAACACCTTAGGCAACAGATTAGCATAAAAACAGTTTGTCCCAATAGGGGGCACAACACATGAAAACTGGCCCGAGGCCAACTGACCTCTCACAGGGCTTCAATGCCCTATTTCCAACAGTGTCAGGGCTGCTGCAAAAGCAGCGAAAGCAAAGTGCGCAAAACTGGCCTAAACGTGGCAGCTGCCCACTAATTGCTGGGCAGCTGTGAAAATGAGGCCTGGCACCAGCGTGCCTCCTGAGCCCCTTTCTAGGATTAAGTCACAAGTTTGCACAATGTAGCAGCTGCCCTCTGCCAGCTGGTGCAAAATGGCACTGGCCCAAGGCATACTGGCACTCTTCGTGCCTGGGGAGCCCCTTCGCACTGGGCTACTCCTGGTGCCTCTTTAGTAAAGTAAGACACTGGCACCCACTTTACTCGACGGGCACCAACAAAGCTCCACACTTTAGTCCCAACGTTGCAGCGGCCCGCAACTGCGGCGCGGCTGTGAACCCAAAGTCAGAATGGGCACAACCGTGCCTGGGAGCCCGGGGGACTCTTGAGGAACAAAATGCCCCCCAACGTTGGAGCGGTCCGCTGCCCTGAGGGACCGCTAAATAAGCATAGGGAGAAAGGGCACAACTGTGCCTGTGAGCCCCACTCGGGGGACTCAAGTTTAAGCCACAAAAAATATCTCCCAACGTTGGAGCGGGCTGCTGTCCTGCAGGACCGCTCAAGGAGAACAGGGACCGGACATGGGGGGGGGGGGGAAGTCCCACTCACCTGGGACTCCCTCACGGTCTCCTCTCTTCCTGGTATCGGCTTGCGCAGGGCTGACATGCGGCAGGGCAGGCACCAACAATGTGCCTCGTGCCCCCTCCGTGTTACTTCCAGATGGCTGCAGCTTCTCCTTGGAGCCTCTGAGGCTCCAGAACTTCCCTGCAGCATGTCCCAGTGTGGGGTAGGCTCCCACCTGGGTCTTCTGGTTTCCAGGAATACCAGCACGGCTCCGCCGGTGTTCCGACTGGCTCTTCTCTTCCGGGCTGCTCCCAAGCCCCACCCAGTCAAGGCTTGCAGAGTTCAGCTTCCGGGTCACCACAGGCAGCGCGGCGGCCCTCAGGGTTCAGTGGCTCCTTCTGGCCGCAGTACGGGGTAGGCTCCCGTTATTTCCACATTTCCACATAAAGTCCCTGGCGGGGTGGGCACCCGCTATGGGTATTTAAAATGGTAAATATGCGGGGTGGGCACCTGCTTCCAAGGTACCGATGCGGCACAGTGTACAGATGCAGGGTAGGCACCTGCTGGATAAACTGCACTTGCGGGGGAATCCCTACATCGGGATTCCCTCAGTAGAGGAGGTAGCTCAGGGCTGTGAAGCCCACACGCTCCTGGGACAAGAAAAATGCTCTGCACCAAAAATGAAGCGCTTTCAAGGGGCTAGGATTGACAGTCCCCCAAAGTCCAGGGAAAAGTTCTTTAAGAGGGAGGGGGCAAGAGCTGGGCCCAGGCAGGCCAGCTCACAGGGCGCTCCAGCAGGGAGGCAGTCCCTAGTGGCGGTTCCTCCTGGAGTCCAGCAGCATCACAACCACTTTTCATGGGGTCACAACCCCTTCATTAATACCACTTTTCCATTTGTCATACATCGCAGGGCTGGGGTAAAACCAGATGCAACTGGTTTGGGGGAGCTTTGGAGCACTTTGCTGTGCTCCGCTCCTCTCTCATTTGTCAGGGGGGCTAGGTGCTCAGCCGCACCACAGGGGGTGGAGCCAGCATTGTGTAGGGAAGGCACAGCCCCATTCATGTCCCAGGTGCAACTCCTCCCTCCCATCTACATGCAGGTCTCCCTATTCACCACTGGGCAGATTCATCCTGGCTCCTGGAGCCAAGCACACCATCCAGCCCCTGTCAATCACAAGCCAGACATGCAATTCACATCAGGCAGGGAGACACACAGCACACAGAAAGGCCAACTTCTAACAGTGGCACTTCTCCACCAGTCACAATAAATCTGCACACACCATTGCGTAGCATTTTTTCTCACGCGTTCGCACATACCAAACTCGCCCCTGCACCCTTCTCATACCAGGAATTACCATGGACACACATATCCCCCATGCATTCCTAAGGGAGGGCAGGCAAAGCTCACCACATGCACTCAGAGTGCGCACGTGCTTTACACTGGGCCACAGTGCTAAAGTGCACAGAGGCCAAAAACTACTAATATTAGGTCACATAAAAGGCAACAAGTTTAGGGGTGAACCTGCCAAAAGGGCCAAGTCCAATATCCAGTGATTGAGGGGGCGGGACCCACTCCTCCCCTGCAGAGCCTCTACCTTTATGTCCGGTAATTGAGAGGGGCGGGACTCGCTCCTCACTCTCCAGAGCCTCAACCTTCATTTCTGGAGCTCTCAAGAGGTAGGACGTGTTTCTCAATCTCCAGAGCCTCCACCGTCATATTTGGAGTTTGAGAGGAACGGCACCCACAACTCACCCTGCAGAGCCTCCACCTTCATGTCTGTAGGTGGAGAGGGCCAGGATCCGCACCTCGCCTTGCAGAGCCTCCACCTTAATTTCTAGAGATTGAGATGGTCATCAGAGCTCCTTCCAGCTGCCAATGGAGGTGATCGATGTAATTTTGTCAGATTGTTGCCCCTCCACCTAGTCAGCCTATTCTGGAAGATAAAAAACATACATCGCCTGACGTGTTGATCATAACGTGGACCCTTCGAAGGCTCTCCTTACAAAAGGTTTCCATTGTGCTCTGTCCTGGTCCTGCTGAGTTCAGCAGTAGATGAAGGATACATTGCTGCCCATTCCGGCATGCCTTTTACAATCTCCATTCATATCCTGATTTTTGAAGGGACTGGCACATATATTTGCACCTATTCCCTTTTTCATGCGTCAATGGTCTTTGTTGGACTTGGCCCTTTTTGCAGGGTCATCCCTAAACTTTTTGCCTTTCTCCTAGCCTTTTTTCTGACATGGTGTTGGTGGTTTTAGGACTCTGAGCACTTTAGCACTGCTGTCCAGTGTAAAGTGCGTGTGCTCTCTGCCACAGGGCTCATGCCTAAGCCCCACATTGTTCAATGTGCACGTGGCCCCCCTTGCTGAGATTGTGAGGAAATACGGATTCACTCCGGTGTCCTATGCTGACGACACCCAACTCCTCTACCCTTTCCAATCCCTCAACTCTAATGTTAGGGAAAATTTTGCTGAAGGCATGAGGGCTATCTCTAATTGGATGGCTTCCAACCGTCTCCAATGCAACGTCGGGAAGACGGAAGTAATGCACTTTGGAAAAGCATCTATACTATGGTCCCCTGACTGGTGGCCCCTGGACCTAGGACCAGTACCCTCCCCAAAACTGACAGTAAAGAATCTGGGGGTGAAGTTAGATCAAAATCTAACCTTAAAGGAACATGTGAATGCAATCGCTGGGGCATGTTTCCACACCATTGGTCTGTTAAGACGAGTCTTCCCTTATCTACCAGACAATTATAGAAAGACCCTTGTGCAGACCATGGTGATAAGCAGACTAGACTACTGCAACGGGCTCCTGATACAAGCCAACGAGGATGCCATAAACCGCCTACAGGTAGTCCAGAACACAGCGGCAAGACTGATTCTGAATGCCCCTCCAAGAACCCCCTCCAAGCCTCTGCTGAGAGAACTTCATTGGCTACCGATACGACAACGCGTCAAATTTAAAATCTGTTGCACTGTCCACAAATGCCTGTTCGGGAATGCCCCCTACTATTTGACTCAAAAACTACACCTCTACAAACCAGACAGATCCCTACGTTCAAGCAACCAACTGCTGATAAAAACCCCTCTTGTAAAAAAGACCAGACAGGGTGGCCGAGCCTTTTCCTTGGTGGGGCCCACCCTATGGAACAACTTACCCTTCAGCATCAGGCAAATTTTTAACCACTCCATCTTCAGGAAAAAATTAAAAACCAACCTGTTCCTAGAAGAATAACTGAACTTCAGCTTATCAGTCTCCAGCTCATCTGCAATCACCCCTCCTTCTACATCTTGCGAGCAAAGCGCGGAGATACCCCGTACGGGGTCGATTCTTGCGCTATACAAGAAATTAAATAAATAAATAAATATGGTAAGATTGGCCTACACCTATTTGGCCTATTTAATTTACCTGTCAGTCCCTTGTAAAGTGGTATCTCATATTATTATTATTATTATTAAGGAAGTTTTGTAGAGCGCATGATTACGCTAAAAGCGTGTCCCCGCGCTAACTGAAGCACTCAGGAGAAGCAGTGGGGGATGGAGCCCAGCTATTTTGAAAATAGGTGTGTTTTCAATTTCCTCCTGAAACTGGATTCAGAAGGATCCAGACGGAGATTAAGAGGTAGAGCATTCCAGCTCTTAGCCACCAGGTAGCGGAAGGATCTTCCTCCCATGCGAGCCCTTTTCACCCTCGGGACCTTAAGTAGGCCTCCTTCCGAGGAGCGCAGAGCGCGAGATGGTACATACCTGGTGACCAGGTTCTGGAGTGGTGCTGGCGCCTTCTTAGCAAGGATACGATGGCAGGTGCAGAGGGATTTAAATTCAACTCTGCTCCTTACTGGTAACCATTGGAGGGACTGAAGGGCAGCTTTAGAGTCCGATCTTTTAGGGAGTTTTAGTATGAGGCGAGCTGCAGCATTCTGTAGCATCTGAAGTCGATTAATTGCCTTACAGGTAGCTCCCAGATAGAGTAGGTTGTCAAAGTCCAGGCATGATGTGGCAAGGGCGTGCACCAGCGTTCTGCGGGTGGCCGTAGGGAGGAGAGCTAGGACCTTCCGTAGATATTTTAAAATGCTGAAGCACATGCCCGTCACCCTGTCTATCTGGGGTCCGAACGACAGGTCAGGTTGCAGGCAGCGCTGGGCTGCCTGCAAGAAGAGAGCGGGAGCCCACCCCGCGTTTGTGCGTGTCTTGAGGCGGGAGCCCACCCCACCTTTATGCTGTTTACGGGAGCCTACCCCGTTGATTTATGCTTAAAAGTCATGAGCCCACCCTGCCTCGGTGCCATTAGAGCTGGGGCACACCTCACAATTACCTTTATTTACTGCGGGAGCCTACCCCAGTTTTCAAGGGAAAAGCCCACCCCACAATGGCTTTATCTGAAGCAGGTGCCCACCCTGCACTTGGCCGAGAGAAGACCAGAACTGCCATGGCCCGGAAGCCAAGCAACTTGCCTGGCCAGGGCGGTGTCTTCCAGAGACATCGGCGTCGGCGTCAGAGCGGAGACGGAGCCTCTAAGCCGGCGCCAGTGAGAGCAGACCGGGAGAAGAGGCCCCGAGAGCAGGGCCAATCCCAGCACACTGCTGGTGCCCATCCCCAACCCAAGCGAAGTCCAGAGAGAGAGCTCGGTGAGTGGGGCCGAGTTGAGAGTCCAGAGGGGGGGGTGTCAGGGCACACTGTCGGTGCCCTCCCCCTGTGGTCGTTCCTAAGGCACTGTGGTATCCGTGCCTCTATTTCCCACAGTCGCACCACTAGGCACTATTGCTTCTGAGTCCCAGTGGGCGCTCAGAAGGGACAGTGGTGGCAAGCTTAATTCCCCAGTTGCCCTGCGAGAGCGCAGGCAGCTGCAATCTGGGGCACATTTGTTTTGCCAAGTCCTACTGGGGACCCAGGAGGCACAGTAGTGCCAGCACCATCATTTCTCTGGGGGCATTTTGGAGACAGGAGTGAGATACACTCCTGCCACGCCCCAAAGCAATTGCACACTTTGATTTTGCTGCCTTTGCAGCTAAACCTTAACATTCTGTTCAGAGGGCATATTGAGCCCCCCGTGAAAGGCCAGTTGACCTGGGGGGAATTTTTAGAGTGCTATGGCCCATGATTAGATCATACTGTGTTTATGCTTATGAGGTGTGTTTTACGCCGAATGTGATGCTTATTGCATAATGTGGTTTATGTTGAAGGATATAATGCAGAGTACAGTATTTTGCCAGTAATTTCTGGTTGTGTTCTACATTAACTATTTGTGCTTTTGATGGTTCCGGCAGTGGCCCAATTGGCCCTGTCATGTGTATATAATCCCCTGTAAATATTGCATAGTGCCAGTTGGCACAGTGTATATGGTGTGATTACTATTCTAATGTGTTTTGGATCATCAAAGGCTATTTTTATATATAACCTTTCTTTTGTGGTGTGCCTAGTGTGTTGCTGCTGTGTGTGTGTTGCTCAAACGCTTTACACATTGCCTCTGGGATAAGCCTGACTGCTCGTGCTACGCTACCAAGGGAGTGAGCAGGGGTTATCTTCAGTGTGTAACTCCCTTGCCCAGACTAGAGTGGTGGTTTCTGCCTGACTTAGGCGCAAGCCCTAGCAAACCAGAAATCCCATTTCTAACAGACTTGTTCTAACATTTCTGAGCCCCTCCACAATTACCAGCTATGGTTACTGATATTGTACACTGTTTTTTGTTGCCACTATTTTGATGATATACAACAAACAACAATGCTTTGCTGTAGACTTATTCTGAACTAAGACAGTTTATAAACCATAGAACGAAATGGAGTGTCTATAGTGCATGGAAGTCACTCAAGGAGTCAAGTGATACGTCTTCACTTTGTCTCGATGCGCCGCTCGCTTCTTTATTCACATGAGCACCTGTTCACATCTTGCGCACTTTAGATCATGATTATTGCTGATCTCCTTTGCTAAATTCTGTGAATAGATTGAATCAAGTGTGATTGTTCTATTGTTGCTTTTCAACTGTATTTTCAGAAATGTCCAAGTCAAATTAGTAAATGTTTAAAATTGTACATTTCTAGTAAATGGACCGCTCAAGGAGAGCGGTGGCATCCACACAGTCATCGAGTTGGTATTTTTCTGAAATCACTCTACAGTGAAGAGTTGTTGCTTGTTATCTGCTGTTTCATCCAGTTCCGGGTCTAACGCTTTGGGCATACCTTTGTTGTCTTTATAGCATCACTTTGTTGAGGTGCATCAGTGAGTTACAGGCACTGAGCGTGCAGCCGTCCTTCACATTATTCTTCCTGGGGGAATTATTCCTCCGAACTACATCGCCTCTCCTTCCCAAGGTGGTGACCTCTTTCCATCTGAGGCGATCTGTCCCCCTTTCCACCCTCTAACCTAAAGGAGGCAAGATCATATCAGTAAGAGCCCCAAAAGGAAGTCTATTTTTATACTGACCCTAGGTGCGGACTGTAGGGGCTGCAGAAGGGCACCTCTGCCCAGAAGAGGACCTTCTCCAGTATTAGGGGTGTCTTTCATAGATTCACATGCTTGAATAACATTCACCGTCGTCGAAGTGGGAGTCCCACGGTACATAAAATAGCAGTAACATATGCATGTATACATGAAAAATATCATAAATAAAAATATACATACATATAATGTAATAAAAATGTAAATTTTAAAAGTACCATAGAACATAATAGGCCCATTGAAAAGCCTAAGGGAGAACTCCCTTTAGTAGCATATTAGTGTCATTATGTGTTGGTTCACATTCCAGCCAATCAGGCTGTAGCCTCCTCTAGAACCTTCTCCTCAAGTGAAGTAGTGTGGCTCACTGGTTAGAGGCGGCAGACCCGAGAGCAGAGGACGGCCCGGACCAGGGTTCGATTCCCGGTGCGGCAGGTTTCTGGACCAGGGTCAGCGGACTCGATAATTCTCTCGCCTCGGTGCCCACTCTGATCAGCGATCACACTCGGCAACTCTGGGCATTAGCTTGCCTCATCTTCACTAACGGCCCCACCAGACCGCCGGGGATGCCTGGTCTCACCCTGGAGATACCCATTAAGGGACCATCTCTCAGGGAAGCCAGGAAGGGTTTCGCAGCGGTCGAAGCGCCTTGGGACCCTACGGGTAAGTAGTGCGCTATATAAATGCCAATACATTTACATTTACATTTACATTTACTCAGAAGCCCAAGTCCTCAGATTTTCTACCGCACGTCGTGTGAAGGGAGTCTCCCTGAGCTCTGCTCAGTTTTTCTTCAACTCTAGCTGTTTTTTTCTTTAGAAAATGTCTTCAAATAGGAAATCTTTATTTAAAGCCTGCCCTTCTTGTGGTAAACTGCACCTTTTCCATGAGGATCCACACAGTAAATGCATTTACTGTCTCTACCCAGACCACGAGGTGAAAAACTGTAAGTACTGTCGCACTTTCCCCCCCAAGACTCTGAGGGATAGAGAGGCCCGTCTCCTTCTGTGGCTACAGAAGTTGAAGACTTCAGAGTCTGTGGTTTCTGAGGTAGAACGTTTGTCATCTGGTGTTTCAAAATCCTCTCAGAAGTGTGGGTCTGAGACTGAGGTTCCATCTCCTTTTCTGAAGAAAAGGAGATGGAGTCCTCCAGGATTGACTCCCCACAAGATTCGCTTCAGGGCACGTCTACGGGACCTGGTTCTCTGACGTCTGCGCCCAAAGCCTTGCCTTCCACTTCTAAATCTGGCATTGGCTCATCGACGAGCTCGTCGACGCGTCCGTCGACGTCTTCAGCGACGACTAAATCAGTGACTGTAGCCTCTACGTAGACGTCGACATGTACTATGTCAACCAGTGCTACGTCCACGAGGATCACCTCGTCGACGACAGCCCAGGAGGTGAGACCCATTACTTTAATTGTGAAGATTTCGTCGACGAAGATCAAGTCATCATCTAAAAGCAGCTCGTCGACGGGCCCATCATCGTCGACGGCTGTCTCGTTGACGGCGCCTCCGTCGACGACCATCATATCGTCGATGACTTCGTTGACGGCTGTCATCCCGTCGACGTCTACATCATTGTCGACGACTAAGGCTCCAATCTCGTCGCAGCTCCGTCGACGGAAAAGAAATCTTTGTTGATGAAGAAAAAGCCTTCAATTTCAGCGTTGATTACATCTATGGAGACGACGCAGACGACTCAGGTTGATTCTAAGACTGCCGCATTTACGTCAACGGGCTAGTTGACGTCTCATCAACATTTGGCCACAGCTGCCACTTTTACAGTGGTTACTGCTTCTTCTTTGAGGACAGTACCTCTCATTCAACTGAGTCCAGTGAGAAGTGGAACTCATCTTCCAGACCAATTGCTTCAGTCTGGTGAGGAAGAATCCGGAAACGATTCAGAGGTGGAACAACTATTCAGACAGGCATCTAGTCCATCTGATTTGCACATTAAGTGCCAGGAGTATAGTGATGAGAGTGACGAAGTGGAAAACGTCGAAGATGGGAACAAATTATTTCCTGTTGATGAATCAGAACCAGTTACTTCGGAGCCGGTTACGCAAATACCATTATCTTTAGTCATGAGCCTGCAGCACATGCTAGATGACTATAACCGCAGGTTTCCTCCATCTACACCTGCCTCTCCAGCACCACAACTTCCTCCACAGCCTCAACCTCAACTTCCTCAAGCACCTGCACCTGTTCCACCCGCGTCACCGGTGGGTACTCGTCCTGACACCAACAACGAGGATCCTGATCACCGCAACACTGATGACGACGACAATGATATGAATGAGTGGGGCAATTACAGGGCTCAAACGCCTTCCACTCCGCCCACCTCACCTCTAGCATCGCTTCCAGTGGACATTGCAAATTTCCATAATTTGATGGTCCGTGCTGCAAGGCGTTTTTATCTCACTATTGCAAAACAACACAATGAAAGTGAATGCTTCTTGTATGATTTTAAGGACCTATCACAAAGGCAATCCCACACAATACCAATCATTGACTAAATTTGGCAGGAGGGCCTTAAATTAATGGAACATCCAAATTCGGTACCTGCAGTTTTGCCCAGATTGGACAAGAAATATAAGGCTCAGGCCTCTTCCCCGGCCTGTTTGGTGTCACAACCGAAAGCAGATTCGGTTATAACTCAGGCAGCACAGAAAAGATCCCGCAAT
This sequence comes from Lissotriton vulgaris, assembly GCF_964263255.1. Classification (NCBI taxonomy): domain Eukaryota; kingdom Metazoa; phylum Chordata; class Amphibia; order Caudata; family Salamandridae; genus Lissotriton; species Lissotriton vulgaris. The sequence goes on along the minus strand of NC_141685.1, from coordinate 93,732,406 downwards.
GGTGCTACACCACTCACGTCTCCTCCTGATCAGGAAGGCTGCAAGTTGGACTCTATAGGCAAAAAATGTACAACCATGGCGGCTACTATTGTGAGGGCGGCTAATACCTTGGCTATTTTGGGCCGTTACGACCGCCAGATGTGGTCCGAGATTGCCGCACTGATGCCTCAAATACCCGATGTCATCCGTGCACAAGCGCAGGCCATTATTCAGGAGGGAGAGATAATTTCATCCGAAATTATTGATTGCGCGCTCGACATTTCCTCCACGGGCTTTCATCAATTGGCTGGGGCTGCAGTCTTGAGGCGTCAAGGCTGGTTGAAGTCTACCACCTTCCGTCCAGAGGTACAGGCAAGAGTCCTGGACTTGCCGTACGACTGGGATTCGTTGTTTGGCTAGCATGTAGATGATGCCCTTGAGGCGATAAAAAAGGACACCGACACTGCAAAGTCCTTAGCTACCCTCCAGTACAAGAAACGGCCCTTTCAGGGCGCATAGGTAGAGGAGGAGGTTCCTCTACTTTTTTCGAGGATCAGGTCAATATCGTTCGTACAACACCTACAACGATAACCGGCAGAGGGGTTCCTACCAATCCCAGAATCGTCAATCCACCACCAGACCATACCAACGAAAAACAACATATAGAGGTGGCTCAAACAATACAAAGCAGTGACAGTCTCAGTTCCTTTCTTCTGCCGACTGTAAATCTTGGAGGTCGCATCTCGAAGTACTTTTGCAAATGGTCCGAAATCACCTCCGACCAATGGGTCCTGTACGTTATCTCCAAAGGACATACCCAGGAGTTTACAAAATTCCCTCCCACTCGTCCACCTTCGGGGCCACCCTCTCCCCATCTCAAAGAACTTTTGGTCCAGGTAAAATTGATGATCAAAAAGGAGCCATCGAGGTAGTGCCGCAAGGTCAACGCGGCAAGGGGTTTTATTCCCGATTCTTCTTAGTTAAGAAAAAGTCGGGGGAATGGCATCCAATTTTGGATTTACGGGCCCTGAACAAATTTATCATTTCGAAAACTTTTCAGATGTTAACTCTGCTTCAAATTCTGAATTATCTCAATCCAGGGGAATTCTTTTCAACGATCAACCTCCAAGTCGCATATTTCCATGTGCCAATTAACCCCAGACACAGGAAGTATCTACGCTTCACAGTCTGACAGCTGCACTTCCAATTCAAAGTCCTACCATTCGGCCTTCGATCAGTGCCGAGGGTCTTTACCAACATCTTGACCCCGGTAGCTGCCTTCCTGCGTCTGCAAGGCGTCCAATTTTATCCATACCTGGACGACTGCCTCATCAAGACCAAGACTTTTCAACTGACGGAGCAGCACACTCAGGTCTGCGTCTTTTTTTTCCAAACCTTGGGGCTTTCAATCAATTGCCAGAAGTCACACTTTCATCCGTCGCAAAGGCGAGATTTTCTTGGAGCCTCGCTAGATTCTCGGCGGGGGAAAATGTTCGTATCCCAAGAAAGACAGGACCGCATGGTAAAGATGGTGCAATTCCTACAGTCAAAACTGTACGTTCCTGTCCGAATGTTCAAATCATTCCTTGGCATGGCTTCCTTGTGCATCCAACTTATCCCCAATTGCAGATTGCACATGAGGGCTCTACAGGAGGAATTAGACAAACAGTGGAAACAGGTGTCAGGGTCATTCGAGGACAAAGTCCTTCTAACACCTCGCATCCAGAAAGCGCTGGAGTGGTGGGCTCACCCTCCAAACATATCTACGGGCCGTTCATTCCAAGACGAACCTCCGACTCTGACGCTTACAACAGACGCGTCTCTCGAGGGATGGGGAGCGCATCTCGACGGCATGTCTGTAAAAGGAAAGTGGACGGCGACCCAACGTACTTGGCATATCAATCGCCTGGAACTCTTGGCGATTTTCTTGGCCCTAAAGTCCTTCCAGAGGTTAGTGCAGAGACACACTCTGCTGGTGAGGACAGACAACACCACCAGCATGCACTACCTCAACAAGCAGGGCGGAACGAGGTCTCTCCTACTTTCACAACTGGCATAAGAAATATGGAATTGGGCGATTCAACATCAAATTCATCTCAGAGCCATCCATGTGCTGGGTGTGGCCAATGTTCTGGTGGACTCGCTCAGCCAGGCGTCGTCAGACAATCACGAGTGGGAACTCAACCAATCAACCGTCGATTTCAACTTCCGGCGGTGGGGCCAGCCGCAGATGGATCTTTTTGCGACTGCTACCAACAGGAAATGCCAACGCTTCGCAAGTTGGCATCCCCACAGAGAGTCGAGCGGAAATGCATTTTCGATCAATTGGTCGAACGACTTCATCTACGCTTTCCCTCCACTTCCTCTAATTCCTCGCCTGTTACACAGGATGGGGTTTCAACCTTGCCACATCATCCTGATTGCACCCAAATGGCCGAGGCTTCCATGGTTCACAGACCTGCTCCTATTTTCACAGTCCGACCCGATACCGCTTCATCCTCTACCTCACCTCCTCACGATGAAGCAGGGACAAATCTGTCACCCGGATCCGGCATACCTCCAACTCCATGCCTGGAACCTGAATACAATGAATTTGCACGTCTGAATATCGACGAAGACTGCAGAGAGGTGTTAGCGCGCGCTTGCGCTCCATCCACCATTAAAACCTATCAATTAAAGTGGAAACGTTTCTGTGTCTGGTGCCGCACTAAAGATTTGGACCCCATGACTGCAAAACCTGAACAGATCTTGCCTTTCTTTTTATCCCTGGCGAGATCAGGACTTTCACACTCAACTCTTAAAGTGTTTCTGGCGGCGATTTCCCGTTTCCGTCATGATGGTTCTACATCTCTATGTTCCTCCAGAATCATTAAGCAATTTTACAAGGGCCTTTTTAAGATGTTTCCACCTATCCGTCGCCCTCCACCTGCTTGGTGCTTAAATTTTGTCTTGTCTCAACTGCTTCTACCTCCATTTGAGCCTATCCACTCCGCAAGTCTAAAATTTCTCACATGGAAAGTTGCTCTCTTGCTCGCCTTGACATCCTCGAGGCGTGTCAGTGACATCCAGGCATTTACCATACAGCCTCCTTTTCTACAATTCTCCATTGAGGCTGTGACATTGCGAACTAATCCTAAGTTCATCCCGAAGGTTCCCAGTGACTTTCATCTCAATGAACCTGTAATCCTGAAGACTTTCTTTCCTGCTCCGCAAACTAAAGCTGAACGGTCATTGCACTCATTGGATGTGAAACGTTGTCTCAAATTTTACATTCAGCGAACTGCATCTGTCAGAAAGTCAGATCAATTGTTTGTGGCGTATGGCCCAATTTGCAAAGGACAACCTGTTACCAAACAGACCATAACCAGGTGGATATCCTCTACCATATCCTTTTGCCACCAACGAGCTGGGAAGCCCCTTCCTGCTCCAGTTCGTGCTCACTCAGCTAGAGCGGTGTCTACTTCTGCTGCCCTTTTTGCGGGGGTACCCCTGAGGCAGATCTGCAGAGATGCTACTTGGTCGAGCAGCCATACTTTTACAAAACACTACTGCCTGCAATCAACAGACGCCGCGGATGCGGCAGTAGGTCAAGCGGTGCTGCGGAATCTTTTCCAATAAAGGTGAGCCTCTGTTGCTACCCGCCTCCAGTCATAAAGGTTTTTTTTTTCTAATAATATTTTGGTATTTATTGCATATTGACTGATATGTTTACCTTACTTGCTTTGGTATATCACCTTTATGACTTATGTGATGATTTACTGCTTTCTACTCTTATTCAAGCATGTGAATCTATGAAAGACACCCCTAATACTGGAGAAGAACAAAAGTTACTTACCTGTAAACTGTGGTTCTCCAGTATTGGTGTCTTTCATAGATTCACATGCAACCCTCCCATCCTCCCCTCAGAGGCTCTCTTCTCCTCAGGCACTTTTACTTACTTTGTGCTACCAAAATCTGAGAACTTGGGCTTCTGAGGAGAAGGTTCTAGAGGAGGCTACAGCCTGATTGGCTGGAATGTGAACCAACACATAATGACACTAATATGCTACTAAAGTGAGTTCTCCCTTAGGCTTTTCAATGGGCCTATTATGTTCTATGGTACTTTTAAAATTTACATTTTTATTACATTATATGTATATATTTTTATTTATGATATTTTTCATGTATACATGCATATGTTACTGCTATTTTATGTACCGTGGGACTCCCACTTCGACGACGGGGAATGTTATTCAAGCATGTGAATCTATGAAAGACACCAATACTGGAGAACCACAGTTTACAGGTAAGTAAATTTTGTTCTTATCTCATTGCATCATCTTGTGCATCACAAAGGAACTGACTGAGGGAATCTGCACTCAGTCCCCCAGAGCAGAGTCCTCTGCATCAGCACTTGTCAGGGGTGTTCCTGTGGCTGAGATTTACTGTGCAGTGACATGGGCTTCCCTCCTCCACACCTTCACTAAGCGTTATATGAATGGATTCAGAGTAGAGGAGGGATGGCCAGTTCAGACGTTCAGAGTCTTTAACAGCGTTATTTTACACGGTAATGACTGTTGGTGTGATTCCAGAATCATGGAAGTCTTCCATAACTGTGGTGATTGACAAGAAAGGGGGGAGAGATGACCCCTCCAACTATCGGCTATTTTTCCAATTAGACAACATTGGGAAAATCTTTGGGAAACTCTTACAGTCATGACTCGAGACCTGGACAGAGGAGAACAATATTCTCTCTAACCTTCAGGCCGGATCCTGAAAAGGCCAAAGTAGAATCGACCAGGCTCTGAGGTTGTACATTTTCTATATGAAGTACGTGTCCTTGGAAACTCCCCGCTCTTCTTGGTCTTTGGAGACCTAAAAACAGAATTCTATTCTGTTGCCGCTCCGTCCCTCAGAGTCTTCTGGAGGAAGGAGGTTCCCAGGCAACTATTTGAGTATCCGAAAAGGATCTGCCCCACGGCAAACATTCCAGAGTAAGATTCAGTGTAAAAGGAGAATGCACAGAGAAGTTTGAAATAAACATTGGCGTTGGGCAGGGTTGCATACTTGCCCCAGCTTTATTCAATATTCACATCAATGGAACTGATTCTCTCAGGTATCTTGGTCTCCATGTTCCGATATTGGAGAAGGAGAATACTCCGATCCCGCTGGTTGCAGATGATACAGTAATATTAGCGCGTACTGAAATCAATGCATCAGCTTTTGGAAGGCTTTAAGCTACTCTGTAAGGTACAGAAGTTAATAATCAATAAAGAGAAAAATATATGGTAATTATTCCTAAATCAAAGTTATTGTTGACATTCAAGTTTTATGGTAAACCAACTAAGCGACTTAAAACATGACTACCTCGGCATACGAATCAATGACCATTTATATTGGAAAGCTCATGTGGCAAAGTCGGAAACACACTTGACGCTACTGTTCTACATTTTGCTAACTCAAGCAGCGAGAGACCAATAAAACTAGCTGCTAGAATTGGGGGCTCTGGTTGGCACAAGTAGGCACTTGGGACAAGCAGGGACTCTCTCCTCTACTCAGGGCAAGGGAATTACCCCTTCAGAATAACCCCTGCTCACCCTATGGGTTGCGTGGCGCGAGCAGCCAAGGCTAATCTTCAGGGCGCTAAGTCAGTTAAGCATTTATGACCACATACAGTAAATACAATGACCCACCACAAACGGACACCAGTCGTAGAAGTTGTATCAAAAATATGTAGGTCAACTGCGGGGTCCCACAGGGTTCCTCCTTAAGCCCGACCCTATTTAATGTCTATATGGAACCCCTGGCAGATATTGTGCGCCCGTTTAACATTGAAATTGTTACCTATGCGGACGACACCCAACTGGTGGTCGGCTTAAACCATCCAGAGGGTTCGTCGAGCAATTTAGGCTCCTGCTTAGAAGCAGTAGCCAGCTGGATGGCACTTTCCCATCTGAAATTGAACGGGGAGAAAACGGAACTGATGTTCCTGGGGAAGTCCCCTTCTCCCGGACCAAGCATTGACTGGCCATCTTCATGGGCACCATGCCTGAACCTAACGATTAAATTAAAAGCATTGGAGTATGGCTTGATAACACCTTAGGGTTTAACCACCAAGCCACTAAACTCTCTGCAACATGTTTTGGGCTGATGAGGATGCTGAGGAAAATCTTGCCGCTCCTCCCCTTCCATGCCCGGAGGATCATGGTGCAGGCTATCATCCTGTCCCGCCTTGACTACGGGAATTCCTTGTATTCAGGCGCTCCGGCTGGTACCATCAAAAAACTGCAGGTTACTCAGAACTCTGCAGCTCGCCTACTGCTAGGACTTTCTCGTAGACACTCAGGGTCAGCCGCCTTGAAAACACTCCATTTGCTGCCAATGCAGGCCTGGATTGAGTTCAAGGCGATGTGTATAGCCCATAAAGCCATGTGGCGCACTGCTCCAGCATTAGTTTGCTCCCTAGTCTCCCCTTACCATCCGTCAATAGCCTTACGATCTGGGGGTACCCGCCGTAAAATCAAACGAGCAAGGTGGGGAGGGCGCTCGTTGTCGTGGAATGCCGCCTCACGCCGGAACTCCCTACCCCTCCGCGGAGAACCAGATCTACTCAAGTTTCGCAAACGGCTGAAGACCCTTCTTTTTCACTAACGCACACATTCTGACAGTCGCCTGGTTGTGTTTTATCTAGGACCCCGATCAATATCATGACCTTATGCCCCTATATGGCTATAATTGATACATATCCCTATAATGGCATAATATCCAGAACCATATTTCAGCAAGTCGCCTCTGCAGTCCATGTCAGTCCATGACACAGCAGAAGTCACTTCCTTAGATTCCTAGATACCACACCGAGTTCTTTCGACACTTCAAAACTCCAGCAACCTGGGAAAGCCCTGCTTGCTTTGTTTTGTAATAGAACTCCTAATTAGCACTGTAAGAACAACCAGTTCTTAGTGATATCTTTATTGACGTCTTATGTCCAAAACTTACGTCAAACTCAGCACCTTTCAGATATAAATAATACCAACGTTGCCTTAAGCAAACACAGTGGTGGTGGTGAATACAGGAGCAGAACAGCTGTCCCCCTGCAGAAAGCCCAGCAGATGCGAGAAAGCCCACGGACGCTGCCCCTCCTCCTTGATGCGCTGAGAAAGACGCTGTCTTTTCTCCTGCCGAGAAAATCCAGCTCCGGCGTTTCCAGCCTACCCTTGCGGGTGACTGCAGGATCGAGTCCTGAGAGGAGATACCAGACCTCCAACATTCTATTCCAGAGGTACGGTGCTGACTAAACCCTTAGAGAGAATTCTTGAAGCAAACCCTTGGCAAAACCAACTTAACTTAACTTGCTACTTACTTACTCCCTTCCACGTGTTAGGCTTAGGTCAGGTACACTGGGGTAGGCGTAGTTAGAAGCACCAGTTGAGGTCGTTAGCCAAATGTATATATGAATGTATATATTTTATTCATTTTAACCATTTTATGGCTAAGAAACCATATCAATGCTTTTACAGTATTATTTCGTAATACTGATCTTACTGTACGCACTTTTTATAATAACAAGTCTTGCAATTGTGGCAATTCATTTCTCTTGCATGAGAAGGAAGACTGTTCAATAAATAATACCTTTTATTGAAAACGCCCATCTCTCTATTCTCTGCCTCCTGGTGAAAGTAATCTTGCACAACTGACTGAGTGAAATAGCTAAAAAACACTACGGTAAAAGAGGACCTCGGGGAAATTTATAGACCTGGCTCTGGATACAATCCCCAAAGAACATGGAAACAACAAAAAGTACCAGAGGGTCTGAAACCAAATAAAAGCTCAAAGGTGTGCGCTAACCGCCTGGCCAACCACAGTCCCTTACTCACCCAGGGGTCAAAAGTGATTTGACACAAAAGGCTCTCAAGGGATGAGGAAAATACCCATCAGTCACCATACGGATCCGCCCTTCATCATTTGGGATTTTATCCGGACCACCCGTCTGAGAAAATCAGTGCCACAATCAAAGGATGACCTGGTGGTGAGGAGGTCCCTTAAGTGGTTATTGATTACAGTGTGGTCTTCCACTCGATCTTAGTGAGTGGAAAAAGACATGGGACTGGGGTGTACAGTGCAAATAAATGTGAGTGAAAAAGAAACCAAGACAAAAGAGTGTGTTAAAAATTGGTCAAAAGAGCACGGAACGATTTTTATTCTGTGTATGCTCTCAATACCAAGATTAAAAATACATATAACCTTAGGCAGTCAAATTAGGTAGACTGTCTGAGGTAGGGTCGGTCGACATGTTTCAGCAAACATGGACTATTGCGTCCTTGCTTTCATCAGGACCACGACTTTGATACTAGTGCTACTGCACAACGTGAATAAATCATAAAGTGAAAAAGGAGTACGAGTACCGACGGAAAGAGCGGTGCTTCATTTTCCCCTGAGCCGCTGCCAGGTGGGGTGAGGCTAGTCTACCTTACAGATTAAGTGAACAGCACTAACTGTAATGGCATTTGGAGTATACAGGTGACTTTTGCACTTGTTTCCTCTTTCCTTTTGTCACTTTTTCACTTTATGATTTATTCACGTTGTGCAGTAGCACTAGTATCAAAGTCGTGGTCCTGATGAAAGCAAGGACGCAATAGTCCATGTTTGCTGAAACATGTCGACCGACCCTACCTCAGACAGTCTACCTAATTTGACTGCCTAAGGTTATATGTATTTTTAATCTTGGTATTGAGAGCATACACAGAATAAAAATCGTTCCGTGCTCTTTTGACCAATTTTTAACACACTCTTTTGTCTTGGTTTCTTTTTCACTCACATTTATTTGCACTGCACACCCCAGTCCCATGTCTTTTTCCACTCACTAAGATCGAGTGAAAGACCACACTGTAATCAATAACCACTTAAGGGACCTCCTCACCACCAGGTCATCCTTTGATTGTGGCACTGATTTTCTCAGACGGGTGGTCCGGATAAAATCCCAAATGATGAAGGGCGGATCCGTATGGTGACTGATGGGTATTTTCCTCATCCCTTGAGAGCCTTTTGTGTCGAATCACTTTTGACCCCTGGGTGAGTAAGGGACTGTGGTTGGCCAGGCGGTTAGCGCACACCTTTGAGCTTTTGTTTGGTTTCAGACCCTCTGGTACTTTTTGTTGTTTACATGAGTGAAATAGCTGTCTATTGTTTCACACGACTCTAGAGATTGACTCTTATTGTGAGGAGCAAAGTTGTCATGTTTATGCTGTTGTTGGAAAACTGAATCCCTTCTTGTCTGAGCCAAAGAAGCTGATCACTTCCTATTCAGTCAAGAAAGTTTCCAGTGACCTCTGAGCTAGCTGGTACAAACCCAATTAAGTCTAACATAGTCAGTAGAGACCTAGAAGACCGCACTCCTACGTCTACACTGCTGTTTATGTTATTCCAATGTGCAGGGCCTATAGGGAAAATAGGAACTACACTACATGGCGCCCAACGTTTGGTAAGGCGATAATACTAACGCAAGACGTTAGAGTAACTCAGTCGTGCTTTTTCACACAGACCCTTACTCCCGTAAAATACTCCAATAGACGTCTGGAGTGGGTGAAATGTTAAAATCCACCTGAACTTAGTAGGAAGAGATTCCTATGTAGAGTTTCTGGTTTATTCAATGTTGAAGGATATAGTGTTCCAAAATATTGTGCACCTAATCTTTGTCTCCTTGAAACTTGATCTGAAATTAAAAAAAACACTTCTGACAGAGAATGCCTGATAGTGATGACGATGCAGTTGTCGAAACCGGTGGAGCCGCAGTAGATGCGAATCAACGGAATTTCGATGGTACAGGAATTAATGAACCGTGTGCAATTATCATCCCGGCAAATATAAGGAGAACTATAACTCTAAAACTTATAGAAAACGGACTAACCTCACGAGGTGGTACAGTCATTTTCGTGATAGAGGCACACGAGTATCGGCAGACAGAGGTATTCTATTCATGGATAAACTTTCCAGCGGCAAATACTACAACACACGAATTCCACTATTACAAAATAGAGGAACCACCGGAAGAGTATGCTCCTTTCGAGGAGATTGAAATTCCATTAAAATACCAAGAGCACCTGCTCTGGTTTAAAGGCGCCCTAAAACACAATGATCATATTACCAGGCTCGGTCCACTAGGTAGACCAGGAGCAACGTGGCCGGTTCTAGCCAGCTACACACCACATCCAGACTTTGATAAAATGTCTCGCAAAGAACTTTTAGCACAGCTAAAATTACTAATTAAAATACATAGACCCCTCATCAGGGGACCACTAATAAAATTACACCACAGAACATACAATCATGTCTTGGTAAAACACCCATAAAAAGGTGAACAAATTCCTTTCTGGTTAGCACAGAAAATAACTCAAATAGAGGCAGTATTTCCGAATACTTCCCCGATTGAGAAACACAGAATTCTGACCATCTGCCTTCCAATGGGGGTCGCACCACATGTGGAGGACTGTGACACTTGGGGTACAGTCTTTGCTTCCATTTACACAAAAACACATGGTGTTCCGTCCATAGCGGTAATACCAGATGTGCTAAAACAAATTCAAAATGAATACGGTCCAGAACCTGCTTTAACTCTTGGTATGAAATTACTGAAAGACTTCAGGCAGGTCTCAGCTATATTACTAGCAAACATAAAGGAAGAAGCAGCATCTGTAGCGATCCGCCAGAAATTGAAGGAAACAGATATAACAGATCAACCAATTGAGCTCGCCAGAATCGTAGAAAAATGCTATGAGGAATTAGGTAGAGATAGCTTGGGTGGGAAACCAATAAAACCCCAACTACTCGAAAATCCTGAAAAATTATTTATTAAAAATAATCTGAACACTCCTAAAAAGAACTGGGATGGAAATAAACAATCCACTCCCAAGGAAAAAGTTTTCCAGTCAAGAGGAAGGTCTCCTCAGCGGAGGGAAAGAACTCCGACTCGAGAACACCAGTCTCCCCAGAGGGAGCACTCTGAAAAAAGATATAACCTTAGAAATAGGGATAACTTGAAAAAGCCTGATAGATATCAAAGTATTGATACACGTCCCTCTCAATCTTTTTCGCAGAAAACTGAAAGAAGAGGACGGTCAGACCCAGAAGAGCACACCAAGTCCAAAGACAAGGAACCTGCTCAAAGTAAAAAATCACTATTTCCCAGAAAGAAGGCAGCCAGTATTAGAGTAATCGAACATGCCGAGAATACTGAGGACACAGCTGAAAAACTGAGAGTGGGCACAGACAATGCTAGACAGTGCAGCAGAAATCAGCATTGCACGCAAGATCCTGATGAATCATCTGGAGACAGTGGACACGAATGAATACATTCAAGTTGAAACTGCAGACACCAGAGTTAGCAAACCTCATAAGATATACGAAATAACACTGCGTATAGAGGGAGATAAGACTAGGAAAATAATGGGTCTATTTTGGGATAACCTCTCAAAAGGCTATGACATCCTGTTAGCTGAGAAAGACTGGCCCCCAGAGTTTGCCAGGGAGTGCCCTCATGGCGAAGAAATGATTATGCCTGCCTTCTCAAATCACATTCCAATTCACAAAAAATATATATATGCAAGGAAATGGGCAGTTGCTCAAGCACCTGCATTATATAAGAATCATGTAGGATGGGATGAGGACTCTCCTCCTCACAAAATCCAGTTAAAAAGTCAACCTACTGCACAAAGGCAGTACCCAATTAAGCAAGAAGCTAAAAATCAGGTCAGGGAGATTTTAGATCAACTTGAATATCAGGGGGTGATTGAAACATGCACCTCCCAAATGAACAATCCTTTGTTTCCTGTCTCCAAGCCAGACAATTCATATCGTCTAGTCTTGGACTACAGACACCTTAACTCGTGTTGCAAAACATTTGCGGTACAAAATTCGCATAGTGTTGCACTAATGAATAACATAGTTCGGAAAAAATACAAAACAACATTAGACATTTCTAATAGATTCTTTTGTCAAAACATTGCACCCGAAAGCAGGTACTTGACCGCTTTCTCAATAATGGGGTCACAGAAAAATTTCTGTAGGCTCCCACAGGGGTTCAAGAACAGCCCTGGATTATTCTCAGCCAGAGTAACAGAGTTACTACAAATGTATGACGATGAGGCATTATCTTATGTCGATGACATCTATCTCACAGACGACGACTTGGATACTCACTTGAAAAGAGTGAACACCATAATACTTGGGTTCGCAGCTGAGAGTTACAAATTCAACTTTAAAAAGTCTTGAATTGCCCATCTAACAGTACTATTTTTAGGTTACGAATTATCAAGTGAAGGCAAAAGCCTAGCGGACAACTTCTTAGAGAAGTGCGCTGTGCTCCAAGCACCAAAAATGCTGAAGAATTTACAATCGATTCTAGGCTTCCTGAATTTCGGAAGAACTTACATTCTAAACTATGCGGAGAGGGTCAAACCTCTCTACGAAATAATAAAACCTGATTTTAAACCAATCAACTGGACTCAAAAACATACAGAAATTTTGAGATCACTGCAAACAGACATGTTAGCAAAAACAAAATTAGAAACACGTGACAACACATGCAACCTTGTAATCAAAGTCATCCCAGGAAGATGCGGATTCATGTACCTGACCTCTAATGAGGGAGAAAAGGTACCAATAGCTTACAAATCACATTTGTACACACAAGCAGAAAAAACATTCAGTCTCACAGAAAACACTGTAAAACCAGTACAAACTGTTATAGCAAAAGAATGAGCACTGGCACAAGGCAAAAGAATCACTGTTCTCACGGCAGAATCAGACTTCGAGGCACTATTCAGCCCAGTAAACCTACCTACAGTATCACTAGATCTGAAATGGATACAGTGGGAAAGCTCACTTGCGGCAGAAGACGTGAAATACTATTTCGCCCTGCACATGGAAAAACTGAATGATTTAAAATATGAACAAGAATATCCTCTGCCATTCGAAATTCTGCCTCTCCAACAGTACTCTTGTATAATCTATACAGACAGATTTGTACAACATTACAATGTAGAAGATAAAACCTACGATGCAGCCTGTGCGATTGTTAAAGATCGCTGGCTCTGCGGTAAATTCAGACCGAAAATAACAAAAACTGAATCACTGAGAAAAAGTTAAGCTCAGCGAGCTGAAATCAGATCTTTGAAGTTGGCGCTTGAAAATGCCGAACGCGAATTCCCGACACTAATCGTGTGCGATTCGCATTTTTGCGTCAACTCTTACAATAATGATTTACAGAAATGGGTTCAAAATGATTACAAAGATAACGCATATGTATAGTAATGTACTGTATAGGCATTTATATAGCGCACTACTTACCCAGAGGGTCCCAAGGCGCTTCGACCGCTGCGAAACCCTTCCTGGCTTCCCTGAGAGATGGTCCCTTAATGGGTATCTCCAGGGTGAGACCAGGCATCCCCGGCGGTCTGGTGGGGCCGTTAGTGAAGATGAGGCAAGCTAATGCCCAGAGTTGCCGAGTGTGATCGCTGATCAGAGTGGGCACCGAGGCGAGAGAATTATCGAGTCCGCGGACCCTGGTCCAGAAACCTGCCGCGCCGGGAATCGAACCCTGGTCCCGGGCCGTCCTCTGCTCTCGGGTCTGCCGCCTCTAACCAGTGAGCCACACTACTTCAACACAGGTGCCACAATCGAGCATAAAATGCTTTGGAAACAAGTAGTTCTTTTACAGAAGGAACTACAAAAGACTCACGGGATATACACTCTGAGTCATCAACGTGATGGCGTTCACATTGCAGGGAATTCATTGGCTAATACAGCCACAGCGGAAGCAACTAAACCGGCATCCGTAGCCACAAAAAAGCGTTCAGAAAAATACATAGACGGGGAAACCATGCTGATGGTAAAAACGTCTTCAAAAGGCAGCTGTGCAGCACTTCCCGTAAACTATCCACTCAATTATGCATACGTGATTGATGCAAACTCCGTTCCTTTTGCTCGAATCCCTGGAGTGGGGATAGGGTAATTCCAAACACGAACAGGAGAATCTTCCTATTACAGGAAGCACATATGGGGTTGGGTCTGAGACACCAAACAATCAGGGAATCTCTGAAAGAATTACAATCAGAATATTGGTGGCCGGGAATGAACGTAGATATTCAGTATTTTGCAAAAAATTGCGAAGACTGTAAAAGAGATCGCAGTGACGAACCGGCCAGCGTAGTGTCAGGAACCCTAATAGAAAGCATAAGGCGATCTATACGCATAATCAAACAGGAGAAATGCGTCCCATTGTATATCATTTAAGACTAGACTTCACTTAAAAAATGTGGCTCCAGCATTCGGCTGAACCAAAACTGCACCCTGAAGGAAATAGTGTAGTGGAAAGAAAAAACCGAGACATAAAGCAATCTATAACAGCGAAGGTATGAGGTTCGGGTGATGGGTGGGTCAAACATTTAACAAGTGTCCAACGTAGTCTTAATACCTTGCCAAGAAATTCTCTAAAAGGTTTCAGCCCGTACGAACTATTGTTCGGAACTAGAATGTATGTTCAGGACCTTGATAGTCAGGCTTCAGTGGTTAAATATGAAAATAAAGACTTTGAAATCAAAGATCGTTTGGCTGTTTTGCAGGACTTAAATGAAACAAGAAAAGCCCTGAGCAACATAAAGTTAAAACAACAGCCACACCACCTGTCCCAGCAAGACCTGTCTGGATTCCAAAGCTTGGGGATCTGGTCAGAGAAAAAATAGCGGTGAAGAAGGAATTTGGGCCTTCTTACAGAAAAGCAGTACCTGTCTTAAGTACCAACGGAACAAGATCAGTAGTACTACCGCCCCCTGCTGGTAAAAAGGAGAACCGAGTTGTATCCATCGACCTGGTAAAACCACAAGCATGTGGCCTATAATAAATAGTAGGCCAAGTGGACTCCCAAGAAGTAACACAATACCCAAATTTGCAACAATCCAAGAGGTTCAAACTGAAAGACTAATCACATTTGACAAACCTGCAGTGCACAAAGAAGGACTATGCAATAATGCCATGGAACTCGTGCCCCTTGGAACTCAAATTGAATCAGTTCATCGTGAAACACCAGTCTACGAGGCTGTAGCATCAGAATGTGCTAATGAAAATCAAAGGGGAAATGCTATTCCTACAATCGATAGAACTGCCTCTGACTACTTCATCAATTTTGATAACTTTTCTTTAGATCCAAGCGACACCTGAAGTAACGCCAGAAACAAAGACTTTTAAAGAAAAGGCAACAGAACTCTTTCATCAACTCAAGGAAACTTATCTTGTTTCTCCATGGTTAGAGTTTTGGTTTGGGCTAGGTGTATTTTTCCTGCTGCTTTGGCTCATCATGATACTTGTTTTGGGAAAATTCATTGAGGGAAAATACAGTTCAATGGACACAGCAAGTCAGAACATCAACTTAGTTCTAAAGCCACACAAGTCATCTCACATCGAGAAAAGAGAACTATCATCAGAGAATGTCACAGCCATTCCAATACCCGGCGGGGTAGTTTGGGACAAGACGGACTATGAAATATATGGCCCGGTCGAGAGCCTGAAATATCCTCACCAGTTCAAGGTTTTATTAAGTGACTTTATAAAACCAAGTACATTCTCTGATGATTGGGATTTTGAAAGTATAAATAATATGATGTCTGATTTAGTGTTGTCAGCAAAATTTACAGAACATGATTATTTGCAGGGTTCATCTAATTATGAACAGATGTACTGTTTTTCACATTACGCGGACCATGACTTGCATAAGTCTGCTCAACCTAGAAATGTTTATAATTATAACCAATGGGAGCATTGTGCAACACCACCCAAAAGCAGTTCAAAAACGTTTTATGAGAAATTCCAATACTTCTCAGGGTTTAACACAAGTAATGCTGAAACATTTTATTATAAACTGTTGAATAAGACAGGGACGAAAACCATGCTGACAAATACTAAATTGATATATTCAGAAGCATTTTATGAGAAAATGAATACATTTGGTTTTGATTTCTGGAAAAATAACATTGAAACGAAAACAATCTGGGGTACAAGAGATTGGCAGGTACAAGGCCTAGAAGCATTATTTCGAGCCTGCATGATCCCAGAACAAATAATGTTCTTAAATGACCCAATTCAACAGACAACCTGTCTTGGCCTAGCTAAGATTAAGGACCTAAACAAACCATCTACTCCAAAGCCAATAGCTAATAATACAACCACAGATATTGAAATAGATGTATACAAAATTTTAAAACAAAACAGAACACATCCTGATTGGAAAAAGTGGTTAATCTGGCAAACAGACACTAATAACTGTCAAGATAGATTCCTGAACAAAACACAGGGGTTAAGAATGACCAGACCAGACCCTAGATACTCACAGAGACAACATCCAGAGATAGTAACAACATACAGTGTAGGGAAACTCTGCCTCGAATGGCTAGAAACATCAACACTGGCAGAAATTAAGCAACACTTATCTTTACTTAAAGAGGGTGCTGACTTGCGTGATTTTGTTATGGGACCACGCAAACAGCGTCAAAAACGTTTTATAGCGGCAAGTATATATGCGGCATACAATGAGGCATGGAAAGTAATGCAAATTGAAACAGCAGAGAAAATACGAGAAATTGATCGTATTAATTTGGAAAAATCACTTTCTGTTGTGGATAATGGGTTAATGACTCTGTCCTCCAGAATATATTCACTGGACGGTATTGTATCATCTGGCATAGATATAATAGATCAGGACCTGCTAATGTTACAACATGGCCAGTCCCAATTACGTTCTATGTACAGCTAGGCTGGACGTTGCAAAATCTGCATTCAGGCTATGTGCCATGGCATTTAATCAACACAACGTCATTGTTTTCTATCTTTAACCTCACTGATAAACAAATCAGTTTGGCACAGAAAGGAGCAGACTATACAATCCTGAGCATCGAAAAACTTGAGAGATTACCACTGACAATGTCAGAAAGACCTGTCATTGAATGGATAATACACGGGATTATCACAATTCCGATAATAACTTTCCGATTTAGAAATTGCCTTGAGTATATACCGACAGGCCAGTATGAAAGGTTGGGTAAAGGGTACATTAAGTCATCATGGAAATTACCATATACGCACACATGCTTTAGTGACAACGACAAAAATGTATTTCTTAGTGGTGAAAATTGCAAACATTCACTAAATGGTATACTTTTGTGCCAGGGTATTAATTTACATGGGGCCTGTGAAGAGACTTCAAACAACCTTTCATGCCACCTTTCATGCCACCAGCACGTCACACCTGCAACACAGATAGAGCCTTTCTTTAGACAGCTTGCTAATGGGAGTTACATTCTAATAACAGATTGTGGCTTAGTGCCAGGTAAAGCTTATCTCGTAAGCGTGTCCTCCATGGTCACTTGCTGTATGCAAGCATTGTTTCCAAACGGCCCTGGAGACTCAGAGACTCCGATTTGGCCTCCGTTGAAAATCTCTTCTATACGAATTGATACTTTAAGCAGAATGAAGTCTGTGCTTTTGCAGACAACAGTGCCCATCACGTCATCAAAAGAAACGTATGATCTCCAAGTTGCAAGGACAACATCGGAGATACATGAACTTTTATCAACAAATTGCCCCGTACATTTCGTGGAAATGTTGAGCCAAATCCTAAACATGACAGATGCCAGTGGTATCGCACATGTATTTAAGACAATTTTTTCAGGACTGTTAGCACCCTTCGAAGCAGTCTTGGGAATTTTTCCAAATTTTGTCCATTCGGTCTTTGGCGGCCTACCATTACTTTTGGGACTCGTAGCAGGCATTTTATTTTTGACCCTTCTGCTCCGATATGGCAAGCCAAAACACAGACATGACTCCGGCAAGGATGGAAGAAACGATCCTAGCAATGCGCTACCGGGACCGCATAACTAAGGTCCTTGGACTGGCCCGGCTGAGAGATCTGAACATGACCTGGTTTCTTTCATTCAGACCTATATGGCAGACCTGCATCTTACCTGTGCTTCGATGTATGCTATGCGGAGAAGAATGCGTGTTAGACACCTGTCTTGCACTACCATCGGCTGTACCAATGGATATTGATACTTTGCTAAGTCCTGTAACGGCTCATGCATCGTGTTGTCCCTAGCGGTTACCAATCCTGATGATCGCATTGTGTGCATTCCTTGAAACTCCTGCGCTATGACTAGGTGGCAGCAGTGAAGCAAGAAATGAAAGCAGCATCACCCAGGTACGACATTCTGTGAGCATTGCTGATCCAGACATCGATGATAGCAATCATTCTCACGACTGCCATGTTACAGCACTATCAAACCTGGTCGAACTATCACCTGAAAATGTAGACCTATTTTTTGAGAGCCTGTATGATATGATGTTCTCCCCTGAACAGAAACAATGAATTTTGGAAAAACACTCCGGCGCACAGCGTTCCCATGAACTCTGAATTCGGCCTTCAGCTTTGATAAACAAAAGCTACTGAAAAGCGTTTGGAACTATATTTCCCCGCTCTCTTTTTGAATCAGACACTTTTTCAAAATATTTACTTTTTTTCTGGCACAAGTACTTTGCTTAAAGTAGACCTATTCATAAAGAACAGAGCTTCTATTATTAGTAGATCTAGAGACAAACATTTTTACTTCAGCCTCTAGCACATTTACAGCAATTATTTTTATATGTGATGAAATAGTCTCGCCCTTCTCTTCTGTATTTAGAGACATTTCATGTGTACTTTCGCAAAATTGTTTAACTGATTATATATGCAACTATTTTTGAATGATTTATCTGCTTATAACGTACAGCACCTATATTCTCATGTATTTTATATACACCATTTCAAATACAAAATGTATTTTGGGGTGGGTAGGAATACACGCGCATCCTATTGCTTTAGTTTTAGTAATTTGATGGACATGAATTCGTGGAGTGGGTGTTGTGTTTTATCTAGGACCCTGATCAATATCATGACTTTATGCCCCTATACGGCTATAATCGATACATATCCATATAATGGCATAATATGCAGAACCATATTTCAGCATGTCGCCTCTGTAGTCCATGTCAGTCCATGACACAGCAGAAGTCACTTCCTTAGATTCCTAGATAACACACCGAGTTCTTTCGACACTTCAAACCTCCAGCAACCTGGGAAAGCCCCGCTTGCTTTGTTTTGATTTGTAATAGAACTCCTAATTAGCACTGTAAGAATGACCAGTTCTTAGTGACATCTTTATTGACGTCTTATGTCCAAAACGTACGTCAAACTCAGCACCTTTCAGGTAAAAATAATACCAACGTTGCCTTAAGCAAACACAGCGGTGGTGGTGAATACAGGAGCAGAACAGCTGTCCCCCTGCAGAAAGCCCAGCAGATGAGAGAAAGCCCACGGACGCTGCCCCTCCTCCTTGACGCGCTGAGAAAGACGCTGTCTTTTCTCCTGCCGAGTAAATCCAACTCCGGCGTTTCCAGCCAACCCTTGCGGGTGACTGGAGTATTGAGTCCTGAGAGGAGATACCAGACCTCCAACATTCTATTCCAGAGGTACGGTGCTGACTAAACCCTTAGAGAGAATTCTTGAAGCAAACCCTTGGCAAAACCAACTTAACTTAAGTTGCTACTTACTTACTCCCTTCCACGTGTTAGGCTTAGGTCAGGGACACTGGGGTAGGCGTAGTTAGAAGCACCAGTTGAGGTCGTTAGCCAAATGTATATATGAATGTATATATTTTATTCATTTTAACCATCTTATGGCTAAGAAACCATATCAATGCTTTTACAGTATTATTTCGTTATACTGATCTTAGTGTACGCACTTTTTATAATAACAAGTCTTGCAATTGTGGCAATTCATTTCCATTGCATGAGAAGGAAGACTGTTCAATAAATAATACCTTTTATTGAAAACACCTGTCACTCTATTCTCTGCCTCCTGGTGAAAGTAATCTTGCACAACTGACTGAGTGAAATAGCTGTCTATTGTTTCACACGACTCTAGAGATTGACTCTTATTCTGAGGAGCAAAGTTGTCATGTTTATGCGGTTGTTGGAAAACTGAATCCCTTCTTGTCTGAGCCAAAGAAGATGATCACTTCCTATTCAGTCAAGAAAGTTTCCAGTGACCTCTGAGCTAGCTGGTACAAACCCAATTAAGTCTAACATAGTCAGTAGAGACCTAGAAGACCGCACTCCTACGTCTACACTGCTGTTTATGTTATTCCAATGCGCAGGGCCTATAGGGAAAATAGGAACTACACTACAGCCTCTCCCCACCGGTCCTAAGCTCTACGAGGCCTCAGGGCAGTAGTGCGCTCTATAAAACCCCATTACATTACATTACATATATAAAAATTCTTAGTTGCAGAATTATCACAAGACCATATAACGTTTAGCGAATGAGGCCACCAGATTTAAATAGGCAAAAGTTCTTTAGAGTTCTTGTCAGTATGGTACACTGTGGGTCGATGCGCGCTTCGCGCTGGTGAAGCGACCCGTTGGCGAATGATGGACGACAGG
Organism: Lissotriton vulgaris; assembly: GCF_964263255.1. Lineage (NCBI taxonomy): Eukaryota > Metazoa > Chordata > Amphibia > Caudata > Salamandridae > Lissotriton > Lissotriton vulgaris. The sequence goes on along the minus strand of NC_141685.1, from coordinate 93,711,931 downwards.
GAAAACAAATGTTGCGGACCCTGGATCCGATGTGAACTCAGGATCGAGTTTGAGTGTACCTTGTTGCGGGTGTCCGAGGCGTTTCAGGCACGGCCACAGGTGAGGGCGGACCCGGGACGAGGCCGGCGGTTCTCCGACTCGAAGCCCCCTCGAGGTGCGAGGCGTGTGAGCGGGACAGTGGAAGGTTGCGGCGATCCGGGGTCTGAAGCAGCTGACTGGGCGAGCCAGCATTCAGGCCTGCGGGACGTACTTCTTCTTAGTACGCCGGGTCGTACCTGTGGATCTGGGTGGGTAGTTGCGTTCTTAGGCAGGTAGGTGCAGCACCGGTCCTCCGGTACCGGACGTACTAGAGGCTCTTCTTGATATGCAGGAGGGCAAAGCGAGACAGTCGGGTACGCATCAGGCGTACAGACTGTCCGAGGCTATCAGATACGCTCCGTGCAGATTTTGGCGGGAGATGGTGAGAGGCGCACAACGCGCTCCGTAGCAGGCGAGGTGACAGGAAAGCGGGCGGCCCGGCCCAACGGGGGGAGACCGACTCGAACTCGAGCGGGGCTCTCAGTGGGCAGGGGCGGCCAGACTCCGGGCTGTCACGACCTTAGGAGGGGCGAAGGCACCCGAGTCACGATTTCGGTGAGGGAATAGAACACAAGGGCCCAGCAGCAGACGAGCACTGGCAGAATTGAACCCACTGGTCCTGGGGTTCAGTTCAGAGGGAAAGCTCCGATCAAGCCCTTGGAGATAGTTTCTAGCACAATAAAGCAAAGTCCTCTTTGGTCTTTTCCTCTCCTTCCTCAGCAAGGCACCACTGCAGGCCAGTCCTTCAGTTTCTTCTTGGTCCTTCTAGTTGGGCTGAGGTTCATTGTGGTAAAACAGGATCTGATTTCTTAGGAGCAGGGCTCCTACTTTTATACTGAGTTTCTTTTGACTTGGCAGGCCAGGGGGGCCTTTGCATAGCTCATTTCAGTTCTTGTTTTACGAAGTCTGGCTTTTCCTTCAGTGAGCAGGGCAGGCCCCGCAGACGCTCCGCAGGAGGTGAAGCCAGCATTGTGATGACAAGTACAGTCCAGGAGTACTCTGTTGACGGTCTTCCCCTCTCTCTTTACAAGGTGTAGGGTAGAGCCGTCAGTCGCCCTCCAGGGGGCGGAGCCGGAATTGAGGTGGCAGAGCACAGGCCTATTCAGCATCAAGGGGTACTCCCCCCATCCATCCTGGTGTAATCTTTCTATTCACCACCTGTCTTCTCTAGCCCTGTCACTCACACAAACCAGACAGCAGATACACATACGAGCAGAGGCGGGCTAAATTGGTTAGACAAGCAAATGCTAATTTTCTAAAAGTAGCATTTGGAAACACAGAATATTAGAATAAACTTTACTAAAAGAAGTATTTTATTATTCTGAGTTCAGGCATACTAAACTTGACTTTCTACCATGCTCTCTGAGTCTGTTGGGATTATATACTGTAATAATTCCAGCAGCCCATCCTGGCCTATGGAGAGCAGGTAGCCTTACAATAGTGAAGATCGAAAATGGCTATAATTCACTATTAGGACATGCCGCACACATCAGGGCTTGTCCTACCTTATGCTTACAATGCACCCTGCCCGAGGGCCTACCATAGGGGTGACTCACATGAAGTAAAGGGAAGGGTTACAGGCTGGCAAGTGTGTGCACTTGCCCAGCCAGCATGACAGTACCCGACTGCACGCATGTTCTGCAATGGCAGACCTTAGACACATTTTAAAAGGCTGCTTCTGTGGGTAGCGCAACCAGCGCTGCAGGCCCACTAGCAGTATTTGTATTTACAAGCCCTGACACTCCTGGTGCACTTTACTGGGGACTGACAGTAAATCAAATGAGCCAATCATGGAAATCAATCATAAGTACACTTTATATTGGGAGCACTTGCACTGCAGCACGGATTGGCCGTGGCGCAGTGCCCTGAGCAGCTATCACCAGCAAAACATCTGAGGCACATCAGCAAAAAGTGGAAGGGAGACTCACGACAAGGAGCCAGGTCTAACATGTGTCCCCTCCAGCTAAAATGTGGGGAGAACTACCCTACCCCAGGGAGTTCCTCATCACTAAGGTGGAAAAACCTGGACAGACCGTCAGCATTGGTGTGATCTGTGCCAGGGCGATGTTTCACCGTGAAGTCCATACCCTGAAGGGAAATGGACCACCTCAACAGTTTTGTGTTCTCACCCCTCATTTGCACCAACCATCTGAGGGGCCTGTGGTCTGTCTGAACTCGGAAGTGAGACCCAAACAAGTAGGGTCTTAACTTCTTCAATGCCCAGACCACAGCAATTGCTTCTCGCTCAATTGCACTCCACCTTTGTTCCCATGGAAGTAACCTCCTACTGATGAAGGCTACAGGTTGGTCCCATCCCTCAGTCATCTGTGGGAGAATAGCCCCTACACCATGCTCTGAAGCGTCTGTCCGTACTAGGAATTCCTTGGAGAAATCAGGAGCCAGGAGCATGGGCGCCGTGCACATGGCAGTCTTCAGGGTGTCAAAAGCTTTCTGACAGGTGTCAGTCCAGATCACTTTCTTGGGCTGTTTTTCGAAGTCAGCTCTGTCAAGGGTGCAACAATGCTGCCATATCCCTTGACAAACCTCCTGTAGTACCCGGTGAGTCCTAGGAAGGCTCTCACTGCAGTTTGGGTCTTGGGGGTTCCAAGAACTCAGACAGTCCAGCCAACACCTGGTTGACCAATCTCTGGAACGTGGCAGGGGCATTCTTCACCCCAAAGGGCATAACTCGGAACTGGAAATGCCCATCTGGTGTGGAGAATGCTGACCTCTCTTTGGCCCCGTCGGTTAAGGCTATGTGCCAGTACCCAGATGTTAAATCAAAAGTGCTGAGGTACCGGGCAGCCCCTAGCCGATCTATGAGCTCATTAGCTCTGGGGATGGGGTGAGCGTCAGTCTTCGTGACCAAAGGGAGTCCTCCGTAGACCACACAGAACCGGAGTTTGGGTGTGGCTCCCGGCGCTGCAGCCTTTGGGACCAAGACCACTGGGCTGGCCCAAGGACTCCTGGAGGACTCAACCACCCCTAGAGCAAGCATTTTGGAGACCTCCTCCTTGATGCAGGCTCTAACCCTGTCAGTAACTCTGTAAGCCTTGTGCTTCATAGGTAAGCTGTCTCCTGTGTCCACATCATGGACGTACCAATCTGAGTAGTAAGTAGGGATACCTTTCCACATCAAACTCTGGCCGGAAAAATGACAGGTCTGGCCGCAAACTGCTGGCCGGAAAGATGACCGGTCTGGCCTTAAATATGACAGGTCTGGCTGGAAAAACTCATGATAGGTCTGGCCTTAAAAAAGTGACATGCCTGGGCTTAAACAGTCCTGTCCTTAAACAGACCTGGCCGTAAACACTCCTGGCCTTAAACATGCCTGGCCTTAAACTTGAGGATGGTCAATGCAACGTTAGCAAACAGTGCCTGTCGGACCTGGAAGCTCTTAACATCCACTTGTGTAACGCGGGGCCTACTCATATTGCTTGGCATCTATTAGATCCTGTCCTTTCCAACCTTTTATATGAATGTTCTTCTTCTGCCCGCCCTCTAGAATGGTCAGACCATTTTGCTGTTTATTTTATTCTTTCTCTGACTTTTACCATCCTGCCATAACAGCAATAAGGAGTCAATGGAGTAAACTCGATATACCCAGTTTTAACAGGCGTTTGATGAGTACTTTAGCTGACATTGAGTCATCTGTATCTGTGTCTAATATCGCAGTATCCACCTGGTTAAACTTGGCTATTGATGAGTCTCTCCCTCTGACACTTAAGACTTCTTCTTCCCATCGCTCTCCTGCGCCCTGGTTCTCTGACTATTTAAAACGTATGAGATCCAATTGTAAAACTTTTGAAAGGAAGTGGAGATGTTTCTACTCCCCTTCCCATAAAGTGGCCTATAAGGAAGTTCTCAAAAACTACCACCACCACTGTAAATTGGCCAGAGCTGCACACATTGTTAATACTGTCACGACTGCCCAGAATTGCCCCCACACCCTTTTTTCGGTGGTGAAAAAACTAACGGGCGCGGATCAGACACCTGCTCCTCCCGTCCTAGACAAGGCTCAGTGCAATTCTATTGCAGAATTTTTTATAGAGAAAGTAGAACGCATTTACAACTCACTTAACTGTCATGATTCTGATGATACGCTGTTATCTGGACCCACGCTGACTCCTGTGATTCTGCCTTCTTCCCCGAGCAAACTTACTGATTGGCTGTTGTTTGATGACACTTCCTTCTCTTCCTGCCTTAATAGCATTAAGTCTGGCTCTCCACGTGACCCGTTACCGGCCAAACTCCTAAAAGAATTGGACCTTGGCCCACGCCGCGTGTTAATGCAACTTCTTAATCTGTTGTTACTGGAATCCACTGTTCCGCAGGAATGGAAGCACGCCATGATTGTCCCTTTGTTGAACAAAGCTGGAGCGGATGCAGCCAATTTCTCCAACTTCAGGCCCATCTCATTGCTCCCTATTCTTTCTAAGATCCTGGAGAGGCATATTAACACACAATTACCCCTTTGGTGGAGAGCTCGGGATTTTTACATCCATCCCAGTCAGGCTTCAGAGCACATCATTCTACCGAAACCACACTACTGGGTGTGACCGAGAGTTTGCCACACAGTGTAGACCATGGTGAAACATCTGCCCTCATCTTGCTTGATTTGAGCACAGCGTTTGACACTGTGTCGCATTCCATCCTCATTGAAACTCTACGGTCCCTGGGAGTGGAGGGTTCTGCTCTTGCCTGGCTAGCCTCCTTCCTAAGTGGCCGCACTTTCCAGGTCTTTTCTGCCTCTGCCTCCTCTAAAATTTGCCCATCGGCGTATGGAGTTTCTCAGGGGTCAATACACAGTCCTTTATTATTTAATATTTATGTCAGACCTTTAGCTACCATCATTGAAGAAGCTGGTCTCTTTTTATACTCCTTCGCCGACGATACCCAAATTATTTTCTCTCTTTCCAACAAGGAGGGCAATGATATCTCAGCACTGAAAGTGGGTCTGACTCTAGTCTCTGAATGGATGAAGAGAAATTTTTTGAAGCTTAACGGTGATAAGACCGAGGTGGTGATATTGGGCAAGGGAAAAGACATCATTGGCCTACCGACATGGGTTCCAACCCTTTGCCCGTGGCATGTAACCTTGGGTTTCTCTTTGATGAGAACCTTACTATGAGACAGCAGGCCGTGAAGGTGGCCTCAATGTGTTTTGTCATCTTAAAATGGCTTCAGAAGATTTTGTGGATGCTACCTCCTTCGACACAGAGAACCATGGTCCAGGCACTTGTGATCTCACGCCTGGACTATGGTAACGTTCTCTATCTTGAGGTTGACCAGAAAATAACTAAAAAACTCCAAGTTGTTCAGAACGCGGCTGCCCGGCTTCTCCGAAAGGTTCAGAGGAGAGCTTCCGCCTCACCACCACTTCATGACCTTCATTGGCTTAAAGTCCCTAGCCGAATCGAATTTAAAGCCCTGTGTCATTTATTTAAAATCAAACAAGGCTTAGCTCCTAAATATCTACAGGGCCTAGTTCAGGCTTATAAGCCCAGCCGAAAATTACGATCTTCAGGAAACGGCAATTTCGCCGTTCCCAGATTTAGGCTGGTTAAAATGGGAGGTCGTTCTTTCTCCCATTTGGGTCCAAAGATGTGGAATGCCCTACCCATGACCCTGAAGACGGAACGTAATCTTCTCCGTTTTCGCAAGGGACTTAAAACCTGGCTTTTTCAGCAGTAATGTCGGAGGTTCTTCTAACTGCAATATCACTCTGCTAGTTCTTCTCTAGTCTGTCCCTAGTTCCGGGAAACTCACTGTGGGTAGCAGTGCGCATTATAAGTTTAATAAATAATAATAATAATAATAATAATAAAAACTGCTGGCCGCAAACAAGTGACAGGTGGTACTATTGTTGACAAGGGTAAGCAACTATCCCGGAAGGGGGCGTATGAGTCTCAGGCGGGTGGGTTGTTTTTGGAGACAGAGGCGTGGCAGAACAGCCCTGTAGCCATGTGTCCCTGTTGTGGTGTAGAGGTATACGCCTCTTTTAGGGGTTGTGGTTTCTTAGAATACATATAAGCCTTTGTCAGGAGCCTGGTGTAGCAAGCAGCCGCTGGACTACGTGAAGGGTCGCCATGGCAGAAAGGAAGAGCTACACCCCATTTGCAAGAAAACATTGGTTTGGTGGCTCACAGCCCCCCATCAGTAGCTATAACAGAACCATAAGCTCTTTGGTAATGGACGAGAATGCTCAACCAGAAGAACCTAGTGGATATGGGCTGCGACGTTACTGCTTTTGGTGGTGGGCTTGTTAAGCGCATGGACGCCATCGGTCTCAAGGATTGGCTGCGCCAGGTGTCCCCGATTAAGCGGTACAGCAGCTCTAGCGAGTGTTCGAGTGATGGCTTGGCGTCTGAGAAAAGCATGCTCTCGGAGTTGGAGGATGATGAAGAATCCATAGTTCTGCCTAATACACCCGTCCATGGGTTTTCACGAGGGTGTTGTTCCTGAGAATGGTCCTGTTCAAAAGCCTGATTCAAGCGGGGAAGATGAGGGGGCCTCAGCTGTTATTAGCGACTCTCAAGATGTCAGAACCGCAGTTGATGGGGCATCGCAGGATATTAACAACTCTCAAGATGGCAGAGCAGCCGCCGAGGGCTGTGAAAATGTGAAGGTTAGTCAAAATGTTATGAGCAGCCATCTTGCTTAAGGATGTATTTTATTTCTTCAACTATCGAACGTTGTATTGTATTGTATGTCGTTTTTGTAAAGCGTGTGGTTACCAGAAGGTATCCCAGCGCTGAGATTGAGTGAAACTCTGAGGGGGGTGGGGGGAGGGAATAGGATCCATTGGGAAAGAGGAAGGTTTTCAATGTTTTTCGAAAGCGCAGATGGCCAGATTCAGTGCGTAATTGCAGTGGTAGAGAGTTCCAGTGTGAGGCCGCATTTACCGAGAAGTGGCAGCCTCCGATGCGGGCTTTCTTGATTCTGGGCACCGATGCCAGAAACTCTTTGTCTGAACGCAAGGGTCTATTGGGTTTGTAGGGGGTGACTAGGCTTCACATGATCGGAGGTCCTTTACCTTGCAGGATTTTGTGAGTAATACACAGGGATTTGAAGATAATCTTCTCTCGTGCGGTGAGCCAATGAAGAGCTTTGAGAGCGGGTTTAGCTGATGATCTGAGAGGGATACCCATTAATAGCCTAGCAGCGGCCTTTTGGGTTTGTTGAAGTTTGTTAATTGTGGCTTCAGGGGCTCCTAGGAAGATTGCGTTACTAAAGTCTAGTCTTGAAAGAACTAGACCTTGTATCAGTAATCTCCTAGAGTGATGGAGAAGGAGGGGAAGAGCTTTGCGAGCGGAGCGGAGTAGGCCGAAGCAGGTGCCTGCTGTCTTGTTTGCTTGTGTTTTAAGCGAAAGATCCTGATCGAGCCAGACCCCCAAGCTCTTGAATTCTTTTTTGGGGGCGGGAGGGTCCCCTAAACAGACCGGCCAGATGGAGGAGGGCATAGATGCCGACTTGTGGCCTAACATCATGATTTCTGTTTTAGATCCATTTAGCTTGAGTGAGAAGTCACACATCCAAGCATGGATCTTAGTCAGGCACTGATGGAAATTATCGGGGCATTGGTCGAGTTGTGAAAATTAGACAACCAGTTGGGTGTCATCAGCATAGCTGACTATTTTTATCCCAAAAGGGGCTACCACATCCTCCTGGGGGGCCATGTACACATTAAATAATGTGGGGCTCAGGGATGAGCCCTGCGGCACTCCACACTCGAGGGGTATTAAGGCAGATTTTGAGTTGCCTTCCCAGACTTGAAAGTGCGGTTGGAAAGGTAGGATGTTAGCCAGGTTAGGGCAGACCCACGTATTCCTGCTCCGGCCAGGCGCTGGATCATGACACAGTGATTCACCGTGTCAAAGGCCGCACTAAGGTCCAGGAGGATCACTGCCACTGATCCTCCTGAGTCCAGAAGGTGCCTAGCCTCCTCGATGACGGAGATGAGGGCGGTGTCAGTGTCCTGGCCTGGGCGGAATCCGGTTTGGGAATTACGCAGCCGATCATTGGACTCCAGGAAGTGGGAAAGTTGGTGGTTCACCACTCTTTCTGTGATCTTGCTAAGACCGGGGAGAAGGGATATGGGTCTAAAGTTGGCAAGCTCTAGGGGGTCGAGGTGGGGCTTCTTCAGTAGGGCCTTGACAATGGCCCCTTTCCAACTGGGAGGCAACGTGCCCTGTGAGAGAGAAAGGTTAATGAGCTCAGTTGCCGGAGAGGAGATAGAGGCAGCTATCTGTTTCAGGAAGCGCATCGGAACTGGGTCACTGGGGGAGCCACTTTTGATGCTGGTTAGGGTTTTGAGGAAGTCCTCCTCAGAGATTAGGTGAAAGGCGTTCAGCTGGGGGCCCGTGTCCGGGGGCAAGTTCTCATTCTCATTTTCTTTCCACGAAGGACTTTCCATTTGGGGAAGCGAGGATATGATGTTTTTTATTTTCTGGTCAAAATAGGTGGCTAAATTGTTGCACTTGGACCCCGAGGGGTCTTGAGGTAACGGAGGGTCAGGGGTCTTCAAAAGTTCTTTCATAATTTTGTAGGTTTCTCTCGTGGAATTGGAGGCATTTTTGATTCTGTTGTCGTAAAAAATAGATTTGGCATTTCTGAGGGCAACTTTGTATGCTCTGATCGAGTCGCGGTAGGTGTCTTTGTTAGTAGTGTCCCAGTTTCAGGCCTTTTACAGCTTTGCCTTAGGATTCTGAGCTTGGGAGTGAACCAGGGAGCAGAGCCGGTTCTAATCTGCTTTTTCCATAGGGTTTTTTTTAGGTAGGACTAAGTCCAGTGAATTGAGCCAGTTTTTGAAATTAGTGTCGGCTACGACGGGATCCGAAGCAGGGGGCGGGGGGGGGGGGAGCGTTCTAGGATGTCAGTCCACTTCTTCACAGAGAGTTTTGACCATCTTCTATCATAAGTGGAGGTATTGAGCGTTTGGACCGATTTGAGGTCGACCTGCCAAGTAAAGGTCAAGAGGAGATGGTCTGTCCAGGGAAGGGGAGACGGGGGCTAGTTTGAAGTGACCTGATATTAGAGAGTATCGGGTCTAGGAGATGACCTTTGAGGTGTGTGGCTCCTGTGTTCAGGAGATGGATCTCATAGGAAGAGAGATCAAGGAGCAAGTCAGTGGCTACTTTGTCTAAGGGTTCATCAAAATGGAAATTCAAGTCGCCTAAAATGGTGAAGTTGGGAGCGGATGAGGCTAGGGCTGTGACCGTCTCTATGAGAGAGCTGGGAAAATGACCCACGTTCCCAGGAGGGCGATGTATTTATTGCTTGTTAAGCGCATCTTCCACCCAAAGGGTATCCTGGGAGCTGAGACCACATCATTCCTGCAGATAGACCATCTTACATTACTCTGGGAAACAAAGGTTTTAAGATCCTTTTTAAAAGAGGCAAGGTCTTGTCTACTCCTCAGTGTCAGCGGGAGGGTGTTCCAAAGTGTAGCGGCTGTGAAACTAAAAGCACGGCCACCCATCCTCACTCTATTGATCCTGGGGATCGTCACTAGAAACGCAGAGGAGGATCTCAGAAGTCTGGTAGCCTGATACCAGGAAAAAAGATTTTGGAGCGGTATCGGTTCCTGTTCATGCAAAGCCTTAAAAACAAGGCACAAAGCTTTAAAGGCAATCCTCTGTTGGACAGGCAACCAATGAAGATCAGCCAAAGCAGCCGAAGAAGAGGCGGAGCGAGGGCGGGCTAAAGCCAGTTTGGCCGCCATATTCTGGATCCTCTGCAGCTTTAGGATCAGAGTTTTGGGGGCTCCCAAAAGTAGGGCGTTGCAGTAATCTAATCGACTAAGAATAGAACTGCGCACTACCTCCGCCCTAGCCTCAATGGGAAGGAGCGGTAAGATCTTACGTAGGGCCCGAAGTAAGCCCATACAAGTCGCCGTAGTCCTATTCACAGAGGTATCAAGCTGCAGATTAGGTTCAAACAGAACTCCTAGATTACGGGCCGATTCGGCGGCCTCTACTGTACCTAAGATGGATGTAGTCCAAAAATCATCCGGAAGCGGACAAGAGATGCGGTCTAAGGAGCAGTGAAGAACCTCTGTTTTGGATCCATTGAATTGGAGCGAGTTAGCTCGTAACCACTCTGCTGTTGCTGACATACAGCAGTGGAAAGTGTCCCTCGATACTGCCTTTGTGCCCTCAAATGAAAAAATCAATTGAGTGTCATCGGCATAGTTGATGACAGATATGCCGAATGACTTTATCAGGTCTACCAGGGGCCGAAGATAGAGATTGAAAAGAATCGGGCTTATCGCTGACCCCTGGGGAACACCCTGATTCACTTGCCGTATGGCAGATCGAAAAGGAGGTAACGCCACTGCCTGCTGTCTGTTACTGAGGTATGATGTTAACCAACTCAAGGCCAAACCAGTTACTCCTATGCTCTGGAGACGGCTCAAAAGTACTGCATGGTCCACCATGTCGAACGCGGCCGACATGTCAAGCAGCACTAAGAATGCTGACTTGCTCATGTCGACACGCGCTCGAAGATCGTCCATCACTGTGACCAATGCAGCCTCCCTGCCGTGAGCCGGCCTAAAGCCGAATTGTGATGTATCTAGGCAGGAGTTATTTTCCAGAAAGCTGGAAAGTGCACTCGTGACCCATTTCTCTATAATTTTTATTGTAAATGGTAAAAGTGAGATGGGCCTATAGTTGGCCGGGCATGAAGGGTCCAAAGAGACCTTCTTCAGCAGAGGTGTAACTATCGCCAATTTCCAGCTTTCTGGAACTACTGCTGTACTCAATGACTGGCAGCATATAGCATGAAGCGGAGGGAACAGCTCATCTTGAAATGCCTTCCAGATCTTATGTGGCATAGGATCAAGTGGTGATCCTGAGGACACACCATTAGCCAGGAGGCAAAACTCCTCCAAAGAAGGGGTGGGAAAACAGGACAACTGAGGAGAGTCCTCACGATTATAATCCCTCTCAGAGCCCGCAAGAAGGAGGGGTTCTGCAAGAGAAGACAAGGATGATACGGGCTGACCGGCAGTCTGCAGTCCGTTCAATATTGTCCTAATCTTCTCCTCAAACGCAAAAGCCAAAGAGTCACACAGTTCCTGAGAGGCGGGAATGGCTGATGCAGTACAGGGCGGATTGGCTAGATTGTCGGCCAATTTAAACAGGGCCTGCGACTTATTGGAGGCCTTGGCCAGCGTATCTGCCAGGAATTGGGCTTTGGCCTTCCTCAACTGAATCTTATATTCCTGCAAGGCTACTTTGTATGCTACTTTATCTGATTCCTTATATTCTCTCCTCCAAAGTCGCTCCGCCTGTTTACAGCGAAGCTTATGCTGTCCAAGGTCATCAGTGAACCAGGCGTTGGTTCCTCTGGGTCTATCCCTCATTTTCCTTAATGGAGCCAGCTCACCCAGAGATGTCGAGATCTGCTGGCAAAGGACCGAGTAGCTTTCATCCACACTATCCTTCACCATAAAAGGTATAGGCAACAGTGTAGGTCTATTTGGATGTTTCAAAAGGCGAGACCATTGCCTACTAATCTTGGCAACGCCAGGGTCGCCTGTCCTTGGGGAGCCAGGCAGGGAAATAGACATTAGCACTAGTGCATGATCAGTCCAACATTGATCCACGATCTCTCCAATTGTGACTAGATCCTCATTGGCAAATACAAGATCTAAAGTATGCCCTTTAACATGAGTAGGTGACGTAACCAACTGTGATAGTTGTATATTACTACATGCTTGGCAGAGTTCTCTATACGCCAGATCTTGAGGGCCAGACGGCCAAAGGTTGAAATCACCTAACACTAGAAATCTAGTGTGGGAATTCGACAGATCGTAAATCAGATCAATCAGTGGCTGAAGGGCCGTGGTGGTTGAAGCGGGCGGTCTAAAACATAAAAGACCCATTACCAGAGTGCCTCCCTGGGCCGTGATGGAAAATCCCATTAGCTCGAACCCCAAAACCTCTTTTATCCTCAGCTGTGTAAGAGAAATTGAATCTTTGAAAATATAGCCCATTCTGCCCCCTCTACCAGATACTCGAGGAGCATGTTTTATAAGGTAGCCCGGAGGACAGGCCCACCCAAGTTCCACCCCACAATCTACCTTAGTCCAGGTCTCCGTTACAAAAAGTATATCTAAATGTAAGGAGTCTATCAAGAGAGCAATTTCAGCGTGATGCTTTACAAGAGATCGGACATTCAGTAGTCCACAAGAAAGAACTGTGGAAGGAGAGAGGGTCAAAGTACTGTATTTACCGGCATTAGTAGCCATATGAGAGTCCTGAGTGTCCACTAGGAGATCTGAAGCACGAGGGGTAGCCGAAGCAGACGCACCGGGAGCACCCGGGACGCAAACGGGCGCAAACGGGCTTATAAACAAGTAGGCCTGTAAAGGATATGGTGAGGGAGAGCTGGAAATGGAAGTGGCAGTTTTCGGTATCCAGAATTCCGCTGTCTTTCATCCAGCCAGTTAAGTGGTTTTTGTACAAGATGGCTAGTCCACCTCCTTTACCTGAGGGTCTGGGCTGAGAGTGGATAAGGTATCCTGGGGGAAGAGCGCGGACCATATCGGCCTCAGAATTGGTGGATAGCCACGTTTCTGTAAGAAATAGAATGTCCAGGTTATAATCCAGAAGCAGGAAGTTAATTTCAAGAGAGTGTTTCGGGAGTGACCTGCAGTTCAGTAAGGCCATACGTAGTTCAGTGGTGACTGGATAATGATGCCGCAATACAGAAGGGTCTGAGCTGCAAAGCTCACAGTGCGTGTACGTGTGGTCATACTTATGCACGTAGTGACAGTGTCTATTTTTACGTGGTCTCAAGGAGAGGAGCTCACTTCGAGAGTAACAGATGGAGCTGTCAGTGGAAACGGGCATGGATTCTCTCCCTGCGCCAGGCGGAGCCCGGACAGGCCCAGACGGGCTTGCCTCTGGCGGACGGGAAGTGGGGTCCATTTTATAGTCATTTGGCCCCAAATCGGCCGAAGCGACTAGCGCGCTGTTCTTACCCTCACCCAAGATGGCGGCCGCTAATTGCGCCTGGGGAGGAGGTGAGTGTGATCCTGCTGGGCCCGTGAATCGGCCCAGGGAGGACGGCAGGAATCCCAAGAGGAGATTGTACAAGTGCTCAGGGGAAAAAAATAAATTAAATGAGGTCAGGGGGGTTAAATACGGCGATTTTAAAAAGTTGCAGATAAAATACAATTTCAGTCTCTATCTCCCGGCTTCCGCCTCAGGAGTGTTGTCAATCAACGTTAATCTTTCTTTTTTTGTGCCCCCCTCTAGAGACCAACCCCGGCGGGATGCACTTACTTCATAATGCACAAAGAAAATCAAAAGATACCAGCTCCTAACACACACATCTATGAAGCCATGGATGTTCAGATGAGGAGTCCTCCGAAGGCAGTTGTGCATCAGCCTGATACAAGCGTGGAAGATGAGGGATCACCAATGGATATTACCGACTCAAGATTTCAGAGCCGCTGCAGAGGGTGGTGAAAATGTGGTGGTAAGTCAAAAAAATGTTAGTCGTAGATCCTTTACATGAATGTTTGTTGTCTTTCTACCGCTAACGGGTTGTCAATATTTATCTTTTCAACCTAGGATGCAATACCGAAAAGAATTGATGCCCCGGGGCAGACTGCAAAAGGTCGCAGCTTGAATCTGTCTTGTATATGTTGTGCAAACCAGACTGGGAGTTCTGCAAATTTGAGTTCACCTGTACCTATGGAGTGTGAAGATGGCATTAAGAACGACAACTTTGAAAAGGAAGCACAGACGTTCAACAGAGACCCCATATCAAGTGTTAAAGGTTTTGCAGCTGTGGTTGTACACACATGCGTTAAAAGGGACTATTACAGCCTGTGTTTCGGCCATCGTGTTAGAGACCCGCAACAGGGGGCGCACAAGTGTCTAGCCGGATCATACAGAGACCGAGTAATCCGGTACATTTGTAGTATGCTAGACCCGCACAAGATGTATAAGCTTCTAAGGGTGGTGCATGGCCTGAGCGCTGAAAATGGTTTTGTCCACCCAAACATGCTGAAGATCATGATGGCGACAGTCACGGAGATACGCTATGCCAACGACCTCTATGCAAAACTAAGAAGTATGCCATGCACAGGTGTGTGCTGTGACAAAAAGATGGCACAAAGACTCATAGGAAGGCACATGTGTAATCTGTATCTAAAAAACAGAAAAGTGGTATCCATGGCACCACAAAGGTTATTTTATAATAGATAAATCCTGATGTATTGCTATGTGCTAGCGTGTATTTCAAGTAGAGTCGTAGAATGTTACACCCAAAAACCGTATATGTGTTTAACCGTACTTAATATGCATACTGTGAAAAGATATGAAACCCTCTTTGTCTGTGATATGGTAATACTCATTATTTTTTAATAAAATGTTCTTACACAAAACAAGCGTCTTTCATTTCCTGTACTGTAATGACTGCTAACATGTCGGAGGGCCTGTTAAGAAAACTTTATTATGATACAAGAGGGGTTGGCAGCTTTGGAAGCGGCGCCGCTCTATATAGAAGGGCTGTGGCTGAAAAGGAGTCGGTAAGCAGAGAAGCTGTGAAGACATGGTTATTAGGAGAGGAGGCGTATTCACTACATAAACCAGTCAGACGACGTTTTAAGAGGCGTCCTACAATCGTTAATGCATGTATAGGTTATCAGTGGCAAGCTGACATAATCAGCCTTCAAGATATAGCAAAACATAACGACGGCGCCTGTTATATATTAACAGTCATAGATATGTTGTCCAAGTACGCGTACGCAGAGGCGCTGCAAGATAAAAGTGGAGCTGGAGTCACAGCCACTTTTAAAGCCATCTTCGATAAGGGGCGCATTCCTCAAAAACTACAAACAGACGAAGGAAAAGAATTCTTAAACAAGTCATTTCAGAAATTATTAAAGCAGCACAATGTTCAACATTTTGTAACACATACGGCGGTAAAAGCAGCGGTTGTAGAAAGGTTTAACAGAACTTTAAAGTCTAAGATGTGGAGGTATTTTACGGCCAACAATACATACAGATACATCGATGTTCTACAGGCTTTTTTAGCTGTATATAATGCCAGTTATCATAGGGCCATCAAAATGGCACCTGAAGAGGTAACACCTAATAATTCGTTAACTGTTTGGAGAAACGTGTATGGTCCTAACTTCGGGACAAAGGTGAAGAAGCCTGTTTTTCAAAATGGTGATCACGTAAGGATTTCAAAACTGAAAGGAGTCTTCATGAAGGGTTACCAACAGACCTTTAGTGATGAAATATTTATAGTGGAAAATGTGGAGCTTAAGGAAGGGCTGTATATTTACAGGTTAAAGGACTACGATGGGGAAACGGTGTCGGGATCCTTTTACAATGAAGAGTTAAAAAAGGTGCCCGATGATCCAAACCGTGTGTATCGGGTTGAAAAGGTTCTGAAAAGGAAAGGTACAGGTGCTAAGAGCCAGGCATATGTCAAATGGCGTGGATGGCCTGAGAAATTTAACAGTTGGGTATTGGCCAGCTCCCTGAAGGGTGTGTGAGCTAAAAGCCGCTGCTACGATGGAGACTACATATACCCTTTTATATAACCTTACCAATCCAACGCTTCTAAGGACATGTTCCCCAACAATCAGATTTCTAATTACACCATCAAATTGGCTAAGGCTGTGGACCTGCAAGGGGACTGGGAGGTTGCCCTAACAGAAATACAATACCCTAGAACATGGAATACATTTACCGCGGCCGAAACCAAGTTTCACATCAAGAGGGAATAGGACCCCATGGGCATACACGCATCCTTCCCGCACGGCTACTACCCAAACGTTTCAAGCATTGTCGAAGCCATCAACAAATCCATAGCCGGCATAGAACCACATCCGAATATTCATCTGGCGCTAGATAACGTGAGAAGGAAGGTGTTTCTTAAATCCATAAATCAAAACACCCTGATTAACTGCTCAGGTAAATTAAGAAGGGCTTTAGAGACAGTACAACATGTGAAAAGCCCCGTGGAACAAGACCACACGTGCCCCGATATTAAGGGGGGTTCTACACGCTCTACGTGTACAGCGATATTGTAGAGTCTCAGAGGACAGGTGATAGTTACTCACCGTTGTTAAGATGGGTGCATGTAAAGGGTGATAATAATACGATGGTCAACATACAATTTAACAAACCTGACTACGTCGCAGTTTCTAAAAACCATTTTGACACGATTTCAATTATGATCTACGATGATCAGTCTGAGCCGGTGGCCTTTAAATACGGGAAAGTTATTGTTAAGCTTCATTTAAGGCCTAGACACGACAGAGGATATTAAGCAGCCATCATGGTGGTTATGAAAACCTACAGAGATCGGTCTATGTACAAGGACTATTACAGAAGTCAAGCCAGTTATGGAGGACCACCGTACTTTAAAGGTTCACCGGTTATGTACGGGGCTGGATTAGGAGGAGTCTGTTTAGAAGAGCTATGCCTTTCCTGAGAAGAGGCTATGAAATTGCAAAACCTCATGTTAAGGCGGCGGCCACGAACATTGCCCAGGAGGTGGTGGGGTCTGTTACATCGGCGGTTGCAGAGCGCATGAACAAGCAGCCTCAAGAAGGAGCTGGTTTGATGTATAAGCCACGTGCGAGTGTCAAAAGGAAACGGCGTGTTTCCAGACGTCGGGGGCCACCTACCCCCTATTAGAAAAAAGGAGGACTGCTTCAAAAAGCACTCAGAAAAGAAGAGCTCCAAGACGGAAGAGAGCTGCGAAGAAGCATACCGGCTCTAAAGTAAATATTTTTTTAAGCCTTGTAAACACAGCCATGGCCTTCGTACATTGTGGATCTGGAGAGGGCACCAAATCAGAGTTAGACTTGTTTAGTCTAAAACCCACGCAGACTAGCATCGAAAACAGCTTCTTCATGGAGGTATCACCTTTAGCAGCATTGACACCGCTGGCACCTATAGAGTTTTGTGTGTCAAGGGCCACGGATATGTATTTGGATCTCAACAACACTCTGCTGCATCTTATGTGTAAAATCGTAAAAGCGGATGGGACCGACATTGACGACAACGCTAAAGTGGCACCAATCGCCTACCCTCTAGCTACCATGTTTAATCAAGTGGACATCACCCTGGGCGATCGACTCATCACCCAGAACGATAACATGTACGCCTACAGAGCCTACATCGAGAGCATTTTAAATTACAGTAGCGATGCCCTTTACACACAACTTTCAGCTGGTCTCTTTCACATGGATACACACGGACAGTTTGAAATCACAGCTCTGGATGGTAATAATAGGGGTTTTAAAAAAAGAGCACAACATGCTACAGCCAGCCGTACCTTTGACCTCCTGGGGCGCATACATTCGGACCTCTTCTTCCAAGATAAACAGCTCATCAACGGAATTGATCTTAAGATCAAGCTCAATCGCAACAAGGACTCATTCTTCCTCATCAACGGGAATGCGGAACAGTACAAGCTGAGCATACTGTCCGCGAGCCTGTTTGTAAAGAGAGTGAAAGTGTCCCCGAGCGTCAGGTTAGCGCACGCCGAAGCTTTGCAAATATCCAACGCCAAGTATGCTGTGGAAAGAGTAGCTCTGAAGGTATTCAGCATCCCGGCAGGTACCCGCTTAACACAACAGCAGAATTTATTTCTGGGGCAACTATCAAAGCTCATCATCATCGGGTTTGTGGATAATACAGCTTTTAGTGGCACCTATGCCTCAAACCCCTTCAATTTTAAACACTACAACATCAACTACGCAACGCTGGTCCACGAGGGCAATATGATTCCTGCAAAACCCTACACACCCAGTTTTGCAGCCGGTCATTACATTAGGGAATATCAGGGACTGGTTTCGATAATAGGAAAGCATCAAAGGGACTCCGGTGTAGCAGTGTCAAGAGAAGGCTATGGATGTGGATACACTGTTCGCATTCGACCTGACACCAGACATGGAAGATGGCGATCACTACAACCTGGTCAAAAATGGGAATCTAAAAGCTGAAATACGATTCGCAGATCCACTGGTAGCTAATGTGAACATGGTCGTATTCTCTGTATTCGACAGTATCATTCAGATCAACCACGCAAGGCAGATTTTGTTGGACTATCTTTAAAACATTTGTGAAATGGATACTGTGCAGATACGTGACTTCTTAAGCAGACATAAATACGCTAGGAAATACTTTTTGGGTGTTTTCCCTAGCGATGGGTTACCAACCGAAATAGGGGCAGAAAGACCACGCACCCTAGTCTTTAACACAGACCCGCATGACCAGGGTGGCACACATTGGGCAGCCACGTTTATAGATGTTGACAAGGTTACAGTGTTTGACAGTACAGCAGAGTTCCCTGAGCACAAACTCTATAAACCCCCTATATTCAAGTTTGTGAAAAAAGCTGCAGCTGTGGTGGAGTATAACAAGCTAAGGGTGCAGGATTCCATGGCCATCACATGCGGTGAACACTGTATTTATTTTATCAGTAAAATGTCACAGGGTGTTTCGTTTAGAAATTTCTTAAATCTATATTCGAGGGATCTTGTTAATAATGATATTATAGTTGCAAAATATGTAAAAGAAAACACCCGGGTATCGGTCAGCCCTTTGAAAACAGAATATGTACCTTGTCAAAACTGTAAGGGTTTATAACAGTTGTATGCTTAATGTTGAACGTATAAAATAAAGACATTATATTTTTTAAAACATGCATTCAGACTCGGTATTTCAATATACATGCACCATAAAATGTTTTTTGAAAGACGACAGACGGTTTGTAAAGTTATAACAGGGTGTTTATTACAAACATGTAGTTGACAAAACTTTATTGAAGAAACCTAGGAATAAAAATCACACACAATTATTCAAAAAAAGTCTTTAGAAACATCAAGGAGTAATCCACGTGAGGGGTAGGGTCATTGTTTCTTTTTTCGTGGTGGCACCGCCGCTGCAGGGGTAGACCAAGTAGGGGATAGCCTTCGGCCTTCAGAACCTGTAGGCGATGGTAGTAGGGGGTTCTTCAAATTGTCTAATAGTCTTCGGTGTTCATTATTACCAACGATCGTGGAGGGTATATTGAGTTCAGCAGCGGCTCGCAGAAACTGCTCCCACCCTCTCGGAGCATTTTGAGGTGTTAGGATTTTGGGGTGTGTGAGTCCTTTGACTAGGTCGTACATGTGCGACCCTGCAACTGGTTGGCGCTTGTAGAGAAACTCGCCTTGCTCATTTCGAGAGGTTAGGTCTTTAGAAGCGGCTAGTATACTCATTAGCATCTGCGCAGCCCCTCTGTGCCTTTGACTTATATTTTTAAAGAGATCTCCAACAATGGTATCTGAGGCTGTCGCTAGATCGGGAGGCGGTTGTAGGGGCCGAGGGTCGTTGGCAGAAGCAGCTGGTTGTTCAGAGTCTGGGGTATATAGAGTCAGCTTGTTTTTTTTGGTATTCCACTGGGTGTAGTAATGTAAGAATTTTTTGAGAGTGCTGTTGTAAAGGTTAGCCTTGTCGTAGGGGTTTAGATCAGTCCTGCTCAAAATGCCTTTAATTTCAGTATCCAAGCGTAGAGTCTCATTTCTACGGATATCCCAGGCGTTGTCCAAGGAAGACCCCATTTGCTCCATTTGCTGCCTAGGAACCAGATAACTTTTTGTGGCATGATCCATCACTGACCCGCGAGGAGGCTTGTAATTACAGGTATAGCTATCCCCAGTAGGCTACCTATAAAGCCTCCAGATTGTTTCACCAGTTTCTTCTTGGTGATGAGTGAGACCCTTTTATTACTGAGCTTCTTGATAAGCCCCCTCTTCTTCTTCAGAACCTGTAACTGCCTCTTTGATATAGAGACGTTGCCTTTTAGGGTGTTTAGGGCTATTTCTGAAATGGCGGACACTAAATTGTCAGAAGCGGTGCCCAGGATGGCCTTTCGTGTTGGGGGCTGGCTGTAACAAGCATTTTCAGGAGAGATAAATTGCGGCGTAGGTGACAGACATGGTCACCACTGAGCGTTATAGGGGCTGGCCTGTAAATGGTTCTAAAAGACATCAGCGCTGCTTTTTATAGGTCCTGGTCTTGGGCTTTGGGGTGTAAACTACCGGTAGCTCTGGGGGAAAAATATCAGCCCTTCGTCTATAGTCTTCTAGAGTTTCATTTTTTAAGTCTACCAACCAGTACCCGTGGGGTTTTGATGTAGCGTTGTTATAGGCCTCCATGAAGAAGTGTGTGTTTCCGGGGTACATCTGTTTAGCTATGACGGCAATTTGCTGTTTGTCACAAGTGTTTTTAAATAAAACAAGGTATGAAGCGTTGAGAGCTATAGACCTACTGTTCTTGCCTTTGTAAAACAAGTTCTGCACAATGTAGCAGATGCTTAGATTGCAATGATGTGCATATTGAGTAAAAGCTCTCTCTAACTCGGGATGATCACCACCTTCACGCATCAGATGATCAACAATTATCATATTTACAAGGGCTGGGGGTAGTAGCTCATCATCGTTGAGGTTATTCGGTAGACCCTCTATAAATTTGATATGGGGGAACCGACGGCCCAAGTCTGTATAAAGAGGCTGTCAGCATGAATAAAGCCACACAATGTTGTTAGGGGTTTGTGATAAAGCAGAGTCGGAATTTTCTAAGAGCTTTTTTATAAAGTAGCTATTACCGCAGTTTGAGGGTCCTGCTAGCACGCAGGAGAACGGATGCTGTAACCTAGTGTCCATGCTGTGGCGGCTGTCTCTCTAATGGGTCTAATAACCATAAGAAAGTGTTTTATAGTCGGTGGTCAGGACCCTTTTATCAAAAACAACTCGCAATGTTTTATGTAGAGGCTGGGTTGTGATTTCCCACTTTTTTGGATTTGACTATATGACTAGGTTATTACATCCTATGACTAACTGTGAGATACTATTGAGCCATGTGCATTCCCTTATATGAATTTTATATTTACTCTGTATTTTTACCTGTTGAAATGTATCTATGGTAATGATTGTCCTCTGGCTTTGCACTTTTGCACTAACGTTTGTACAAACTTTTATACAAATTGCTGCTAAAATACCTAAGTGACCAAACAAACGTTGCACTTTACTTATAACTTATAACTTTGCATATTTGCACATGCCAACTGCACTTTATGGCTATAACAGGTCTTTTCGATTTTGCACTATTATACTTGGCGTCTTTTGCACTAAACCTTTAACTGCTGCTAAATAATATACAGTGACACAAACGAGATATACCTTCAAGATTGGCATGGATATTGATGTAATTTTAAACGTTTCATTATCTAACTTACATAATTATGATTTCTAACTATATTGATGTATGTTGCTATATGGTTGTACTTGTACAAACCGAATAAAGCATTTTGAAACGAAACGATTTGACTATGCAGGGCTGGTTCACGACTATGGTTTTAGCATTCTCAGAATCGTCTGCTGTAGCGTATTCATGCACCAGATTCTTCAAACTATCAAAATTTTTAGGGTGTTGCTGGCATTTAATGTTATCCCTTTGACCTTCATACACACCTTGTTCTTGTTGGTGCGGTAACTGTATGTTTTAGGCCCTGAGGTTGTATATTCTATTATATACCCATCCTTATCAAGCTCACTGGTTAGATTACCCAGATAATCTCCTAGAGGAGGGTCTTCATCCCACGGCTTGCTCAGAAAAATCACAGAATCTGTATCGTGATACAAACAGCGATCCTGGAGCTTATCCATAACTCCGTAAAGCTCTAGACGAGCGTGGGCTGTCATGAAGCAGGCAATGAAAATGTTTATGTTGTTACTCGTTGTGGGGTACTCTTGGGCGTATTTCTAACACAAAGCTGCAGTATCGTCATCGATAAACTCGCAGCTGGACACCTCGTAGCATGAGGCAAACAGGTACTTGAACAGTTCATCAGGATCTGATATTAAGGTAGTATTTGAAAGGTTTGTGCGCTGTGCAAATTTTCCCCATAAGGAGTTGAGACAGAGTTTGGCTAACTGGCGGCGTGCAGGATTGACCTCTATCAGATGGGGGCGTGAACGGATACCCTCGTGAGCGTAGTAGTCGTCAATGTATTTCTGTTTTGCATCCTGACTAGTACACCATTCAGGATACCCTGAGGCCTCCTGTTTGTCTCTGAGAAACAAATTAATGTAGGGGGCAAAGAGTTGTGTTGTAGTGCTCTTAAAATGCCACACTTCGTGTACTCTACCTAGCCTGTAACCTTTCTCTAAGGCAGCTTGTACCTCAATGCTACACCAGGTCCCTGTGAGCATCCTTTGTTCATCGGTATGTCTGCAGCCGTCAACCTCTTTAAGCATCGCACATGTTCGACAAGAGGGGGAACATCAGCTTGCCATCGACTCGACATGGTAACACCGGGAAGTAAAGCTGCTTAGGAGGATAGATTTCACATTTGATAAGCCCAAAGTATTCGGATAGGGGCTTAAAATCTCTATAGATGATGGTGGGATGACCCAGGGGGCACAACTTAATTTTGTTCACAAAAGGGTACAGACTGGTGAAATCATAGTAGTGTATTTTCTGACCCTCACCAGCGGCCTTGTACAGTTGTATGGCATTTGTACGACCCCCAAATAAGGCATCTCGGGGCTCCAAAGGTGTGGGTAAATCACGAGTCTTAAGAAAAGAGCAGAGGTCTGTGTCGGTTTTTAACATGTCTAACCCCTCGTGCTCCCAAAGAACTCTCATAGCAAAGCCCTGGTTTTCAACATACTGGGCCTTTGTCAGAGTCTGTATAAGTGTTCAAATTTGGCACCCAGCATTTTGTTATACTCGTGGGGTTTGTAACACTTGAGGCAGCCGTGGTAAAAACAGCCGTTGAATTCAAAGGCCGTTGGCACACCCTTAATTACAGAGTACCCATCCAGGTAATAGGGGCCCAAACGGTATTCACCACCCTGTAAGGCATGCTGAATTTGTATGTCTTCCTTCTCAGAGACGTGCATGAGCCATTGGATAGAGGGGGTTGAATAACGTTTCTGTTTACCGTTATAGAGGTCTGGCGGTACTAGAGCGATAGTTTCTGGCATTAAAAACATGTGTTTGTAGATGGACATACACATGGATGCCAGAGTGATGTTTTGAAATGGGTCTATGTATTCGACCGCTTGCAGCATTTCAGGGGTTTTGGATGTCAAGGCCTTGATTTTCTTAGTCAGTGTCAGTGTCTTAGGTTTCATGTATTATACCTCTAATTGTACTTTGTTTTCTCTTGTACCCTGCACACATGCCACTTTTTTCCTCCTATAACTTAACCTTTGGTTTTGTAACCTGCACAGGTCACTTTTCTCTTGTAACATCTTGTCTGCTACCTCATGTATTTTGTTTGCTCACAATTGTCACTTTTGCTGCATGTAACTTAACGTCTGCTTTTGTAATTTGTTCATTTGTATCTTTTATGTAACGCATGTAATCCTTAGTCCTTATGTTTTGCAACTGATTCTTGTGTAAGCACTCTAACACAGGTGTGGCCCGGTAGCGCTAACAAGCAGTATTTTTTCTGTTTGTATCTTTTATGAAAGGCATATAATCCTTAGCCCGTATCTTTGCAGCAGGGTTCTTATGTAAAGCGCTGTGACACCTTCGGGTAAAGTTCACGCTAGAAATAAAAAAAACACACACCGGAGCTGCAGGGCAAGGTCCGCCACCTGAAAGAGATGTAACCAACTCATCACTGGCGGGGGCGGACCTTGCCCTGCAGCCCCGGTGCTGAAGCTAACAGCCGCCATGCCCCGAGGCCGTAGGGATCCACGTGGGCTCCTTGGAAATGCCCCTGGACCCTACGGCTGAGAATACCTATAACGGAGCCCACACCCCGGGCAGCGCCTTGCTGAAGCGGGCTCGGGGTAATTTTAAAAACAAAATGCCGCAATCGGGACACCATCGCGCCCCTAGGACGATGGAGCCCCACGGACAAAAGAGCCCTAACACCCCCGAGCAGCGCCTTGTGCAAGCGGGCTCGGGGTTATTTTTTTGTTTTTTTTTAATAAAAAAAGCGGTGCACGGGCCCCGGAGCCCAGAGAACACCGGAGCCCCAGCACCCTCACCCTGAGCAGCGCCTACCACAAGCAGGCTCGGGCTATTTTGAAAAAGAAAACGCGGCAATAGGCACTCGGGCCTGAAGACCCCAGGAACCACAGCACCCTCACCCTGAGCAGCGCCTACCACAAGCGGGCTCGGGGGCTTATTTTAAACATAATGTGAAGAAGTGTGGCTCACTGGTTAGAGGAGGCAGACCTGGAAGCAGAGGTCAGCCCGGGACCAGGGTTCAATTCCCGGCTCGGCGGGGTCTTGAGTCCTAAAATATCCATGGACTCGACAATTCTCGCTCCGGTACCTACTCGATTCACGGGTTCACACTCTGCGACTCTGGGCAATAGCTTGCTTAATCTCCACAACGGCCCCTCGCGGCGGGATGCCTGGCTTTCACCTTGCGGATACCCTGCCGGGGTTATGTCACAGGGGAATACCAGGACGGGTTCCCTAAGCAAGCGCTTAGAAACCGCTTGGTGATTTGCGCTATATAAATTCCTGTACATTTACATTTACATATAATGGAGCCTCAGACCCCAGAGCCTGACCACGGAGCCCTCTTGCAATGGCCTCTAGCCGCGCCAGATGCAAGTGGGCTCGGGGGCTTATTTTAAACAAAAACGCTGCAATCAGCACTCGGACCACAGATCCCCCTCCGGAGCCAGACATCCTCACCCCCGAGCAGCGCCCTGGAGAAGCTGGCTCAGGATCATTTTTAAATAAAAAAGCAGCAAAACAACAAACTTGGGCCACAGATCCCCTCCGGAGCCTGACACCCTCACCCCCGAGCAGCACCCTGGAGAAGCGGGCTCGGGGCTTTATTCATTAACTGGTGTCTCAAGCCCTCCACAACAGACCCAAAACCCCAGGACCATGGAGCCTACCCCCAGAACCCTCAGAGCAGCGCCACGCATACTGAAGGACCACCATGCAGGCTCTCTTAAGGATACAGACCCATACTTCTGACCCGCAAAAACAACGGCTTGGTGAGTACAATACTCAATGCTACTCAGAGGCTTTGTCGTGGGGCTGACCTGGCTGGGCGCTTTTGTTGCTCCTGACTGATCTACACGTCGTTGGATTTGAACCCTTTTTCGCCTTGGACGCGGCTCTCCTCAGAGAGCTGCTGCTGCTGACTGAAGGTCCCGCCCTCACCGCCCACACCGCTGCTGGACTGCGAGGCAGTCTCTACACCTGCAGCCTCTTCCCGCAGCGGCCCCGCCCCCCCCGCCCGGTGCTCAATAAACTTTCGCAGCACCCGCTGCGCGGGTGCTACTCAGAGGCTTTGTCGTGGGGCTGACCTGGCTGGGCGCTTTTGTTGCTCCTGACTGATCTACACGTCGTTGGATTTGAACCCTTTTTCGCCTTGGACGCGGCTCTCCTCAGAGAGCTGCTGCTGCTGACTGAAGGTCCTGCCCTCACCGCCCACACCGCTGCGGGACTGCAAGGCAGTCTCTACACCTGCAGCCTCTTCCCGCAGCGGCCCCGCCCCCCGCCTGGTGCTCAATAAATTTTCGCAGCACCCGCTGCACGGGTGCTACTCAGAGGCTTTGTTGTGGGGCTGACCTGGCTGGGCGCTTTTGTTGCTCCTGACTGATCTACACGTCGTTGGATTTGAACCCTTTTTCGCCTTGGACGCGGGTCTCCTCAGAGAGCTGCTGCTGCTGACTGAAGGTACCGCCCTCACGGCCCACACCGCTGCGAGGCAGCCTCTTGAGGTAATATAAAAATTGTGTGTTCATTGTGTCCCCCACTCGCACCCCATTCACGAACCCATGTTCCATGTATGTCGTATAATTCCCTTCCCGTGTCTGCCATGAAGACGCATATGCATTTGCGTCCAACGTTAACATGTCAGTTATACAGTTCTCCAAGAAAACCACGTTAATTTGGCTTCTAGGCCTATGGTGCCAACGTCTTTACGTGGTGCACCTTTGAATATCGCACACGTTCTCCATGTTTTTCTGGCTCAGTCAAGCCAGGCCCTTAATTGAGGCTCCGAGTCTCTTCTGTCTCTGAAAGCTGCAGTTTAGGTATGCATCCGTGACCTCTACCTTACGTCCTGCACAGCCAAGCGGTGCCCGGCTCAGCCTGGCCTGCCTGCCAAGACGGTATTTTGCCTTCAGCTATCTGCTCAGTCTCCGTGAAAACACATTCCAGTCTAATGAAATAGGTAAACATATTCCCGGCTGCAGAGCAAAGGGCCCGGCCTTCCTGTCTCCTCGCAAGTAATTTATTGAACCGTTACCATGGTAGGCCCACGGCCCCCGTACATTGCATGAAGAACCATATGCACGCATTACCCTTCAGTATTGAACGGCCTCTGCCCGAGAGACCTTTTACTTCAGGCTACACATCCTCCAAACACAAGATATCAAATATGCTATAGGTACAGGTCGTTCTGACATCCCAGACACCAGACTCCTCTACTGGTGCTAAAGTCAAGCCCCCAGCTCTCCCCAGTTACACGTCTATGCCACGTCATGCTCAGCTGCGTGCGCATCCATGTTAAAGGTTTCTGCTGACCCTGCAAACTTTCTCTTTGCATACACCCACTTATGACGTGTAACGTTTCCAGCACACACCTCCGTGTACGCCCTTGTACACGCCTTCTTGTACGCCCATGTGTTCTTATCTCTTCCTTTTCTCACTTGTTACGCCTACTGTATTCATTTCAATTATACAGTTTTACTATATATAATGTGTGATGTTAATAAACGTTGAATGTCCCTTCCTGAACCTCAGTGGTGATGGAACCCGATATCCAGTGTCTCGAGCCACTTAATTAAAGCCCGTATGACTCAGATACCATGGACTCTGCCTCTCATTTATTATTGAGTTATCCTTAATGTATAGAAAAATAGTTCGGTAAATTTATTTACCACATAATCTGGCGCCCGAACAGGGACCCCTACCCCTCCCCACGCGCCGGCGATGTAACGCAGGCCCCTGACCCCTTCTACAGCCGTGACGGACCCTTTACTGTGCACACCTGCGGGTTTTCCTGCTAACTCCCTCAGGCCCACGGAGGAGACGGAGACTGCGACCTATCATCCAGACGAGGCGGTGAGGAATGCGGAGAGTCCCGACCAGAGCCCAATCCGAGAGAGCAAGGTCCGAGGTATCCAGAGGCCCACCTGCTCAGAAGCACATGCGTAGTAGCAGCCAGACGTCGTAGCAGTCCAGTCCAGTCAAGTCCAGTTCAGTTTCCGAGGCCTTCAGTTTGCTTCCCGGTGAGTACCGTTGTTGGGAACGCATCTAGACGGGTTCATTAATTTGTCCCCGTTCAAGACGGGTCTGGGTACACAGACCCGGTCCAGACGTGTTCACTTAGGTGGATACGGTATGACGTGTCTCTTTATGGGACCGGTATGTCTGTACTGTTTTAGCAGTGCATCCAGTAATTCAGTATTCTAGTATTGTCCTTCGAGATTTTCAAATTGTGTTTTTCTATGTACCAGGTAGTATCTGGCCGAAATGTTTTAATGTGTTTAATGTATGTCGTGGTATGAATGATTGTTTGCAATTCATTTTTGTGTTTATTGTGTTCTTGTTCAAGTAAGTTCAAACATGCCGTTGTTCTCAAAATTACGTCAGATAGGAACCAGGAAAGGGATACTTGAAGAATCAGTTCCTGTCCCGCCTAGGGACACTCCTGGACACTTTATGTACCACAAACATGGCTTAGATGCCATACTGTATTTAGATTTATGGGTTGACTACACCAAGGATCTGGAAGAGAAATATGCCTGTCTCAGGGACATGGGATGCTGAATGCATCATGAGAGTAGAGGAAGCACTTTGGAAAAAGAAAGCCAGACAATCCCAGAAGGATGCCATAGAATTGTGGCGTAAAGAAGCGCATAGAAGAACAGAGAAAGAAATCAAGAAAGCAGAGAGAAGTAGAGAGGAATCCGAAAAAGCCCAAGAAAGAGACCTACTAGAAGAAGGTGAACGAGTTAAATCAGAGCAGTTAGACAGACAAAGAAATGCCCTTATTAAAGGCATGTATCCGGTTCTTGCCGAGGGCCTACCTAAGGTAATGTAATGTATGTAATGTATAGGCATTTATATAGCGCACTACTTACCCGGAGGGTCCCAAGGCGCTTCGACCGCTGCGAAACCCTTCCTGGCTTCCCTGAGAGATGGTCCCTTAATGGGTATCTCCAGGGTGAGACCAGGCATCCCCGGCGGTCTGGTGGGGCCGTTAATGAAGATGAGGCAAGCTAATGCCCAGAGTTGCCGAGTGTGATCGCTGATCAGAGTGGGCACCGAGGCGAGAGAATTATCGAGTCCGCTGACCCTGGTCCAGAAACCTGCCGCGCCGGGATTCGAACCCTGGTCCCGGGCCGTCCTCTGCTCTCGGGTCTGCCGCCTCTAACCAGTGAGCCACACTACTTCACAAGGTGACCCCGGAAGTATCCTGTAATTTGCCGCCACCATTGGTTCCAACTAAAACATGTCACAAACAGACCGCAGCGGAATTTTTCTTTCTTCTTACTTAGATGACACTGTCCCAGAGTATGTAAATACAAATCCTCCTCCAAATATCCATCCTCACAACCCTGTTAATGACACGATTCCCCCCACTGTGTCTCCTGCTACTGGTCCTGGCAATCCTTTTAATACACCTGCAACCCAGGACCAATCTACATTACCTATACCTACTCTACCCGCACCAATATTACCCGTGCCAGTGCATCCTGCAAGCCCCGGCGGCTCCCATCTAGGAGCGACAGGAGGTTTCTCCACCCCTCCTCAAGTAAAACGAATATCACTACGAGATCTAGCACTGGAACATACGCCAAAGGCAACATACGCAACTCTTAGAAAGAACCTCACTGATTGTATATATGATCCAGTACCAGGTGAGGACTCACTGGTCTTACACTCATTACAATTAAGGCGCGTTACAGATTATTTGATCACTTTACCAGGTATGAAAGAGAAACTAGACAAGATATATCACTTCATTAGAACGGGGGAGGGACCAGCAAGTATACAGGAGGCCATGGTACACAGAAAGGTGGAAACTCAACGCATGATTTTACAGTTTTTGATAAATTGTTTGATCAGGGAACAGGATCAACCACATAGAGAAGTAACTAAACGTATATTGAATTGGAGTGACAATATAGCGATCGGAAAGCATGATAGACAAAACAGCGTAGAAACAATGTACAGGAAAATCCGTAAGGAAATTCTTGACATGCGTGAGAAAGAAAAGGCCTCGGCACAGGCCGACGAGAACGTAACTGAGAAAGAGGATGAAGTCTCAGAAGACGATGATATTGAAATTGAGAACACAAGTAGAATAGCGTACGTAGGTAGGGCGAGACCTTTTGATAAACCCATACGCCCAGAATGTAAGAAACGTTTTCTTTCTCCCATACCAGAACACTGTTCTCTTGAACATTCATTCCAAGCCACTGATAAAGTACTGAAACAACGAATAGGTTATAGTGCACTCAGTACCATGCATGAACAGGAATTAGCCCGGTCAGCAGTACAATGGGCCGGCAATACTAACGTATATAAAGATGACTTAGTAGCGCAAACATTTTTGAACCTTTCCCCAGACGAACAGCGATTAGCTGGTATGTACATGATTCAACATCTTATTACATTGTATGAAAGTCAGCATTCTGATCCAGGTCCCGTGTATAATATATTGGAAGAGCTACTCCTAGGAAGATGGAGAGGCCTAGGTACCGATTTAATTAATATCATTTTAGAACAGCGACACAAATACAGGACTTTCCTGACCCCGTATTTCGTTCCCGTTCCACCCCCAGTGAGGAAAACATTTTACATAGATAGACAGAATCCCTTACAAGAAGTCCATCCCGTGCGGACAACAGGTGGTGAGCTTGAACGAGTATTTGTTTACACCCCCTTAACGAAAATAGAACTATTGGAAATGAAAAAATTAGTGCCCTGTCACAATAAAGATCCAGCAGGGTTTCACCGTGAATTAAAAGATATGCTCCGCATGGGAGAGTGTACGTATCCCGATATCATTAAAATGTTAAAAGTACTGCTGCCTGCAGGTATTTACGAAAAACTTAAAGAAAAAGAATGGGAGGTGGGAGAGAAAAAGATTGATTGGGCAGAATTAGAAAATGAAGATAATACACGAGTCCCTGGTACTGGTCTTGGGGAAAAAGTCAGAGCATTGCCCGAATTATTAGTACAGGTTTTGCCAAGATTACTAGCTACTAAAAAGGAAGACTGGGATGCAATCTCAGCCTGCAAACAAAAACAAATCGAAGACACTAGTGACTTTTATTCTAGATTCGAGAAATGTTTTATTATTATTAGTGGTCTGAAGACAAGTAGTGAATCCTATCCACATCTTTTTGTGACCAAATTAGTAGAGAATTCCTTACCCCAAGTTAAGAATAGAGTGCTGAAAGTCGAGAGTACATGGCAAGCAAATAGCCCTTCCCAAATGTTACAAATGTTATAGTACCACCAGAACCGAATTAGAGAAGAACAAGAACACGAACAGAGACGTATAAAAGACACGAAAATGAAAGTACTAGTTGCTCAGTCTGTCCCAGCTGATGGTCAGAAGAGGGGTACGGCACCGTCCGGTCATTCTGCAGCTTCTGTTAAAGGGAACTGCAATTATTGTAAGCAGCCAGGTCACTATATAAACGAATGTGCCGTTCTGAGACATAATATTGCTACGGGCAAGACAAAAGAAAGACCGCGTCCACCTAGACAGGAACATGTTATCGCACAGAATGTGCAACCTCCGCAGAATACACAACAGACAGTAGCTGTGCCTCAAACCCAACTCATTGCTGCCACACAACAGGTCACGCAACAAATGTACCAGTATGCACAGTCAGATTACCCAGATTACCAGCAGTACTCATGAAACAGCCTAGAGAGGGAGGTTGGTTTGCCCCTTATCGAGGTACCTGTAGATCAAGAAGGTCCCTATGTACATAGTTGTGTATTGGGAAAAGACAGAAAATTTCTGATTGACACGGGGGCCAGCAGAACTACCATCAGTCATGACGAGGTTCCAGGGGCACCCCTCTCAGGCTCACAGAATGTTTCCCTGGGATTTTCAGGAAAGCCTATTGTTAACAAAGTATCAAAACCAGTTCCCCTAGGAGGTGGTCCATTGTCTCGTACTACAGATTTGTTGCTTACGAAATCATGTCCTGAAAACTTGCTTGGTATAAAAACATTGAAAGCATTAGGAGCAGTGATATGTTGTTCTCCGGAAGGAGTGAGATTGTTTTTACGTGATTTTAAAGGACATTATGTGTTAAGAGATTTTGATCCAAGATTACAGAATGTACCACAGCATTTATGGGCGCAAGGTCCAACTGATGTAGGTTACATGCATATCACACCATACCGTGTCACACTCAAGAAAGGAGTTGTACTGCCTCGAATCCGACAATACAAGTTACCACCTGAGGCTGTAGTGGCCCTACTAAAAATTGTTGACGAACTTATTGCGCAAGGAGTGGTTGTAGAAACTGACTCCAATGTATGTAATTCTCCTATCATCCCGATTCTTAAACGAACTGATCCGAATGCACCACCGGTCTACAGACTGGTGATTGACCTTCAAGAATTAAACAAATGCATAATACCTCAGTACCCAGTGGTCCCAGACATCTCTTCACTATTGACTGCTATAGACTCAGAAGCAGCGTTCTTTACTGTAATCGATCTCAAGAACGCCTTCTTTAGTGTCCCAATACATCCGGACAGCCAGTATCTTTTCGGATTCTGTTTAAATGGCCGAAGCTTCAAATTTACACGTGCTCCTCAAGGGTTCACAGAGAGCCCTAGTATTTACAGCCAAGCTTTGAAACGACAACTTGACAGTATTCATATGCCTACTGACACTGCCCTACTCCAATACGTTGATGATCACAGCACGAACAGAACGAGACTGTGAACGTGCATCACTGACAGTTTTATACTTCCTGGCAGAAAAAGGGCACAAAGTGTCCCCTTCCAAGTTACAATTCTGTGTCCAGCAAGTGGTATACCTTGGGCACTTACTGTCCAAGAGGGGTAGACAGTTGACACCTGATCGCATCCAGTTAATTGCTCATCTTCCACAGCCACAGACACAAAAGGAAGTACGGGCCTTCATTGGCCTGACTTCTTACTGCAGACAATGGATTCCCCAGTATGCATATCTAGCTAAGCCACTCATACAGTTGACAACACAGGAGGCAGCGACTTCGACTGTCCTCCCTTGGACTCAGGAACATACACAAGCTTTTGATGAACTGAAGAAAGCCCTATGTCAAGCACCTGTTTTAGCGACACCATGTTATAGCAAACCTTTTACACTTTTTGTCACTGAACGCGATGGCACAGCCTTATCGGTTCTCACTCAAGATCAGGCAGATGGACACAAGCCGTGTGCTTACTTTTCTAGTACATTAGATCCAGTGGCCCAGGCTCTGCCTGCATGCCTAAAGTCAGTTGCAGCAACAGCTCTAGCAATAAGACAAAGCGATTCTATGGTATTAGGACATCCCCTGACAGTACAGGTTCCGCACTCAGTGGAAGTTCTCCTGAATCGAACCCAGACACAGCACTTGACCATAGCAAGATTGACAGGATATGAATTGACACTGTTTCAGCCACACATTGAGATCAGACGTTGCAACACACTAAATCCTGCTACACTCTTACCTTCGAGTACAGACCCTGCACCACATGACTGCGTGGAAATAATTAACATTATAACAAAACCAAGACATGACTTGACAGACATTGCATTACCAGACCCAGACCTGACACTTTATGTGGATGGTTCATGTATGAGATCAAGTACAGGAGAGTTAGTGGCCGCATATGCAGTGACCACTGATACTGAAGTCATAGAAACACATTGTATTGACACCTTGTCAGCCCAAGCAGCAGAGCTCATCGCTCTGACCCAAGCCTGTATAAGAGCCAAGACCTTGAAAGTAAACATATACACAGATTCACGGTATGCCTTTGGAGTCGTTCACGACTTCGGTGTCCTCTGGCGAGAGAGAGGTTTTCTGACCTCCCACGGAGCCAAGATACAGCATGGTCCCCTCATTCAAGCTCTGTTAGAAGCAATACACTTGCCTACAGCCATAGCCATCATGAAGTGCAAAGCACATATTAAAGTCACTGACACTATTTCCCAGGGTAACGACCTGGCAGATCGAACAGCTAAACTCACAGCTCAAATTCAAACAGACATCTCAAATGACACGACGAAGACTGAAGTGCCATCACGAACACATTGTATGACAGTCAGGGATCCCACACAAGATGTACTTGACATACAGACACATGCCATTCCAGACGAAATAAAGAAATGGGCTGAACAAGGAGGGGTCCAGTCAGATCAGGGATGGATGACGAAGGGAAAAGCTACATGGTTTCTACCCGACTCTATGGTTCAAGTTATCATTAATACAACACATAGTCCAGCACATTTAGGAGAAAAAGCCATGTTAGACAGTATACAGAATATTTGGTTCAACAAGCATTTACGTGCAGCAGCTAAACAGAAAGTGCGTACCTGCATGATCTGTTGTCAGTTCAACCCAGGCAAAGGCATTCCTGTGGAACAAGGTGGATTCCATCCTCCCGACCACCCTTTCGAGGTCCTCCAGATGGATTATATCCAGATGGACCGATGTCGAGGATTCAAGTATGTCCTTGTAGTTGTATGTGCCCTTTCCAGATGGACAGAAGCGTATCCAGTCCCAGATTACACTGCTGTGACCACTGCCAAGCATTTGGTTCGTGAATTTTTCCCGCGATACGGTTTGCCCCATGCCGTGTACTCAGATAATGGACAGCCATTCTCGTCCGAACTGATGAAACAGGTATCACTCCTGTTAGGGTACCAGTGGAAATTCCACTGCGTACGACATCCCGAAGCAGCTGGTCTCGTTGAGAGACACAATCAGACTCTGAAAACACGATTAGCGAAGGTCTGTGCAGAGAAAGGTGTAGACTGGATAGTAGCACTGCCGGTTGCCCTCTTTTACATGCATATGGTAGCTCATTCTAGAACCGGACTATCTCCTTATGAGGTAGTCTTCGGCAGACCACCCAATATATGGGGTACGCCTATGCCTAGGAAAATTACCGATGTTGATAGTAATATGCTGACAGATTACCTGGCTTCCTTGATGTCTGCACTACTATCTTGTCGTTCACAGGTCGCAGCTGCCTTCCCGGACAACACCCAAGTGAAACCGCATGAAATCGTTCCGGGAGACCTGGTGTACATAAGAAATTTTGACCGTTCAAGCCCTCTGGAGCCCAGGTGGCGGGAGCCAAAACTGGTGTTGATGACCACGAGGACCGCAGTGAAGATAGAGGGAAGGAAAGGCTGGCTTCATTCCAGCCACATAAAACGATTCCATGGACTGTGTCCAGAGACATTTCCCAAGGACTGCCCCGTTTCAGATACTGACTCTAAACTCCCCCTGTTAGAGAAAACTCCGCAACAGGAGTATAAAACAAAGTTAAGGTCTAGTAAGTCAGACAGCATTTAATTGTTTAAGTCCCCCTCGGGTGAAGCGGTTAGACAGGTTTCTGACATGTATGAGATAGACCCAAGTAGTCAGAGAGATAGGCGAATCGAAAAGAGAGAAAAATATTGCAAAAAACAGCAGATGCGTCATTACTTTAATTTTTATGTTTATTCTGAGTGTAACGATTATATGTATAAGCCTGATGCTACATGTTTTCTTTCCTCCTCTTGGTTCACATGTACATACTTCCTCTAATGACACCGTAGAGCACACTTTCAGTGACCTGCCCCCTCACGAGCTGTCCTATCGACTAGCAATGCGCAATAACACTTTCATTCGTATGTTACACCACACTCACCAGACCAGCAATGCCACAAATTGCTGGGTATGTGGCCGACTCCCACCTTATCAGAAATACAAGGGAGCTCTGCCCCTCTTTCCCTACCCGTTTACACATAATGGTTCGTGCGGTGCATGGTTTGCTTTAATGTCCTCCCTAGATAGTAAGTCCAAGGTTTCCCAAGGCAATTGGATATGGGGAAACCTGAATACAGTCATGAATAAAGCATGTTCTCCAGACGCAGACGGTCTCCCTCAAAGGAAAGGGACCGATCTAGAGAATGAAGTATACGCCTTAGGCAATTATTCCCTCAACCTCATGATTCTGAATGTCCAGTCCGAGACTAATTCGGACTTGCCGTTTATAACAGTTTTTCCAGTGAAAGGCGAATTATGCGTTAGAAAGAATGGTTCAGTACATCTAGGACACAGTGATTGTACTACTGTGATCAAATTCAGTGATAAAGGCAAGTCTACTTTTAAAGCTTCCCGTCATTCCTATTTTATTTGTGGTCAGACAGCCTATGTACGTCTGCCATTAGATTGGGATGGAACGTGTTATATCGCGTTCCTATTACCGCCTGTTTTTCTAGCCCCACCTGATTATCATCGAAATTCACATCTTGTGCATGTCAGACATAAGAGAGACCTTCCTCCTGTTATTGATTACTCTGAGTCAGCATGGGACCAGTATAAGGATTATATTAAAGGATACTTCTGGTTCATAGGCCCCGTCCAGAATAGTAAAATAATACGACGATTGACCAGAACTCTGGAAGCAGTAGTGAATGAGACTACTTTTGCTTTAGGAAACTTGACCGAAGAGCAGTCTGCTATGAGACTTGTTGTTCTTCAAAACCGCCTTGTCCTTGACGTCATCTTGGCCGATAGGGGCGGAGCTTGTAGAGTGATCGGCTCCAGTTGTTGTGTGTTTATTACTAATAACGCACCGTCAGTATATAAAGCAATAACAAGACTCCATAAGATCGCTCATCAGATACACCAGAATCCAGGCACCTGGACATGGTCCGGTTGGCTCTGGAGTGTGATATCAGCCTGGGGATGGAAAGTGTTATCCTTCCTAGGAATAGTACTGCTCATAGTATTCAGTTGTTGTCTCTGTCTGCAATGTGGGCCAGCGATTTGCGGCTTGTGCGCCACAGCTTGTATTCCCCGTCCAAGTTCACGTTCCCGTTCCCGAATGAAAAAAGATGAGCAAATGATGTTATATGAACAAATAGACTGCCTTATGAAAATAGATGTATCATGAAGGGCCCGTGGGGGCCAAGGAGGGAATGAGGTAATATAAAAATTGTGTGTTCATTGTGTCCCCCACTCGAACCCCATTCACGAACCCATGTTCCATGTATGTCGTATAATTCCCTTCCTGTGTCTGCCATGAAGACGCATATGCATTTGCGTCCAACGTTAACATGTCAGTTATACAGTTCTCCAAGAAAATCACGTTAATTTGGCTTCTAGGCCTATGGTGCCAACGTCTTTACGTGGTGCACCTTTGAATATCGCACACGTTCTCCATGTTTATCTGGCTCAGTCGAGCCAGGCCCTTAATTGAGGCTCCGAGTCTCTTCTGTCTCTGAAAGCTGCAGTTTAGGTATGCATCACTGACCTCTACCTTACTTCCTGCCCAGCCAAGCGGTGCCCGGCTCAGCCTGGCCTGCCTGCCAAGACGGTATTTTGCCTTCAGTTATCTGCTCAGTCTCCGTGAAAACACATTCCAGTCTAATGAAATAGGTAAACATATTCCCGGCTGCAGAGCAAAGGGCCCGGCCTTCCTGTCTCCTTGCAAGTAATTTACTGAACCGTTACCATGGTAGGCCCACGGCCCCCGTACATTGCATGAAGAACCATATGCACGCATTACCCTTCAGTATTGAACGGCCTCTGCCCGAGTGACCTTTTACTTCAGACTACACATCCTCCAAACACAAGATATCAAATATGCTATAGGTACAGGTCGTTCTGACATCCCAGACACCAGACTCCTCTACTGGTGCTAAAGTAAAGCCCCCAGCTCTCCCCAGTTACACGTCTATGCCACGTCATGCTCAGCTGCGTGCGCATCCATGTTAAAGGTTTCTGCTGACCCTGCAAACTTTCTCTTTGCATACACCCACTTATGACACTTCTGTGACGTTTCCAGCACACACCTCCGTGTACGCCCTTGTACACGCCTTCTTTTACGCCCATGTGTTCTTATCTCTTCCTTTTCTCACTTTTTACGCCTACTGTATTCATTTCAATTATACAGTTTTACTATATATAATGTGTGATGTTAATAAACGTTGAATGTCCCTTCCTGAACCTTAGTGGTGATGGAACCCGATATCCAGTGTCTCGAGCCACTTAATTAAAGCCCGTATGACTCAGATACCACGGACTCTGCCTCTCATTTGTTATTGAGTTATCCTTAATGTACAGAAAAATAGTCCGGTAAATTTATTTACCACACTCTACACCTGCAGCCTCTTCCCGCAGCGGCCCGCCCCCCCCGCCCAGTGCTCAATAAACTTTCGCAGCACCCACTGCACGGGTGCTACTCAGAGGCTTTGTCGTGGGGCTGACCTGGCTGGGCGCTTTTGTTGCTCCTCACTGATCTACACGTCGTTGGATTTGAACCCTTTTTCGCCTTGGACGCGGCTCTCCTCAGAGAGCTGCTGCTGCTGACTGAAGGTCCCGCCCTCACCGCCCCCACCGCTGCGGGACTGCGAGGCAGTCTCTACACCTGCAGCCTCTTCCCGCAGCGGCCCGCCCCCACGCCCGGTGCTCAATAAACTTTTGCAGCACCCGCTGCGCGGGTGCTACTCAGAGGCTTTGTCGTGGGGCTGACCTGGCTGGGCGCTTTTGTTGCTCCTGACTGATCTACACGTCGTTGGATTTGAACCCTTTTTCGCCTTGGACGCGGCTCTCCTCAGAGAGCTGCTGCTGCTGACTGAAGGTCCCGCCCTCACCGCCCACACCGCTGCGGGATTGCGAGGCAGTCTCTACACCTGCAGCCTCTTCCCGCAGCGGCCCCGCCCCCCTGCCCGGTGCTCAATAAACTTTCGCAGCTACTCAGAGGCTTTGTCGTGGGGCTGACCTGGCTGGGCGCTTTTGTTGCTCCTGACTGATCTACACGTCGTTGGATTTGAACCCTTTTTTGCCTTGGACGCGGCTCTCCTCAGAGAGCTGCTGCTGCTGACTGAAGGTCCCGCCCTCACCGCCCACACCGCTGCGGGACTGCATCTGACAAGTTTGATTGAGCCCTCTGATACCCATCCATAAGGCTGCACATCTTTTCCACTGTAAAACGTATGACTGCACTTCATATATGGAATGGTGTTCTATTAAATGTCATTGTTTACAATGTAATTGTCATTTTTATGTCCATATCAGGTTTCTTATCTAAGATGTTTAATATCTTTTTAAACTCTTTTTAAAAAAAAAATGTTGTTGGGTTGGTTAGTGCAGTATGGTTTACCTTAGTCTAGTTCATCTGAATGTAGCCCTTGTTCAGTGTTGTATTGCCCTTTTTATATATTTGAACTTAGCTGTCGTTGTAGTGAGATTTTTATCAATAACAAACATATCTGTACATGGACTAGTTTTTCTAAAATTATATAACATATCTTTTAAAGTGTGTTACAACGTGTCTTTTATGATTTATCTAATCGAAATAAAGACTTGAAACCTGAACCTGAGTACAATAATGCATTATTTATTTTGAATTGTATGCATTGCATATTATTTAAAGACCCTCTGGTAAGCTTGCAATACCAACGCCTCAAAGCATCTAACATTTATTAACATTCAAAGTCCTGGGTACAATTGTTTCTATGCTCTGTAAAATACATGTTTCCCTCTAAAGGGACCCTCCTAAGGCCTATAACATTATGCCCCTTAAATACAAACCCTGCAAACTCTACCCTACGCCATCACCCCAATAACATTAAATACCTTCACACAGCTTTAAACTCACTCAATCCTTCAACAAAGCCTTTATTCACTTTAAATACATTTAAATTACATTTCACGTCTTTTAAAAAAATTCATCGTCACCATTAAACACAACACAGCGCCGTAAAGATTAACAGTTTACAAACCAGCCTACATAGTACTATTTAACATTTTTTTTTAAAAGTACAACTTTGTTAAACCTACATGTGCACCCCTACAACTTTAAATAACGCATAAACATACAGCAGGGCGCCATCCCTTATTTACCTTAATTACATTGCTGCAGGCGGCGTCAATCTGGAATAAGTGGCTCAGGTCCATTCTTGCCTTAAGTTCCAAGGGTTGGCTCTGTGCAGCAGAAACAATCCACTCAGGTCGCTTCCCCAAGGGTTTTGAATAGGTGCTGGTGTAGGAATCCTCAAGGTGCAGCAAAGCAATCAAGGCCAGTCACTCCCAAAGGTTTTTTGAAAGGGTTGTTGGTGTAGGAGTCCTCAAGATGCAGCAGAAACAATCCACGCAGGTCTCTCCCCTATGGTTTTTGAAAGGGTGTTTGGCAGTGTTCCTTAAGGGGCCTTTTTATACTTGTCCAAGCATGCTAATTAGAAGCCCCCACACCCTTTATGGTTTGAGGGGTGGTTTAGAACAATAACACACAAGAACCTAGGAGGTCTAGAAGCCAAGCAAATCGCTGGCAAAACTGGCAGGTCCAGTTCTATGCCAAATTGGTGCTACAGTCACCATGTAGCAATGTATAAAGAGACAGGGAAGAAAACTAGTGATGAATTGGAAAACTGATCAAACCAGATCCAGTACATGTGTATTTTGTGGATAACCATCAAACAAACCAAATGATCAGTCCTATCACTTGGTCGTTTTCTTCCCTGTCTCTTTATACATTGTTACATGGTGACTGTAGCACCAACTTGGCATTGAGCTGGACCTGCCAGTTTTGCCAGCGATTTGCTTGGCTTATAGACCTCCTAGGTTCTTGTGTGTTATTCAATTTTTGTTACTGGGGAAGCGAACCAGTAGTAGGTCTTTAAACTTCTTTTTCCCTATGCCCCTGTCCTCCCTGTTTGTTTTTGATGGTTTAGAACAATGTCATGGGGTCTTTGGGTGGGAACCTTTTCTACCCTTGTACAGTTTATGCTGTATACACCTTTATTATTTGACATCCGTTACTTAAACTCATGGCCTACATTGGGAAGAGTATAGTTATCACCGGTGCTTGGGGTGGCCATCGCAAACATATCTAAATCTTCTGGACACTTTTATAATGGGCCTCATATGTTAAAGCTGTTTGACCCTTCTCCTGGGAATTAGGGACCCCGGGAACCGGCTCTTGTCCCAGCACTAAACCCATCACATGTCATTTTTGAGGCCAGAGTTTTTCCAGCAAGGCCAGTCATGAGTTTTTCCAGCCAGACCTGTCATTTTTCCAGCCAGGCATGCCACTTTTTCAGCCAGACGTGTCACTTTTCCGGCAAGAGACTTTGGGTCTGTGTGAATTACATCCTAACAGCCGACACCCTGTTTCAGGTTCTCATGGGAAGCTCTGGCTCTACACGACATCTGTCTTTTTACACATCTAAAAGCTCAGGGGTGGCTTTGGTTTATTATTTTATAACAGGCCCGAGTCTTCCTGGTAAAGTGAACATGGTTTGTGCTTTTTAAAACATCCTCTGGGTTTCCCACTAACTACATTTAAAGCTCCCCTTTTATGACCAGCTACTTCTGCAGAAAGACACTTTTTTTTCAAACATAAAAAAAACACCTCCCACACCCTGGGCTGAGGACTCAGGCCTGTTCTGCAGCCGTTCAACCCCATTTAAACATGCACAGACATTTCCAGCCTACAGCCATGCAGTTTCTATGCACTTTTAAACACATACATAATTACCTCATGTTTTGCAGCCAGACCTGTTACTTTTTGGGACTATCCCTACATGCCACCCCTTTTAAAACCAGACTGTTTAAGTCCAGGACTGTATAAGCCCAGGCATTTTCCAGCCAGACCGGTCATATTTAAGGCCAGACCTGTCATCTTTCCAACCAGCAGTTTGCGGCCAGACCTGTCACTTTTCCGGCCAGAGTTTGATGTGGAAAGGTATCCCTACTTACTACTAATCTGCGACACTCGGAACCAGGGAGAACAGATCAGGAAACTGTCCCAGCAGTTGGCGGCAGTCACTCTGTTGCTGAGGGGTCAGGTTGGGTGAGAGGTTAACTCCATCCACTGACCAGTCACGCTCTGAAGCTACCAAGAGGTCAGGAAAAGGCTCGGTCTCCGCCTCCGTCCCATCATCGGTTGCCAAGAGCATGCCCACTTCGGACCTCTACAAGTGGAGCTTATGGCGGTTAACATGTAGGAGCTCAAGGGTTTCCTGGGAGATTGCAAGTCCACCAAGTAGGTGACAGGACTCTTGTGCTACACAACCTCAAATGGACCGGTCCACTTATCCTGAAGTGCACAAGGCTCCACTGGGGCCAAGACCCACACCTTTTGTCCAGGTTGAAGCTCTACCAGAGTGGCATTCTGGTTGTACCACCGCTTCATCTCTTCCTGGCTGGCTTCCAGATTTGCGTCAGCAAGTTGCCTGAATCGCCTGGTCTGGTTTCTGAAGGCCAGTGTGTAACTATACATTCTGGGGAGGTTTCCTGAGAGATTGCTCCCAGCCTTCCTTTACCAAACTCAAAGGTCCTCTCACTGGGTGACCATACAGAAGCTCAAAGGGGCTGAACTCTACAGACTTCTGTGGCACCTCACGGTATGCAAAGAGTAGGCATGGCAAGAGGACGTCCCACTTACGCCTCATGGGTTCTTCCAGACCCATAATCATGCCCTTCAGAGTTTGGTCGAATCTCTCAACCAACCCGTTCTTGGGAATGGTAAGGTGTGGTGAACTTGTAGGTTACACCACACTCTTGCCAAAGGGATTTCATATACGTGGATATGAAATTGGTGCCCCTGTCAGACACCACCTCTAGAGGGAATCCCACTCGGGAGAAAATTCCCATCAGTGCCTGTCACTGTCCTCAGAGGGATGGCTTCAGGGTACCGGGTGGCATGGCCCACCAAGACTAGGATGAATATGTTGCCCATGGCTGTCTTGGGGTCCAGAGGCCTAACAATGTCCATGTCCATGCCCACTTGCTGGAATGGCGTACGGACCACAGAGAAAGGTTGGAGCGGAGCCTTCTGCTTCCTCCCACTCTTCCCACTTGCCTGGCAAGTTTGACAGGTCCTGCAATAAACATCTGATCTCTTGCGCATTTGGGGCCAATAAAAGTGGGTAACAAGCCTCTGAAAGGTCTTGTCCTGCCCAAAATGTCCTGCTAATGGAACGTCGTGAGCCAGCCCCAGTAGGATGGCTCTGAACTTCTGGGGTACCACCAGCGCACAGGCTGA
Source organism: Lissotriton vulgaris (assembly GCF_964263255.1). Taxonomy (NCBI): domain Eukaryota; kingdom Metazoa; phylum Chordata; class Amphibia; order Caudata; family Salamandridae; genus Lissotriton; species Lissotriton vulgaris. The sequence goes on along the minus strand of NC_141685.1, from coordinate 93,669,608 downwards.
CCCAGGTTCAGCAACCTTAGGCTCTGAAAACAGGAGGTTGTTCTCCCAGTAAATGAAGTGAGTACCGGACTGACTACCATTGGCCTGGTCTGCAGCCTCCTGCCGCACACCCACGAGACAGGGGCATTCTCTCGGCTCCTTGCAGAATTCCTCCCTGGAGGGGCCTCTATCTTGCTGCCAATGGGTCAGCTCAGGCAGGTCCCCCAGTTCGGCTATCTGTTCCCCGGTAGACTCCAGGGCTTCCTCCTGGGCCGTGGGTACTTCAGGGGCCGGTCTCCCACACCCCCTGCGCCCTCCCTCTAAGGCCAGTTCCAGGGCCTCTCCCTCAGGCTCCAGGACCTCTTCAACACCCCTACTGGCTGCCATTGATCGGGTGGTCACACATGCCGAGTCGGGTAGACCCACCATCCGCCGGTGAGTCGTCTCCTCCACCTTTTCCCAAGGGGAGTTCTCCAAGTCATTCCCTAGCAAACAGCATGGCAGTTCTCACAGCAACCTGCAGAGTACCAGAGACCCCCCACTCAAAAGGAACCTGAGCCATAGGACTACGACTCTTGGAGTGGTCAGCATTGACAACCCTACAGTAGGCATGGGGTACAACCTGCTCTTGAGATACCAGGTGCTGCCGGACTGCAGTCACACTCGCTCCTGTGTCTCTAAGAGCCTCTACCTTCTTTCCATTGACGGTCACTACTTGCCCATATTTCTTAGTGTTAGAGGGTAAGTAGTTCCCAGGGACCATCTCACTGTCTCCGAGTGAGACTTGGGTCATCTGAACAGAATCCCCACTCCCTTGGATTGCTACCTCCTCCCCAAAATTAACACTAGCCATTTGCTGGGGTGGAGCACCAGTGGGTGCGGGTTTTCCAAATAGGAGACACTTAGGATCAGTGGCAATGTGACGCTGGTCACCACACCTGTAACAGGTGATGGGCCCTCTCTGAACAGGTTTACCTGTAGGGCCCTGTTCTGCTTCGGGGGTGAGAGAGGCTGAGAACCCTTTTGCTGGTTCCCTTGGGGATTACTTTGGGGGCCTTTTTGGAACCCTTTCTGTTTACCCCTGTACCCCCACTCTTCTGCTGGGGACCCTGCCCACCTTTGGCTGAGTCTCCCACTGGACCCTTGTGGACCCTGGTGCTCAGCCAGCGGTCCGCCTCCTCAGCAAGCTTCCTCGGGTTGGTCAGCTTGCTATCAATCAGGTGCTGGCGTACCTCAGGAAAACAATTACTCTACAAGTGCTCCCATGCCATTAAATCAAGAAGCCCTTGAAAATCGTTCAAGAACTGTGGCTCAATTGTTAGAGCGGCAGACCCTGATGCAGAGGTCTAGCCCGGGACCAGGGTTCAATTCCCGCCTCGGCGGGTCTTTGGCTCAATTTCCGCAGACCTGATAATTCTCGCCTCGGTGCCTATTCTAATCATGGGTCCCACTCTGCAACTCCGGGCAATAGCTTGCTTAATCTCCACAACGGCCCCAACAACGCTAGGATGCCTGGCTTCACCTTGGGGGTGCCAAGGAGTGGGCACTTCACAGGGAAAAACCAGGAAGGGTTCCACAGCGGTATGCGTACAAGCGCCTGAGATACCCCTTTGGGGGTCGATTCGGTGCGCTATACAAATACTACTACATTTACATTCACTTTGCTACCCTTTACCCAACCATTCAGTGCTCTGCAGAAAAAGGTCACATACTCCACATACGTACCCCCCCCAGGAATCTTAGTACAACCCCTGAACCTCTGTCGATACATCTCAGGAGTTAGCCCAAACCTGGTCATTAAGGCCTCTTTCATGTGGGTGTAGGAATTGTATACTTCAGAGAGCAAATCTAGCAGTGTGTCCCGTCCCTCGCTAAGGAACTTCTCCCACAGCCCTGCTCCCCAATCTCTTTCAGGGACCCGGTGGGAGGACATAGCTACCTCGTATGACCAGAACCATGTCCTATGTCATCCCCCTTGAAGTACTCCTTCACTACCTCTTTAGGTATGTACACCAGGAGGAGTTGTGTCCAAACTTTCCGCTTTCAGCTCCAACTCCTTGATTCTCATATTGTGATCCATTTGGAGCTTTTTCTTCTCCATTGCCATTCTTTGCTTCTCTATTTCCATTTGTCCATTTAACTTTGCCATCTCCACTTCGTCTGCCCTGGTTGCTGCCCTGTCCGCTAGCTCCTCTGGCGACAGGATTCTGCTGAAGTCCACAATGCCTTCCGGTGGTTCCACTCCCACCTCATTCTGTGGATCCCTCGACTCCTTCCAGGCTCTCAGCGCCTTGATGAAGTGGATATTCCTGGTGCATCCAGAGTGGGCAACTCTGAACTTCTTGCAGTAGCTTCTCAGCTGGGCCACTGGGTAACCTTCCAGTCCCTGGTCTTCCCAATCGACTTCATCGATTCCAGAGATGACGGAGGGTGTTTCTTCAGCAGGGAGTGAGCCAGGCATGATTTCAATGATTGGAGATCTCTTAGCAAAATTAAAAATAAACAATAAATCTGTGGCTGCGTTATAGGTCTGCTCTCACTACGTGGTGATTAAGGATTCACTGTACATCAATCATAAATGCAAACTCGAAAATCCCTTCCGCTGCGTCCAATGTTAGAATTGGGGGTCTCTGGTTGGCACAAGTAGGCACTTGGGACAAGCAGGGATCCTCTCCTCTACTCAGAGCAAGGGAATTGCCCCTTCAGAATAACCCCTGCTCACCCTATGGGTTGCGTGGCGCGAGCAGCCACGGTTAATCTTCAGGGCGCTAAGTCAGTTAAGCATTTATGACCACATACAGTAAATACAATGACCCACCACAAACAGACACCAGTCGTAGAAATTGTATCAAAAATACATAGCTTTATATAAAATTACTTTGTTGCAGAATTATCACACGACAATATAACGTTTAGCGAATGAGGCCACCAGATTTAAATGGGCAAAAGTTCTTTAGAGTTCTTGTCAGTAAGGTACACTGTGGGTCGATGCGCGCTTCGCGCTTGTTAATCGACCCGTTGGCAAATGATGGATGACAGGGAAAACAAACGTTGCGGACCATGGATCCGATGTGAACTCGGGATCGAGTTCGAGTGTACCTTGTTGCGGGTGTCCGAGGCGTTTCAGGCACAGCCACAGGTGAGGACGGACCCGGGACAAGGCTGGCGGTTCTCCGAGGATTTATCCGGCTCAAAGCCCCCGCGAGGTGCGAGGCGGGTGAGCGGGACGGTGAAGGGTTGCGGCGATCCGGGGTCTGAAGCAGCTCACGGGGTGAGGCACCATTCAGGTCTGCGGGACGTACTTCTTAGTACGCCTGGTCATACCTGTGGTTCTGGGTGGGGCGTTGCGTTCTTAGGCAGGCACTCGCAGCACTGGCCTCCGGTACCGGACGTACTAGAGGCTCTTCTTGAGGTGTGGCAAGGCCTTGGTATGCAAGAGTGCAAAGCAAGACAGTCAGGTACGCATCGGCGTACAGACCGTCCGAGGCTATCAGTTGCGCTCCGTGCAGATTCCGGCGGGAGATGGTGAGAGGCGCACAACACGCTCCGTAGCAGGCGAGGTGACAGGAAAGCGGGCGGCCCGGCCCAACGGGGAGAGACCGACTCGAACTCGAGCGGGGCTCTCAGTGGGCAGGGGCGGCCAGACTCCGGGCTGTCACGACCTTAGGAGGGGCGAAGGCACCCGAGTCACGATTTAGGCGAGGGAATAGAACACAAGGGCCCAGCAGCAGACGAGCACTGGCAGAATTGAACCCACTGGTCCTGGGGTTCAGTTCAGAGGGGAAAGCTCCGATCAAGCCCTTGGAGATAGTTTCAAGCACAATAAAGCAAAGTCCTCTTTGGTCTTTTCCTCTCCTTCCTCAGCAAGGCACCACTGCAGGCCAGTCCTTCAGCTTCTTCTTGGTCCTTCTAGTTGGGCAGAGGTTAGTTGTTGTAAAACAGGATCTGATTTCTTAGGAGCAGGGCTCCTACTTTTATACTGAGTTTCTTTTGTATTGGCAGTGCAGGGGGGCCTTTGCATAGCTCATTTCAGCTCTTGAGCACTATGTTTTGCATGTCTGGCTTTTCCTTTCAGTGAGCAGGGCAGGCCCCGCAGACGCTCCGCAGGAGGTGGAGCCAGCATTGTGATGACAAGTACAGTCCAGGAGTACTCTGTTGACGGTCTTCCCCTCTCTCCTTACAACGTGTAGGGTAGAGTCGTCAGCCGCCCCCCAGGGGGCAGAGCTGGCATTGAGGTGGCAGAGCACAGCCCTATTCAGTATCAAGGGGTACTCCCCCCACCCATCCTGGTGTAATCTTTCTATTCACCACCTGTCTTCTCTAGCCCTGTCACTCACACAAACCAGACAGCAGATACACATACGAGCATAGGCGGGCTGAAAGAGTTAGACAAGCAAATGCTAACATTCTAAAAGTAGCATTTGCAAACACAAGATATTAAAATAAACTTTACTAAAAGAAGTATTGTATTATTCTGAGTTCAGGCACACTAAACGTGACTTTCTACCATGCTCTACGAGTCTGTTGGGATTATATAGTGTAATAATTCCAGCAGCCCATCCTGGCCTATGGAGAGCAGGTAGCCTTACAATAGTGAAGAACGAAAATGGCTGTAATTCACTATTAGGACATGCTGCACACATCAGGGCTTGTCCTACCTTATGCTTACAATGCACCCTGCCCGAGGGCCTACCATAGGGGTGACTCACATGAAGTAAAGGGAAGGGTTAGAGGCTGGCAAGAGTGTGCACTTGCCCAGCCAGCATGACAGTACCCGACTGCACGCAGGTTCTGCAACGGCAGACCTTAGACACATTTTAAAAGGCTGCTTCTGTGGGTGGCGCAACCAGCGCTGCAGGCCCACTAGCAGTATTTGTATTTACAAGCCCTGGCACTCTTGGTGCACTTTACTGGGGACTGACAGTAAATCAAATGATATGTGGGTATCTTCCTAGACAATTTACAATGCGATAGACAATAAAAGAATGTGTAGTACAGATAGTAGAAAATTTCAAACTAACAAAAACATGTTAAATGTATTTTTTGGGAAAGTATCTATCTCAATAACTATAATAAAAATATTTTCCCGTACAAGTTTTTGTTAGTTTGAAATTTCCTACTATCTGTACTACACATTTTTTATTGTCTATCGCATTGTACATTGTCTAGGAAGATACCCACATATTGTTTTTCCCTGTCCTAGAAGACTCTAATTGTCAGGGGGGCCTTGTTTTCACATTTAGTAAATCAAATGAGCCAATCATGGAAATCAATCATAAGTACACTTTACATTGGGAGCACTTGCACTGCGGCACGGATTGGCCGTGGAGCAGTGCCCTGAACAGCTAACACCAGCAAAACATCTGAGGCACATCACAAAAAGTGGAAGGGAGACTCGTGCCAAGGTGCCAGGTTTAACACTAGCACTGACAAATTCAAGACAAATGCACAGGTGGCCTACTCTTATGGTGCTAACTGTGGGATTTTATGACAGTTCAGGCTCTCCATAAACTGGGAAACATCTTCTTGTGACATGTACTAATCATGGGTCCTGGAACCCCAATGACAGTATTAACAGCTGAGCTGGGGTTCACCAGAGGATCTCATCCCGTATGATAATGGGTGCAAGTGTGGTCGACTCCGGCTCTTGCCTCATATAGAATGGAGCTACAGGAACTGCGACTATGCAGGAATACAATAGTTTACCCTGGTTCAAGCACGTTAAGCACATTCTAACATACACTATTTGAGTAGAGCAATAAAAAAATCTGGAACTGATGAATAAGGCAACCCTAGAACTGGTTAAAAAGAAATATTGGCCATTCATGTGAAGCAAGCAAGATGCCAGGAAAGGCATTCTTCTGACTAATTACCTGAAAGTAAAATGTGAACGTCACTGGGGGCCGTTCTTGGACCTGCTGTTGCCTGCTGAGAAAATGGCTTTACATCTCATGTTCAGATTAGGAACTCTTCAGGTGCGGCCTTTACTAAATCATGGGTAAAGCCCCTGGAGGCGGGCCGGACATGTGTCCCCATACATAACGGGGCCCTGAGTCATTTATGCATTTGATGCTGCTGTGTGATATGCTGCTTAAAATCTGAAGGTACTACTTATGTTCACTTTTTCTAAAATGTAATCTGAGATGCTGCAGTGCAGCACTTTTCTTATGTTATAGAACTGATCGTATGGAGATTTGCCAGGCAGTTGCTTCGTATATGCAGACCTGTAATAGACAGCAGCGAAGGAAGTGGGTTCAAACCATAAACCAACTGTAGTGATGGTTTTACCATTTTCGGTTTGTCTCTGGGGGCTGTGGTTGTTCTTTGACATATCTGCCCTCATAAAATGGAGCGTGGCTCGACTCCGGCATAAAAGGCACTAGGGCACTATGGACGACCTGGAGCCCCTTATGGACTGGACAGAGCATCCAGAGGTATTGTTGCACATTTCTACTTGCACCTGCACTTTAGAAAATGCTCGCTTAGGTGTTGGCCGTCTATTGGCGCATATCTGAAGGTTTAATTTCCACCCGGCTGTCAGCAAAAGTGTAATTATCTGGTCAATCCTCGTTTTTTTAACACACTAGGTAACGTCTGCAGAGCAGGCTTGTGCTCTTCTTTTATTTCTGTTGTTTATAAGACAGCTGTCTGGCTTGCTAGGGGTATACTTGCTCTGAGTAGGCAACAAGCAGACGTAGACGCCGGTATCTGCACCTTGGTACGTGCTTGTGAGCTGGTACGCTTTGTAAGATCTAATGACCACTCTATCTAATTGATTGGTTTTAATAGTGATGCAAGTAATCTATTTGCACTAGCATTTTACGTCAGATCATGGATTATGCGCAAAGTGTAGTATTTTTATTTTAAAATAGTGTTTAAGTTGTTTTAAGTGAACAAGAATTGTGATTTTTTTTTACTGTGCTGTAAATATCAATGTTTTAGGCGTTATGGCATAAACCACTGACAATAAACCTTTGCCACCAAGTACCACACCTGCAGGAATGCTCAGTGGGTTGTGTATTGCTAGATTTAACATGGATATCTGTGGAAGTGTGTCCCTCCAGAAAGCACAGTACATCATACGGAGGTCAAGAAATATTTATTCAAGCATTACAGCTACAGAGACCCCATCCATCATCAAGCTAAGATCGACTGACAAATGTCTCTATTCCAGCCCACCGCCTAGAAACCATCCCCACATTCCAGAGTATCATGACACAGTACGTCACACCTTCTCCCCCTTACACATTCTAAACATAAAGAAAATAAAAGGAAACCTAACTATGAATGCAAAGGATACAAAGAACATAATAGAGAATGCAGTTATGATCTTTGAAGAACTCAACAAAGCGATTTTATGGGCAAAGAGAAAACTGGGGTGTATGGGAAATGGAAAAGAGCTCACTTTAAGAAACACAATTGTGCAAATGTTAGGGAATACATTTCAAGCGAAGTGGCCCAGAGCCCCTTTCTCGTGCAACAGGCTCTTCCACCTCAGAGCCTGTATCAGGCCCACCAGTTGCGGTGCTAGTATCAAAACTAGCACTCGCCTGACACTTCACCACTCAACTTAAATTCCAAATTCTATGGTCACTGGTCTTAATTGCATTTTTGAAAACCTTGATAACCTTAAACGGAAGACTGAATTTGGATCTGGGAGACTTGATCTTGACCCAGTCTCGCAAGTCGACCACTGGTCTCTTCACACCCCTCCTTTTATCATACAAGACCTTTCTTTTTTATCACCTCTTTCTCTCTTTCCAGTCCTCAATACTACCCACTGTTAGACCTGGTACCATTGGCGTGAGGGTCTCGCTTCCATTTCTCGCTGTTGCCTCCTCTGTTTTTGATGTTTTTACTGGTCAGATGCTTTGGGCACTGTGCCACTGCTATTCAGTGCCACAGTGAAAGTGCTCCCTATGTTAAATTGATGTAATGGATTAGTGACTCCATGATTGGCTTATTTGATTTACTTGTCAGTCCCTAGTACAGTGCACTGCATGTGCCCAGGGCCTGCAAGTCAAATGCTGCTGGTGAGCTTGCAGCACTGATTGTGCCACCCACAGAAGCAGCTTGTAAAGTGTGTCTCAGGCCTAACCATTTTCGTTTTTCACTATTGCAAAGCTAACTGTTCTCCATAGGCCAGAATGGGAAGTTATATTATTATATTTTATAATCCTAACTGACTCAGAGAACATGGTGGAAATTTGAGTTTAGTATGCCTGAACTCAGAATGATCAAATACATCTTTTAATGAAGTTGGTTTTAACATTCTGTGTTTGAAAATACCACTTTTGGAAAGTAGGTATTTTCTTGCCTAACCATCCAAGCCTTCCTCTGCTATGTTGTGTATTCCATGCCTGGTTTGTGAGTGACAGGAGCTGGGGTGGCTCAAGGAGGCAGGGTGAGTCAGCACAAGGCTGAATAGACCTATCTGCATTGGGAGTGGTGGGAGGAGTAGCACCTGTTCCTGAATAGGGCTGTGCCTGCCTTCCACAATGCTGGCTCCACCTCCTGTGGTGCGTTTGATGACTATGGCCCACACGGACAAAGGAAAAAGTTTTGCACTGGCATGGTGCACCCAGAACTGGTTTGGACTAGGTACAGACACCCTTCAGAGACAAAGGATTTGTGTGTATAAAAAGAAGAACCCAGACCCCAGAACTTTAGATCACTTCTGGGAATCAAGATGGACCTTTTGCCAAGGAGAAGAACCAGAGAATCAGCATGAGTTTTTGACTACCCCTATGCCAGTGTGTTGTTTGCTGGGGATGGCCTGCAGTGGTTTCTTTATTGCCAAGGAAAGGAGTAAAGACTTTTATTGAAACTTTCATCATCTTGCAGAAAATCTCCAAGGGCTTGAATTTGAACTTGCCTCCTGTCTGAAGTATCAGGGATACAAAGACGTCACCCCTTCTGCTTGCCTGCATCTGGAACTTGCTTATCTGGCTGCTACAGAAGGAAAACCAACACAGACGCCAGCGAGCGATGCCGTAAGCTGCATTGAAGCTATGAGCGCTGCTCCGACTTACAGCGTAGACCTGATGCCGGCCACGGTGCCACATAGACACCAGCGAGCGACATCGTAACCTGCCCTGAGTGCTGCTCCGACTTTGTGACATAGGCCCAACGCCAGCTGCTGTGCAGCATTGACTCCAAAGCTGACATCATTGTGGAGCGGATCCTCAACATGGGTGGTCAAGAATCCATCGACATCGTTAAATCGTACCGATCCATGGTTTCGCCGCCATTGTGACGTCACCTCCTCTCCGGTAAGGAACCAAAGCCTCCCTTGCTTTGCGCAAGCATCGAGGACCCGACACGGCACCTCCTCCGAAGCAAGGAACCAACGCCACACAATGGCAACAATGCTGCATCTCCTCGACGCCGCCAGCTGTCTTTGTTTTCGCTTTTCCAAGGTACTGTTCTTTGTGGGTCTGTTTTGAGTCCACACCCAAAGCCGCGCCCCTCGCGGTCAACGCCGTACTTTGGGATTTCTTTGACATCGACGTTGTGAATCTCCATTTTCACTTAATTTTTATTCATCTAGTAGCCATCAGAACTCTTCAATGAATCAACACAAACAAAAAAAGGTGGTTTGCATAACTTTTTTTAGTAAACCAAGTCTTTTTTATAATGACGAATTATTTTTCTCTCACTTATTCCACTTTTTTCATTTTATACATATATATACACATTTATATACATTTGGCATGTACCTTTTCACAATATTTACAATGTGCAGACAAACATAAGAATGAACAAAATAACAAAACTTTCTCCAGAACCCTTTTTATGGTTCAAATGCCCAACAATTTAAACGAGGAAATCATGGTATTTTTTTATAAGACCTTAATTCCTTCATCTGGATCACCGCATTCAATAATGGAGCCTAGGCAGCTGAAAATACTTTATGCTTCTTTTTTCAAGGCTCTCGTCAAGTTTTTCGAATTCTATTTCAACGTTTTTTTAGGTGTCAGATTACAAAAACAGTCGACGCGTTTCAGCCTATAAACTATTTAGGCCTCTCCAGGACTTTGGGCAAGGATTACACATTTACCTGCATATGAATGCAGTCAGCATGGTTGTGCATAAGTGGCAAAACGGCAAAGCACCAACCCAATAATTGGCGCTTTCAATACCGGGAAGACGGCCCCTAATCCTGTATTTCTTGAAATCACTGCGTGTGGCTTAGAATCATCCCGGAAAGGTCCAATCCATTCTCCCAACTGTAACAACCTACACAATAACCGGGGCAGCACTGCATATAATTCAACACGAACGGGAAGGATCCAGTAGTTAAAAAGGATTCCCTCGGGGGCGTGGCTTGGCGGGCGAAGATGGCGGTCGCAGCCTTGTAGAGCTCCCGCCGGCCCGGACTTAATCCGTTCATTTATCCTGGCCCCCGAGCCCGCTGTTGATACCCAGTGGCTGGCGCTGATCTAGTGAAGTCTCCTGTCTGCTCCGGTGTATCGATTCTGCATTTTTCCCCTTCCTGTGATCGGAGAGAGGCGACGTGCGGCCTGGTGACCGGCCGGAGGCCGGGGTCCTCGAGTTTCGAGACGCCTGGTGGCAGTCGCGGACTGGCGGTGGAGGTGGCATCCTCTGCGCCGCTCTTGGCTCAGCTCTACTGCTACGATCGCCTGTGGACCACGACAACGCCACTCGTTCCTGCGCCTTGGGCGAACAATTTTCCCCTTCGTGACCAGAAAGAGGCGACGGCACCGTGAGGCCTCGTGACCGGCTGGAGACCGGGGTCCTCGAGTTTCGGGACGCCTGGTGGCGGTGGCGGACTCGCGGGTGGTGGTGGCATCCGCTGCACCTCTCTTGGCTCGGCTCTACAGCTACGGCTGCCCACAGATCACAGCGACGCAACTCATTCCTGCGCTTTGGACAGACGCTCGTGGCGACGAGCGTGGAGGAGGCCTGTCCTGCCTTGGTGAAGCCGGGACCTCGATTTTCGCGACTTCAGGCCTGTGCCGGCCTGCCCACTTCCTCCTTGGGGACTCCGATACTGACGTCCCATACAGCGCTTGTGGCAGTACCCAAGGGTTCCTGAGCCTTGTCGGGAGTGGTGCCCGCCCTGCCTAGTGTGCGCCATGACCAGGGATAGAGGAGGTGGCCCGCCTAAACATGGCCCTATCGATAGGTTCACAGGGCCTAGTGGTGGCTGTGGGGCGGCCGGTGGCAGCGGTGGCCCCGGGCCGGATAATGCAGCGATACTGGCGGCCATCACCCAATCCCGGGACATGCTTGATGCCAAAATTGGGGGGGTAGGAGCGCCAAGACCTCCGCAACGCGGTGGAGCGGATCACCGGGGCTGAATCCCGCATCACAGTGACCGAAGCGGACATTGGCGCCCTGAAGAATAGGTTGGCGGAGGTGGAGGGTGTCCAGAAGACACTGGCGGCCCGGGTGGAAGACGCCGAAGGGCGCGCGCGGAGGAACAACCTCCGCTTCATTGGCTTTCCGGAGCGGTGCGAGAAGGACGACATGGAGCGGTTTTTGACCCAGTGGCTGGAGAGCTGGCTCCCCGAAGGGACACTGTCCGCGTGCTTTGTTATTGAGAGAGCTCACAGGGCCCTGACCCAGCGGCCACCGGAGGGTGAGCGCCCTAGGCCAGTCATCGCCCGGCTGCTAAACTATCATGACCGCGATGTTATCCTGCGGGAGGCGAGAAACAAAGGCTCGCTCACCTTCGAGAATCATACCATCATGATCTTTCCTGACTACACGAAGATGGTGCAGCAGCAGAGACAATCCTTTGTGGCCGCTAAGGCCAAGCTGAGGGGCCTGAAGCTCCAATACTCTCTCCTGTATCCAGCCCGCCTGCGAGTGGTGTACCAGTCCCGGACGCATTTCTTCGATTCACCCGAGGAGGTATTCCGCTGGACCGACGAAGCGGTGCGACTCAGACCGCATGCCCAGCCGGGGCTGGACCCAGGCAGGTCCCAGGGATCGTCGCCGGAGCGGACGGATCGCCCGAACAGGAAGGGCCGCCATCGGAGGTCTCGATCTAAGAAGAGGTCGGCCTCCGCCAGTGCATCGCAGACGGATGGTGCCAGGGACTCGGAGCACTCTGATACCGGCAGCTGAACATTGATGGGACTGGATCTTATTTGCTGAGTACTGATTTGCCCTGCATTGGCTGGTGAGACTGTTCTGTTATCAATCAATCAATAAATCAATGACACTTGTAAAGCGCGCTACATACCCGTAGGGTCTCAAGGCGCTGGGGGGGAGTGGGGGGGTGCCGCTACTGCTCGAACAGCCAGGTCTTCAGCTTCTTCCTGAAGGAGAGGTGGTCTTGGGTCAGGCGCAGGTCGGTCGGAAGGGAGTTCCAGGTCTTGGCGGCCAGGTAGGAGAAGGACCTTCCTCCTGTAGTCGATCTTCGGATGCGGGGGACGGCAGCGAGGGCGTGGTTTGCTGATCGGAGGTGGCGTTTGGGAGCGTAGAAGTTGACTCGGCTGTTGAGGTAGCTCGGGCCTTGGTCGTGTAGGGCTTTGTGTGTGTGGGTGAGGAGGCGGAAGGTGATTCTTTTGTTGACGGGGAGCCAGTGAAGGTCTCTCAGATGTCCGGAGATGTGGCTGGTTCGTGGGATGTCGAGGATGAGTCTGGCTGAGGCGTTCTGGATCCGCTGGAGTCTCTTCTGGAGCTTGGCGGTGGTACCGGCGTAGAGGGCGTTGCCGTAGTCCAGTCGGCTGGTGACGAGGGCCTGGGTGACGGTCTTCCTGGTCTCGGTGGGTATCCACCAGAAGATCTTCCGTAGCATGCGTAGGGTGTTGAAGCACGCTGAGGAGACGTTGTTGACTTGCCTGGTCATGGAGAGGGAGGAGTCCAGGATGAAGCCCAGGTTGCGTGCATGGTCTGTCGGTTTGGGTGCGGTGCCCAGGGCGGGAGGCCATCAGGAGTCGTCCCAGGCGGAGGGTGAGGGGCCCAGGATGAGGACCTCCGTCTTGTCTGAGTTCAGTTTCAGGTGGCTGGTCGTCATCCACTCGGCTACCTCTTTCATCCCTTCGTGCAGGTTGGCTCTGGCGGCGGTGGGGTCGTTGGTCAGGGAGAGGATCAGCTGGGTGTCGTCGGCGTAGGAGATTATGCTGAGGTTGTGTTTGCGTACGATGGCCGCGAGGGGGCTCATGTAGACGTTGAAGAGGGTGGGGCTCAGAGATGATCCTTGAGGGACGCCGCAGATGACTTCGGAGGCCTCTGACTTGTTATGACTTCCGTATGCCAGTCAGTTCTCCTGTGAGGACTCCTGTTACTTTCCATGGGGACGCAGTGGGACTCGGGGGGCACCTTTTGTGGGCCTCAGACCCTCACGGTTGTGAGTGTTGTTGGGGGGGTGGTGAGTGTGTCTTGGTTGGGATGTTGGGATCCATTGGTATGGCGGGCCCTGGGTTCTCTGTTCTGGACCCGGGTCTCTCCATGCCGCGACAGATACTTCAATGTTCTCTGAGGTATTGGGGTGGGGGGTGCGGGGTGAGGGAGGAAGTTCTTTTGTTGCTGATGTTTAGGGGGGTCTGGATCTGGGGGGGGTTGCTGTGTGTTCGGGCTGGGAGGGTGGGACCGCACGTGTATGTGGCTTTTGATTTTGTTGCTTTGTGGGGTGCGCCAGGGTGGGACGGAGGGCCGGATACTGGATCCTGTGTTGATAATGGCTGATACTGTGACTATGTCTCCTCAAAAGACCCTGCGTGTTGTGACGTGGAATGTGAGGGGTATCCTGGATAAAATCAAGCGCGGGGCTGTGCTGCGTTGGGGGAAGAGAGAGATGGCGGATGTGCTACTGCTTCAAGAGACCCACATGCTGGGCTCCAAGGCCCTTAGCCTCCAGAGGTTTGGATTTCAACAAGTGTACCATGCGGGCTTCACGAGGGGCTCGCGGGGGTGGCTATCTTGGTACACCGCAGGGTGGCTTATGTACATGAGAAGCAATGGATTGATCCTCAGGGCCGGTATATTTTCATCAAGGGCCTGTTGGGTACCGAACAAGTGGTTTTTGGTAGCGTATACGCCCCCCCCCCCCTGCAGTGGGCCTTGTCTGAGCGGCTGTTCGCGCTGTGGGATGAGATTCCGGAGGTACTGACCATGGTGGGGGGCGATTGGAACGAGGTTATGGATGTGGGCCTGGATCGCCTGAGGCGGGTGCCTGTTGTGTTGGATCCCCCCCTGCTGCTGCTCCCACCAAACTGTGTGCGACTGTGAGTGGCCTAGGCTGGGTTGATGTGTGGCGACACTTTCATCCTGCTGTGCGTGAATTTACATATGTGTCGGCGGTGCATGGGTCCTTTTCGAGACTAGATTATCTGTTTGTACCGGGTGCCTGTCTGAGTCGAGTCAGAGATGCCGTGATACTCCCCAGAGGCCTCTCTGATCATTCCCCTGTCCTAGCTACCATGACCCTCCCCTCCAAGCGACAGCCATTTCGTTGGCGGATGTCATCTTGGCAGCTGCAGCGGCCTGAGTACGTGCGTCACCTACGCGAGGCGATTGATCATTTCTGGCGCGAGAACTTGGTGGGGGATGTGGACGCAATGGTGGTGTGGGAGGCGCTGAAGACCACGCTCCGGGGCATTGATATAGCTTGGTGTGTGGCAGCTCGGCGAAAACATCGGGAGGCCATTGTGACCGCCGCGGCCCGCGTGGAGGAGCTGGAGCAGCGTGGTCGGCTCGGGGGCGACGAAGGTGTTGTGAGGCAGCTCCTGCAGGCCCAACAGACGTACGCCTCCGTCCTCTACGAGGAAGCCCGGCAGGCGTGGCTCGCCACGCGCAGCAGGGTGTATCAGTGGGCCGACAAGTCTTGTACTATGCTACATTGGCTATGCCAGGCGACCTTCCAGCCCCTGGTGTTGTCGGGTCTTGCGGCGGACGACGGCTCGGTCATGACCGATCCGGATTTGCTGGCGGCTAGCTTTGCCCGTTATTACGAGGCGCAATACGCTCCTCGTGATCACTTGGAGACGGACGAGATATCTACATACCTTGACGACCTGCTACCGCAGGCCGTCCCTGATGAGACCAGAACCGCCCCAGAAGCCCTGCTTACGGCTGAGGAACTCGGGGAAGCCCTTGGTCAATTAAACACTGGTAAGGCGCCCGGCCCGAGTGGCTACCCAAGCGAATTCTATAAAAAGTTTCACGTCCAGCTGGGACCCCACTATCGCCGCGCCCTGGAGGCGGCACGGGCTCAGGGAGAGCTGCCACCAGACTGGCGTCATGCCGAAATCGTGGTCTTCTTGAAGCCGGGCAGGGCGCCGGACAGGCACGACTCTTACAGGCCGATTTCCCTTCTCAATATCGAGGCCAAGATTCTGGCTAAGGCCTTGGCGAACCGCCTCTTGCCTCACATTGCTGACCTGGTCCACCCCAACCAGGCCGGATTCATGCCTCACAGGGCCACCCGGCATAATATTCGACGGGCGCAGGCAGCGGTGGATGCCATGGGTGCTAGAGATGAGCAGGCGGCACTCCTCCTGGCGGACATGGACCGAGCCTTTGATTCGGTGAGTTGGGCATATCTGTTCACCCTGTTAGCCCGCCTCAACCTGGGGCCGGTTTTCTTGTCGTACATTCATCTCCTCTACACTAACGTTACGGCCTCGGTCCGTGTGGCCGGTGCTACCTCTGGGCGCTTCCGCATAGGTCGCGGTACTCGGCAGGGTTGCCCGTTGTCCCCGTACCTGTTTGCCCTTGCCATGGAACCCCTGGCGTCGCGGATACGAATAGATGCCCGGTTGCGTGGCTTCGCCTGGAATGAGGACCTGGTGGATAGGATTGCATTGTATGCGGATGACGTCCTCCTATTCCTCACTGATCTACGGCAATCGGGTCCCCGAGTTCTGGAGATCATGCGGGCGTTTGGCGAGGTCTCGGGTCTTCATCTTAACCTGAACAAATCGACCTTGTGGGTGCTGGGTGGCGGAGTGGTTGACGACCCCTGGGCCGCCGAGTTGCGAGTGGCGACTGATGGCCTAAAACATCTGGGCGTTTTCCTTTCGGAATCGCGGGCCGTGGCCTGGGCCTTGCCGGTGTGGGAACGGGTCCAGGCGGATGTTAAGACTTGGTCCAGAACGCCACTCACTATCTTTGGGAGATCGGCCATCTTCAAGATGGTGGCGCTTCCGAGGCTCCTATACCAACTTCAGAATTTCCCGCACCCCATTGGCCTGGAGTGGTTCCGTCAGGTTAATTCTGTGCTGGGCCGCTTCTTGTGGGATGGCGGTGCGGCCAGGGTGGCCTTGAGGACGTGCTTTCTGTCCATGTACTGTGGTGGCCTGGCCACCTCGGACCTCCTCTCCTACTACCAAGCTTCCCAACTACTTGTCCTCAATGAATGGTGGTATGGTGACAGGGGTGATCCGGCTTATGCCCTGGAACGATTGCTCATGGGGGATCGCACGCTCCACACCATCCTTTATTCGGCTCGCCTACGCCGTGGGTTGCCATCGGTCACCAGAGTAGTTTTTGCGGTGTGGCGGCAGTCCCTACGCCGCATGGGATGGTGGGGCAAATTGACGGCTGAGACGCCGCTCTGGCATAACGGTCTGCTCCCGGAACTGGCGGCCCTGACCGGGTTTGAGGGCTGGGAGGCCATTGGGGTTACACAACTGGGCCAGGTCATGTCCGGCACCACCCTCAAATCCTTCGAGGAGCTCCGCACAGAGTTCCAGATGCCTCAGTCCCAGTTCTTCCGCTACCTCCAGCTGCGGCATGCCCTCGCCCCGAGCATCGCCGGCCTCGACTCCCTGCCGGAGTTTAGCCCGGTTGAGGCCAAAGTGTTTATGGGGGACCTGGGGGACAGGAAGGTCTCTAGGATCTATCAGACACTTGTTATTCATTGCTCCTCCACCCTACACTCCCTTCGGGAGGCGTGGGAGGTGGACGTGGGCCCCCTCGATGAGGACGATTGGAGGGAGGCGCTGGAATCCCCACGCGGAACCGCCATTGCAGTCCGGCTCCGGCTGATTCAATTTAAATACTTGCACCACGCTTATTATACGCGTGAACGTTTGTGGAAGGCTGGTTTAATTGCATCCCCGGAGTGCCTGCGTTGTGGGGTGGTGCCTGGCTCCCTGATGCACACGGTGTGGTCGTGTGGCCGACTGACTGGGTTCTGGAGGGGTGTGTGGAGTTGCCTGGCTGAGGTCCTGGGTTGGGACCTTCCTCGTACCCACCGGCTGGGTCTACTGCATATTATGGAAGGGGTTGGGGGCAACATATATAAGCGTCACCTGTTGCTCTTGGGGCTGGTAGTGGCTAAGCGGGACCTGGCCCGGGCATGGAAGTCAGTGAGGGCCCCCCCCTGTCTGCATGGAAGGCTGGGCTGGATTATTTTATGGGTCTGGAGAGGCCGATATTTGAGGCGAGGGGCTGCCCGCGCAAACACTATAAGATCTGGAAGCATTGGGCCGACTACCGTGGCCTGTCCTTGGACCCCCCGGCGGAGCAGGAAGAGGACATTTGATCACAGTGACAATTTTGGCCTGAAGCGGCAAAGCCCTGGTGGCATTACACCTGCTTATTCTTTCTACATTTCCTTTTCTGTTGCTTTCTATACACGTGTGGTAGGGCGGGTTGGGGGGGGGGTGTTTGGAGCGGGGGGGGGGCAGAGTTGTGGGTTAGGGTAGGTTGCTGGGGAGTTTTTATACTGAGCCTATTTCGAGTCTACTCCATCCTTTGCTGCCTATGTAATTGCTACATTGATATTGTTGTGGTGATCTTGGTGTGTGGAGATACCACATTCTTGATGCTCATTTGCTCAATAAAATTGGTTGTGAAAAAAAAAAAAGATTCCCTCTCTGCCAGCAAACTCCGTACAGCACTTCTTGAAGCGATGGCATATCTTTTTGCCACAGGGCGTTTCTCGTTTTGTTTAGGGCGCATCCTAACATAAGTTGATCTCTTAAGCGATCCTCTAAAGCTGCACTAACATTGCACGTGGAAGCCAATTTGCGCAAGGTAGTTATGTATTGTTCCACCGACTCATCCTGCCTTTGCATTCTTCTCCCGAAGTGATATCGTTCAAGGACACTACTCACTTTGGGGAGGTAGTGAAAGTCTAACTTTTTGATGCAGATCTCGTATTCATTATGAGTGTCAGAGTCACTATTCAATGTTCAAAGAATTCTTGTCCCTCAAAGCCCAAACAATGCATTAACCATGAGGCTTTCCTATCTGCACTTAAGGAAGTGCCACAAACATGAGCATAATATGTGAAAACCTTCTTACACATGAGAGGAGAAACTCCTGGAGATTTCAAAAAGAAGGGAGGGTCAGTGACATTTTGCCTGATGTATGTACTATGTTTTGACCTAGTTACTACTTAAGGGTGATCTCGAGTGATCTGCTTACAGTGCGCAATATCCACAAACCTTATAAGCTGTGCGCATCAGCGAAACTGAGTGAAACTTCAGCAATAAAAATTTAGGCCAATGCGTACAGTCCCAGAAATTGTATTTGTTTTGCGCATCAGCGGAACCATCAGCCTGATTACTGATGGCACATATTTATATAGGGAGAATTCACTTTAGTCCGGTGCTCAATTATATGTGTAGACGTGAGTCTGGTGGTGCCTGATAACTGAAAGGCACATATTTGTTTACATACAATTTCATATATGTCTGATTTATTATTCCTATTACAGCACCTTCTACTTTGAGAAGGCCTGTCCAAGACCAGTGTGTGGACAAAACCCATGCCGACAAATCAAGGACAAAGTGATTGGGACATGGTCTAGGGACACTAACAACAAATCCTACAACAAACCTCACGTTTAACTGATGGAGAGCTATGAGCGACCTGAAGCGCAATACAGAGAAAAAGTAACCAGGAGAATTGCTGCAAATTAAATTTAAAAAAAACTAATAATGAACTACATAACCACAGCTGTGTGACCTGGAAGTCGATTGTTTCTTAATATAGCCCTTGTTTGTGATAACCTTGCAGTGCTCACATTATCATCCGCGCTATTAGAGATGGGAGCCTGGGGTGTCTGGTTACAGAAGCTCATTTACATACAAAGGGGGGCGACAGCCTGTTCACATCACACAGCACAACTTGTTTACGTAAAATGCTTGTACACAGAACAAGGTAAAGTCTTGTGTCTATTTTTTTCATTTTATTTAATATATCCTGCACCTCTCTCTCTTCTTCTCTTCCTCGCATTTCAATTCATCGTAAATTACACAAACTCACTATTGCTTTATCAGCACGGCACAAGTCGGGGGTGGACACAGCTTGATGGGGTCCCAGTTCCACCTAGCTCCTTAGCCTGCGAATGGGAATTGTTACTTTGTTTCTTGCATCTACAGACACAGGACTCAGAGTGTTTGTAACTATCCGTCCCAATAGCAGTGTCACCTTTATTTATTTGTGTGAGTGGCACAAGAGAGGAACAAAGAACTAGACAAAATTAGCCCTTCTATTGCTTAATACACTGTAAATGTAAAACACTTTGGGGCTTAGGGGCTGGATAAAGAACGTCAGGAAACAAATGCAAATTAAAAGTACATTTTATTTATTCGCTGAAAATTGTTTAAAAATGTAATTTCCAAGTTCCGCATAGCACTTTAAAAATATTTCCACTTTCAGTCCTTTCCGAGTTTAGTTAAAAACTGATAGTGGGAAAAACACATGATGTATAAAAACTGAGAACAAAAACTTATTTTTACATTATTTTATGTTTCTTGTTTTTTGTTTTTAAAACAGGCCGTCGACATTTCATATGAACATTATTATAAGGGCCTGAAATCACTTCTTGTGACGTCACTACATGTGACGTCATTGTGATTTGCATTTGATAATGGGCTCTTTCACTATTTTCCTTATTTGTGCCCTGTTTATTCCATGACATCAGTCTATAGCAGTGGTTCCCCAACTTTCAACCCATGGCTCCCTTGGCTTATTGATCGTTGACCGTGACTACCTATTATTATGTAACATTTTTTAGTGACCGGGCAGAGGCCCTTCAGGAGTGCTGAAGAGTTTCTAAGGCGTGTCTAGACCATCACAGTGATCTAGACATAGCCTTAGTAAAACTGGCTTTATAAAATTAAATAGTTAAATATAGCATAGCTCCTAAGTTTTCTGTGACTGTAGGAGACATTTCGATGTTTTTAGGGTACTCCTTATGTGTGACACTACAAATGTGCCACACTTTATAGTGAGTAGAATGAAGCAGTTATGATAACCTACTAAAGCTTTTCACACATTCATTGCACTTGAATAGTTTTTCCCCTGTGTGTATTCGCTGATGTGTTTGTAGGTTTGACAGGTAACTAAAGCTTTTTCCACATTCACTGCACTTGAATAGTTTTTCCCTGTGTGTGTTCGATTATATTTTTTAAGGTTTGATAACTGACTAAAGCACTTTGCACATTCACTGCACTTGAATAGTTTTTCCCCTATGTGTGTTCGCTGGTGTCTTCATAGGTATAATAACCTACTAAAGCTTTTTACACATTCACTGCACTTTAATGGTTTTTATCCTATGTGAGTTCGCTGATGAGTTTGTAGGTTTGACAGGTGACTAAAGCACTTTGCACATTCACTGCACTTGAATGGTTTTCCCCCATGTGTGTTCGCTGATGACTTTGAAGGTGTGATAACGCACTAAAGCACTTTGCACAATCAGTGCACTTAAATGGTTTTTCCCCCGTGTGTGTTCGCTGATGACTTTGAAGTCTTGATAAGTGACTAAAGCACTTTGCACATTCACTGCACATAAATGGCGTTTCCCCTGTGAGTGTTTTCTGATGAGGTTGAAGGCTTGATATCCTACTAAAGCACTTTGCACATTCAGTGCACTTGAATGGCTTTTCCCCCGTGTGTTCTCGCTGATGACGTTGAAGGCTTGATAACTGACTAAAGCCAGGGGAATGGCTTTTCCCCTGTGTGTTTTCGCTGGTGTCTTCGTAGTTCTGATAACCGACTAAAGCTCTTTACACATTCACTGCACTTTAATGGTTTTTATCCTGTGTGAGTTCGCTGATGATACCTTAATGCTGAAGTGTGCCTGAAATTACTGTCACATTCACTACAATGATAGGGTTTTTCCCCCGTGTGTGTTCGCTGATGAATTTGTAGGACTGATAATCGACTAAAGCTCTTCCGACATTCACTGCAGCTGAATGGCTTTTCCCCTGTGTGTGTTCGCTGATGTGTTTGGAGGACTGATAAGTGTCTAAAGCACTTTGCACATTCACTGCAATGGTATGTATATGTTCGCTGGTGTATTTGTAGTTCTGATAACCTACTAAAGCTTTTTACGCATTCATTGCACTTGAATGGCTTTTCCCCTGTATGTGTTTGCTGATGACTTTGAAGTTCTGATAATTGATTAAAGCTCTTCCCACATTCATTGCAATGGTATGGCTTTTCTCCTGTGTGTGTTCGCAGATGACTTTGAAGTTGTGATAACTGACTAAAGCACTTGGCACATTCACTGCACTTGAATGGCTTTTCCCCAGTGTGTGTTCGCAGATGTGTTTGGAGGCTTGATAAATAACTAAAGCTCTTCCCACATTCATTGCACTTGAATGGCTGTTCCCCCGTGTGTGTTCGCTGATGTCTTTGTAGGTCCTTTAGTTGACTAAAGCTCTTCACACATTCAGTGCACTTGAATGGCTTTTCCCCAGTGTGTGTTCGCTGATGACTTTGAAGGTTTGATAACTGACTAAAGCACTTTGCACATTCACTGCACTTGAATGGCTTTTCCCCAGTGTGTGTTCGCTGATGACTTTGAAGGTTTGATAACTGACTAAAGCTCTTCCCACATTCACTGCAGTTGAATGTTTTTTCCCCTGTGTGTGTTTTCTGATGAAGTTGAAGGCTTGATAACCTACTAAAGCACTTTGCACATTCAGTGCACTTGAATGGCTTTTCCCCTGTGTGTGTTCGGTGATGACGTTGAAGGCTTGATAACATACTAAAGCACTTTGCACATTCAGTGCACTTGAATGGTTTTTCCCCGGTGTGTGTTCGCTGATGTGCTTGGAGGGCTGATAAGTGTCTAAAGCACTTTGCACATTCACTGCAATGGTATGTATATGTTTGCTGGTGTATTTGTAGTTCTGATAACCTACTAAAGCTCTTTACACATTCATTGCACTTGAATGGCTTTTCCCCTGTGTGTGTTCGCTGATGACTTTCAAGGTTTGATAACTGACTAAAGCACTTTGCACATTCACTGCACTTGAATGGCTTTTCCCCCGTGTGTGTTCGCTGATGAATTTGTAGGACTGATAATAGACTAAAGCTCTTCCCACATTCACTGCAGTTGAATGCTTTTTCCCCTGTGTGTGTTTTCTGATGACGTTGAAGGCTTGATAACCTACTAAAGCACTTTGCACAGTCAGTGCACTTGAATGGCTTTTCCCCTGTGTGTGTTCGATGATGACGTTGAAGGCTTGATAACTTACTAAAGCACTTTGCACATTCAGTGCACTTAAATGGTTTTTCCCCTGTGTGTGTTCGCTGATGATACCTTAATGCTGAAGTGTGCCTGAAATTACTGTCACATTCACTACAATGATAGGGTTTTTCCCCTGTGTGTGTTCGCTGATGTGTTTGGAGGACTGATAAGTGTCTAAAGCACTTTGCACATTCACTGCAATGGTATGTATATGTTCGCTAGTGTATTTGTAGTTCTGATAACCTACTAAAGCTCTTTACACATTCACTGCACTTGAATGGTTTTTGTCCTGTGTATGTGTGCTGATGAAGCTTGAGTAGTGATGACAAACTAAAGCTCTCGCTGCATGTGTATGATTCTTCTTTCTTGGTTAGTGTCTGCGGGTCAGGTTTATATTTGTCTACATCCCATGTCTGTATTTCCTGATGGGCCAACATGGCTGATAAAGCACTCGTGTTTTTCTCACACACTTTATATGTGTGCAGTATTTTGCATGTTAGATTTCTGCTTTAACAATAAAATGCAATTGCCACCAAACATTTGCCACACTCCGAATACGTAGAAGCTGTCTTTGTAGGCGATTGTGCCTTTAGATTGGATTATGGCTATGCAAGCTTGCAGGTAAAGATGTATCTTCCTTCTGCCCGGTGAAAATTGGAACAGTCTGTTGTATTGTAGCTAGAAGAACTCATCTTTCCTTTACCCGTCAGTTGTCCGGCTCCACTCTGTTGTGCTTTTCTCTGGTTACTGTGGTTTGTCCAGAAAGAGTTTACAATTCATCTAGAGCATGGAATGATGGCTTGTCTTCATATTATAAAACAGAGCACTGCTGTAATCACATCATACCGATTCCATGATCAAAGCTGGTGTTGGACACTTGTTTATACAGGACGCGGTTTGTAATTGGTGTTGCCTTAATTTTCCTAAAGTAATTTCTTCGTCTTTTGGCATGGAGGTGCTCAGCTCAGCCTCTTACAATCACTGAACTGCCCTTGATGCTTGATCCGGGATCTGTCAGTTTGCGTGCAGGTTCCTCTGTCGCCGACTGCGCTGATGATTTCCTGAAAACTGTAGCACATTATTTCTGCTATTATTGAAGATTTACAGCATTTGCTTGATTATTGATGGTCATTTCATACATTCAAGGCTTGTTTTCTGTTGGATGTAAAGATATTTAAAATTACTAAATTGAAACATAATGGAATGAGAATTCACAGTATTTAACTAGTTGTAAAAGACATTTCGGGGGAGATTTACCAAATCTCCACGCAATGCAGCGCAGTCCCCCCCCGCCCACCCCTCCCCAGAGGCTGCGCTGCATTGCGCGACAGGGGGGGGAGCAGGAGAGCACCATATTTTCAAAGATATGGCTCTCTCCTTCCCTTTCCCTTGCGCCGGCACTAATTACAGGGGGCCTGCGCCATGCACACACCTTAGCACCAGAGCGCTAGGTTGTGTGTGTGTGTGTGTGAATCCAGCATGGGTTTCGTACAGGAAGGACACCCTTCCGGTACAAATACTATGCCTAGACACGAGGGGAGAGCTTTTCCCACTTTGTATGCGAGTTGCATAGTGCAGCACGCATGCAAAGTCAGAAAAGGAAGGAGAAATGAAAGCATTTCTCCTTCCTTGCGCCTAGTTTAAAAGGGTGCAGTTTTTTCACGCTAAACCCAATCTACTGTATTTGGTAAATTGGGTTTAGCGTGAGAAACCTTGGGTGGTTGCACGAGAACGCCCATGCCCCCCCCCCCCCCCCCCCCCTGGCAGGACCCCATGGTGCAAAGTAATGTGAAGCAGTGTTATGCCATACTTCACATTACTTTTACGTTATTTCCAATGCTAAACAAGATTAGCGCTGGAAAGCAGATTAGAAAAAAAACATTTAGCGCTGCTTTGTGCCACTTTTGTGACACAAACACGGTGCAAAATCTTCGTAAATCCCCCCCTTCTTCTTTACCGCCTTTGAAATTTAGCAAGGAATATTTCATCATACACAGATATTTAACTAAAAGTTCATTTGATCACATGACATCTTATTAAGGTCTGAAAAAGAGGTGATTTACCAGTGTTCACAGAGTAAACAAAACTAAGTTAGCAAAGTAAGGGCGCTCACGGAGCACCCAAGTGCTAGAGGTTTAACTTCAGATAGACTCATATGGCCAAAATTTCATTTAAACAACAATAGAGTTTCAAAAAAGAGATGGATCGGGGTGGGCTGCAAAATTTCCAGTAACTTTCCATGAAGTATACAACAAAAATAACTCCATTCACACACTTCTTCTCGTTCCTTTCCTATTCACTTAAGATCATCTCAAATACCAACTCCTGTCTTTACCTTGCTGTTCATAAGTCACCTTTGACACTTTCAACACCTCCTTTGGTTCAAGCATTTCTGGTTTCTTCTAACCTGGAAGGCTGGAACTTTATTGTGAGTTGAGTGGGGTTTCCTATCGCCATAACATCTGTCCATCTCCCTGAAACTAGTGCAGCTTACATCACCCGGTTCTAGCCCTGAAAGACAACTTTAATAAAAAAGTCTTTAGTTCTTCCTAAAGCAGATAAAGTTCTGTAAGATGCAGCTCCTTCAGGGGCTTTTTTGTAAAACAGAAAAAGGGGTTCACTGTAAGGCCCATCCTGTACATTATATGCACAGATAAGGCAAACAAACGTTGATTCCTATAATTTAATATTCAATGATATCAGTCATTTAGTATTTACAGGGAATCCGTCAAAACCAATAATTTACCTGACATATCGGTGCAGCAGATGTGTGCATATTACTCTTTAGTCCCCCTTTTCCACCATTACATGGCATTTGGCATGATGTTGTCTGTTTGGGGCCCAGGATGCCACTTTGTGACGGAATGGGCATTTGGCAGAGTGGGAGGAGGTGACAGTTATCCACGGGTGATGCAGCATTTCTACCTTTCTATATTTTTCATATTCAAGTTCACCTAGTTCCCTGTCCTGAGCCCCCCCTACTGCCCTCTGACTCTGCACTCACTATGTGGGGTTCATCAGAAGTCAGATAACGGCCTGATAGTCACAAGGCCATGGATCTCACTTCTTCTACAACACTTATTGCAGACATTGGGGCCTAGTTGTCCAACAGATTATTGCCTCAAATTTAGGGGTGGTGAAGAATTCTGCAATGCCTGTGGAGCTCACAAAGTTATCCAAAAAACTCCACAAAATAATGCAGAATGGAGCTTTTTTTCTCTAGCGGTTCGCCAACAGTAAGGTTGTTTGCGCTTGTGAGAAAAAATAACATGCTAGACCTCCAGGCGAAATTTCTCGTTGCGGAAGGTCACGGCAGGTTGCGGCCACTCGAGTGTAGAAATCTGCCATTCTCGTTGATAAAGCTGCCATTTAAGTAGAATGTCAAATTGAGTGGCAGAACACAGCAGTGCCCTCTGGCGATATGCCTAGTGCAGTTTGTGCTGATTTTACAGTGTGGGACAATATCCTGGCACTAAACATCAGTGAAAGCAGCACAACTTAAGAACAAAAGTTACTTACCTGTAAACTGTGGTTCTCCAGTATTGGTGTCTTTCATAGATTCACATGCTTGAATATTCCCCGTCGTCGAAGTGGGAGTCCCACGGTACATAAAATAGCAGTAACATATGCATGTATACATGAAAAATATCATAAATAAAAATATACATATATATAATGTAATAAAAATGTAAATTTTAAAAGTACCATAGAACATATTAGGCCCATTGAAAAGCCTAAGGGAGAACTCACTTTAGTAGCATATTAGTGTCATTATGTGTTGGTTCACATTCTAGCCAATCAGGCTGTAGCCTCCTCTGGAACCTTCTCCTCAGAAGCCCAAGTCCTCAGATGTTCGTAGCACAATGTAAGTAAAATTGCCTGAGGAGAAGAGAGCCTCTGAGGGGAGGATGGGAGGGTTGCATGTGAATCTATGAAAGACACCAATACTGGAGAACCACAGTTTACAGGTAAGTAACTTTTGTTCTTTTCCAGTATTAGGGGTGTCTTTCATAGATTCACATGCTTGAATAAGAGTAGAAAGCAGCAAATCATCACATAAGTCATAAAGGTGATATACTAAAGCAAGTAAGGTAAACATATCAGTCAATATGCAATAAATACCAAAATATTTTTAGAGAAAAACCTTCATGACTGGAGGCGGGTAGCAACAGAGGCTCACCTTTATTGGAAAAGATTCCGCAGCACCGCCTGACCTACTGCCGCATCCGCGGCGTCTGTTGTTTGCAGACAGTAGTGTTTTGTAAAAGTATGGCTGCTCGACCAAGTAGCAGCTCTGCAGATCTGCCTCAGGGGTACCCCCGCAAAAAGGGCAGCAGAAGTAGACACCGCTCTAGTTGAGTGAGTATGAACTGGAGCAGGAAGGGGCTTCCCAGCCCGTTGGTGGCAAAAGGATATGCTAGAGGATATCCACCTGGTTATGGTCTGTTTGGTAACAGGTTGTCCTTTGCAAATTGGGCCATACGCCACAAACAATTGATCTGACTTTCTGACAGATGCAGTTCGCTAAATGTTAAATTTGAGCAACGTTTCACATCCAATGAGTGCAATGACCGTCCAGCTGGAGTTTGCGGAGCAGGAAAGAAAGTCTTCAGGATTACAGGTTCATTGAGATGAAAGTCACTGGGAACCTTCGGGATGAACTTAGGATTAGTTCGCAATGTCACAGCCTCATTGGAGAATTGTAGAAAAGGAGGCTGTATGGTAAATGCCTGGATGTCACTGACATGCCTCGAGGATGTCAAGGCGAGCAAGAGAGCAACTTTCCATGTGAGAAATTTTAGACCTGCAGAGTGGATAGGCTCAAATGGAGGTAGAATCAGTTGAGACAAGAGCAAATTTAAGCGCCAAGCAGGTGGAGGGCGACGGATAGGTGGAAACATCCTAAAAAGGCCCTTGTAAAATTGCTTAATGATTCTCGAGGAACATAGAGATGTAGAACCATCATGACGGAAGCGGGAAATCGCCGCCAGAAACACTTTAAGCGTTGAGTGTGAAAGTCCTGATCTCGCCAGGGATAAAAGAAAGGCAAGATCTGTTCAGGTTTTGCAGTCATGGGGTCCAAATCTTTAGTGCGGCACCAGACACAAACGCTTCCACTTTAATTGATAGGTTTTAATGGTGGATGGAGCACGAGCGAGCGCTAACACCTCTCTGCAGTCCTCGTCGATATTCAGACGTGCAAATTCATTGTATTCAGGTCCAGGCATGGAGTTGGAGGTATGCCGGATCCGGGTGACAGATTTGTCCCTGCTTCATCGTGAGGAGGTGAGGTAGAGGATGAAGTGGTATCGGGTCGGACTGTGAAAATAGGAGCAGGTCCGTGAACCATGGACGCCACGGCCATTTGGGTGCAATCAGGATGATGTGGCAAGGTTGAGACCTCATCCTGTGTAACAGGCGAGGAATTAGCGGAAGTGGAGGGAAAGCGTAGATGAAGTCGTTTGACCAATTGATCCAAAATGCATTTCCGCTCGACTCTGTGGGGATGTCGACTTGCAAAGCTTTGGCATTTTCTGTTGGTAGCAGTCACGAAAAGATCCATCTGCGGCTGACCCCACCGCCGGAAGATGAAATCGACGGTTGGTTGGTTGAGTTCCCACTCGTGATTGTCGGACGACACCCGGCTGAGCGAGTCCAACAGAACATTGGTCACACCCGGCACATGGATGGCTGTGAGATGAATTTGATGTTGAATCGCCCAATCCCATATTTCTTGTGCCAGTTGTGAAAGTAGGAGAGACCTCGTGCCGCCCTGCTTGTTGAGGTAGTGCATGCTGGTGGTGTTGTCTGTCCTCACCAGCAGAGTGTGTCCCTGCACTAACCTCTGGAAGGACTTTAGGGCCAAAAAAATCGCCAAGAGTTACAGGCGATTGATGTGCCAAGTACGTTGGGTCACCGTCCACTTTCCTTTCACAGACATGCCGTCGAGATGCGCTCCCCATCCCTCGAGAGACGCGCCTGTTGTAAGCGTCAGAGTCGGAGGTTCGTTTTTGAATGAACGGCCCGTAGATATGTTTGGAGGGTGAGCCCACCACTCCAGCGCTTTCTGGATGCGAGGTGTTAGAATGACTTTGTCCTCAAATGACCCGGACACCTGTTTCCACTGTTTGTCTAATTCCTCCTGTAGAGCCCTCATGTGCAATCTGAAATTGGGGATAAGTTTGTGAAGGAATGATTTGAACATTCGGACAGAAACGTACAGTTTTGACTGTAAGAATTGCACCATCTTTACCATGCGGTCCTGTCTTTCTTGGGAAACTAACACTTTCCCCCGCCGAGAATCTAGCGAGGCTCCGAGAAAATCTCGCCTTTGCGACGGATGAAAGTGTGACTTCTGGCAATTGATTGATAGCCCCAAGGTTTGGAAAAGGGAGACGCAGACCTGAGTGTGCTGCTCCGTCAGTTGAAAAGTCTTGGCCTTGATGAGGCAGTCGTCCAGGTAGGGATAAAATTGGACGCCTTGCAGATGCAGGAAGGCAGCTACCGGGGCCAGGATCTTGGTAAAGACCCTCGGCGCTGATCGAAGGCCGAATGGTAGGACTTTGAATTGGAAGTGCAGCTGTCCGACTGTGAAGCATTGATACTTCCTGTGTCTGGGGTGAATTGGAACATGGAAATTTGCGTCTTGGAGGTCGATCATTGAAAAGAATTCCCCTGGATTGAGATCATTCAGAATTTGAAGCAGAGTTAACATCTGAAAAGTTTTCAAAATGATAAATTTGTTCAGGGCCCGTAAATCCAAAATTGGACGCCATTCCCCCGACTTTTTCTTGACTAAGAAGAATCGGGAATAAAACCCCTTGCCGCGTTGACCTTGGGGCACTACCTCGATGGCTCCTTTTTTGATCATCAATTTTACCTGGGCCAAAAGTTCTTTGCGATGGGGGGAGGGTGGCCCCGAAGGTGGACGAGTGGGAGGGAATTTTGTCAACTCCAGGGTATGTCCTTTGGAGATAACGTCCGGGACCCATTGGTCGGAGGTGATTTCGGACCATTTGCAAAAGTACTTTGAGATGCGACCTCCAAGATTTACAGTCGGCAGAAGAAAGGAACTGAGACTGTCACTGCTTTTTATTGTTTGAGCCACCTCTATATGTTGTTTTTCGTTGGTATGGTCTGGTGGTGGATTGACGATTCTGGGATTGGTAGGAACCCCTCTGCCGGTTATCGTTGTAGGTGTTGTACGAACGATATTGACCTGATCCTCGAAAAGTAGAGGAACCTCCGCCTCTACCTCGTGCCCCGCGATAGGGCCGTTTCTTGTACTGGAGGGTAGCTAAGGACTTTGCAGTGTCGGTGTCCTTTTTATCGCCTCAAGGGCATCATCTACATGCTTGCCAAACAACGAATCTCCGTCGTACGGCAAGTCCAGGACTCATGCCTGTACCTCTGGACGGAAGGTGGTAGACTTCATCCAGCCTTGACGCCTCAAGACTGCAGCCCCAGCCAATTGACGAAAGCCCGTGTAGGAAATGTCGAGCACGCAATCAATAATTTCGGATGAAATTATCTCTCCCTCCTGAATAATGGCCTGCGCTTCAGCACGGATGACATCGGGTATTTGAGGAATCAGTGCGGCAATCTCGGACCACATCTGGCGGTCGTAACGGGCCAAAATAGCCAAGGTATTAGCCGCCCTCACAGTAGTAGCCGCCATGGTTGTAAATTGTTTGCCTATAGAGTCCAACTTGCGGCCTTCCTGATCAGGAGGAGACGCGAGTGGTGTAGCAGGATTGCGGGATCTTTTCTGTGCTGCCTGAGTTATAACCGAATCTGCTTTCGGTTGTGACACCAAACAGGCCGGGTAAGATGCCGGAGCCTTATATTTCTTGTCCAATCTGGGCAAAACTGCAGGTATCGAATTTGGATGTTCCATTAATTTAAGGCCCTCCTGCCAAATATAGTCAATGATTGGTATTGTGTGGGATTGCCTTTGTGATAGGTCCTTAAAATCATACAAGAAGCATTCACTTTCATTTTGTTGTTTTTCGATAGGGAGATGAAAGCGGTTTGCAGCACGGACCATCAAATTATGGAAATTTGCAATGTCCACTGGAGGCGATGCTAGAGGTCAGGTGGGCGGAGTGGAAGGCGTTTGAGCCCTGTAATTGTCCCACTCATTCATATCGACGTCATTGTCGTCGTCATCAGTGTTGCGAGGATCAGGATCCTCGTTGTTGGTGTCAGGACGAGTACCCACCGGAGACACGGGTGGAACAGGTGCAGGTGCTTGAGAAAGTTGAGGTTGAGGCTGTGGAGGAAGTTGTGGTGCTAGAGAGGCAGGTGTAGATGGAGGGAACCTGCGGTTATTGTCATCTAGCATGTGCTGCAGGTTCATAACCAAAGATAATGGTATTTGCGTAAACGGCTCTGAAGTAACTGGTTCTGATTCATCAACAGGAAATAATTTGTTCCCATCTTCGACGTTTTCCACTTCGTCACCCTCATCACTATACTCCAGGCGCTTAATGTGCAAATCAGATGGACTAGATGTCTGTCCGAATAGTTGTTCCACTTCTGAATCGCTTCCGGACTCTTCCTCACCAGACTGAAACAATTGGTCTGGAAGATGAGTTCCACTTCTCACTGGACTCAGTTGAATGAGAGGTACTGTCCTCAAATAAGAAGCAGTAACCACTGTAAAAGTGGCAGCTGTGGCCAAAGGTTGAAGAGACGTCAACGAGCCCGTTGACGTAAATGCAGCAGTCTTAGAATCAACCTGAGGCGTCTGCGTCGTCAAAGATGTAATTGATGCTGAAATTGAAGGCTTTTTCTTCGTCGACGAAGATTTCTGTTCCGTCGACAGAGCCGTCGACGAGATTGGAGCCTTACTCGTCGACGATGTAGACGTCGACGGGATGACAGCGGTCGACGAAGTAGTCGACGATATGATGGTCGTCGACGGAGGTGCCGTCGACGAGACAGCCGTCGACGATGATGGGCCCGTCGACGAGCTGCTTTTAGATGATGACTTGACGACGGAGTTCGCGTCGACGAGGGAAGTCATCGTCAACGGTTTTGATTTGACACTCATCGACGAGATCTTCACAATAGAAGTAATGGGTCTCACCTCCTGGGCTGTCGTCGACGAGGTGATAGTCGTCGACGTAGCACTGGTTGACATAGTACATGTCGTCGTCGACGTAGAGGCTACAGTCATTGACTTCGTCGTCGTCGCTGAAGACGTCGACGGGCGCGTCGACGAGCCAATGCCAGATTTAGAAGTGGAAGGCAAGGCTTTGGGCGCAGACATCAGAGAACCAGGTCCCGTAGACGTGCCCTGAAGCGAAACTTGTGGGGAGACAATCCTGGAGGACTCCAACAGTCTACTTTTCTTCAGAAAAGGAGATGGAACCTCAGTCTCAGACCCACACTTCTGAGAGGATTTTGAAACACCAGATGACAAACTTTCTACCTCAGATACCAGAGACTCTGAAGTCTTCAACTTCTGTAGCCACAGAAGGAGACGGGCCTCTCTATCCCTCAGAGTCTTGGGGGGAAGTGCGACGGTACTTACAGTTTTTCACCTCGTGGTCTGGGTAGAGACAGTAAATGTATTTACTGTGTGGATCCTCATTGAAAAGGCGCAGTTTACCATAAGAAGGGCAGGCTTTAAATAAAGATTTCCTATTTGAAGACATTTTCTGAAGAAAAAACAGCTAGAGTTGAAGAAAAACTGAGCAGAGCTCAGGGAGACTCCCTTCACACTTCTAACTCCAATATGAGGTCAACATATTATTTATTGCCTTAATGGTGCAAAAGACACTCTGGAATTAAATCAATACTATTCGAATAATCAAGGTTCGATTTATAATAGAGGCATTGCTGCAATAAAAGAAATCACCGGCAACAATAGCTATTCTCACAACAAAATTTACTTTTTTCAAGTTTGGCTTGCATATTTTACAAGAAGGTGATAAAGCGACAACTGATAAACAACATTATAAAGCTTACCAACCGATTCTTATCAAGGTCACTGGTACTTTTAGTACAACACAAATGTTAAGGAAAAGCAGAAGTATTAAGGTAGACAGTGTATCCACAATGACAGACAATAAACCCTTATTGACAGTGACCACATAACAGCCGTCTCCAGGTCGGAGCGCCTAATTACAAAAGGCCTGCTAATACGGTGAACGACTACAGCACATCAAACTATGACTATGACATTGATCTATCAAAACATTTGAATTCTGCGTCTGTTCTTGTTGTTAGGTTTTGATCCTGGAAGATATAGGTCGATGGGTTTCGGGCTTGTGCCTTAGGCACGCTTCAGGACTTTGCACAACAAATGTCACCCAAACATCGCACCATGTTGAGGAGGCCATTGGGGTCGTAAAATGGAGCGCCACAATAAAAGAACTGTTCGAAGAAGCACAGGGGTTACCAGCTTCTCAAAAGGGCATGTCCTCTGTTTAGATAGCTGTCCAGAGGGCCAGAGACCTGAGTGGGACCATCAATGTAAGCAATGGCCCGGAGCCGCCATGGCTAACTTGTAACTCCTTGGTCAGTTTGCTTAAGTGGTGGATGCAAAGATTCGCAGTATGCTGATATGGTTGGGTTGGGTTGCAAACACGATCCACAAACTGGCATGTGGAAACTCACTTCGGGAACCTTGCTGCCCGGCAGCTCCTGCCACCCAGCACCAAACAAGTAGGGCTTTTATACCGGAGATGTGTGCGCCCTGCCAGGCTGTTCCGGTTGTGCTGGCATCACCGAGCTGCACTAGAGGAGTGCGGGCAATGGAGCAGACCACCCAAGGAAGCGACAAACCTGGAGGTTCCCAGTGACCAAGAGTAATTCTTTTAAAGATTACTGTGAGGGTGTTACCAGTACTTCTGAAATGCAGTATTTTCATGGAAACCAAAACAAAAAGGTTAACACTAGCTACCGTATGAGTGCGGTTACTAAAAATGTAACATCTGATAGCACGGTAAGCATTTACACGTTCTCTCTTTTTGCAAATTATGCACGACTGATCTTATACTACAGCCCATCCTATAATTTGTGTAGCGTATTTTATTCCTTATGTAATTCTCTCTTTATACTATCGGCTGTCCTGTTCATAGTGCTGTCTCACAGAGGCAGGGACGTCATACCACTGTGAATATAGAAGTCACTATTTCCTACCCGGATGATGAGCTGTGAAGTGCCACCAGTCTCCCTGACTGAGCAAGTCTGTGTAGAGGTTGTGTCTCACTTGTCAGTGTCAACTGCTAAATAAAAAATCTGATTTGGATACAGCAGAGGGGAAGATGCAGACAACCACTGCTGACTCTACCATTGTTGCACTTCTGCGATAACACCAGCACCTCAGACCCAAGAAGATCCTTCCACCGCGACTACTTGACCTTCCGCCTTAACTACTGGGGCAGACATCTCAACGTGTCTTCAAGGAGACACTGTCACACCAGCGAGCTGCCCATGGACAGGAAATCAAAAGGGGCAGCGATGGGTTGTCCCTTTGACCCAGAGCTGGCCGTGTTATTCATGGCCAATTTTGAGGATATGTTTATCTATGATAACAACCCATTTGTGCATCATATCCACAAATGGTTTCGGTTTATTGATGACATTTTTTGCATTTGGGATGGACAAGATCATCTCTTAAATTTGTTTTGGTTGAATGCCAGATCAGTAGATATACAATTCTGAACTGCTTCCAGGTCGGCTATCCCTCTTGTACTCCGCGCCAAGAAACCAACCGCTTTACAAGTCCTTTTAAACGTAACATAACATAACAAATCAAATGAGGAAAATTAGGAAAATGTGTTTTTTTGATGATAAGCTAAGATAACCTCCATTCTATTTAAGATGTTTGATATTGATGTATGAATTTTGTGTAATTTTTTGTGTTTTGTTATTGAGTGTTCTTTGTCCTGAGGAGAACCCCTGAATGTAGTGGGTTCGAAACGCATTGACCATCATTTGTGCCTCTACTTTGTGAACCTCTGTACCGTGACACATTCACCTCACACAGGAGATGGTGAGGCGAGTCAGTGCAGACACCTCGTGTGAACCTCTGTACCATGACACATTCACCAAGCCCTGACTCGCCTCACCATCTCCTTTGTGAGGTAAATATGTCATGGTACAGAGGTTCACACCAGGTGTCTGCATTGAATCGGCTCACCATCCCATGTGTGAGGTGAAGGTGCCACGTGACTTCAAAGAGGGTCACACTGGGTGTCAGTGCTGGTTCACTTTACCAACTTCCCGTGCGAGATGAATGAGTCACTGCACAGAGACACTGGGTGGCTGCGCTGACTCGCCTCACCATCTCATGTGTGAATGTGTCACAATACAGAGGGTCACACCAGGTGTCTGCAATTGTTGTAAACGTAATTTAATATTCCTGATGTATGCCCTTATATAGTTATACTAAACCATATCCTTATATAGGCATTATAATCATACCCATATTAAGACATAGCCAATGCAGTCCAAATACGGCTAGGCTACTTCCACAGACTCCTAGAAGGTACAACGCGTTCTTAGAGAAACCAAAACATCCAGCAGCCTGGGACTTTACCCGCCTCTGCTTCTGTATTGATTTGTCCCAGAACTCCTAGAGTCCTGAAAGAACTGTGAGTTCTTAATGATGTCTTATGTCCACCCTTACGTCAAACTCGGCACCTACCAGGTATAAATATACCAGCATCTGCCCTAGCTAAACACACGGTGGTTTGGAGCAGATAGACTATCTACTTGCCCGACGCCCTGCTGTTGCAAGCGCCCGAGGAAGCCGACCCCTCCAGCTGACGCACTGAGAGAGACGCTGTCTTTTCTCCTGCCGAGAAATCCAGCTCCAGTGTTTCCCTGCTACCCTTGCGGGTTGCTGGGAGATCGAGTCCTGAGAGAGAGCTACAAGACCTCCCACATTCTATCACAAGGTACGGAGCTGATTAGACCCTTAGAGAATTCTTGGATAGACTCTTCGCAAAAACTATTTTAACTTAAACTTCTTCTCAGTCACTTCTTCCCTGTACTAGGCTTAGGTTAGGTACACCGGGGTAGGCGTAACTTAGAAGCACCAGTTGAGTACCTTTAGTCATTGTTTTATTATTGTATATATTTTATCTGTTTTAATGCATCTTATGGCTTAGAAACTATATCATGCTTTTTACAGTATTATTTCATAATAATCTTTTTACAGTACTCACTTTACTTTATGACGAGTATTGAGATTGTAGCAATTCACTTCTCATGTTTGAGAAAGAAGACTTCAATAAATAACATATTATATTGAAAACGCCCATCTCTGTTTCTCTGCATTTCTCTGGTGAAACTAAGCATACACGAATGACTGAGTAAAATAGCCATTGATTGTTTCCGCGACTCTGGAGATTTCCTCCTCATTCTTGGAGAAGCAAAGTTGTCATGTTTATGCGGTTTTCAGAAACTGATCCCTTCTCGTCTATTCAGGAAGATTAATCTCTTCCGGTCTATTCGAGAAAGTATCTAGTGACCTCTGAGCTAGCTGACATTCATAATTAAGTCTCAAATATTCAGTAGAGACCTGGTTGACTTCAGTCCCACGTCTAAACTACCGTTTATGTTATTCCAATGCGCAGAGCCTATTGGGAATATAGGAACTACACTACATGGCGCCCAACGTTTGGTAAGGCGATAATTTTAACGTTAGATACTAGAGTAACTCAGTCGTGCTTTTCACACAGACCCCTTTTTCCGTAAACCTCCAATAGACATCTGGAGTGGGTGAAAGGTTAATATCCTCCAGAACTGAGTAGGATGAGAATAATATGAAGAAGTTTTTGGCTTATTCAACGTTGAAGGATACAGTGTTCCATAATATTGTGCACCTAATCTTTGATTCCTTGAAACTTGCTCTGCAAAACTTTCGGTCAACAAAATGACAGCTAGTGAAGACGAAAGAGAAGAGGAAGCAAATGCGCTGGCAGCTAAGCTGCAGGCAGAAGATGAAAGTATTCAACAAAATGACACGGATTCCATAATCATCCCCGTCAATGTAAGAAAGAGTGTAACTTACAAACTTGTACATAACAGGGTATCATCGAGAGGTGGTACAGTTATATTTGTAGTAGAGGCACATGAATATTGGCAGACAGAGGTATTCTATTCATGGATAACTTTTCCAGCAGCAAATGCTATAACACACGAGTTCCACTACTACAAAGTGGAGGAACATCCAGAGGAATACATTCCTTTCGAGGAAATTGAAATTCCAATAACTTACCAGCAGCACCAGCTCTGGTTTAATGGCACCCTAAAAAATGAAAATCACATTACCAGGCTCGGTCCACTAGGTAGACCAGGAGCAACATGGCCGGTATTAGCTGGCTATACACCACATCCTGATATAGAGACTATGTCAGACAGAGATCTGTTAATTCAGCTAAAACAATTAATTAAAATATATAGGCAACTAGTCCAATATGTCATGAGGACTAACAGTCCAACCAACAATAAAAATTCCACAGCACACCCCTCACCAGGGGAACACAAATAAAATTACACCACAGACTATACAATCAGTCATTGGTAAATCACCAATAAAACGGGAACAAATCCCATTCTGGTTAGCTCAAAAGATTAATCAAGTAGAGGCAGAATTCCCTGATAGTACACCTCATGAAAAACACAGAATTCTGACAATCTGTTTACCAATGGGGATCGCACCACATGTGGAGGACTGTGACACTTGGGGAAACAGTCTTTGCTTCAATCTACACAAAAACACATGGTGTTCCGTCTAGTGCGGTAATACCAGATGTTCTGAAATAGATTCAGGATGAATATGGTCCAGAACCTGCTTTAAGTTTAGGTATGAAATTACTGAATAACTTTAAACAGGTCTCAGCTATAATACTAGCAAACGTAAGAGGAGAAGCAGCATCTGTGGCGATCCGCCAAAAATCAAAAGAAACAGAATTAGCAGACCAACCTTTTGAATTTGCCAGAATAATAAATACTGAAAAATCCTTTCTCAAAAATAATCTCAGTACTCCAAAAAAATAAATGGGAGGGTAATAAACAGACTACTACCAGAGAAAAACAGTTTAAATCCAGAGAAAGGTCTCCCCAAAGGAGAAATAGATCTCCAGAAAGGGGGGATAGGTCTCCCCAACGAGAGCCCTCTGAAAAAAGATATAATCTGAGGAATAGGGATAATTTGAAGAAACCTGACAGATATCAAGATAATGATACACGTCCCTCTTGATCTTTTCAGACTTCCTCACAGAAATCGGAAAGAAGAGGACGGTCAGAACATAGAGAAGAGAGCGTCAAGTCCAAAGACAAGGAACTTGCTCAACAAACTAAGAAATTACAATTTTCCAAAAAGAAGGTAGCAAGCATAAAAATAAAACATGCCAAAGATCCTGAGGACACAACTCAAGAACGGAGAATGGGCTCAGACAATGCTAGACAGCGCAGCAGAAGTGAGCATAGCTCGCAAGATCCTGATGAATCTTCTGGAGACAGAGGGCACGAATGAATACATTCAGGTGGAAACTGCAGACACCAGAGTTAGTGTACCCCATAGATTATATGAAATAACCCTCCGTATAGAAGGGGATATAACTAGGAAGATTAAAACACTCTTTTGGGAGAAACTATCAAAGGGCTATGATCTTCTTCTATCTGAGAAAGACTGGCCACAGAGTTTGTAAGGGAGTGTCCACATGGCGAAGAAATAATTAGGCCTGCCTTCTCAAAACATGTTCCAATTCATAAAATACACACCTATGCAAAGAAATGGGCTGTAGCGCAGGCTCCAGCACTATATAAAAATCATGTAGGATGGGATGAGGATACTCCTCACCATAAAATCCAGTCAAAAAAAAAATCAACCTACTGCACAAAGGCAGTACCCAGTTAAGCAGGAAGCTAAAAAACAAGTCAGGGAGATCTTAGATCAACTTGAGTATCAGGGGGTGATTGAAACATGCACCTCACAAATGAACAATCCTTTGTTTCCTGTCTCCAAACCAGAGAACACATATTGTCTAGTATTGGACTACAGACATTTAAATACATGTTGCAAAACATTTGCAGTACAAAATTCACACAGTGCGGCACTGATGAATAACATCATTAGACATTTCAAACGGTTTCTTTTGTCAAAATATTGCACCAGAAAGCAGGTATTTGACCGCTTTCTCCAGTATGGGGGCCCAGTGGCAATTCTGTCGTCTCCCCCAGGGATTTAAGAACAGCTCAGGATTATTTTCAGCCAGAGTAACAGAGTTACTTCAAATGTATGATGACGAGGCATTATCTTATGTCGATGATATCTATCTTACAGACGATGATTTGGACACACACTTGAAAAGAGTAAACACCATTATACTTGGGTTTGAGTCTGAAGGGTATACATTCAACTTTAAGAAAATCAAGAAATGCCCACCTCACTGTCCTATTTCTGGGATATGAGCTATCAAGTGCAGGCAAAAGCCTAGCAGACAACTTCTTGGAAAAGTGTGCAGTACTACAAGCTCCAAAAACGCTGAAAAACGTACAATCAATTCTAGGTTTCTTGAATTTCGGGAGAACATACATATTAAACTACGCAGAAAGGGTTAAACCTCTCTACGAATTAATTAAACCTGATTTCAAATCAAATAATTGGTCTAAAACACACACAGAAATTTTACGTTCAATACAAACAGATATGTTAACTAAAACAAAGCTACAAACACGCAAAAATGAACGAAACCTTATTATCCGAGTCATCCCAGGAAGATGATGATTTACGTACCTGACCTCTAATGAGGGAGAAACGGTACCAATCACTTACAAATCACACTTGTGCACACAAGCGGAGATGAAATTCAGTTCTACTGAAAAAATTCTGACTGCGGTTCAAACTGCTGTAGCAAAAGAAAGAGCCCTTGCACAAGGTAAACGTATAATAATCGTTACACCTGTACCTGCCTTGGAGGCAGTGACAAGAGCTAGCATTCCGAATGCTAAAGCGTTGCATCCGAGATGGATACAATGGGTTAATTCTCGTGCTGCATCAGAGGTAGTGCACGAATTTGACCCTAATTTAAAATCACAAGAGTTTCTACAATATTTATTTATTTATTTATTTAAAAATTTATAAAGCGCGGCGTATACCCGTGGGTGTCTTGGCGCTATAATTTGCTGAAAATCCCAGAATAAGGTGGTATATTCCTTCAAACGTATTGTTTCTGAGCGGATTATTGATCAAATAACCATGTTTTTACCAGTTTTCTAAACTGCAGTAACGATGGTGCCAGTTTTATTTCCTTTGGGAGCATGTTCCAGATTTTGGCTGCAGCATTGGTAAAACTTCTATCGCCCCATGTCACCGTCCTGGTGCGAGGCACTACCAGCAGGTGACTGTGTTCGGAGCGTAAGGATCTTTTTGGTGAATAGTATTGAAGTTTTTGTTTTAGAAAAGCTGGTCCAAGACCCTTGAGAGCTTTGTAGGTGAGACACAGGGATGTGAATGTCCTCTGCCGATCGAAATCATGCCTCTAGAGCAATACGGTTGTATAATATATACAGAAGGTTCAGCACAGTTGGGGGTAAACAACTTTATAGTGCTGCGTGCGCGATTGTAACAGGTTGGTGGCATGAAGGAAAATTCAGACCTATGGTCACTAAAACTCAATCACTCGGAGACTGTACAGCTCAGCGAGCTGAACTACAGGCTTTCAAGATGGCGCTTGAGAATGCCGATCGCGAATTCCCCACACTAATAGTGTGTGGTTCGTATTACTGCGTCCAATCTTACAATGAATACTTGCAGAACTGGGTTCAAAACGGTATCAAAGACGCAAAAGGTGGCACAATAAAGCATAAAATGCTTTGGGAACAAGTAGTTCTTTTACAGAACGAACTACAAAAGACTCACGTGATACATACACTGAGTTATCAACGTGATGGTGTTCACGTTGCAGGGAATTCATTGGCTGATGAGGCCGCGCAAACAGCTGTGCAAACGGCTTCCGTAGCTGCCATCACCCGGTCAAAAACAAAACTAGACAGCAAGATATTGCAAGCTGTCAGCGCGTCTGTATAAAACAGTGGTAAGACACTCCCAAAAGGCTTTCCAGTAAAATATTCTCACAAAACTGATACGAACAATGTTCCTTTTGCTGTAATCCCTGGAGTGGGGGATCTGGCAATTCCAAACATGGAACATAGGTTAGGACTAATCTTAGCGGCACATGAAGGGCTTGCCTCTGCACATGCAGGTGTTTCCGCCACAGTATCATTATTAAAACAGAGATATTGGTGGCCACGAATGAGAAAACAGACTAAAAACTATGTTTTAGAATGTGACATATGCCAGAAAATGAAGGTATCAACAGTGAAATGACCAGCGCAGACGCCCCTTCTAATTTCAGATAAACCATTAGCATGTGTTTACCTGGACCACTGTGGTCCCTTACAAAGGGATGGCAACTTTAAATATATCTTGGTCGCAGTGGATTCCTTACAAGATGCATTTGGATGTGGCCCCAGCGCTCGGCTGACACCAGAACTGTTATTAAAGATCTGCGTGTCTTTATCGGCACATACGCAATTGGCATGCTACATTTTGACCAGGGTCCTGTGTTTAGCTCTCGAGCTTGCAAAGAGGCCATGGCCAGCTTGGGCATTGCATTGCGGTACTCTTCTCCCTTCCATCCTGAGGGAAATGCGGTAGTGGAAAGAAAAAAACGTGACATAAAGCAATCTATAACAGCGAGGGTATTAGGTTCGGGTGATGGGTGGGTCAAACATCTAACAAGTGTCCAACATAGTCTTAATAATCTGCCAAGAGATTCTCTGGGGGAATCACTCCGTATGAACTATTTGGTACTAGAATGCTGATCAGTGATCTCGATAGTCAAACTTCAGTGGTAGAGCAAAAAACCTTTGACATCAAAGATCGTTTGGCTGTTTTACAGGACTTAAATGAAACAAGAAGAAGTCTGAGTAACATAAAGCAAAAGCGAACGACCACTGAAGAAAAACCACCTGCCCAGCAAGACCTGTCTGGATTCCAAAGATTGGGGATCTAGTCAGAGAAAAGATTGTGGTAAAGAAGGAATTTGGGCCTTCTTACAGAAAAGCAGTACCTGTCTTAGCCATCAACGGAACAAGATCAGTAGTACTACCGCCACTTGCTGGTAAAAAGGAGAACCGAGTTATATCAATCGACCTGGTGAAACCACAATCATGTGGCCAATAATAAGTAGTAGGCCCAGTGGACTCCCAAGACGTAGCAGAAGACCAAACCTTGTTACAATTCAAGAGGTTCAAACTGAGAGACTAATCCCATTTGATAAACCTACAGTGAACAAAGAAGGACTATGCAACAAAGCCATGGAACTTGTGACTCTTGAAACCCAAATAACAATTCGTCAAGAATCACCTGTCTACAATGATGTTGCCTCTGACTATACAAATATGCCAAAAGAGGAATTGAATAAAGAAATCAAAGCGAATAATGAAACAATTCCAACAATTGACAGAACTGCATCAATTTCGTTGACTTTTCTGAGGATCCTAGCGAACATGAGGAAAAGCAAGCAAACAAAACTTTCAAAGAAAAAAAACAATAGAACTCTTTAAACAACTTGCAGAAACAGATCTGATTTCACCTTGGACTGAATTGTGGATTGTATTGGGTGTAATTTTCCTCCTGTTCTGGCTCATTTTAGTTTTGTGTTTGGGTAGGATGATTGATGGAAAATACAGTAAAATGGACACAGCAAGTATTAACACCAACTTGGTTCTAAAGCCTCATAAATCATCTCACATTGAAAAAAGAGAACTATCTGTAAACATCACAGCCATTCCTATACCTGGGGGTATAGCATGGGATGCAACGAACTATGACATTTATGGGCCTGTTGAACTTCTGAAATATCCACACCAATTTAAAGTTTCCTTAAATGACTTTGTCGCACCAAGTACTTACTCTGATGATTGGGACTTTGAAACAATTAGTAATATGATGTCAGATTTACAAATGTCAGCTAAATACACAGAACATGATTATTTAGAAGGTTCTTCAAACTACAAACAAATGTATTGTTTTAATCATTATGGTCACCATTATCTGCATAAATCTGCAACTCCTAGAAATGTTTTAATG
Organism: Lissotriton vulgaris; assembly: GCF_964263255.1. Taxonomy (NCBI): domain Eukaryota; kingdom Metazoa; phylum Chordata; class Amphibia; order Caudata; family Salamandridae; genus Lissotriton; species Lissotriton vulgaris. The sequence continues at coordinate 93,627,096 of NC_141685.1, read as the reverse complement.
TATAATCAATGGGAACATTGTCCAACACCTCCAAAAGGTAGCTCAAAAACATTTTATGAGAAATTCACATACTTCTCAGGGTATAATACCACAAATCCAGAAACGTTTTATTTTAAAAATGTAAATAAGACAGGAATGAATAATATGTTGACAAATACAAAACCGATATACTCTGCAAAATTTTAGGAACAATTATCTACATTTGGTTTTGAATTCTGGAAAAAAAACATCGAAACAAAAACAATCTTGGGTTCAAAAGATTGGCCCAGAACAAATAATATTTTTGAATGACATTATTCAACAGACAACATGTCTTGGTCTTGCCAAGATAAAAGAATTAAACAGACATTCTATATCAAAGCCCCTACCTGATAGTAACAGCACTACAGATGAGGAGATAGACGTATCCCATATTTTAAACCAAAACAGAACAAATCCTGATTGGAAAAAATTGTTGATCTGGCCCACAGACACTAATAACGGTCAAGATAGATTACTGAATAAAACACAGGGGTTCACCCAACACAGGCCAGACCCAAGATACTCCCAGAGACAACATCCAGGGATTGTCACCACATATAGTGTAGGAAAACGATGTCTAGATTGGCTACAGACATCTACACTTCCTGAAATTAAGCAACACTTGACATTACTTAAAGAAGGTGCTGACTTGCGAGATTTCTTATTGGGACCTCGCAAACAGCGTCAAAAATGTTTCATATACGCCGGTATATATGCTGCTTACAACGAGGCTTGGAAAGTAACGCAAATTGAAACTGCTGAAAAAATACGAGAAATTGACCGTATTAATTTGGAAAAAACACTGTCTGTAGTGGACAATGGGTTAATGACTCTGTCCTGACGAAATTTGTTCTTTGGACAGCATTGTATCATCTGCTATTGATATCATAGAGCAAGACTTGTTAATGTTACAACATGGCCAGTCACAATTACGTTCTATTGTACAGTTAGGCTGGACATTACAAAATCTCCGTTCAGGCTATGTGCCTTGGCATCTAATCAACACAAAGTCATTATTCTCTATCTTTACCCTTACAGATAAACAAATCTCTTTGGCACAAAGAGGAGCAGACTATACGGTGCTGAGCATAGAAAGATAAGAAAGATTACCACTGACTGTTTCAGAAAAACCTGTCGTTGAATGGATAATACATGGTACGATAACAATACCAATTCCAACGTTCCAGTTTCAATACTGCCTCAAGCATATACCAGCAGGCCTGTATGAAAGGTTGGGTAAGGGTTACATCAAGTCAACATGGAATTTACCATACACACACAGTTGTTGGAGTGGGGGTAGAAAAGTGTTTCTTAGTGGAAACAATTGTAAGAACTCACTGAGTGGTACACTTCTCGGTCAAGGAATTAATTTACATGGAGGCTGCGAAGGTTCATCTAATGACCTTTCGTGCCACCTGCACGGCACCCCTGCTACACAAATAGAGCCTTATTTCAGACAGCTTTCCAACAGTAGCTACGTTATGTTAAGAGACCACAGCTGTTGTGGCATAATGCCAGGAACGGCCTATCTCGTCAGCGTCACGTTCATGGTCACTTATTGTATGCAAGTATTGTATCCAAACATTCAGCCAGACAAGGAGGCAACAATATGGCCTTCATTGAATATCTCTTCTATTCGAATTGATATTTTAAGCAGAATGAAATCCATTCTATTGCAGCAAACTGTGCCTTTAACCTCGTCACGAGAAATGTATGACCTGCAAGTAGCAAGGATGTCTGCAGAGATACATGCATTATTATCAACAAATTGCCCCACGCACTTCATAGAAATGCTTAGCCAAATCTTGAACAGGTCTGATACCAGTGGCATCGCACATGCATTTAAGACAATTTTTTCGGGACTACTATCATCCTTTGAAGCAGTCCTGAGCATCTTCCCGAATTTCGTGCACTCTGTGTTTGGCGGCCTGCCTCTCATCTTGGGACTCGTAGCAGGAATCTTATTTTTGTTCCTTCTGCTTCGATATGGCAAGTCCAGTCACAGGCAAAACTCAGGTTACACTGGAAAACACGCTCCTTGCGATGCAGTACAGAGATAGGATTTCCAAAGTACTCTGATTGGCTCGGCTGAGAGATCTGAATACCACCTGGTTCCTTTCATTCAGACCAATCTGGCAAGATTGCATCTTACCTGTTCTACGCTGCCTGCTCTGCGGAGAAGAATGCGCGTTAGACGTCTGTCTCACACTCCCATCAGCAGTACCGAAGGATGTCAATACTTTGCTTGGACCAGTAACGGCTCACGCATTGTGGTGTCCCCAGCGGCTACCTATTCTGATGACGGCATTCGTTGAGACCCCACAGCTACCAGCTGGCAGTGTGGTACGAGATGAAAGCGGCACACAGGTACAACCTTCAATAACCACTGCTGATCAAGACAGCGACTACAGCAATGCATTGCATATATGCACTATTTCTACTTTTCCATATATGGCCGAACTTTCACCTACAGTTGTAGACACATTTTTTGCTACGCTATCTGAGGAACTTCTATCTGAGGAACTTGTAGTATCCTCAGGTTGCATTTATGTTCTTGTACTCCTCTTCATCTGTCTGCTCAGCCAGTTTGTGTGTTCTGGTTAGAATCTTAGTGTGAGTGGAATGTTGGATGCATTATCTTTGCTTTGGGATGGGAGTGGGTTTTAAGTCCCATGACCCCTTGTTCACGCTCTACTTTTGGGAGTGGGTTTCAAGTCCCATGACCCTGTTCACACGTATTATCCTTGCTTTGGGATGGGAGTGGGTTCCAAGTCCCATTATCCCTTGTTCACGCACTACATTTTGGAGTGGGTTTTAGTCCCATGACCTCATCATACAGTATTTTATCCCTGCCTTGGGATGGGAGTGGGTTTTGAGTCCCATGACCCTCATCTTACAGTATTTTATCCCTGCCTTGGGATGGGAGTGGGTTTTGAGTCCCATGACCCCGGCTTACGCTAGTTTTTTTTTTCCTGCCTTGGGATGGGTTGTTAGCCCCATTTCTCATTTTAGTAAGGGGGTTTTAGTCCCACCTTTGTTTTAGGGGGTTTCAGTCCCACCTTTATTGGAGGATTTTGGGTTTTAGTCCCAAACAGTTTTGCACGTGGGTTTTAGTCCCATAGTGTCCCTTGCAAGAGGGGTGGTGTATTTGGTTTTCGCCACAGTCTTCACACGTGAGAACTACTTCCTTGGGGGTCGTTTCCACCCATTGTAGTTGTCTGGGGTTTTGCTTTCCCCTTAATTCGGTCATTTTTGTCTTGCTCATGTCTAGTATGACTTACTAATTTTATTTGTTCATTATTAAGGGAGGAGGATAGTGTTAGTGTTAGTGTTTTTCTATCGCTCTCTTCTGTCTTCCTTTCTTGGATGTCTGTTTCCCCTCTTGCGATGCTATTTCATTTTCATCCTTGGGTTTTCAGATTTTGTGCAATGCTTGTATATTTTTTCACTGTGCATAGTTTTTGCTTCATAATTATTTGCTCTTTTTGTTTTTCATTCTTGAGAGGAAGAGGATAATGTAGTATCCTCAGGTTGCATTTATGTTCTTGTACTCCTCTTCATCTAGCTGCTCAGCCAGTGTGTGTGTTCTGGTTAGAATCTTAGTGTGAGTGGAATGTTGGATGCATGAGAGTTGTCAGTTAAGGATGGGCTGAGCAGCTAGGAGGCTGCTCCTGATGGGGCTATGTTTATCTACATCTTAAGAACTCAATAAATATCTTCTACATGTACCTGGCCTGGTCTACAGCGTCTACTTACGACACCTCAACCTGTGGGACCAGCCCACTACAGAACTGTTCTCCCCTAACAACGGGAATAACTTTTAAAAAAAGAAGCACACAGCGTTTCCTGAACTTTGAACTTGGCCTTCAATTTTGATAAACAGAACTTCCAAAACAATAAGAGAAAACCTTTTTCCCTCTCTACATACGGAGATTATCTTTTCCCCGTTCCCAAAATATTTACCTTTTTGGCACAAAATACTCTGCTTAAAGTAGAACTATCCTTAGAGAACAAGATTTCTATTTAGAAACACTAGAGACATTTATTTTCATTTGGCCTCTAGCACATGTACAATCTAGTATAAATATGTGATGGAATGGACTCGCCCTTTTCTTCTGTATCAAGAGCCATTTCATAAATGTAAATTGAGTAACGCATTTGAAATATAATATATGCATTATTTTGAATTATACCACTGCTTAGAAAACGCACAGCATAATACTCATTTTCGTGTACACGCCATTTTTGAATGCAAAAATGTGTTTTGTATTTTGGGGCGGGATGGAAAACACATGCTTGGATATGTTTTGTTACTTAGAATGTAGTAATTATAGACATCAGACGTGGAGTGGGTGTTGTAAACGTATCTAGGACCCTAATTTAATATTCCTGATTTATGCCCTTATATAGTTATACTAAACCATAACCATATATAGGCATAATAATCATACCGTTATTAAGACATAGCCAATGCAGTCCAAATACGGCAAGGCTACTTCCACAGACTCCTAGAAGGTACAACGCGTTCTTAGAGAAACCAAAACATCCAACAGCCCGGGACTTTCCCCGCATCTGCTTCTGTATTGATTTGTCCCAGAACTCAGAGTCCTGAAAGAACTGCGAGTTCTTAAGGACTTCTTATGTTCACCCTTACGTCAAACTCGGCACCTACTAGATATAAATATACAAGCATCTGCCCTAGATGAACACACGGTGCTTTGTAGCAGATCGACTATCTATTTGCCCGACGCCCTGCTGTTGCAAGCGCCTGAGGAAGCCGACCCCTCCAGCTGACGCACTGAGAGAGACGCAGTCTATTCTCCTGCCAAGAAATCCAGCTCCAGTGTTTCCCTGCTACCCTTGCGGGTTGCTGGGAGATCGAGTCCTGAGAGAGAGATACAAGACCTCCCACATTCTATCACAAGGTACGGAGCTGGATAGACTCTTGGCAAAAACTATTTTAACTTAAACTTCTTCCCAGTCACTTCTTCCCTGTACTAGGCTTAGGTTAGGTACACTGGGGTAGGCGTAACGTAGAAGCACCAGTTGAGTACGTTTAGTCATTGCTTTATTATTGCATATATTTTATCCGTTTTAATGCATCTCATGACTTAGAAACTATATCATGCTTCTACAGTATTATTTCATAATACTCTTTTTACTGTACGCACTTTACGACAAGTATTGCGATTGTAGCAATTCACTTCTCATGTTTGAGAAAGAGGACTGTTCAATAAATAACATCTTTTATTGAAAACGCCCGTCTCTCTGTTTCTCTGGTGAAACTAAGCATGCACGAATGACTGAGTAAAATAGCCATCTATTGTTTCTGCGACTCTGGAGATTTCCTCCTCATTCTTGGAGAAGCAAAGTTGTCATGTTTATGCGGTTGTCGGAAACTAATCCCTTCTTGTCTATTCAGGAAGATTAATCTCTTCCTGTCTATTCGAGAAGGTTTCTAGTGACCTCTGAGCTAGCTGGCATTCATAATTAAATCTTAACATATTCAGTAGAGACCTGGTTGACTTCAGTCCCACGTCTAAACTACTGTTAATGTTATTCCAATGCGCAGAGCCAATTGGGAATATAGGAACTACACTACACAATGCCTCACCTCACCATCTCCTGTGTGAGGTGAATGGTTCCCGGTACAGAGGTTCACACGAGGTGTCTGCACTGACTCGCCTCACCATCTCCTGTATGAGGTGAATGTGTCACAATACACAGGGTCACACGAGGTGTCTGCACTGACTCGTTCACCATCTCCTGTATGAGGTGAATGTGTCACGGTACAGAGGGCCACACCAGGTGCCTGCACTAACTCACTCCACCATTAAGCCTGGGCAAAGCACTACGCTACGCTTGCAAAGTTTCAGAAGTTTTCGCTAATTAGCACTACGCGAATTGCACATAGCACAGTGCAAACACGCGTAGGGTAGTGCAGTGGTAACTTTTTGCTTGCTCGTGGTCCTCAACGTCAAGTTGGCGGCCGAGAGCAAGCAAAATGACATCCCAACAAGACTTTTTCCTCGTTCGTGATCAGCAACATCAAGTTGCCGATCGAGTGTGGAAAATAAACCTCCCGGCAAGATTCTCAAAGCAGGGAGGTCAGGTTCCTAATTGCTAGTGGTCGTGTATGCTCGCCACCACTCACGATGAGAAACTACCAGTTCGAATCAGTGCAGACACCCGGTGTGACCCTCTCTGAAGTGACACATTCACCTCACACAGGGGATGGTGAGAAGAGTCACTCCAGACACCAAGGGTGACCCTCTGTCCATGGAACATTCACCTCACACAGGAGATGGTGAGGCGAGTCAGTGTAGACACCTGGTGTGACTCTCTGTACCGTGACACACTCACCTCACACAGGAGATAGTGAGGCGAGTCAGTGCAGACACCGGGTATGACCCTCTGTACCGGGACACATTCACCTCACACAGGAGACGGTGAGGCGAGTCAGTGTGTCGTAATTGGCCCGATCGGATTAGCGATTAGCTGAACCTACACGTTTCGCTTCTTAACTTGGCTATATACGATAAACGCCATTTCGAATGTTGCAGAGGCCATCTTAGACCATGAGCGGCCTCGTGGCCGACGTGCCCTTTAGTCCTTTGTCCGTTCCACTGACCACTCTCATCTGCCCAGCAACAGGCTATTTTTAGTACTGGTCAAGCCACACATGCGCAGTTCTCACTGACCCGTACACCTTCAGGAATGTGCTACTAACTGACCAGCGGGCTTGAAACTCTCCAATGAGCTGGCAGTATTCCAAAACATGACCATATATGTCTCTAAACTGTGTCTTAACTTGTGCCGCCTAAACTTTTATTGCCCCAAAATTGTATATAAGCGGGGTCACACCGGTGTTCGGTGTGATACCTCTTGCATTACCGAAGGGTGCTGTTTGAGTGTACCACCACCCCATGGGGTCCTAATAAACTTGTTCTTTGCATTTTACAGTTTCCGTGCCAACAGTTCTTGTGTAAGTGGGTAATCTCTGGAGCGTGTAGGCCTTGGGAACCCCGAAATACTTCAATTGGCGACCACGAAGGGACTCATCGGCGACTCGGATGCCCGAAGGAGAGGTCGTGACGAAGGCTTGGAAATCCGCCATGGGCGCGCGCTGCCACGAGTGACCCGAGTCTTGGCTGCCACGGTGTTTTTTCCTTTCCTTCCGATCTGACCTTCCAGGTGGCGCCGGTCTCCGACTGAGTTTTCGAAGTGTCCGCATCACTGAGAGAGTGCCGTTTGGCTGATTTGGCTTACAAGACCTTGGCAGTTGGAACCTGGACAGTTGAGTATTTGGTAAGCTTTGTGTTCGGTAAGGTAGTCTTCGGACGCTTACTGAAGTTCTACGAATTGTGTTCGGTAAGGTAGTCTTCGGACGCTTACTGAAGTCCTACGAATTGTGTTCGGTAAGGTAGTCTTCGGACGCTTACTGAAAAATCTGTGCTTTGTGATCGGTGAGGACGCTTGCCGAATTCTATGAACTTTGATTTGAGTTAGCTAACATTGTGAATTTGTGATCTTTGAACTTATATGTGTAGTGCACTTCACATAGGCAGGCATGTAGAGATGTTTCTCTAACTTTGTTTTTTTCCTTTGAGCGGCACGATCGTGTGGAGGACTGTAAGTGCCATTTTGTCTGGTGTCGCGCTTTCGTGATACTTTTTGAACATGCCTGTTTTTAGCACACTCCGAGGAATGTGTTGTTTAGGAGAAGGTGCCTCAATCAGGTTAGCGGAATCGCAGCCGGCTCCCCCAGAGGGGACTCCAAATAGGGAAATGTATATCAAGTTCGGCCTCCCCCCTATTATGTACAGTAAATTGTGGCATAAGTACACTAAGGCCGATCCCGAATTGCAATGGCCTCTACACGGGTCATACGATTTGAGTAAAATCCAATTTGTGGAGCAATGTATGTTTCAGCGCAGGTCTAGACAAAACATGTTTGATTGTGTGCGAATGTGGGAGAAAGCGGCGCGTGAACGAATGAAGCGTGAGGTTGCCTTGGCGGACAAAGAGCAGCGCAAGGCTGCTCGGGATAAGGCTTTACAGCTTGAGGAAAAGGAGGCTCAGGAGAAGAAAGAAAGGGAGGAACGGGAACGTAATTTGCAAACTGCTGGTCAGTTTCCTATTCGCCGACCACTTTATCCTGTCCTTAATAATGAAGTTGATGATTTTTCTTTGTTAGATCGGTCACCGCCTCCGTATGTTACGCCGACGGCCCCAGCTGTGGACTTTGACGATGACGGACGGGATAAGTCGGGCAAGAAGGGGTATCGGCTCTCAGGTTTACTGCGGAGAGGTCCGCTCATTTACGTAGTTGGGCTCGCAAAGTGAATAAGCATAGTGTTACTCAGGATCAATTGATATCAGAGAAAGCAGGGTGGACGGATCTTGAAGTGATGTATTTTTTGTCTTCCTTGGCTGATGAGGTTGTAAGCGCATATCGAGATCTTTCGGATACGTTAGAGCCAAAAGTGTTGTCGGTGTACCGTGAAAATTTAGCTAAAGGTGACTTTGATCTTTCAGATGTTGACGACCTGTTCAAGCAATTGATCAAGCTGCGAGACGAGACAACCCATTTGAGGCAGGAACGGAAACGGAGGCAAAAAGAGTCCGAGCCGGTAAATGACGGGGCGGTTAAGGAGTGTTCTCTCCGTGGTTCAGATAAGAGCTCTGCGTTGCATGTTATGCCTATGCGTGAAGCCGCGCCTTTGTATGTTCCACCAAAAGGGGAAGGTACGGATGATGATAAGTTGTCGAAGGATGCGAAGGGGTATTTTGTGTATAATTGGGTATATACGCCATGGAATAGGGCAGATGTCATGGCACTGAAAAATTCTCTACCTGATCTCCGAAAGAACCCAGCGGCATTTTATGAGGGGGTGGAAGGGGCTATATCGTCTTGTGTGATGACTCTTGTAGATATAGATTTGTTTTTTGGGTTAATTTTACCACCTGATATGTGGAGGCAAATTCGTAAGACTAATGATGAAACGATCTTGGGGGGAACCTGGAAAGAAATAAACGCTGCAGATTTAGATAGGGAACCGGCATGTAAGCCTTGTCCGCTAATTTTAGATCTTCCGGCAGCTATTTTGCATAAATTGAAAACGCTTGTTCCCGCCAAAAAGATTGATTGGACCATGTTAACGTCGTGCAAGCAGAAACCCGATGAAACGGTCTCTGATTTCTTTACACGCTTCGAGGAGGCCTTTCATGATTACAGTGGTCAATCCTTAACAGACGATACGGGTCGGCATCTGTTTGTAGATAAGTATGTAGCTAATCTCCTACCAGAGATTGCTAAGCGATTGAAATCGAGTGAAAGTTCCTGGGCCACGGCGACCCCTGCGTCCTTGTTAACTATGGCTCAGTATTATGAGCGGCAGGAGGTGGAAGCTAAAGAAAGTGTAGAGAAAAAGACGAAGGAATTGAAAACGAAGGTGATGTTGGCACAGGTTCGGGGAACACAGGGTAGAGGGAATGATAGAGGTAGACGCGGTGGGGGAAATGCATCGTATGGTCGTACGGACATTGCGGAGGATCAGTGTGCTTATTGTAAGGAGTTTGGGCATTGGGCAGAAGATTGTCCGGTACTTCGCGAACAGCGTAGTCAGCGTGGTCGAGGTAGTGGAAGGTCAAGGGGAGGTTATACTGGAACGAGAGGTGGCGGAGGTGATCGTAGACAGGTTGAGGAGCGGGGCCGTGGCCAGGACGAACGAAATACGTTTGATAGACGGAATCAATATCAGATTTCGGAAGGAGAGAATGTGGAACATCAGGACTACGTGCATGCATAGGATTGCGTAGGATGGGGTAAGGAATCAGTTGAAGTGCCAGTAGATCAGCAAGGTCCATATGTAACAGCGGGTATTTTGGGTTCTACTGATCAGTTTCTAGTCGACACAGGAGCTACTCGTAGCGCTCTGTCGAAAAACTTGGTTCCGAGGGCTCCCCTGTCTGGCGAAATGATTACGTGTGTAGGGTTTGATGGCACACCCTCCCCCAGCCCATTGTCCAAGCCCCTTGCACTATGCATTGACAAATACTTTAGCTTTGGCCAATTTTTGTTATCGCCCCATACCCCAGATAATATCTTGGGCATTGATTTGCTTAAATATTTTCGAGCAACAATACGCTGCGCTCCAGAGGGAGTGCGGGTTATTCTGAATGACAACTACCCTGACCCTGATGATTGCCCTGACCCTGACAGATTTTGTGTCATTTTAGATATTCCCGCTCTGGCCTCTCTGCCGCACACGTTGTGGGCAACATCAGATACGGATGTGGGAGAGATGCGCATCCCACCAATACACATTACTGTTAAGGAAGGGGCCCCCCTACCACGAGTGCCACAGTATAAGATCTCGAAGGAAGGTGAAATTGCACTGACGCATATTGTTCAGGATTTGATTTCCGCAGGGGTGGTGGAGGAGGTCCCTTATAATGTTTGTAATAGCCCTATTCTACCGATTCTTAAAAGAGATTCAGATGGCAAGATCTATCGATTTATTATTGATTTGCGTGAAATAAATAAAATTGTCATTCCCCAATACCCAGTGGTGTCTGATATCACGACTTTGCTTACTTTGGTTCCACCGACAGCCACCACTTTTAGCGTTATTGACCTAAAGAATGCATTCTTTTCTATTCCTGTTCACCCGGATAGTAGATATCTGTTTGGTTTTACGCTCCATAATAAATCGTATAGATTTTGTCGCGTTCCCCAAGGTTATACTGAGAGCCCTAGCATCTACAGCCAGGCTTTGAAACGTCAACTAGATTCCTTTACATTACAGTCTGGCGTGGCACTCATCCAGTATGTGGATGACCTTCTGCTCGCCGCCGACTCCTATGCACAATGTGAACAGAGTACGCTTGCGTTGCTTTCCTTTTTGGCACAAAACAATCATAAGGTTTCCAAGAAAAAGCTTCAATACTGTAGACCCCAGGTGACCTACCTCGGTCATCTGTTGTCTAAGGAGGGGCGGGCATTAACATCAGATCGAATTCAAGCAATTTTAGACACACCAGTCCCCCGCACGCAGAGAGATGTGCGTGCTTTCATAGGGTTGACATCCTTTTGTAGGCAATGGATCATGGGTTTTTCACATATCATAAAACCATTGCTAGCATTACTGTCCAAAACTACACCGATGCCTCTTGAGTGGACAGAAGAATGTCAGAAAGCTTTTGAACAGTTGAGACAGGCCCTTTGCTCTGCACCCGTGTTAGGAACACCAGATTACACGAAACTTTTCACACTGTACGTGCATGAGAATGATGGGTGTGCATTGTCAGTGTTAGTGCAGTTACACGGGGATAAGCAGAGACCATGTGCATACTTCTCTGCCATTTTGGATCCTGTAGCACGAGGGTTGCCTGGGTGTTTTCGGGCGGTAGCGGCAACAGCAGTAGCCATACGACAGAGTGAGGGCATAGTGTTATCACACAAACTATTGGTGTTAGTTCCCCACGCAGTAGATGCCCTGTTAAACCAAACAAAGACCCAATATCTTACGAGCGCACGACTTACAGGATATGAGCTGACGCTTTTAGCGCCTCACATAACATTGAAAAGATGCGCTACTTTGAACCCCGCGACTTTATTGCCCTATCCGGCCGAGGAAAGTCAGGAAGGAAAACATCATGACTGTGTTTTCCTGACTGAGGAACAGACAAAGGGTCGTGTTGACTTACAGGATGTGCCACTTCCTGATGTGGATGGGGAACTGTGGGTTGATGGATCGTGTTTGAGGCTGCCAGATGGTACGACTTCTGCAGCATATGCGATCACGACTCTTAAGACGGTGGTTGAAACAGCTAGAATACCACAAAAATCGGCTCAGGCAGCAGAGCTGATAGCCTTGACAAGAGCCTGCGAATTGAGTGCTGGCCTATGTGTGAACATATACACGGACAGCCGGTACGCCTTCGGAGTGGCCCATGACTTCGGGCTCCTCTGGAGGGAGCGTGGGTTTCTGACATCACACGGGGAGCACATTATGCACGGAGAGTTAGTGCGTGATCTCCTAAATGCGTTGCTTTGCCCTAAGAAAGTAGCGATAGTGAAGTGTAGTGCCCATAAAAAGATCACGGATAAAGTGGGTCAAGGAAATGCCTTTGCAGACAGCATAGCAAGGCAGACGGCTATGTCCCGAACTAGCTCCCCTATGTATGTGGTACAATCACAGGCTGAGAGATGGAGTGATGCCAGAGCAGAGATACGAGACATCCAAAAATCAGCTACAGAATCTGAACTTGCGGCTTGGGCAGTAGATGGGGTACTAGATGACGAGGGTTGTTGGAGAAGTAAAGACATGGAGAAGTGGAAATTGCCTGCGGCTTACTTACAGGCGATGGTCCAGATGACTCATGGACTGGCCCACGTCGGAGCTCTTGCAATAACTCGGCTTTTACAACGAGTTTGGGAGCATCCCGAGATTGCGAACACTGCGAAGAGAGTAGTGGAGACCTGCCTGGTATGCTTGCAACACAATCCTGGAAAGGGGATCCATACTCCGAAAGGAGGGTTCGTTCCACCTTCTGCACCATTTGAAGTGCTTCAAATGGACTACATTCAACTCGAGCGTTGCAACAACCTGAAGTATGTCCTAGTGGTGGTGTGTGCTTTTAGTAAATGGGTTGAGGCCTACCCCACGAAAGACAATACGGCTTTGACAACAGCCAAGGTGTTGCTTAAGGAATTCTTTCCTCGCTTTGGAGTTTGCAAATTTTTGTGGAGTGATAATGGGCCCCATTTTGTTGGAAAGATTGTGGAATATGTACTGAAGGGGTTGGGGATTCAGCAAAAGTTCCACGCTGTATTCCACCCTCAGTCAGCAGGTTTGGTCGAGCGGTATAATGCAACGTTGAAACTTAAGCTGGCCAAGATTGTGGCGTCCACATCATTGAAGTGGCCAGATGCGTTGCCGTTAGCACTGCTCTCCCTTAGATCAGTACCCCACTCACGAACCGGCCTTACGCCCTATGAGGTGGTGTTTGGCCGGCCTATGAATATCTGGGGGGTGCCCAAGCCGCGATTAATACATGATGTGCCTTGTGTTATGATGAACGATTATTTGGCACGATTAACAAATGATTTGCTCTCTATTCATCAACAGGTTCGAGAAGCGCTCCCTGATAACTCCACTGGAGAAGGCCACGATCTTCGTCCTGGGGATCATGTGATGATCCGCTCGTTTGAGAGAGCAAGCAGTTTGGAGCCCAGGTGGAAAGGCCCCGAGCAGGTCCTCTTGGCGACCCGCACCGCAGTACGAGTGACAAACAGAAAGCGGTGGGTGCATTCGACCCATTGTCGCCGTGTCTCTCCGGACCTGGTGACTCCTGCTGTGCTGACTGATTACAAAGAGATCTTGGAGAAAGAAAAGAGCCCAGCTGTGACGTCGGCCGAAGTGGAGGGAGTCTTCCCGGACCAATCTGCTACTGGGAGAGAGCGCTACAATCTACGACCGCGATAAAGAAGATTTTTTGTTCCTTTTTAGACTGGTTGGTAACCGCTCCAGGTTTGTGAAACGGAAACCGGGAATTCCAAGGGGGGGGGATCAGTTCTGCCAGAGTAGCGACACCCGTCTTGGCCCGGAGAAGAAAACAACGGCTACCTCGGAGTTCAGCACCGCATTTTTCTTTTTTTTTAGGGTATACACGTACGTGTATCAAAGACTATTTGTGAAAAACTGTGAACAATTTGTGTCGTTTGAGACTTTGCACAGACTCCCTTGAAACTATGGCATCAACGGCATCGCGTGATAAGAAAATACTGGGTGCCTTTCTTTTTGTTTTTGCGATTGTGGTGATAGCTGTTATTGCTTGGGTAGTTGAACTTGTGGTGCCTGTACGAGAACATTTGCTGCCGACTACCCCGGCACCGTCTGAACATTTCCATTTTACATTGCCATTCCATGAAGAACGCCATCGCCAAACGTACTTAAATAACAGCTTCATTCAGATTCTTCACCACACGCATAATATGACCAATACCTCTAACTGCTGGGTGTGTGGAATGTTGCCTGGGCACCAGAAGAGAGGGGGTACCCCACTTATTCCACTTCCGTTTTCGCACAATGGGTCATGCAATGCTTGGTACACCCTCCTCTTTACTTTGAGATGGCCAACAAAAGGGGGGGTGCTTTTCCGTTTGAATAAAGTATGCTCCCATGACAAGGATGGGTTTCCCCGGGCTGAGGGTACACGTTTTGAATGGGAAGAGTACAGGCCTGATAATGTATCTGCTCCACGAAAATATAGCAATCAGCGAAATGTGAATGTATCTAGTGTTCATGTCATAAATGTCATTGCCACAAAAGCCGATTTATGTATTAGAAACAAAGGCACGATTGCAGTGGGGAAAAGCGAATGTAATATCACTCTTATGTTTGACAGCCCGAATGGCATTTCGTTTGTTGCATCTCGAAACACCTACTTCATTTGTGGAACGAAGGGGTACCATCAGCTTCCAGTAGGGTGGTTGGGCCCGTGCTACGTATCGTTTGTGCTACCTCCTGTGTTTATTGCCCCTCCAATGTACCACAACGACTATACTCTGTACCACGATTTTGTTTTGAACAGAGTTAAACGAACTGTTGCCCTAGAGGACATTGATCAAACGGACACTGCATTACAACAGTATGTGGATTTCAATCTGGGACTATTCTCCTTTGTGGGGGCTGCATTGAACAGCCGGAAAATTAGACGGCTGACTCGCGTTGTTGAGGCTGTTGCGAATGACACTGCCATTGCCCTAGGGAATATTACCGAAGAACTGCAGATTTCTAGAATTGTCACCCTCCAAAACAGGATGGTGCTGGACGTTGTTTTGGCTGACCGTGGGGGGGGCATGTAGAATCATCGGAAGCAGCTGTTGTGTCTATGTCTCTGATAATTCTCCATCTGTGTATGATGCGATTTCCAAGCTGCATAAAATCGCTGCCGAAATACACCCGGACAATGGGACTTGGACACTTTCTGGATGGTTCTGGTCCATGATTGCAACTTGGGGCTGGAAACTGTTGACAATTCTTTGCATACTTGTGGGAGCAATGTTCTTTATATGCTTGTGTATTCAATGTGGCCCTGCCTTATGCTCAACGTGTCTATCAGCTTGTTTACCATCGAGACGAGCTCTTACTCAGGATAAAATGATGCTACACAAAGAGGTGACAAAAATTATGTTAATAGACATCGAGGACGAACATCCAGACTATGTTCATTATGAGGTAGATTCAGCTAAACGCTAAAAGGGTCGTCTGTCGTAATTGGCCCGATCGGATTAGCGATTAGCTGAACCTACACGTTTCGCTTCTTAACTTGGCTATATACGATAAACGCCATTTCGAATGTTGCAGCGGCCATCTTAGACCATGAGCGGCCTCGTGGCCGACGTGCCCTTTAGTCCTTTGTCCGTTCCACTGACCACTCTCATCTGCCCAGCAACAGGCTATTTTTAGTACTGGTCAAGCCACACATGCGCAGTTCTCACTGACCCGTACACCTTCAGGAATGTGCTACTAACTGACCAGCGGGCTTGAAACTCTCCAATGAGCTGGCAGTATTCCAAAACATGACCATATATGTCTCTAAACTGTGTCTTAACTTGTGCCGCCTAAACTTTTATTGCCCCAAAATTGTATATAAACGGGGTCACACCGGTGTTCGGTGTGATACCTCTTGCATTACCGAAGGGTGCTGTTTGAGTGTACCACCACCCCATGGGGTCCTAATAAACTTGTTCTTTGCATTTTACAGTTTCCGTGCCAACAGTTCTTGTGTAAGTGGGTAATCTCTGGAGCGTGTAGGCCTTGGGAACCCCGAAATACTTCAAGTGTAGACACATGGTGTGACCCTCTGTATCACCTCACACAGGAGATGGTGAAGCGATTCAGTGCAGACACCTGGTATGACCCTTTATACTGTGACACATTCACCTCACACAGGAGTCGGTGAGGCGAGTCAGTGCAGACACCTGGTGTGACCCTCAGTACCATGACACATTCACCTCACACAGGAGACGGTGAAGCGAGTCAGTGCAGACACCAGGTGTGACCCTCTGTACCGTGACACATTCACCTCACACAGGAGACAGTGAGGAAAGTCAGTGCAGACACCTGGTGTGACCCTTTGTACCGTGGCACATTTACCTCACACATGAGATGGTGAGGCGAGTCAGTGCAGACACCTGGTGTTTCCCTCTGTACCTGTGACACAATCACCTCACACAGGAGATGGTGAGGCGAGTCAGTGCAGACAACTGGTGTGACCCTTTGTACCGTGGCACATTTACCTCACACATGAGATGGTGAGGTGAGTCAGTGCAGACACCTGGTGTGACCCTCTGTATCATGACACATTCACCTCACACAGGAGTCGGTGAGGCGAGTCAGTGCAGACACCTGGTGTGACCCTCAGTACCATGACACATTCACCTCACACAGGAGACGGTGCGGCGAGTCAGTGCAGACACCTGGTGTGACCCTCTGTACGGTGACACATTCACTTCAAACAGGAGATGGTGAGGTGACTCAGTGCAGACAACTGGTGTGACCCTATGTACCGTGACAAATTCATCTCACACAGGAGATGATGTGGTGAGCCAGTGCAGACACCCGGTGTGACCCTCTCTGAAGTGAAACATTCACCTCACACAGGAGATGGTGAGGCGAGTCAGTACAGACACCCAGTGTGACCCTCTGTATCACCTCACACAGGAGACGGTGAAGCGATTCAGTGCATACACCTGGTATGACCCTCTGTACCATGGCACATTCACCTCACACAGGAGTCGGTGAGGCGAGTCAGTGCAGACACCTGGTGTGACCCTCAGTACCATGACACATTCGCCTCACACAGGAGATGGTGAGGCGAGTCAGTGCAGACACCAGGCGTGACCCTCTGTACCGTGGAACATTCACCTCACACAGGAGGCAGAGAGGCAAGTCAGTGCAGACACCTGGTGTGACCCTCTGTACCATGACACATTCACCTCACACAGGAGACAGAGAGGCAAGTCAGTGCAGACACCTGGTGTGACCCATTGTACAGTGACTCACTCACCTCACACAGGAGATGGGGAGGAGAGTCAGTGCAGACACCAGGTGTGACCCTCTGTACCACAACAAATTCACCTCACACTGGAGTTAATGAGGCGAGTCATTGCAGACACCCGGTGTGACCCTCTCTGAGGTGACACATTCACCTCACACAGGAGATGGTGAGGCGAGTCAGTGCAGACACCCAGTGTGGCCCTCTGTACCATGGCCCATTACCTCACACAGGAGATGGTGAGGCGAGTTAGTACAGACACCTGGTGTGACCCTCTGTACAGTGACACATTCACCTCACACAGGAGATGGAGAGGCAAGTTAGTGCAGACACCTGGTGTGACCCTCAGTACCGTGACACACTCACCTCACACAGGAGATGGTGAGGCGAGTCTGTGAAGACACCTTGTTGACCCTCTGTACCATGACATAATCACCTCGCACAGGAGATGGTGAGGCAGGTCAGTGCAGACACCCAGTGTGACCCTCTCTAAAGTCACTTGACACATTCACCTCACACAGGAGGCAGTGAGGGGAGTCAGTGCAGACACCATGTGTGACCCTCTGTATCGTGACACAATCCCCTCACACAGGAGTTGGTGAGGCGAGTCAGTGCAGACACCCAGCATGACCCTCTCTAAAGTCACGTGACACACTCACCTCACACAGGAGATGGTGAGGCGAGTCAGTGAAGACACCTGGTGTGACCCTCTGTACTGTGACAAACTCACCTCACACAGGAGATGGTGAGGCGAGTCAGTACAGACACCCGGTGAGACCCTCTGTACCGTGACACACTCACCTCACACAGGAGACGGTGAGGCGAGTCAGTGCAGACACCCTGTATGACCCTCTGTACCGTGACACATTCACCTCACACAGGAGTCAGAGAGGCAAGTCAGTGCAGACACCTGGTGTGACCCTCAGTACCATGACACATTCACCTCACACAGGAGACAGTGAGGCGAGTCAGTGCAGACACCAGGCGTGACCCTCTGTACCGTGGAACATTCACCTCACACAGGAGGCAGAGAGGCAAGTCAGTGCAGACACCTGGTGTGACCCTCTGTACCATGACACATTCACCTCACACAGGAGACAGAGAGGCAAGTCAGTGCAGACATCTGGTGTGACCCATTGTACAGTGACTCACTCACCTCACACAGGAGATGGGGAGGACAGTCAGTGCAGACACCAGGTGTGCCCCTCTGTACCGCAACAAATTCACCTCACACTGGAGTTAATGAGGCGAGTCATTGCAGACACCCGGTTTGACCCTCTCTGAGGTGACACATTCACCTCACACAGGAGATGGTGAGGCGAGTCAGTGCAGACACCCAGTGTGGCCCTCTGTACCATGTCACATTACCTCACACAGGAGATGGTGAGGCGAGTTAGTACAGACACCTGGTGTGACCCTCTGTACAGTGACACATTCACCTCACATAGGAGATGGAGAGGCAAGTTAGTGCAGACACCTGGTGTGACCCTCAGTACCGTGACACACTCACCTCACACAGGAGATGGTGAGGCGAGTCTATGAAGACACCTTGTGTGACCCTCTGTACCATGACATAATCACCTCGCACAGGAGATGGTGAGGCGAGTCAGTGCAGACACCCAGTGTGACCCTCTCTAAAGTCAGTTGACACATTCACCTCACACAGGAGGCAGTGAGGGGAGTCAGTGCAGACACCATGTGTGACCCTCTGTATCGTGACAAACTCACCTCACACAGGAGATGGTGAGGCGAGTCAGTGCAGACACCCGGTGAGACCCTCTGTACCGTGACACACTCACCTCACACAGGAGACGGTGAGGCGAGTCAGTGCAGACACCCTGTATGACCCTCTGTACCGTGACAAACTCACCTCACACAGGAGATGGGGAGGCGAGTCAGTGCAGACACCAGGTGTGACCCTCTGTACCGCAACAAATTCACCTCACACTGGAGTTGGTGAGGCGAGTCAGTGCAGACACCCGGTGTGACCCTCTCTGAGGTGACACATTCCCCTCACACAGGAGATGGTGAGGCGAGTCAGTGCAGACACCCGGTGAGACCCTCTGTACCGTGACACATTCACCTCACACAGGAGATGGTGAGGCGAGTCAGTGCAGACACCAGGTGTGACCCTCTGTACTGTGGCACATTCACCTCACACAGGAGACAGTGAGGCAAGTCAGTGCAGACACCTGGTGTGACCCTTTGTAGCGTGACACATTCACCTCACACAAGAGACGGTGAGGCGAGCCAGTTTAGACACCTGGTGCGACTCTCTGTACTGTGACACACTCACCTCACACAGGAGACGGTGAGGCGAGTCAGTGCAGACACCCGGTATAACCCTCTGTACCGGGACACATTCACCTCACACAGGAGACGGTGAGGCGAGTCAGTGCAGACACCTGGTGTGACCCTCTGTATCACCTCACACAGGAGACGGTAAAGCGATTCAGTGCAGACACCTGGTATGACCCTCTATACTGTGACACATTCACCTCACACAGGAGTCGGTGAGGCGAGTCAGTGCAGACACCTGGTGTGAACCTCAGTACCATGACACATTCACCTCACACAGGAGACGGTAAAGCGAGTCAGTGCAGACACCAGGTGTGACCCTCTGTACCGTGACACATTCACCTCACACAGGAGACAGTGAGGCAAGTCAGTGCAGACACCTGGTGTGACCCTTTGTACCGTGGCACATTTACCTCACACATGAGA
Organism: Lissotriton vulgaris; assembly: GCF_964263255.1. Classification (NCBI taxonomy): domain Eukaryota; kingdom Metazoa; phylum Chordata; class Amphibia; order Caudata; family Salamandridae; genus Lissotriton; species Lissotriton vulgaris. Next base: position 93,607,281 of record NC_141685.1, on the reverse strand, counting down.
TGGTGAGGCGAGTCAGTGCAGACACCTGGTGTTTCCCTCTGTACCTGTGACACAATCACCTCACACAGGAGATGGTGAGGCGAGTCAGTGCAGACACCCAGTGTGGCCCTCGGTACCGTGACACAATCACCTCACACAGGAGATGGTGAGGCGAGTCAGTGCAGACACCTGGTGTGACGCTCTATACTGCAACACATTCACCTCACACAGGAGACAGTGAGGCAAGTCAATGCAGACACCTGGTGTGACCCTCAGTAGCATGAAACATTCACCTCACACAGGAGACGGTGAGGCGAGTCAGTGCAGACACCAGGTGTGACCCTCTGTACCGTGGCACATTCACCTCACACAGGAGACAGTGAGGCAAGTCAGTTTAGACACCCGGTGTGACCCTCTGTACTGTGGCACATTCACCTCACACAGGAGATGGTGAGGCGAGTCAGTGCAGACACCTGGTGTGAACCTTTGTACTGTGGCACATTCACCTCACACATGAGATGGTGAGGCGAGTTAGTGCAGACACCTGGTGTGACCCTCTGTACCATGACATAATCACCTCACACAGGAGATGGTGAGGCGAGTCAGTGCAGACACCTGGTGTGACCCTCAGTACCGTGACACACTCACCTCACACACGAGATGGTGAGGCGAGTCAGTGCAGACACCTGGTGTGACCCTCTGTACCATGACATAATCACCTCACACAGGAGATGGTGAGGCGAGTCAGTGCAGACACCTGGTGTGACCCTCTGTACCATGGCACATTCACCTCACACATGAGACGGTGAGGCGAGTCAGTGCAGACACCAGGTGTGACCCTCTCTGAAGTGAAACATTCACCTCACACAGGAAATGGTGAGGCGAGTCAGTGCAGACCCCTGGTGTGACCATCTATACTGTGACACACTCACCTCACACAGGAGTTGGTGAGGCGAGTCAGTACAGCCACCCAGTTGACCCTCTAAAGTCACGTGACACATTCACCTCACACAGGAGACGGTAAAGCGAGTCATTGCAGACATCAGGTGTGACGCTCTGTACTGCAACACATTCACCTCACACAGGAGACGGTGAGGCGAGTCAGTGCAGACACCTGGTGTTACCCTCAGTACCATGACACATTCGCCTCACACAGGAGAGTCAGTGCAGACACCAGGTGAGACCCTCTGTACCGTGGCACATTCACCTCACACAGGAGACAGTGAGGCAAGTCAATGCAGACACCTGGTGTGAACCTTTGTACTGTGGCACATTCACCTCACACATGAAATGGTGAGGCGAGTCAGTGCAGACACCTGGTGTGACCCTCTGTACCTGTGACACATTCACCTCACACAGGAGATGGTGAGGCGAGTCAGTGCAGACACCAGGTGTGACCCTCTGTACCGTGACACATTCACCTCACACAGGAGACAGTGAGGCAAGTCAGTGCAGACACCTGGTGTGAACCTCTGTACAGTGACATATTCACCTCACACAGGAGATGGTGAGGCAAGTCAGTGCAGACACCAGGTGTGACCCTCTGTACCGTGACACATTCACCTCACACAGGAGACAGTGAGGCAAGTCAGTGCAGACACCTGGTGTGAACCTCAGTACCATGACACATTCACCTCACACAGGAGACGGTGAAGCGAGTAAGTGCAGACACCAGGTGTGACCCTCTGTACCGTGACACATTCACCTCACACAGGAGACAGTGAGGCAAGTCAGTGCAGACACCTGGTGTGACCCTTTGTACCGTGGCACATTTACCTCACACATGAGATGGTGAGGCGAGTCAGTGCAGACACCTGGTGTTTCCCTCTGTACCTGTGACACAATCACCTCACACAGGAGATGGTGAGGCGAGTCAGTGCTGACACCCAGTGTGGCCCTCTCTAAAGTCATTTGACACATTCACCTCACACATGAGACAGTAAGGCGAGTCAGTGCAGACACCTGGTGTGACCCTCGGTACCGTGACACATTCACCTCACACAGGAGATGGAGAGGCGAGTCAGTGTAGACACCCGGTGTGGCCCTCTGTACCGTGACACACTCACCTCACACAGGAAACAGTGACGCGAGTCAGTGCAGACACCCGGTGTAACCCTCTGTATCATGACACATTCACCTCACACAGGAGTCGGTGAGGCGAGTCAGTGCAGACACCTGGTGTGACCCTCAGTACCATGGCACATTCACCTCACACAGGAGACGGTGAGGCGAGTCAGTGCAGACACCAGGTGTGACCCTCTCTGAAGTGAAACATTCACCTCACACAGGAAATGGTGAGGCGAGTCAGTGCAGACCCCTGGTGTGACCATCTATACTGTGACACACTCACCTCACACAGGAGTTGGTGAGGCGAGTCAGTACAGATAACCAGTTGACCCTCTAAAGTCACGTGAGACATTCACCTCACACAGGAGACGGTAAAGCGAGTCATTGCAGAAATCAGGTGTGACGCTCTGTCCTGCAACACATTCACCTCACACAGGAGACAGTGAGGCAAGTCAATGCAGACACTTGGTGTGACCCTCAGTAGCATGAAACATTCACCTCACACAGGAGACGGTGAGGCGAGTCAGTGCAGACACCAGGTGTGACCCTCTGTACCGTGGCACATTCACCTCACACAGGAGACAGTGAGGCAAGTCAGTGCAGACACCTGGTGTAACCCTCTGTACCGTGACACATTCACCTCACACAGGAGACGGTAAAGCGAGTCATTGCAGACATCAGGTGTGACGCTCTGTACTGCAACACATTCAACTCACACAGGAGACGGTGAGGTGAGTCAGTGTAGACACCTGGTGTGACCTTCTGTATCACCTCACACAGAAGACGGTGAAGAGATTCAGTGCATACACCTGGTATGACCCTCTGTACTATGGCACATTCACCTCACACAGGAGTCGGTGAGGCGAGTCAGTGCAGACACCTGGTGTGACCCTCAGTACCATGACACATTCGCCTCACAGAGGAGATAGTGAGGAGAGTCAGTGCAGACACCAGGTGAGACCCTCTGTACCGTGGCACATTCACCTCACACAGGAGACAGTGAGGCAAGTCAATGCAGACACCTGGTGTGACCCTCAGTAGCATGAAACATTCACCTCACACAGGAGACAGTGAGGCGAGTCAGTGCAGACACCTGGTGTAACCCTCTGTACCGTGACACATTCACCTCACACAAGAGACGGTGAGGCGAGTCAGTTTAGACACCCGGTGTGACCCTCTGTACTGTGGCACATTCACCTCACACAGGAGATGGTGAAGCGAGTCAGTGCAGACACCTGGTGTGAACCTTTGTACTGTGGCACATTCACCTCACACATGAGATGGTGAGGCGAGTCAGTGCGGACACCTGGTGTGACCCTCTGTACCTGTGACACATTCACCTCACACAGGAGATGGTGAGTTGAGTCAGTGCAGACACCCGGTGTGACCCTCTCTGAGGTGACACATTCACGTCATACAGGAGATGGTGAGGCAAGTAAGTGCAGACACCTGGTGTGACCCTCAGTACAGTGATACACTCCCCTCACACAGGATATGGTGAGGAGAGTTAGTACAGACACCTGGTGTGACCCTCTGTACCGTGGCACATTCACCTCATACAGGAGTTGGTGAGGCGAGTCAGTGCAGACACCCAGCATGACCCTCTCTAAAGTCACGTGACACACTCACCTCACACAGGAGATGGTGAGGCGAGTCAGTGAAGACACCTGGTGTGACCCTCTGTACTGTGACAAACTCACCTCACACAGGAGATGGTGAGGCGAGTCAGTGCAGACACCCGGTGAGACCCTCTGTACCGTGACACACTCACCTCACACAGGAGACGGTGAGGCGAGTCAGTGCAGACACCCTGTATGACCCTCTGTACCGTGACACATTCACCTCACACAGGAGTCAGAGAGGCAAGTCAGTGCAGACACCTGGTGTGACCCTCAGTACCATGACACATTCACCTCACACAGGAGACAGTGAGGCGAGTCAGTGCAGACACCAGGCGTGACCCTCTGTACCGTGGAACATTCACCTCACACAGGAGGCAGAGAGGCAAGTCAGTGCAGACACCTGGTGTGACCCTCTGTACTATGGCACATTCACCTCACACAGGAGTCGGTGAGGCGAGTCAGTGCAGACACCTGGTGTTACCCTCAGTACCATGACACATTCGCCTCACACAGGAGAGTCAGTGCAGACACCAGGTGAGACCCTCTGTACTATGGCACATTCACCTCACACAGGAGACAGTGAGGCAAGTCAATGCAGACACCTGGTGTGACCCTCTGTACCTGTGACACATTCACCTCACACAGGAGATGGTGAGTTGAGTCAGTGCAGACACCCGGTACGACCCTCTCTGAGGTGACACATTCACGTCACACAGGAGATGGTGAGGAGAGTCACAGCAGATACCAAGTGTAACCCTCTGTACCGCGGCACATTACCTCACACAGGAGATGGTGAGGCGAATTAGTACAGACACCTGGTGTGACCCTCTGTACCGTGACACATTCACCTCACACAGGAGATGGTGAGGCGAGTCAGTGCAGACACCAGGTGTGACCCTCTGTACCGTGACACATTCACCTCACACAGGAGACAGTGAGGCAAGTCAGTGCAGACACCTGGTGTGAACCTCAGTACCATGACACATTCACCTCACACAGGAGACGGTGAAGCGAGTCAGTGCAGACACCAGGTTTGACCCTCTGTACCGTGACACATTCACCTCACACAGGAGACAGTGAGGCAAGTCAGTGCAGACACCTGGTGTGACCCTTTGTACCGTGGCACATTTACCTCACACATGAGATGGTGAGGCGAGTCAGTGCAGACACCCAGTGTGACCCTCTGTACTGTGGCACATTACCTCACACAGGAGATGGTGAGGCGAGTCAGTGCAGACACCTGGTGTGAACCTCAGTACCATGACGCATTCACCTCACACAGGAGACGGTGAAGCGAGTCAGTGCAGACACCAGGTGTGACCCTCTGTACCGTGACACATTCACCTCACACAGGAGACAGTGAGGCAAGTCAGTGCAGACACCTGGTGTGACCCTTTGTACCGTGGCACATTTACCTCACACATGAGATGGTGAGGCGAGTCAGTGCAGACACCTGGTGTTTCCCTCTGTACCTGTGACACAGTCACCTCACACAGGAGATGGTGAGGCGAGTCAGTGCAGACACCCAGTGTGACCCTCTCTAAAGTCATTTGACACATTCACCTCACACATGAGACAGTGAGGCGAGTCAGTGCAGACACCTGGCGTGACCCTCGGTACCGTGACACATTCACCTCACACAGGAGACGGTGAGGCGAGTCAGTGCAGACACCTGGTGTGACCCTCAGTACCATGACACATTCACCTCACACAGGAGACGGTGAGGCGAGTCAGTGCAGACACCAGGTGTGTCCCTCTCTGAAGTGAAACATTCACCTCACACAGGAAATGGTGAGGCGAGTCAGTGCAGACCCCTGGTGGGACCATCTATACTGTGACACACTCACCTCACACAGGAGTTGGTGAGGCGAGTCAGTACAGACACCCAGTTGACCCTCTAAAGTCACGTGACACATTCACCTCACACAGGAGACGGTAAAGCGAGTCATTGCAGACATCAGGTGTGACGCTCTGTACTGCAACACATTCACCTCACACAGGAGACAGTGAGGCAAGTCAATGCAGACACCTGGTGTGACCCTCAGTAGCATGAAACATTCACCTCACACAGGAGACGGTGAGGCGAGTCAGTGCAGATACCAGGTGTGACCCTCTGTACCGTGGCACATTCACCTCACACAGGAGACAGTGAGGCAAGTCAGTGCAGACACCTGGTGTAACCCTCTGTACCGTGACACATTCACCTCACACAGGAGACGGTAAAGCGAGTCATTGCAGACATTAGGTGTGACGCTCTGTACGGCAACACATTCACCTCACACAGGAGACGGTGAGGCGAGTCAGTGTAGACACCTGGTGTGACCTTCTGTCTCACCTCACACAGGAGACGGTGAAGCGATTCAGTGCATACACCTGGTATGACCCTCTGTACTATGGCACATTCACCTCACACAGGAGTCGGTGAGGCGAGTCAGTGCAGACACCTGGTGTGACCCTCAGTACCATGACACATTCGCCTCACACAAGAGATAGTGAGGAGAGTCAGTGCAGACACCAGGTGAGACCCTCTGTACCGTAGCAAATTCACCTCACACAGGAGACAGTGAGGCAAGTCAATGCAGACACCTGGTGTGACCCTCAGTAGCATGAAACATTCACCTCACACAGAAGACAGTGAGGCGAGTCAGTGCAGACACCAGGTGTGACCCTCTGTACCGTGGCACATTCACCTCACACAGGAGATGGTGAGGCGAGTCAGTGCAGACACCTGGTGTGACCCTTTGTACTGTGGCACATTCACCTCACACATGAGATGGTGAGGCGAGTCAGTGCAGACACCTGGTGAGACCCTCTGTACCTGTGACACATTCACCTCACACAGGAGATGGTGAGTTGAATCAGTGCAGACACCCGGTGTGACCCTCTCTGAGGTGACACATTCACGTCACACAGGAGATGGTGAGGAGAGTCACTGCAGATACCAAGTGTAACCCTCTGTACCGCGGCACATTACCTCACACAGGAGATGGTGAGGCGAGTTAGTACAGACACCTGGTGTGACCCTCTGTACAGTGACACATTCACCTCACACAGGAGATGGAGAGGCGAGTTAGTGCAGACACCTGGTGTGACCCTCAGTACAGTGACACACTCACCTCACACAGGAGATGGTGAGGCGAGCCAGTGCAGACACCTGGTGTGACCCTCTGTACCATGACATAAACACCTCACACAGGAGAAGGTGAGGCGAGTCAGTGCAGACACCATGTGTGACCCTCTGTACCGTGACACATTCACCTCACACAGGAGGCAGTGAGGGGAGTCAGTGCAGACACCATGTGTGACCCTCTGTATCCTGACACAATCCCCTCACACAGGAGTTGGTGAGGCGAGTCAGTGCAGACACCCAGTATGACCCTCTCTAAAGTCACGTGACACACTCACCTCACACAGGAGATGGTGAGGTGAGCCAGTGCAGACCCTTGGTGTGACCCGCTGTACTGTGACACACTCACCTCACACAGGAGATGATGAGGCGAGTCAGTGAAGACACCTGGTGTGACCCTCTGTACCGTGACACAATCACCTCACACAGGAGTTGGTGAGGCGAGTTAGTGCAGACACCTGGTATGAGTCTCTGTACCGTGATACACTCACCTCACACAGGAGATGGTGAGGTAATCCAGTGCAGACCCCTGGTGTGACCCTCTGTACTGTGACAAACTCACCTCACACAGGAGATGGTGAGGCGAGTCAGTGCAGACACCCGGTGAGACCCTCTGTACCGTGACACACTCACCTCACACAGGAGACGGTGAGGCGAGTCAGTGCAGACACCCTGTATGACCCTCTGTACTGTGACACATTCACCTCACACAGGAGTCGGAGAGGCGAGTCAGTGCAGACACCTGGTGTGACCCTCTGTATCACCTCACACAGGAGACGGTGAAGCGATTCAGTGCATACACCTGGTATGGCCCTCTGTACTGTGACAGATTCACCTCACACAGGAGTCGGGAGGCGAGTCAGTGCAGACACCTGGTGTGACCCATTGTACAGTGACTCACTCACCTCACATAGGAGATGGTGAGGCGAGTCAGTGCAGACACCAGGTGTGACCCTCTGTACCGCAACAAATTCACCTCACACTGGAGTTGGTGAGGCAAGTCAGTGCAGACACCCGGTGTGACCCTCTCTGAGGTGACACATTCACGTCACACAGGAGATGGTGAGGAGAGTTAGTACAGACACCTGGTGTGACCCTCTGTACCGTGACACATTCACCTCACACAGGAGATGGAGAGGCGAGTTAGTGCAGACACCTGGAGTGACCCTCAGTACCGTGATACACTCCTCTCACACAGGAGATGGTGAGGCGAGTAAGTGCAGACACCTGGTGTGACCCTCTGTACCATGACATAATCACCTCACACAGGGGACGGTGTGGCAAGTCAATGCAGACACCTGTTATGACCGTCTGTATCATGACACATTCACCTCACACAGGAGGCAGTGAGGCAAGTCAGGGCAGACACCTGGTGTGACCCTCTGTACCGTGGCACATTCACCTCATACAGGAGTCGGTGAGACGAGTCAGTGGAGACACCTGGTCTGACCCTCAGCACCATGAAACATTCACCTCACACAAGAGACGGTGAAGCGAGTCAGTGCAGACACCTGGTGTGACCCTTTGTACTGTGGCAAATTCACCTCACACATGTGATGGTGAGGGGAGTCAGTGCAGACACCTGGTGTGACCCTCTGTACCTGTGATACATTCACCTCACACAGGAGACAGAGAGGCAAGTCAGTGCAGACACCTGGTGTGACCCTCTGTACTATGACACATTCACCTCACACAGGAGATGGTGAGGCGAGTCAGTGCAGACACCCGGTACGACCCTCTCTGAGGTGACACATTCACGTCACACTGGAGATGGTGAGGAGAGTCACAGCAGATACCAAGTGTAACCCTCTGTACCGCGGCACATTACCTCACACAGGAGATGGTGAGGCGAGTTAGTACAGACACCTGGTGTGACCCTCAGTACCGTGATACACTCCCCTCACACAGGAGATGGTGAGGCGAGTCAGTGCAGACACCAGGTGTGACCCTCTGTATCACCTCACACAGGAGACGGTGTGGCAAGTCAATGCAGACACCTGTTATGACCATCTGTATCATAACACATTCACCTCACACAGGAGGCATTGAGGCAAGTCAGGGCAGACACCTGCTGTGACCCTCTGTACCGTGGCACATTCACCTCCCACACGAGTCGGTGAGGCGAGTCAGTGAAGACACCTGGTGTGACCCTCAGCACCATGACACATTCACCTCACACAGGAGGCAGTGAGGCAAGTCAGTGCAGACACCCGGTGTGACCCTCTGTACAGCGACACACTCACCTCACACAGGAGACAGTGAGGCGAGTCAGTGCAGATACCCGGTGTGACCCTCTGTACAGCGACACACTCACCTCACACAGGAGACAGTGAGGCAAGTCAGGGCAGACACCTGGTGTGACCCTCTGTACCGTGACACATTCACCTCACACAAGAGACGGTGAGGCAAGTCAGTTTAGACACCCGGTGTGACCCTCCTTACAGTGACACATTTACCTCACAGAGGAGATGGTGAGGCGAATCAGTGCAGACACCCGGTGTGACCCTCTGTACTGTGGCACATTCACCTCACACAGGACATGGTGAGGCGAGTTAGTGCAGACACCTGGTGTGACCCTTTGTACTGTGGCACATTCACCTCACACATGAGATGGTGAGGCGAGTCAGTGCAGACACCTGGTGTGACCCTCTGTACCTGTGACACATTCACCTCACACAGGAGATGGAGAGGCGAGTCACTGCAGATACCAAGTGTAACCCTCTGTACCGCGGCACATTACCTCACAAAGGCGATGGCGAGGCGAGTTAGTAGAGACACCTGGTGTGACCCTCTGTACCGTGACACATTCACCTCACACAGGAGATGGAGAGGCGAGTTAGTGCAGACACCTGGTGTGACCCTCAGTACCGTGATACACTCCCCTCACACAGGAGATGGTGAGGCGAGTAAGTGCAGACACCTGGTGTGACCCTCTGTACCATGACATAATCACCTCACACTGGAGATGGTGAGGTGAGTCAGTGCAGACACCAGGTGTGACCCTCTAAATCACCTCACACAGGAGACGGTGCGGCAAGTCAATGCAGACACCTGTTACGACCGTCTGTATCATGACACATTCACCTCACACAGGAGGCAGTGAGGCAAGTCAGGGCAGACACCTGGTGTGACCCTCTGTACTGTGACACATTCACCTCACACAGGAGGCAGTGAGGGGAGTCAGAGCAGACACCATGTGTGACCCTCTGAATCACCTCACACAGGAGTTGGTGAGGCGAGTCAGTGCAGACACCCAGTGTGACCCTCAGTACCCTCTTCAACGTCTACATGAGCCCCCTCGCGGCCATCGCACGCCAACACAACCTCAACATAATCTCCTATGCCGACGACACCCAGCTGATCCTCTCCCTGACCAACGACCTCGCCGCCGCCAGAGCCAACCTGCACGAAGGGATGAAGGAGGTAGCCGAGTGGATGACGACCAGCCGCCTGAAACTGAACTCAGACAAGACGGAGGTCCTCATCCTGGGCTCCACACCCACCGCCTGGGACGACTCCTGGTGGCCCCCCGCCCTGGGCACCGCACCCAAACCGACAAACCACGCACGCAACCTGGGCTTCCTCCTGGACTCCTCCCTCTCCATGACCAGGCAAGTCAACGCCGTCTCCTCAGCATGCTTCAACATCCTGCGCATGCTACGGAAGATCTTCTGGTGGATCCCCACGGAGACCAGGAAGACCGTCACCCAGGCCCTCGTCACCAGCCGACTGGACTACGGCAACGCCCTCTACGCCGGAACCACCGCCAAGCTCCAGAAGAGACTCCAGCGGATCCAGAACGCCTCAGCCAGACTCATCCTTGACATCCCACGAAACAGCCACATCTCCGGACACCTAAGAGACCTTCATTGGCTCCCCGTCAACAAAAGAATCACCTTCCGTCTCCTCACCCACGCACACAAGGCCCTACACGATCAAGGCCCGAGCTACCTCAACACCCGAATCAACTTCTACGCTCCCAAACTTCACCTCCGCTCAGCCAGCCGCGCTCTCGCCACCGTCCCGCGCATCCGTAGAGCGACAACAGGAGGAAGGTCCTTCTCCTACCTGGCCGCCAAGACCTGGAACTCCCTCCCAGCCGACCTGCGCCTGACCCAAGACCACCTCTCCTTCAGGAAGAAGCTCAAGACCTGGCTGTTCGAGCAGTAACGGCCCCCCCCCCCCCTAAGCGCCTTGAGACCCAACGGGTAAGTAGTGCGCTCTATAAATGTCATTGATTGATTGCTTGAGTACCGTGATACACTCACCTCACACCGGAGATGGTGAGGCGAGTAAGTGCAGACACCTGGTGTGACCCTCAGTACCGTGACACACTCACCTCACACAGGAGATGGTGAGGCGAGTCAGTGCAGACACCTGGTATGACCCTCTCTGAGGTGACACATTCACGTCACACAGGAGATGGTGAGGCGAGTAAGTGCAGACACCTGGTGTGACCCTCAGTACCGTGATACACTACCCTCACACAGGAGATGGTGAGGCGAGTTAGTACAGACACCTGGTGTGACCCTCTGTACCATGACATAATCACCTCATACAGGAGATGGTGAGGTGAGTCAGTGCAGACACCAGGTGTGACCCTCTGTATCACCTCACACAGGAGACGGTGCGGCAAGTCAATGCAGACACCTGTTATGACCGTCTGTATCATGACACATTCACCTCACACAGGAGTTGGTGAGGCAAGTCAGTGCAGACACCCAGTATGACCCTATCTAAAGTCACGTGACACACTCACCTCACACAGGAGTCAGTGCGGGGAGTCAGTGCAGACACCATGTGTGACCCTCTGTATCGTGACACAATCCCCTCACACAGGAGTTGGTGAGGCAAGTCAGTGCAGACACCCAGTATGACCCTCTCTAAAGTCACGTGACACACTTACCTCACACAGGAGATGGTGAGATGAGCCAGTGCAGACCCCTGGTGTGACCCGCTGTACTGTGACACACTCCCCTCACACAGGAGATGGTGAGGAGAGTTAGTGCAGATACATGGTGTGACCCTCAGGACCGTGATACACTCCCCTCACACAGGAGATGGTGAGGCGAGTAAGTGCAGACACCTGGTGTGACCCTCAGTACAGTGATACACTCCCCTCACACAGAATATGGTGAGGAGAGTTAGTACAGACACCTGGTGTGACCCTCTGTACCGTGACACATTCACCTCACACAGGAGATGGAGAGGCGAGTGTTAGACCTGGCACCTTGGCGTGAGTCTCCCTTCCACTTTTTGCTGATGTGCCTCCGATGTTTTGCTGGTTTTCCGATACTCAGGGCACTGTGCCACGGCTGACCCGTGCCGCAGTGCAAGTGCTCCCTACTGTAAATTGTACATGCGATTGGTATCCATGATTGGTTCATTGGATTTACTGTTAGTCCCTAGTAAAGTGCACTAGAGAGTGCCGGGGCTTTTAGATGCCAATACTGCTGGTGGGCCTGCAGCGCTGGTTGCGCCACCCACCGAAGCAGCCGTAAAGATGTGTCTGGGAACTGCGACCGCAGAACCCGCGTGCGGTCTCGTACTGCCACGCTAGCTGGGCAAGTGCACCCACTTGCCAGCCCCGAACCTTCCCTTGACTACATATTAGTCACCCCTATGGTAGGCCTGCGGGCAGGGTGCGTTGTAGGTGTAAGGTAGGACAAGCCCTGATGTGTGCGGCATGTCCTAGTAGTGACTTACCACCAAAACCGTATCTCACTATTGAAGGCTACCTGCTCCATTAGGCCAGACTGAGCTGCCGGAATTATTACACCCTATAATCCCAGCAGGCTCAAGGAGCATGGTAGCAAGTCGTGTTTAGTATGCCTGAACTCAGGATGATAAAATATTTCTTTTAGTAAAGTTTATTTTAGTATCCTGGGTTTGCAAATGCTACTTTTAGAAAGTTAGCATTTGCTTGCCTAACCATTTCAGCCCGCCTCTGCTGGTATGTGTATCTGACTGTCTGGGACGTGTGAGTGACAGGGCTGGGGGGATGACAGGTGGTGAATGCGCAGATTACACCTTAGTGGGAGGTAGGAGTGCTTCTTGACTCGAACTGTAGCTGTGCTCGGCCACCACAATGCTGGCTCCACCCTCCTGGGGAGCGGCGGATGACTCAGCCGGCACCTGGCCCAGGAAGGGCGAAGCCCCCATCAACAAGGTACTCTGGCCGCCCCTGTCCGCACAATGCTGGCTCCACCTCCTGTGGGGCGTCTGATGCGCCTGCCCCTCACACTGAAAGCAGAAGCCGGAGTACACCCACCGGGGTACTCAAGGACTGAGAGTGGCTATGCAAAGGCCGCCCTGGCCTGCGAGAACAAAAGAATTGGCCTATAAAAGAAGGAGCCCTGCTCCTTGAAAATTAGATCCTGTTTGGGCTACAGAAGGACTCTGCCCGACGAGAAGGACCGTGAGAGACGAGGAAGGGTGCTGACTCTTGCCTGTGTCTGGTGCCTTGCTGCCGAAGGAGAGGAAGAAGAAAAGACTACGAGAAGACTTTTGCTTTACTTTGTGCCAAACTCTGCTAAAGAGATCTCCAAGGGCTTGCAACTGAACTTGCCCCCTGACCAGCGTCCCAGGACCAGTGGACGCTACCCCCTGAAAGAAAGCGACTGCGGGTGCTGACCATCGCCGCAGTACCGACGGAGGAATCTCCTCCAAGGCAACGACATCCCCCTGACCACCGTGACCGGGGCCCAAAGCAACAGCGAAAGCAAAGTAAGGACCAGCCGCGGCTGGCCCGAACACCGTGACCGCAACTGCACCGGGAGCCCGAGCGCAAAGCAAAGGAGGACCCGTCCGGTCCGAGCTCTCGAGGTGACTGCGCAACGAGCAGCCACTCACCTGCAAAGACGGACAGTTGCCCTGTGAGAATCTGCAAGGTCGGTAGCCTGCCCGACAGCCCAGCTGTGAGCGCACAGCTGCACCGGCACTTGGCTGGGTACGTCCTGCACTTGGGGACCGTACTGCCACTTGCCGCCACCGCACAGCCGCCGCCTCCAGGGTCGGAGCGGACGACGAGGAGAGGACCCTGCCGCCACAGAACACCGCTGCCCCGGATGACCCGTGACCTGCTCGGCTGAGAGCCGCAACGAACAGCGACCCCGGGAAAGCAACGCAACGTGGGACAGATCCCCTGGAAGCCGCCGGCTCCACAAGAACTTTTGTTGACATCGGCCTGAGGGCCCTAAGAGAACGCTTAAACTGCTAGAAAGAACTGTGGTAACCTGAACTGAGTAATTTGCAACCGTTATCGTAAAGTACGTTGACTGTATTCACAAGCCTGCTTAAAATCTATATAAAGATATATATTTTTACGGAATACAGTCTGGTCTCGTTGTGTGGTGGGTTGGTTGTAAAGGTGTACTATTGCAAGTGTTTAACCTATATGCCCCAAAGATTAGCCTACGACTGCTTAAGCCACACTACCTAGAGGGTAAGCAGAGGTTGTCTGGAAGGTAACCCTCAGCCCTGACGAGGAAGAGGAGAGTCCCTGCTTGTCGCTAGTGTTGCACTGCGCCAACTAGAGACTCCCCCTTCCTACATTGGACGCAGCGGTGAGGATTTTCGAATTTACACTTGCGATATCTATACCTGAGCTTCTGACCACTACACAAGGATTACGGTCCAGTTACTTAGCCACAGACCTTGCTTTTGAAGTTTGCCGAAAAGAAGATTCCGAGTGTGAAAGCCATGCCGGGCACGAAGAGCCTGGATGGAGCGGAGTCCACGACCTCCGAGGTGTTGGAGGTGGAGTGGGATGCCGCGAAGCTGGATAAGTACTCCAAAACTGAACTGAAGTTTTTCTGTAAGAAACTCAAGGTTCCGCACGCTGGTTGCCGGAATAAGCCAGAATTCTACAAGGCCCTGAAAGCCTGGGTAGAGTCCAGAAAGACCCCGGAGGATCAAGACGCCCTCGCCGAGCAGAATGCAACGGAGGAGCAGAATGCACTTGGGGATCTGATTGACCTCGAAAGGCAAGACAGCGTGCACAGCTTTGGTACAGGCCTGTCGCCAGAGGAGCTGGCGGACAGGAAGGAAACGAGGAATCACGAAAGAAAGCTGGCAGAATTGAAAATCCAACTGGAGCTTGAAACGAAAAGAATGGCGCTGGAAGAGCGAAAGCACCAAATGGATTATGAAGTAAAAATGAGGGAGATAAGTCTCAAGGAGAGAGACTTGGATCGTCCTCCCTCTGGTGGCAGCACATCGCCAGTGCAGGTAGAGTCAAGAGTGCACATCCCGAAGGACGTAGTTAAGGAGTTCTTTAAGGGGGATGACATAGGACAGTGGTTTAGGGCATACGAGTTAGCCATGTCCTCCCACCGGGTCCCTGACAAGGATTGGGGAGCGGGGTTGTGGGGAAGGTTCCTTAGCGAAGGGAGAGATACCTTGCTAGATTTTCCCGTTGAAAATCAGAGATCCTATTCCCACATGAAAGAAGCTTTAATGAACAGGTACGGGCTTACCCCTGAAATGTATAGACAGAAGTTTAGGGGATGTACTAAGCGGCCTGGGAATACGTATGTGGAGTATGTGACTTACTTTTGCAGAGCACTGGATGGTTGGGTGAAGGGTAGCAAAGTTGATGATTTTCAAGGTCTCTTTGATTTTTTGCATGGGAGCACTTGTCTGATCACTGTTTTCCTGAGTTACGCCAACACCTGATCGATAGCAAGCTGTCCAACCCGAGGAAGCTTGCTGAGGAGGCGGACCGCTGGCTCAGCACCAGGGTCCACAAGGGTCCCGTGGGAGACTCCGCCAAGAGTGGGCAGGGTCCCCAGCAGAAGAGTGGGGGGGACAAGGGGGGAAAACAGAAAGGGTTCCAAAAAGGCCCCCAAAGTAGTTCCCAGGGGAGCCCGCAGCAGGGTTCTCAGCCTCCCCCACCCCCGAAGCAGAATGGAGCCCCGACAGGTAAACCTGTTCCAAAGGGGCCCTTCAATTGTTTCAAATGTGGCGAGCCTGGGCACATATCCAGTGACCCCAAGTGTCGCCTGTTTGGAAAACCAGCACCCACTGGTGCTCCGCCCCGTCAAGTGACTAGTGTTCACTTAGGAGAAGAAGTGATGGTCCCGGGGGGTGGAGATCCCGTTCACATGACCCTGGTCTCGCTAGGAGACAGTGAGATGATCCCTACGAACTACCTGCCCTCTAACACTAAGAAATATGGGCAGGTGGTGATCATCAATGGTAAGGAAGCTGAGGCTCTTAGAGATACAGGAGCCAGTGTGACTGCAGTGAGGCAGCACCTGGTGTCTCAAGAGCAGGTTGTACCCCATGCCTACTGTAGGGTTATCAATGCTGATAATTCAGAGAGTCAGTGTCCGATGGCTCAAGTTCCCTTCGAGTGGGGGGGGTCTCTGGTACTCTGCAGGTCTGTGTGAGAAAAACCATGCCTGTTGACTGTTTGCTAGGGAACGACTTGGAGCACTCCCCTTGGGAAAAGGTGGAGAAGACGACTCACCTGCGGATGGTGGGTCTGCCTGACTGGGCGTGCGTGACCACCCGGTCGATGGCAGCCAGTAGGGGTGATCGAGAGGTCCTGGGGCCTGAAGGAGAGGCCCAGGAACCGGCCTTAGGGAGAAGGCGCAGGGGACGCGGGAAACCGGTCCCTGAGGTTCCCACGGTCCAGGAGGAAGCAGACCTTGAGGGGGATGCCCTGGAGCCTACAGGGGAACAGATCGCCGAACTGGGGGACCTGCCTGAGCTGACCCATTGGCAGCAAGAAGGAGGACCCTCCAGGGAGGAATTCTGCAAGGAGCAGAAAGAATGCCCTTCTCTCGTGGGTATGCGGCAGCAGGCTGCAGACCAGGCCAATGGTGTTCAGGCCAAAACACATTACGTGTACTGGGAGAACGACCTCCTGTATTCGGAGCCTAAGGCTGCTGAACCTGGGTCAGCCCGTGTGCTGGCGGTACCCCAGAAGTTCAGAGCCTTCCTACTGGGTCTGGCTCATGATGTACCTTTAGCAGGACATTTGGGGATGGACAAGACCTATGACAGGCTTGTCACCCACTTTTACTGGCCCCAAATGCATAAGAGTTCAGATGCTCATTGCAGAACCTGTCCGACTTGCCAGGCAAGTGGGAAGACGGGAGGGAAGAACAAGGCTCCCCTCCAACCCTTCCCTGTGGTCGGTACGCCATTCCAGCGAGTGGGTATTGACATCGTTGGGCCTCTGGACCCCAAGACAGCCATGGGCAACAGGTTCATCCTGGTCTTGGTGGATCATGCCACCCGGTACCCTGAAGCCATCCCTCTGAGGACAGTGACGGCCCCCGTGGTGGGACGTGCACTGATGGGAATTTTCTCACGAGTGGGATTCCCTCTAGAGGTGGTGAGCGACAGGGGGACCAATTTCATATCCAAGTATATGAAGTCCCTTTGGCAAGAGTGTGGCGTAACGTATAAGTTCACCACGCCTTACCATCCCCAAGGTAACGGGTTGGTTGAGAGATTCAACCGAACCCTGAAAGGCATGATCATGGGCCTAGAAGGTCCAATGAGGCGTAAGTGGGACGTCCTCTTACCATGCCTGCTCTTTGCATATCGCGAGGTGCCACAGAAGTCCCTAGGGTTCAGCCCCTTTGAACTACTGTACGGTCACCCCGTGAGAGGACCGCTGAGTTTGGTAAAGGAAGGCTGGGGGGAGCAATCTCCCAGGAAACCTCCCCAGAATGTATATAGCTACATGCTGGCCTTCAGAAACCAAACCAGACGCTTCAGACAACTTGCCGAGGCAAATCTGGAAGCAAGCCAGGAGGAAATGAAGCGGTGGTACGATCAGAATGCCACTCTGGTCGAGCTTCAACCTGGACAAGAGGTGTATGTCCTGGCCCCAGTGGAGCCCTGTGCCCTTCAAGATAAGTGGACAGGCCCATTTGAGGTTGTGGAGCGCAAGAGCCCCGTGACATACTTGGTGGACATGAAGACGCCCAGGAACCCGTTGCGGGTCCTACATGTCAACCGCCTCAAGCCCCACTTGCAAAGGTCCGAAGTGGGCATGTTGTTGGCAACTGATGACGGAATGGAGGAGGAGTCGGAACCTCTCCCTGACCTCTTGGTGGCCTGTGAGAAAGATGGGTCAGTGGATGGAGTTAACCTCTCACCCACCCTGACCGCCGAACAACAGGAGGACTGCCACCAGCTGCTGGGGCAGTTTCCAGACCTGTTCTCCCTGGTTCCGAGTGTCACAGAGGGGTGCGTCCATGATGTGGACACTGGAGACAGCTTACCTGTGAAGCATAAGGCTTACAGGGTGACTGACAGGGTCCGGGCCTGCATCAAGGAGGAGGTCTCCAAGATGCTTGCCCTGGGGGTGATTGAGTCTTCCAGCAGTCCTTGGTCCAGCCCCGTGGTCTTGGTTCCGAAGGCTGCTGCGCCGGGAGCCACACCCGAACTCCGGTTCTGTGTGGACTACAGAGGACTCAATTCAGTCACGAAGACTGACGCGCACCCCATCCCCAGAGCTGACGAGCTCATTGATCGGCTAGGGGCTGCCCGGTTCCTCAGCACGTTTGATTTAACGTCTGGGTACTGGCAGATCGCCTTGACCGATGGGGCAAAGGAGAGGTCGGCATTCTCTACACCAGATGGGCATTTCCAGTTCCGGGTTATGCCATTTGGAATGAAGAATGCCCCTGCCACCTTTCAGAGATTGGTCAACCAGGTGTTGGCTGGACTGGACGGGTTCAGTGCCGCCTACCTGGATGACATCGCGGTGTTCAGTGGCACCTGGCCCGAACACCTGCGACACCTCTGGGAAGTGTTGATGGCCCTGCACAGAGCAGGCCTCACAATCAAGGCAAGCAAGTGCCAGATTGGGCAGGGTTCAGTGGTGTACTTGGGACACCAAGTTGGGAGTGGCAAGGTAGCACCCTTGCAGCCCAAAATCGAGACCATCCTGGCTTGGGAGCCCCCCAAGACCCAGACTGCAGTGAGAGCCTTCCTGGGGCTCACTGGGTATTACAGGAGGTTTGTCAAGGGTTATGGCACGATCGTGACCCCCTTGACAGAGCTGACTTCGAAGAAGCAGCCCAGGAATGTGATTCGGACTGACACCTGTCAGAAGGCTTTTGACACCCTGAAGACTGCCATGTGCACGGCGCCCGTGCTCCTGGCCCCTGATTTCTCCAAGGAGTTCATAGTGCAAACAGACGCTTCAGAGCAGGGTGTAGGGGCGGTTCTTTCACAGATGACTGAGGAGGGCTTTGACCAACCCGTAGCCTTCATAAGTAGGAGGTTACTTCCACGGGAAAGTAGGTGGAGTGCAATAGAGCGTGAAGCATTTGCTATGGTCTGGGCGCTGAAGAAGCTAAGACCCTACTTGTTTGGGTCTCACTTCCGAGTTCAGACGGACCACAGGCCCCTCAGATGGTTGATGCAAATGAGGGGTGAGAACCCAAAACTGTTGAGGTGGTCCATTTCTCTACAGAGTATGGACTTTACGGTGGAACACCGCCCTGGCACCGATCACGCCAACGCTGACGGTCTGTCCAGATTTTTCCGCCTTAGTGATGTGGAACTCCCTGGGGAAGGGTAGTTCCCCCCACATTTCAGCTGGAGGGGACACATGTTAGACCTGGCACCTTGGCGTGAGTCTCCCTTCCACTTTTTGCTGATGTGCCTCCGATGTTTTGCTGGTTTTCCGATACTCAGGGCACTGTGCCACGGCTGACCCGTGCCGCAGTGCAAGTGCTCCCTACTGTAAATTGTACATGCGATTGGTATCCATGATTGGTTCATTGGATTTACTGTTAGTCCCTAGTAAAGTGCACTAGAGAGTGCCGGGGCTTGTAGATGCCAATACTGCTGGTGGGCCTGCAGCGCTGGTTGCGCCACCCACCGAAGCAGCCGTAAAGATGTGTCTGGGAACTGCGACCGCAGAACCCGCGTGCGGTCTCGTACTGCCACACTAGCTGGGCAAGTGCACCCACTTGCCAGCCCCGAACCTTCCCTTGACTACATATTAGTCACCCCTATGGTAGGCCTGCGGGCAGGGTGCGTTGTAGGTGTAAGGTAGGACAAGCCCTGATGTGTGCGGCATATCCTAGTAGTGACTTACCACCAAAACCGTATCTCACTATTGAAGGCTACCTGCTCCATTAGGCCAGACTGAGCTGCCGGAATTATTACACCCTATAATCCCAGCAGGCTCAAGGAGCATGGTAGCAAGTCGTGTTTAGTATGCCTGAACTCAGGATGATAAAATATTTCTTTTAGTAAAGTTTATTTTAGTATCCTGGGTTTGCAAATGCTACTTTTAGAAAGTTAGCATTTGCTTGCCTAACCATTTCAGCCCGCCTCTGCTGGTATGTGTATCTGACTGTCTGGGACGTGTGAGTGACTGGGCTGGGGGGATGACAGGTGGTGAATGCGCAGATTACACCTTAGTGGGAGGTAGGAGTGCTTCTTGACTCGAACTGTAGCTGTGCTCGGCCACCACAATGCTGGCTCCACCCTCCTGGGGAGCGGCGGATGACTCGGCCGGCACCTGGCCCAGGAAGGGCGAAGCCCCCATCAACAAGGTACTCTGGCCGCCCCTGTCCGCACAATGCTGGCTCCACCTCCTGTGGGGCGTCTGATGCGCCTGCCCCTCACACTGAAAGCAGAAGCCGGAGTACACCCACCGGGGTACTCAAGGACTGAGAGTGGCTGTGCAAAGGCCCCCCTGGCCTGCGAGAACAAAAGAATTGGCCGATAAAAGAAGGAGCCCTGCTCCTTGAAAATTAGATCCTGTTTGGGCTACAGAAGGACTCTGCCCGACGAGAAGGACCGTGAGAGACGAGGAAGGGTGCTGACTCTTGCCTGTGTCTGGTGCCTTGCTGCCGAAGGAGAGGAAGAAGAAAAGACTACGAGAAGACTTTTGCTTTACTTTGTGCCAAACTCTGCTAAAGAGATCTCCAAGGGCTTGCAACTGAACTTGCCCCCTGACCAGCGTCCCAGGACCAGTGGACGCTACCCCCTGAAAGAAAGCGACTGCGGGTGCTGACCATCGCCGCAGTACCGATGGAGGAATCTCCTCCAAGGCAACGACATCCCCCTGACCACCGTGACCGGGGCCCAAAGCAACAGCGAAAGCAAAGTAAGGACCAGCCGCCGCTGGCCCGAACACCGTGACCGCAACTGCACCGGGAGCCGCAAAGCAAAGGAGGACCCGTCCGGTCCGAGCTCTCGAGGTGACTGCGCAACGAGCAGCCACTCACCTGCAAAGACGGACAGTTGCCCTGTGAGAATCCGCAAGGTCGGTAGCCTGCCCGACAGCCCAGCTGTGAGCGCACAGCTGCACCGGCACTTGGCTGGGTACGTCCTGCACTTGGGGACCGTACTGCCACTTGCCGCCACCGCACAGCCGCCGCCTCCAGGGTCGGAGCGGACGACGAGGAGAGGATCCTGCCGCCACAGAACACCGCTGCCGCGGATGACCCGTGACCTGCTCGGCTGAGAGCCACAACGAACAGCGACCCCGGGAAAGCAACGCGACGTGGGACAGATCCCCTGGAAGCCGCCGGCTCCACAAGAACTTTTGTTGACATCGGCCTGAGGGCCCTAAGAGAACGCTTAAACTGCTAGAAAGAACTGTGGTAACCTGAACTGAGTAATTTGCAACCGTTATCGTAAAGTACGTTGACTGTATTCACAAGCCTGCTTAAAATCTATATAAAAAATCTATATAAAGATATATATTTTTACGGAATACAGTCTGGTCTCGTTGTGTGGTGGGTTGGTTGTAAAGGTGTACTATTGCAAGTGTTTAACCTATATGCCCCAAAGATTAGCCTACGACTGCTTAAGCCACACTACCTAGAGGGTAAGCAGAGGTTGTCTGGAAGGTAACCCTCAGCCCTGACGAGGAAGAGGAGAGTCCCTGCTTGTCGCTAGTGTTGCACTGCGCCAACTAGAGACTCCCCCTTCCTACAGCGAGTTAGTGCAGACACCCGGTGAGACCCTCTGCACCGTGACACACTCACCTCACACAGGAGATGGCGAGGCGAGCCAGTGCAGACACCCTGTATGACCCTCTGTACTGTGACACATTCACCTCACACAGGAGTCGGAGAGGCGAGTCAGTGCAGACACCTGGTGTGACCCTCTGTATCACCTCACACAGGAGACGGTGAAGCGATTCAGTGCATACACTTGGTATGACCCTCTATACTGTGACACATTCACCTCACACAGGAGTCAGAGAGGCGAGTCAGTGCGGACACCTGGTGTGACCCTCAGTACCATGACACATTCACCTCACACAGGAGACAGTAAGGCGAGTCAGTGTAGACACCAGGTGTGACCCTCTGTACCGTGGAACATTCACCTCACACAGGAGACAGAGAGGCAAGTCAGTGCAGACACCTGGTGTGACCCTCAGTACCATGACATAATCACCTCACACAGGAGATGGTGAGGCAAGTCAGTGCAGACACCCAGTGTGACCCTCTCTAAAGTCACTTGACACATTCACCTCACACAGGAGACAGTGAGGCGAGTTAGTGCAGACACCAGGTGTGACCCTCTGTATCACCTCACACAGGAGACGGTGCGGTAAGTCAATGCAGACACCTGTTATGACCGTCTGTATCATGACACATTCACCTCACACAGGAGGCAGTGAGGCAAGTCAGGGCAGACACCTGGTGTGTCCCTCAGTACCATGACACATTCACCTCACACAGGAGACAGAGAGGCAAGTCAGTGCAGACACCTGGTGTGACCCATTGTACAGTGACTCACTCACCTCACACAGGAGTTGGTGAGGCGAGTCAGTGCAGACACCCGGTGTGACCCTCTGTACCTTGACACATTCACGTCACACAGGAGATGGTGAGGAGAGTTAGTGCAGACACCTGGTGTGACCCTCAGTACCGTGATACACTCCCCTCACACAGGAGATGGTGAGGCGAGTAAGTGCAGACACCTGGTGTGACCCTCAGTACCGTGATACACTCCCCTCACACAGGAGATGGTGAGGAGAGTTAGTACAGACACCTGGTGTGACCCTCTGTACCGTGACACATTCACCTCACACAGGAGATGGAGAGGCGAGTTAGTGCAGACACCTGGAGTGACCCTCAGTACCGTGATACACTCCCCTCACACAGGAGATGGTGAGGCGAGTAAGTGCAGACACCTGGTGTGACCCTCTGTACCATGACATAATCACCTCACACAGGAGATGGTGAGGCGAGTCAGTGCAGACACCAGGTGTGACCCTCTGTATCACCTCACACAGGAGACGGTGCGGCAAGTCAATGCAGACACCTGTTATGACCGTCTGTATCATGACACATTCACCTCACACAGGAGGCAGTGAGGCAAGTCAGGGCAGACACCTAGTGTGACCCTCTGTACCGTGACACATTCACCTCACACAGGAGGCAGTGAGGGGAGTCAGAGCAGACACCATGTGTGACCCTCTGAATCACCTCACACAGGAGTTGGTGAGGCGAGTCAGTGCAGACACCCAGTGTGACCCTCAGTACCCTCTTCAACGTCTACATGAGCCCCCTCGCGGCCATCGCACGCCAACACAACCTCAACATAATCTCCTACGCCGACGACACCCAGCTGATCCTCTCCCTGACCAACGACCCCGCCGCCGCCAGAGCCAACCTGCACGAAGGGATGAAGGAGGTAGCCGAGTGGATGACGACCAGCCGCCTGAAACTGAACTCAGACAAGACGGAGGTCCTCATCCTGGGCTCCACACCCACCGCCTGGGACGACTCCTGGTGGCCCCCCGCCCTGGGCACCGCACCCAAACCGACAAACCACGCACGCAACCTGGGCTTCATCCTGGACTCCTCCCTCTCCATGACCAGGCAAGTCAACGCCGTCTTCTCAGCATGCTTCAACATCCTGCGCATGCTACGGAAGATCTTCTGGTGGATCCCCACGGAGACCAGGAAGACCGTCACCCAGGCCCTCGTCACCAGCCGACTGGACTTCGGCAACGCCCTCTACGCCGGAACCACCGCCAAGCTCCAGAAGAGACTCCAGCGGATCCAGAACGCCTCAGCCAGACTCATCCTCGACATCCCACGAAACAGCCACATCTTCGGACACCTAAGAGACCTTCATTGGCTCCCTGTCAACAAAAGAATCACCTTCCGTCTCCTCACCCACGCACACAAGGCCCTACACGATCAAGGCCCGAGCTACCTCAACACCCGAAGCAACTTCTACGCTCCCAAACTTCACCTCCGCTCAGCCAGCCGCGCTCTCGCCACCGTCCCACGCATCCGTAGAGCGAAAACAGGAGGAAGGTCCTTCTCCTACCTGGCCGCCAAGACCTGGAACTCCCTCCCAGCCGACCTGCGCCTGACCCAAGACCACCTCTCCTTCAGGAAGAAGCTCAAGACCTGGCTGTTCGAGCAGTAACGGCACCCCCCCCCCCCCCTAAGCGCCTTGAGACCCAACGGGTAAGTAGTGCGCTCTATAAATGTCATTGATTGATTGCTTGAGTACCGTGATACACTCACCTCACACCGGAGATGGTGAGGCGAGTAAGTGCAGACACCTGGTGTGACCCTCAGTACCGTGATACATTCACCTCACACAGGAGATGGAGAGGCGAGTTAGTGCAGACACCTGGTGTGACCCTCAGTACCGTGATACACTCCCCTCACACAGGAGATGGTGAGGCGAGTAAGTGCAGACACCTGGTGTGACACTCTGTACCATGACATAATCACCTCACACAGGAGATGGTGAGGTGAGTCAGTGCAGACACCAGGTGTGACCCTCTGAATCACCTCACACAGTAGACGGTGTGGCAAGTCAATGCAGACACCTGTTATGACCGTCTGTATCATGACACATTCACCTCACACAGGAGGCAGTGAGGCAAGTCAGGGCAGACACCTGGTGTGACCCTCTGTACAGTGACACATTCACCTCACACAGGAGATGGTGAGGCGAGTCAGTGCAGACACCTGGTGTGACCCTCTCTGAGGTGACACATTCACGTCACACAGGAGATGGTGAGGCGAGTAAGTGCAGACACCTGGTGTGACCCTCAGTACCGTGATACACTACCCTCACACAGGAGATGGTGAGGCGAGTCAGTGCAGACACCAGGTGTGACCCTCTGTATCACCTCACACAGGAGACGGTGTGGCAAGTCAATGCAGACACCTGTTATGACCGTCTGTATCATGACACATTCACCTCACACAGGAGGCATTGAGGCAAGTCAGGGCAGACACCTGCTGTGACCCTCTGTACCGTGGCACATTCACCTCAAACAAGAGACGGTGAAGCAAGTCAGTGCAGATACCCGGTGTGACCCTCTGTACAGCGACACACTCACCTCATACAGGAGACAGTGAGGCGAGTCAGTGCAGATACCCGGTGTGACCCTCTGTACAGCGACACACTCACCTCACACAGGAGACAGTGAGGCAAGTCAGGGCAGACACCTGGTGTGACCCTCTGTACCGTGACACATTCACCTCACACAAGAGACGGTGAGGCAAGTCAGTTTAGACACCCGGTGTGACCCTCCTTACAGTGACACATTTACCTCACACAGGAGATGGTGAGGCGAATCAGTGCAGACACCCGGTGTGACCCTCTGTGCTGTGGCACATTCACCTCACACAGGAAATGGTGAGGCGAGTTAGTGCAGACACCTGGTGTGACCCTTTGTACTGTGGCACATTCACCTCACACATGAGATGGTGAGGCGAGTCAGTGCAGACACCTGGTGTGACCCTCTGTACCTGTGACACATTCACCTCACACAGGAAATGGTGAGTTGAGTCAGTGCAGACACCCGGTGTGACCCTCTCTGAGGGGACACATTCATGTCACACAGGAGATGGCGAGGAGAGTCACTGCAGATACCAAGTGTAACCCTCTGTACCGCGGCACATTACCTCACAAAGGCGATGGTGAGGCGAGTTAGTACAGACACCTGGTGTGACCCTCTGTACCGTGACACATTCACCTCACACAGGAGATGGAGAGGCGAGTTAGTGCAGACACCTGGTGTGACCCTCAGTACCGTGATACACTCCCCTCACACAGGAGATGGTGAGGCGAGTAAGTGCAGACACCTGGTGTAACCCTCTAAATCACCTCACACAGGAGACGGTGCGGCAAGTCAATGCAGACACCTGTTATGACCGTCTGTATCATGACACATTCACCTCACACAGGAGGCAGTGAGGCAAGTCAGGGCAGACACCTGGTGTGACCCTCTGTACCGTGACACATTCACCTCACACAGGAGGCAGTGAGAGGGAGTCAGAGCAGACACCATGTGTGACCCTCTGAATCACCTCACACAGGAGTTGGTGAGGCGAGTCAGTGCAGACACCCAGTGTGACTCTCAGTACCCTCTTCAACGTCTACATGAGCCCCCTCGCGGCCATCGCACGCCAACACAACCTCAACATAATCTCCTACGCCGACGACACCCAGCTGATCCTCTCCCTGACCAACGACCCCGCCGCCGCCAGAGCCAACCTGCATGAAGGGATGAAGGAGGTAGCCGAGTGGATGACGACCAGCCGCATGAAACTGAACTCAGACAAGACGGAGGTCCTCATCCTGGGCTCCACACCCACCGCCTGGGACGACTCCTGGTGGCCCCCCGCCCTGGGCACCGCACCCAAACCGACAAACCACGCACGCAACCTGGGCTTCATCCTGGACTCCTCCCTCTCCATGACCAGGCAAGTCAACGCCGTCTCCTCAGCATGCTTCAACATCCTGCGCATGCTACGGAAGATCTTCTGGTGGATCCCCACGGAGACCAGGAAGACCGTCACCCAGGCCCTCGTCACCAGCCGACTGGACTACGGCAACGCCCTCAACGCCGGAACCACCGCCAAGCTCCAGAAGAGACTCCAGCGGATCCAGAACGCCTCAGCCAGACTCATCCTCGACATCCCACGAAACAGCCACATCTCCGGACACCTAAGAAACCTTCATTGGCTCCCCGTCAACAAAAGAATCACCTTCCGTCTCCTCACCCACGCACACAAGGCCCTACACGATCAAGGCCCGAGCTACCTCAACACCCGAATCAACTTCTACTTTCCCAAACTTCACCTCCGCTCAGCCAGCCGCGCTCTCGCCACTGTCCCACGCATCCGTAGAGCGACAACAGGAGGAAGGTCCTTCTCCTACCTGGCCGTCAAGACCTGGAACTCCCTCCCAGCCGACCTGCGCCTGACCCAAGACCACCTCTCCTTCAGGAAGAAGCTCAAGACCTGGCTGTTCGAGCAGTAACGGCACCCCCCCCCCCCTAAGCGCCTTGAGACCCAACGGGTAAGTAGTGCGCTCTATAAATGTCATTGATTGATTGCTTGAGTACCGTGATACACTCACCTCACACCGGAGATGGTGAGGCGAGTAAGTGCAGACACCTGGTGTGACCCTCAGTACCGTGACACACTCACCTCACACAGGAGATGGTGAGGCGAGTCAGTGCAGACACCTGGTGTGACCCTCTCTGAGGTGACACATTCACGTCACACAGGAGATGGTGAGGCGAGTAAGTGCGGACACCTGGTGTGACCCTCAGTACCGTGATACACTACCCTCACACAGGAGATGGTGAGGCGAGTTAGTACAGACACCTGGTGTGACCCTCTGTACCATGACATAATCACCTCACACAGGAGATGGTGAGGTGAGTCAGTGCAGACACCAGGAGTGACCCTCTGTATCACCTCACACAGGAG
This sequence comes from Lissotriton vulgaris, assembly GCF_964263255.1. NCBI lineage: Eukaryota > Metazoa > Chordata > Amphibia > Caudata > Salamandridae > Lissotriton > Lissotriton vulgaris. Next base: position 93,579,787 of record NC_141685.1, on the reverse strand, counting down.
ACGGTGCGGTAAGTCAATGCAGACACCTGTTATGACCGTCTGTATCATGACACATTCACCTCACACAGGAGTCGGTGAGGCGAGTCAGTGGAGACACTTGGTGTGTCCCTCAGTACCATGACACATTCCCCTTACACAGGAGACAGAGAGGCAAGTCAGTGCAGACACCTGGTGTGACCCATTGTACAGTGACTCACTCACCTCACACAGGAGATGGTGAGGCGAGTCAGTGCAGACACCAGGTGTGACCCTCTGTACTGCAACAAATTCACCTCACACTGGAGTTGGTGAGGCGAGTCAGTGCAGACACCCGGTGTGACCCTCTGTACCGTGACACATTCACGTTACACAGGAGATGGTGAGGAGAGTTAGTGCAGACACCTGGTGTGACCCTTAGTACCGTGATACACTCCCCTCACACAGGAGATGGTGAGGAGAGTTAGTACAGACACCTGGTGTGACCCTCTGTACCGTGACACATTCACCTCACACAGGAGATGGAGAGGCGAGTTCGTGCAGACACCTGGAGTGACCCTCAGTACCGTGATATACTCCCCTCACATAGGAGATGGTGAGGAGAGTAAGTGCAGACACCAGGTGTTTCCCTCTGTATCACCTCACACAGGAGACGGTGCGGCAAGTCAATGCAGACACCTGTTATGACCATCTGTATCATGACACATTCACCTCACACAGGAGGCAGTGAGGCAAGTCAGGGCAGACACCATGTGTGACCCTCTGTATCATGACACATTCACCTCACACAGGAGGCAGTGAGGCAAGTCAGGGCAGACACCTGGTGTGACCCTCTGTACCGTGGCACATTCACCTCATACAGGAGTCGGTGAGACGAGTCAGTGGAGACACCTGGTCTGACCCTCAGCACCATGACACATTCACCTCACACAAGAGACGGTGAAGCGAGTCAGTGCAGACACCCGGTGTGACCCTCTGTACTGAGGCACATTCACCTCACACAGGAGACAGTGAGGCGAGTCAGTGCAGACACCTGGTGTGACCCTCTGTACCGTGACACATTCACCTCACACAGGAGATGGAGAGGCGAGTTAGTGCAGACACCTGGTGTGACCCTCAGTACCGTGATACACTCCCCTCACACAGGAGATGGTGAGGCGAGTAAGTGCAGACACCAGGTGTGACCCTCTGAATCACCTCACACAGGAGACGGTGCGGCAAGTCAATGCAGACACCTGTTATGACCGTCTGTATCATGACACATTCACCTCACACAGGAGGCAGTGAGGCAAGTCAGGGCAGACACCTGGTGTGACCCTCTGTACCGTGACACATTCACCTCACACAGGAGGCAGTGAGGGGAGTCAGTGCAGACACCCAGTGTGACCCTCAGTACCGTGATACACTCACCTCATACCGGAGATGGTGAGGCGAGTAAGTGCAGACACCTGGTGTGACCCTCAGTACCGTGACACACTCACCTCACACAGGAGATGGTGAGGCGAGTCAGTGCAGACACCTGGTGTGACCCTCTCTGAGGTGACACATTCACGTCACACAGGAGATGGTGAGGCGAGTAAGTGCAGACACCTGGTGTGACCCTCAGTACCGTGATACACTACCCTCACACAGGAGATGGTGAGGCGAGTCAGTGCAGACACCCAGTGTGACCCTCAGTACCGTGATACACTCACCTCACACCGGAGATGGTGAGGCGAGTAAGTGCAGACACCTGGTGTGACCCTCAGTACTGTGGCACATTCACCTCATACAGGAGTCGGTGAGACGAGTCAGTGGAGACACCTGGTCTGACCCTCTCTGAGGTGACACATTCACGTCACACAGGAGATGGTGAGGCGAGTAAGTGCAGACACCTGGTGTGACCCTCAGTACCGTGATACACTACCCTCACACAGGAGATGGTGAGGCGAGTCAGTGCAGACACCAGGTGTGACCCTCTGTATCACCTCACACAGGAGACGGTGTGGCAAGTCAATGCAGACACCTGTTATGACCGTCTGTATCATGACACATTCACCTCACACAGGAGGCATTGAGGCAAGTCAGGGCAGACACCTGCTGTGACCCTCTGTACCGTGGCACATTCACCTCACACAGGAGTCGGTGAGGCGAGTCAGTGGAGACACCTGCTGTGACCCTCTGTACCGTGACACATTCACCTCAAACAAGAGACGGTGAAGCGAGTCAGTGCAGATACCCGGTGTGACCCTCTGTACAGCGACACACTCACCTCACACATGAGACAGTGAGGCGAGTCAGTGCAGATGCCCGGTGTGACCCTCTGTACAGCGACACACTCACCTCACACAGGAGACAGTGAGGCGAGTCAGTGTAGACACCTGGTGTGACCCTCTGTACCGTGGCACATTCACCTCACACAGGAGACAGTGAGGCAAGTCAGGGCAGACACCTGGTGTGACCCTCTGTACCGTGACACATTCACCTCACACAAGAGACGGTGAGGCAAGTCAGTTTAGACACCCGGTGTGACCCTCCTTACAGTGACACATTTACCTCACACAAGAGATGGTGAGGCGAATCAGTGCAGACACCCGGTGTGACCCTCTGTACTGTGGCATATTCTCCTCACACAGGACATGGTGAGGCGAGTTAGTGCAGACACCTGGTGTGACCCTTTGTACTGTGGCATATTCACCTCACACATGAGATGGTGAGGCGAGTCAGTGCAGACAACTGGTGTGACCCTCTGTACCTGTGACACATTCACCTCACACAGGAGATGGTGAGGCGAGTCAGTGCAGACACCCAGTGTGGCCCTCGGTACCGTGACACAATCACCTCACACAGGAGATGGTGAGTTGAGTCAGTGCAGACACCCGGTGTGACCCTCTCTGAGGTGACACATTCACGTCACACTGGAGATGGTGAGGCGAGTCAGTACAGACACCTGGTGTGACCCTCTGTACCGTGACACATTCACCTCACACAGGAGATGGAGAGGCGAGTTAGTGCAGACACCTGGTGTGACCCTCAGTACCGTGATACACTCCCCTCACACAGGAGATGGTGAGGCGAGTAAGTGCAGACACCTGGTGTGACCCTCTGTACCATGACATAATCACCTCACACAGGAGATGGTGAGGTGAGTCAGTGCAGACACCAGGTGTGACCCTCTGTATCGCCTCACACAGGAGACGGTGCGGCAAGTCAATACAGACACCTGTTATGACCGTCTGTATCATGACACATTCACCTCACACAGGAGGCAGTGAGGCAAGTCAGGGCAGACACCTGGTGTGACCTTCTGTACCGTGACACATTCACCTCACACAGGAGGCAGTGAGGGGAGTCAGTGCAGACACCATGTGTGACCCTCTGAATCACCTCACACAGGAGTTGGTGAGGCGAGTCAGTGCAGACACCCAGTGTGACCCTCTGTACCGTAACACATTCACCTCACACAAGAGACGGTGAGGCAAGTCAGTGCAGATACCCGGTGTGACCATCTGTTCCATGACACATTCACCTCACACAGGAGACAGAGAGGCAAGTCAGTGCAGACACCTGGTGTGACCCTCTGTACTATGACACATTCACCTCACACAGGAGATGGTGAGGCGAGTCAGTGCAGACACCCGGTGTGACCCTCTCTGAGGTGACACATTCACGTCACACAGGAGATGGTGAGGAGAGTCACTGCAGATACCAAGTGTAACCCTCTGTACCATGGCACATTACCTCACACAGGAGATGGAGAGGCGAGTTAGTGCAGACACCTGGTGTGACCCTCAGTACCGTGACACACTCACCTCACACAGGAGATGGTGAGGCGAGTCAATGCAGACACCAGGTGTGACCCTCTGTACAGAAACAAATTCACCTCACACCGGAGTTGGTGAGGCGAGTCAGTGCAGACACCCGGTGTGACCCTCTGTACCGTGACACATTCACGTCACACAGGAGATGGTGAGGAGAGTTAGTGCAGACACCTGGTGTGGCCCTCAGTACCGTGATACACTCCCCTCACACAGGAGATGGTGAGGAGAGTTAGTACAGACACATGGTGTGACCCTCTGTACCGTGACACATTCACCTCACACAGGAGATGGAGAGGCGAGTTAGTGCAGACACCTGGAGTGACCCTCAGTACCGTGATACACTCCCCTCACAAAGGAGATGGTGAGGCGAGTCAGTGCAGACACCAGGTGTGACCGTCTGTATCATGACACATTCACCTCACACAGGAGGCAGTGAGGCAAGTCAGGGCAGACACCTGGTGTGACCCTCTGTACCGTGGCACATTCACCTCACAAAGGAGTCGGTGAGGCGAGTCAGTGGAGACACCTGGTGTGACCCTCTGTACCTGTGACACATTCACATCACACAGGACATGGTGAGTTGAGTCAGTGCAGACACCCGGTGTGACCCTCTCTTAGGTGACACATTCACGTCACACAGGAGATGGTGAGGAGAGTCACTGCAGATACCAAGTCTGAACCCTCTGTACCATGGCACATTACCTCACACAGGAGATGGTGAGGCGAGTTAGTACAGACACCTGGTGTGACCCTCTGTACAGTGACACATTCACCTCACACAGGAGATGGAGAGGCGAGTTAGTGCAGACACCTGGTGTGACCCTCAGTACCGGGACACACTCACCTCACACAGGAGATGGTGAGGCGAGTCAGTGCAGACACCTGGTGTGACCCTCTGTACCATGACATAATCACCTCACACAGGAGATGGTGAGGCGAGTCAGTGCAGACACCTGGTGTGACCCTCTGTACCGTGACACATTCACCTCACACAGGAGGCAGTGAGGGGAGTCAGTGCAGACACCATGTGTGACCCTCTGTATCGTGACACAATCCCCTCACACAGGAGTTGGTGAGGCGAGTCAGTGCAGACACCCAGTATGACCCTCACTAAAGTCACGTGACACACTCACCTCACACAAGTGGTGAGCCAGTGCAGACCCCTGGTGTGACCCGCTGTACTGTGACACACTCACCTCACACAGGAAATGGTGAGGCGAGTCAGTGAAGACACCTGGTGTTACCCTCTGTACCGTGACACAATCACCTCACACAGGAGTTGGTGAGGCGAGTTAGTGCAGACACCTGGTATGAGTCTCTGTACCGTGATACACTCACCTCACACAGGAGACGGTGTGGCAAGTCAATGCAGACACCTGTTATGACCGTCTGTATCATGACACATTCACCTCACACAGGAGGCATTGAGGCAAGTCAGGGCAGACACCTGCTGTGACCCTCTGTACCGTGGCACATTCACCTCACACAGGAGTCGGTGAGGCGAGTCAGTGGAGACACCTGCTGTGACCCTCTGTACCGTGACACATTCACCTCAAACAAGAGACGGTGAAGCGAGTCAGTGCAGATACCCGGTGTGACCCTCTGTACAGCGACACACTCACCTCACACATGAGACAGTGAGGCGAGTCAGTGCAGATGCCCGGTGTGACCCTCTGTACAGCGACACACTCACCTCACACAGGAGACAGTGAGGCGAGTCAGTGTAGACACCTGGTGTGACCCTCTGTACCGTGGCACATTCACCTCACACAGGAGACAGTGAGGCAAGTCAGGGCAGACACCTGGTGTGACCCTCTGTACCGTGACACATTCACCTCACACAAGAGACGGTGAGGCAAGTCAGTTTAGACACCCGGTGTGACCCTCCTTACAGTGACACATTTACCTCACACAAGAGATGGTGAGGCGAATCAGTGCAGACACCCGGTGTGACCCTCTGTACTGTGGCATATTCTCCTCACACAGGACATGGTGAGGCGAGTTAGTGCAGACACCTGGTGTGACCCTTTGTACTGTGGCATATTCACCTCACACATGAGATGGTGAGGCGAGTCAGTGCAGACAACTGGTGTGACCCTCTGTACCTGTGACACATTCACCTCACACAGGAGATGGTGAGGCGAGTCAGTGCAGACACCCAGTGTGGCCCTCGGTACCGTGACACAATCACCTCACACAGGAGATGGTGAGTTGAGTCAGTGCAGACACCCGGTGTGACCCTCTCTGAGGTGACACATTCACGTCACACTGGAGATGGTGAGGCGAGTCAGTACAGACACCTGGTGTGACCCTCTGTACCGTGACACATTCACCTCACACAGGAGATGGAGAGGCGAGTTAGTGCAGACACCTGGTGTGACCCTCAGTACCGTGATACACTCCCCTCACACAGGAGATGGTGAGGCGAGTAAGTGCAGACACCTGGTGTGACCCTCTGTACCATGACATAATCACCTCACACAGGAGATGGTGAGGTGAGTCAGTGCAGACACCAGGTGTGACCCTCTGTATCGCCTCACACAGGAGACGGTGCGGCAAGTCAATACAGACACCTGTTATGACCGTCTGTATCATGACACATTCACCTCACACAGGAGGCAGTGAGGCAAGTCAGGGCAGACACCTGGTGTGACCTTCTGTACCGTGACACATTCACCTCACACAGGAGGCAGTGAGGGGAGTCAGTGCAGACACCATGTGTGACCCTCTGAATCACCTCACACAGGAGTTGGTGAGGCGAGTCAGTGCAGACACCCAGTGTGACCCTCTGTACCGTAACACATTCACCTCACACAAGAGACGGTGAGGCAAGTCAGTGCAGATACCCGGTGTGACCATCTGTTCCATGACACATTCACCTCACACAGGAGACAGAGAGGCAAGTCAGTGCAGACACCTGGTGTGACCCTCTGTACTATGACACATTCACCTCACACAGGAGATGGTGAGGCGAGTCAGTGCAGACACCCGGTGTGACCCTCTCTGAGGTGACACATTCACGTCACACAGGAGATGGTGAGGAGAGTCACTGCAGATACCAAGTGTAACCCTCTGTACCATGGCACATTACCTCACACAGGAGATGGAGAGGCGAGTTAGTGCAGACACCTGGTGTGACCCTCAGTACCGTGACACACTCACCTCACACAGGAGATGGTGAGGCGAGTCAATGCAGACACCAGGTGTGACCCTCTGTACAGAAACAAATTCACCTCACACCGGAGTTGGTGAGGCGAGTCAGTGCAGACACCCGGTGTGACCCTCTGTACCGTGACACATTCACGTCACACAGGAGATGGTGAGGAGAGTTAGTGCAGACACCTGGTGTGGCCCTCAGTACCGTGATACACTCCCCTCACACAGGAGATGGTGAGGAGAGTTAGTACAGACACATGGTGTGACCCTCTGTACCGTGACACATTCACCTCACACAGGAGATGGAGAGGCGAGTTAGTGCAGACACCTGGAGTGACCCTCAGTACCGTGATACACTCCCCTCACAAAGGAGATGGTGAGGCGAGTCAGTGCAGACACCAGGTGTGACCGTCTGTATCATGACACATTCACCTCACACAGGAGGCAGTGAGGCAAGTCAGGGCAGACACCTGGTGTGACCCTCTGTACCGTGGCACATTCACCTCACAAAGGAGTCGGTGAGGCGAGTCAGTGGAGACACCTGGTGTGACCCTCTGTACCTGTGACACATTCACATCACACAGGACATGGTGAGTTGAGTCAGTGCAGACACCCGGTGTGACCCTCTCTTAGGTGACACATTCACGTCACACAGGAGATGGTGAGGAGAGTCACTGCAGATACCAAGTCTGAACCCTCTGTACCATGGCACATTACCTCACACAGGAGATGGTGAGGCGAGTTAGTACAGACACCTGGTGTGACCCTCTGTACAGTGACACATTCACCTCACACAGGAGATGGAGAGGCGAGTTAGTGCAGACACCTGGTGTGACCCTCAGTACCGGGACACACTCACCTCACACAGGAGATGGTGAGGCGAGTCAGTGCAGACACCTGGTGTGACCCTCTGTACCATGACATAATCACCTCACACAGGAGATGGTGAGGCGAGTCAGTGCAGACACCTGGTGTGACCCTCTGTACCGTGACACATTCACCTCACACAGGAGGCAGTGAGGGGAGTCAGTGCAGACACCATGTGTGACCCTCTGTATCGTGACACAATCCCCTCACACAGGAGTTGGTGAGGCGAGTCAGTGCAGACACCCAGTATGACCCTCACTAAAGTCACGTGACACACTCACCTCACACAAGTGGTGAGCCAGTGCAGACCCCTGGTGTGACCCGCTGTACTGTGACACACTCACCTCACACAGGAAATGGTGAGGCGAGTCAGTGAAGACACCTGGTGTTACCCTCTGTACCGTGACACAATCACCTCACACAGGAGTTGGTGAGGCGAGTTAGTGCAGACACCTGGTATGAGTCTCTGTACCGTGATACACTCACCTCACACAGGAGACGGTGAGGCGAGTCAGTGCAGACACCCTGTATGACCCTCTGTATTGTGACACATTCACCTCACACAGGAGTCGGAGAGGCGAGTCAGTGCAGACACCTGGTGTGACCCTGTGTATCACCTCACACAGGAGACGGTGAAGCGATTCAGTGTATACACCTGGTATGGCCCTCTGTACTGTGACACATTCACCTCACACAGGAGATGGAGAGGCGAGTTAGTGCAGACACCTGGTGTGACCCTGTGTATCACCTCACACAGGAGACGGTGAAGCGATTCAGTGTATACACCTGGTATGGCCCTCTGTACTGTGACACATTCACCTCACACAGGAGATGGAGAGGCGAGTTAGTGCAGACACCTGGTGTGACCCTCAGTACCGGGACACACTCACACTCACCTCACACAGAAGATGGTGAGGCGAGTCAGTGCAGACACCTGGTGTGACCCTCTGTACAGTGACACATTCACCTCACACAGGAGATGGAGAGGCGAGTTAGTGCAGACACCTGGTGTGACCCTCAGTACCGGGACACACTCACACTCACCTCACACAGAAGATGGTGAGGCGAGTCAGTGCAGACACCTGGTGTGACCCTCTGTACCATGACATAATCACCTCACACAGGAGATGGTGAGGCGAGTCAGTGCAGACACCTGGTGTGACCCTCAGTACCGTGACACATTCACCTCACACAGGAGGCAGTGAGGGGAGTCAGTGCAGACACCATGTGTGACCCTCTATATCGTGACACAATCCCCTCACACAGGAGTTGGTGAGGCGAGTCAGTGGAGACACCCAGTATGACCCTCTCTAAAGTCACGTGACACACTCACCTCACACAAGTGGTGAGCCAGTGCAGACCCCAGGTGTGACCCGCTGTACTGTGACACTCACCTCACACAGGAAATGGTGAGGCGAGTCAGTGAAGACACCTGGTGTGACCCTCTGTACCGTGACACAATCACCTCACACAGGAGTTGGTGAGGCGAGTTAGTGCAGACACCTGGTATGAGTCTCTGTACCGTGATACACTCACCTCACACAGGAGACGGTGAGGCGAGTCAGTGCAGACACCCTGTATGACCCTCTGTACTGTGACACATTCACCTCACACAGGAGTCGGAGAGGCGAGTCAGTGCAGACACCTGGTGTGACCCTGTGTATCACCTCACACAGGAGACGGTGAAGCGATTCAGTGGATACACCCGGTATGGCCCTCTGTACTGAGACACATTCACCTCACACAGGAGTCGGAGAGGCGAGTCAGTGCAGACACCTGGTGTGACCCTCAGTACCATGACACATTCACGTCACACAGGAGATGGTGAGGAGATTTAGTGCAGACACCTGGTGTGACCCTCAGTACCGTGATACACTCCCCTCACACAGGAGATGGTGAGGCGAGTCAGTGCAGACACCTGGTGTGACCCTCTCTGAGGTGACACATTCACGTCACACAGGAGATGGTGAGGAGAGTTCGTACAGACACCTGGTGTGACCCTCTGTACGTGACACATTCACGTCACACAGGAGATGGTGAGGAGAGTCACTGCAGATACCAAGTGTAACCCTCTGTACCACGGCACATTACCTCACAAAGGAGATGGTGAGGCGAGTTAGTACAGACACCTGGTGTGACCCTCTGTACCGTGACACATTCACCTCACACAGGAGATGGAGAGGCAAGTTAGTGCAGACACCTGGTGTGACCCTCAGTACCGTGATACACTCCCCTCACACAGGAGATGGAGAGGCGAGTTAGTGCAGACACCTGGTGTGACCCTCAGTACCGGGACACACTCACACTCACCTCACACAGAAGATGGTGAGGCGAGTCAGTGCAGACACCTGGTGTGACCCTCTGTACCATGACATAATCACCTCACACAGGAGATGGTGAGGCGAGTTAGTGCAGACACCTGGTGTGACCCTCAGTACCGTGATACACTCCCCTCACACAGGAGATGGTGAGGCGAGTAAGTGCAGACACCAGGTGTGACCCTCTGTATCTCCACACACAGGAGACGGTGTGGCAAGTCAATGCAGACACCTGTTATGACCGTCTGTATCATGACACATTCACCTCACACAGGAGGCATTGAGGCAAGTCAGGGCAGACACCTGCTGTGACCCTCTGTACTGTGGCACATTCACCTCACACAGGAGTCGGTGAGGCGAGTCAGTGGAGACACCTGGTGTGACCCTCAGCACCATGACACATTCACCTCACACAAGAGACGGTGAAGCGAGTCAGTGCAGATACCCGGTGTGACCATCTGTACAGCGACACACTCACCTCACACAGGAGCCAGTGAGGCGAGTCAGTGCAGATACCCGGTGTGACCCTCTGTACAGCGACACACTCACCTCACATAGGAGACAGTGAGGCGAGTCAGTGCAGACACCTGGTGTGACCCTCTGTACCGTGGCACATTCACCTCACACAGGAGACAGTGAGGCAAGTCAGGGCAGACACCTGGTGTGACCCTCTGCACCATGGCACATTCACCTCACACAAGAGGCGGTGAGGCGAGTCAGTTTAGACACCCGGTGTGACCCTCTGTACTGTGGCACATTTACCTCACACAGGAGATGGTGAGGCGAGTCAGTGCAGACACCTGGTGTGACCCTCTGTACCTGTGACACATTCACCTCACGCAGGAGATGGTGAGTTGAGTCAGTGCAGACACCCGGTGTGACCCTCTGTATCACCTCACACAGGAAACGGTGAAGCGATTCAGTGCATACACCTGGTATGGCCCTCTGTACTGTGACACATTCACCTCACACAGGAGTCAGAGAGGCGAGTCAGTGCAGACACCTGGTGTGACCCTCAGTACCATGACACAGTCACCTCACACAGGAGACAGAGAGGCAAGTCAGTGCAGACACCAGGTGTGACCCTCTGTACCGTGGAAAATTCACCTCACACAGGAGACAGAGAGGCAAGTCAGTGCAGACACCTGGTGTGACCCTCTGTACCATGACATAATCACCTCACACAGGAGATGGTGAGGCGAGTCAGTGCAGACACCTGGGGTGACCCTCTGTACCATGACATAATCACCTCACACAGGAGATGGTGAGGCGAGTTAGTGCAGACACCTGGTGTGACCCTCAGTACCGTGATACACTCCCCTCACACAGGAGATGGAGAGGCGAGTTAGTGCAGACACCTGGTGTGACCCTCAGTACCGTGATACACTCCCCTCACACAGGAGATGGTGAGGCGAGTAAGTGCAGACACCTGGTGTGACCCTCTGTACGTTGACATAATCACCTCACAGAGGAGATGGTGAGGCGAGTCAGTGCAGACACCAGGTGTGACCCTCTGTATCACCTCACACAGGAGTCGGTGCGGCAAGTCAATGCAGACACCTGTTATGACCGTCTGTATCATGACACATTCACCTCACACAGGAGGCAGTGAGGCAAGTCAGGGCAGACACCTGGTGTGACCCTCTGTACCGTGACACAATCACCTCACAGAGGAGTTGGTGAGGCGAGTTAGTGCAGACACCTGGTATGAGTCTCTGTACCATGATACACTCACCTCACACAGGAGACGGTGAGGCGAGTCAGTGCAGACACCCTGTATGACCCTCTGTACTGTGACACATTCACCTCACACAGGAGTCGGAGAGGCGAGTCAGTGCAGACACCTGGTGTGACCCTGTGTATCACCTCACACAGGAGACGGTGAAGCGATTCAGTGCATACACCTGGTATGGCCCTCTGTACTGTGACACATTCACCTCACACAGGAGTCCGAGAGGCGAGTCAGTGCAGACACCTGGTGTGACCCTCAGCACCATGACACATTCACCTCACACAGGAGACAGTGAGGCGAGTCAGTGCAGACACCAGGTGTGACCCTCAGCACCTTGACACATTCACCTCACACAGGAGACAGAGAGGCAAGTCAGTGCAGACACCTGGTATGACCCATTGTACAGTGACTCACTCACCTCACACAGGAGATGGTGAGGCGAGTCAGTGCAGACACCAGGTGTGACCCTCTGTACCGCAACAAATTTACCTCACACTGAAGTTGGTGAGGCGAGTCAGTGCAGACACCTGGTGTGACCCTCTCTGAGATGACACATTCACGTCACACAGGAGATGGTGAGGAGAGTTAGTACAGACACCTGGTGTGACCCTCTGTACCGTGACACATTCACCTCTCACAGGAGTCAGTGCGGGGAGTCAGTGCAGACACCATGTGTGACCCTCTGTTTCGTGACACAATCCCCTCACACAGGAGTTGGTGAGGCGAGTCAGTGAAGACACCCAGTATGACCCTCTCTAAAGTCACGTGACACACTAACCTCACACAGGAGATGGTGAGGTGAGCCAGTGCAGACCCCTGGTGTGACCCGCTGTATTGTGACACACTCACCTCACACAGGAGATGGTGAGGCAAGTCAGTGCAGACACCTGGTGAGACCCTCTGTACCGTGACAAACTCACCTCACACAGGAGACGGTGAGGCGAGTCAGTGCAGACACCTTGTATGACCCTCTGTACTGCGACACATTCACCTCACACAGGAGTCGGAGAGGCGAGTCAGTGCAGACACCTGGTGTGACCCTCTGTATCACCTCACACAGGAAACGGTGAAGCGATTCAGTGCATACACCTGGTATGGCCCTCTGTACTGTGACACATTCACCTCACACAGGAGTCAGAGAGGCGAGTCAGTGCAGACCCCTGGTGTGACCCTCAGTACCATGACACATTCACCTCACACAGGAGACAGAGAGGCAAGTCAGTGCAGACACCAGGTGTGACCCTCCGTACCGTGGAACATTCACCTCACACAGGAGACAGAGAGGCAAGTCAGTGCAGACACCTGGTGTGACCCTCTGTACCATGACACATTCACCTCACACAGGAGATGGTGAGGCAAGTCAGTGCAGACACCTCCTGGTGTGACCCATTGTACAGTGACTCACTCACCTCACACAGGAGATGGTGAGGCGAGTCAGTGCAGACACCAGGTGTGACCCTCTGTACCGCAACAAATTCAGCTCACACTGGAGTTGGTGAGGCGGGTCAGTGCAGACACCCGGTGTGACCCTCTGTACCTTGACACATTCACGTCACACAGGAGATGGTGAGGAGATTTAGTGCAGACACCTGGTGTGACCCTCAGTACCGTGATACACTCCCCTCACACAGGAGATGGTGAGGCGAGTAAGTGCAGACACCTGGTGTGACCCTCAGTCCCGTGACACACTCACCTCACACAGGAGATGGTGAGGCGAGTCAGTGCAGACACCTGGTGTGACCCTCTCTGAGGTGACACATTCACGTCACACAGGAGATGGTGAGGCGAGTTAGTACAGACACCTGGTGTGACCCTCTGTACAGTGACACACTCACCTCACACAGGAGATGGAGAGGCGAGATAGTGCAGACACCTGGTGTGACCCTCAGTACCGTGACACACTCACCTCACACAGGAGATGGTGAGGCGAGTCAATGCAGACACCTGATGTGACCCTCTGTACCACGACATAATCACCTCACACAGGAGACGGTGAGGCGAGTCAGTGCAGACACCAGGTGTGACCCTCTGTATCTCCTCACACAGGAGACGGTGTGGCAAGTCAATGCAGACACCTGTTATGACCGTCTGTATCATGACACATTCACCTCACACAGGAGGCATTGAGGCAAGTCAGGGCAGACACCTGCTGTGACCCTCTGTACCGTGGCACATGAACCTGACACAGGAGTCGGTGAGGCGAGTCAGTGGAGACACCTGGTGTGACCCTCAGCACCATGACACGTTCACCTCACACAAGAGACGGTGAAGTGAGTCAGTGCAGATACCCGGTGTGACCCTCTGTACAGCGACCCACTCCCCTCACACAGGAGACAGTGAGGCGAGTCAGTGCAGATACCCGGTGTGACCCTCTGTACAGCGACACACTCACCTCACACAGGAGACAGTGAGGCAAGTCAGGGCAGACACCTGGTGTGACCCTCTGTACCATGACACATTCACCTCACACAAGAGACGGTGAGGCGAGTCAGCGCAGACACCCGGTGTGACCCTCTGTACTGTGGCACATTTACCTCACACAGGAGATGGTGAGGCGAGTTAGTGCAGACACCTGGTGTGACCCTTTGTACTGTGGCACATTCACCTCACACAGGAGATGGTGAGTTGAGTCAGTGCAGACACCCGGTGTGACCCTCTCCGAGGTGACACATTCACGTCACACAGGAGATGGTGAGAAGAGTCACTGCAGATACCAAGTGTAACCCTCTGTACCGCGGCACATTACCTCAAAAAGGAGATGGTGAGGCGAGTTAGTGCAGACACCTGGTGTGACCCTTTGTACTGTGGCACATTCACCTCACACATGAGATGGTGAGGCGAGTCAGTGCAGACACCTGGTGTGACCCTCTGTACCGTGACACATTCACCTCACACAGGAGACAGAGAGGCAAGTCAGTGCAGACACCTGGTGTGACCCTGTGTACTATGACACATTCACCTCACATAGGAGATGGTGAGTTGAGTCAGTGCAGACACCCGGTGTGACCCTCTGTATCACCTCACACAGGAAACGGTGAAGCGATTCAGTGCATACACCTGGTATGGCCCTCTGTACTGTGACACATTCACCTCACACAGGAGTCAGAGAGGCGAGTCAGTGCAGACACCTGTTATGACCGTCTGTATCATGACACATTCACCTCACACAGGAGGCAGTGAGGCAAGTCAGGGCAGACACCTGGTGTGACCCTCTGTACCGTGACACATTCACCTCACACAGGAGGCAGTGAGGGGAGTCAGTGCAGACACCATGTGTGACACTCTGAATCACCTCACACAGGAGTTGGTGAGGCGAGTCAGTGCAGACACCCAGTGTGACCCTCTGTACCGTAACACATTCACCTCACACAAGAGACGGTGAGGCGAGTCAGTGCAGATACCCTGTGTGACCCTCTGTACCATGACACATTCACCTCACACAGGAGACAGAGAGGCAAGTCAGTGCAGACACCTGGTGTGACCCTGTGTACTATGACACATTCACCTCACATAAGAGATGGTGAGGCGAGTCAGTGCAGACACCCGGTGTGACCCTCTCTGAGGTGACACATTCACATCACACAGGAGATGGTGAGGAGAGTCACTGCAGATACCAAGTGTAACCCTCTGTACCATGGCACATTACCTCACACAGGAGATGGTGAGGCGAGTTAGTACAGACACCTGGTGTGACCCTCTGTACAGTGACACACTCACCTCACACAGGAGATGGAGAGGCGAGTTAGTGCAGACACCTGGTGTGACCCTCTGTACCGCAACAAATTCAGCTCACACTGGAGTTGGTGAGGCGGGTCAGTGCAGACACCCGGTGTGACCCTCTGTACCTTGACACATTCACGTCACACAGGAGATGGTGAGGAGATTTAGTGCAGACACCTGGTGTGACCCTCAGTACCGTGATACACTCCCCTCACACAGGAGATGGTGAGGCGAGTAAGTGCAGACACCTGGTGTGACCCTCAGTCCCGTGACACACTCACCTCACACAGGAGATGGTGAGGCGAGTCAGTGCAGACACCTGGTGTGACCCTCTCTGAGGTGACACATTCACGTCACACAGGAGATGGTGAGGCGAGTCAGTGCAGACACCTGGTGTGACCCTCTCTGAGGTGACACATTCACGTCACACAGGAGACGGTGCGGCAAGTCAATGCAGACACCTGTTATGACCGTCTGTATCATGACACATTCACCTCACACAGGAGGCAGTGAGGCAAGTCAGGGCAGACACCTGGTGTGACCCTCTGTACCGTGACACATTCACCTCACACAGGAGGCAGTGAGGCGAGTCAGTGGAGACACCTGGTGTGACCCTTTGTACTGTGGCACATTCACCTCACACATGAGATGGTGAGGCGAGTCAGTGCAGACACCTGGTGTGACCCTCTGTACCTGTGACACATTCACCTCACACAGGAGATGGTGAGTTGAGTCAGTGCAGACACCCGGTGTGACCCTCTGTACCATGACATAATCACCTCACACAGGAGATGGTGAGGCGAGTCAGTGCAGACACCAGGTGTGACCCTCTGTATCACCTCACACAGGAGACGGTGCGGCAAGTCAATGCAGACACCTGTTATGACCGTCTGTATCATGACACATTCACCTCACACAGGAGGCAGTGAGGCAAGTCAGTGCAGACACCTGGTATGAGTCTCTGTACCGTGATACACTCACCTCACACAGGAGATGGAGAGGCGAGTTAGTGCAGACACCTGGTGTGACCCTCTGTACCGTGACACATTTACCTCACACAGGAGGCAGTGAGGGGAGTCAGTGCAGACACCATGTGTGACCCTCTGTATCGTGACACAATCCCCTCACACAGGAGTTGGTGAGGCGAGTCAGTGCAGACACCTAGTATGACCCTCTCTAAAGTCGAGTGACACACTCACCTCACACAGGAGATGGTGAGGTGAGCCAGTGCAGACCCCTGGTGTGACCCGCTGTACTGTGACACACTCACCTCACACAGGAGATGGTGAGGCGAGTCAGTGCAGACACCCTGTATGATACTCTGTACTGTGACACATTCACCTCACACAGGAGTCGGAGAGGCGAGTCAGTGCAGACACCTGTTGTGACCCTCAGTACCATGACACATTCACCTCACACAGGAGACAGTGAGGCGAGTCAGTGCAGACACCAGGTGTGACCCTCTGTACCGTTGAACATTCACCTCACACATGAGACAGAGTCAGTGCAGACACCTGGTGTGACCCTCTGTACGAGGACACATTCACCTCACGCAGGAGACAGAGAGGCAAGTCAGTGCAGACACCTGGTGTGACCTATTGTACAGTGACTCACTAATCTCACACAGGAGATGGTGAGGCGAGTCAGTGCAGACACCAGGTGTGACCCTCTGTACCGCAACAAATTCACCTCACACAGGAGGCAGTGAGGGGAGTCAGTGCAGACACCATGTGTGACCCTCTGAATCACCTCACACAGGAGTTGGTGAGGCGAGTCAGTGCAGACACCCAGTGTGACCCTCTGTACCGTAACACATTCATCTCACACAAGAGACGGTGAGGCGAGTCAGTGCAGATACCCGGTGTGACCCTCTGTACCATGACACATTCACCTCACACAGGAGACAGAGAGGCAAGTCAGTGCAGACACCTGGTGTGACCCTCTGTACTATGACACATTCACCTCACACAGGAGATGGTGAGGCGAGTCAGTGCAGACACCCGGTGTGACCCTCTCTGAAGTGACACATTCACGTCACACAGGAGATGGTGAGGAGAGTCACTGCAGATACCAAGTGTAACCCTCTGTACCATGGCAAATTACCTCACACAGGAGATGGTGAGGCGAGTTAGTACAGACACCTGGTGTGACCCTCAGTACCGTGACACATTCACCTCACACAGGAGGCAGTGAGGGGAGTCAGTGCAGACACCATGTGTGACCCTCTGTATCGTGACACAATCCCCTCACACAGGAGTTGGAGAGGCTAGTTAGTGCAGACACCTGGTGTGACCCTCAGTACCGTGACACACTCACCTCACACAGGAGATGGTGAGGCGAGTCAATGCAGACACCTGGTGTGACCCTCTGTACCACGACATAATCACCTCACACAGGAGATGGTGAGGCGAGTCAGTGCAGACACCCAGTGTGACCCTCTCTAAAGTCACTTGACACATTCACCTCACACAGGAGACGGTGAGGCGAGTCAGTGCAGACACCTGGTGTGACCCTCTGTACCGTGACACATTCACCTCACACAGGAGGCAGTGAGGGGAGTCAGTGCAGACACCATGTGTGACCCTCTGTATCGTGACACAATCCCCTCACACAGGAGTTGGAGAGGCTAGTCAGTGCAGACACCTAGTATGACCCTCTCTAAAGTCACGTGACACACTCACCTCACACAGGAGATGGTGAGGTGAGCCAGTGCAGACCCCTGGTGTGACCCGCTGTACTGTGACACACTCACCTCACACAGGAGATGGTGAGGCGAGTCAGTGAAGACACCTGGTGTGACCCTCTGTACCATGACACAATCACCTCACACAGGAGTTGGTGAGGCGAGTTAGTGCAGACCCCTGGTGTGACCCTCTGTACTGTGACAAACTCACCTCACACAGGAGATGGTGAGGCGAGTCAGTGCAGACACCCTTTGAGACCCTCTGTACCGTGACACACTCACCTCACACAGGAGACGGTGAGGTGAGTCAGTGCTGACACCTGGTGTGACCCTCAGTACCATGACACATTCACCTCACACAGGAGACAGTGAGGCGAGTCAGTGCAGACACCAGGTGTGACCCTCTGTACCGTGGAACATTCACCTCACACAGGAGACAGAGAGGCAAGTCAGTGCAGACACCTGGTGTGACCCTCTGTACGATGACAAATTCACCTCACGCAGGAGACAGAGAGGCGAGTCAGTGCAGACACCTGGTGTGACCTATTGTACAGTGACTCACTAACCTCACACAGGAGATGGTGAGGCGAGTCAGTGCAGACACCAGGTGTGACCCTCTGTACCGCAACAAATTCACCTCACACTCGAGTTGGTGAGGCGAGTCAGTGCAGACACCAGGTGTGACCCTCTGTATCACCTCACACAGGAGACGGTGCGGCAAGTCAATGCAGACACCTGTTATGACCGTCTGTATCATGACACATTCACCTCACACAGGAGGCAGTGAGGCAAGTCAGGGCAGACACCTGGTGTGACCCTCTGTACCGTGGCACATTCACCTCACACAGGAGTCGGTGAGGCGAGTCAGTGGAGACACCTGGTGTGACCCTCAGTACCAAGACACATTCACCTCACACAGGAGACAGAGAGGCAAGTCAGTGCAGACACCCAGTGTGACCCTCTGTACAGCGACACACTCACCTCACACAGGAGACAGTGAGGCGAGTCAGTGCAGACACCTGGTGTGACCCTCTGTACCGTGGCATATTCCCCTCACACAGGAGACAGTGAGGCAAGTCAGGGCAGACACCTGGTGTGACCCTCTGTACGGTGACACATTCACCTCACACAAGAGACGGTGAGGCGAGTCAGTTTAGACACCCGGTGTGACCCTCCTTACAGTGACACATTTACCTCACACAGGAGATGGTGAGGCGAGTAAAAGTGCAGACACCCCGTGTGACCCTCTCTAAAGTCACTTGACACATTCACCTCACACAGGAGACGGTGCGGCAAGTCAATGCAGACACTTGTTATGACCGTCTGTATCATGACACATTCACCTCACACAGGAGACGGTGAGGCGAGTCAGTGCAGACACCTGGTGTGACCCTCTGTACTGCAACAAATTCACCTCACACAGGAGACGGTGAGGCGAGTCAGTGCAGACACCCGGTATGACCCTCAGTACCGTGACACATTCGCCTCAAACAGGAGACGGTGAAGCAAGTCAGTGCAGACACCAGGTGTGACCCTCTGTACTGCGACACATTCACCTCACACAAGAGATGGTGAGGCGAGTCAGTGTAGACACCTGGCGTGACCCTCTGTATCACCTCACGCAGGAGACGGTGAAGCGATTCAGTGCAGACACCTGGTATGACCCTCTGTACCGTGGCACATCATTCACCTCACACGAGACAGTGAGGCAAGTCAGTGCAGACACCTGGTGTGACCCTCGCTAAAGTCACTTGGCACATTCACCTCACACGGGAGACAGTGAGGCGAGTCAGTGCAGACACCTGGTGTGACCCTCTGTACTGTAACAAATTCACCTCACACAAGAGACGGTGAGGCGAGTCAGTGCAGATACCCAGTGTGACCCTCTGTACCATGACACATTCACCTCACTCAGGAGACAGAGAGGCAAGTCAGTGCAGACACCTGGTGTGACCCTCTGTACTATGACACATTCACCTCACACAGGAGATGGTGAGGCGAGTCAGTGCAGACAGCAGGTGTGACCCTATGTACCACAACAAATTCACCTCACACAGGAGACGGTGAGGAGAGTCAGTGCAGACACCAGGTGTGACCCTCTGTACCATGACACATTCACCTCACACAGGAGATGGTGAGGCGAGTCACTGCAGACACCAGGTGTGACCCTCTGTACCGTGACACACTTACCTCACACAGGAGACAGAGAGGCAAGTCAGTGCAGACACCTGGTGTGACCCTCTGTACTATGACACATTCACCTCACACAGGAGACGGTGAAGCGATTCAGTGCAGACACCTGGTATGACCCTCTGTACCGTGGCACATTCACCTCACACGAGACAGTGAGGCAAGTCAGTGCAGACACCTGGTGTGACCCTCTCTAAAGTCACTTGACACATTCACCTCACACGGGAGACGGTGAGGCGAGTCAGTGCAGATACCCAGTGTGACCCTCTGTACCATGACACATTCACCTCACTCAGGAGACAGTGAGGCGAGTCAGTGCAGACACCAGGTGTGACCCTCTGTACCGTGGCACACTTACCTCACACAGGAGACAGAGAGGCAAGTCAGTGCAGACACCTGGTGTGACCCTCTGTACTATGACACATTCACCTCACACAGGAGATGGTGAGGCGAGTCAGTGCAGACAGCAGGTGTGACCCTCTGTACCGCAACAAATTCACCTCACACAGGAGACGGTGAGGAGAGTCAGTGCAGACACGAGGTGTGACCCTCTGTATCACCTCACACAGGAGACGGTGAAGCGATTCAGTGCAGACACCTGGTATGACCCTGTGTACTGTGACACATTCGCCTCAAACAGGAGACTGTGAAGCAAGTCAGTGCAGACACCAGGTGTGACCCTCTGTACTGCGACACATTCACCTCACACAGGAGATGGTGAGGCGAGTCAGTGTAGACACCTGGTGTGACCCTCTGTATCACCTCACACAGGAGACGGTGAAGCGATTCAGTGCAGACACCTGGTATGACCCTCTGTACTGTGACACATTCATCTCACACAGGAGTCGGTGAGGCGAGTCAGTGGAGACACCTGGTGTGACCCTCAGTACCATGACACATTCACCTCACACAAGAGACGGTGAAGCGAGTCAGTGCAGACACCTGGTGAGACCCTCTGTACAGCGACAGACTCACCTCACACAGGAGACAGTGAGGCGAGTCAGTGCAGACACCTGGTGTGACCCTCTGTACAGTGGCACATTCACCTCACACAGGAGACAGTGAGGCAAGTCAGGGCAGACACCTGGTGTGACCCTCTGTACCGTGACACATTCACCTCACATAAGAGACGGTGAGGCGAATCAGTGCAGACACCCAGTGTGACCCTCCTTACAGTGACACACTCACCTCACACAGGAGATGGTGAGGCGAATCAGCGCAGACACCCAGTGTGACCCTCTGTACTGTGGCACATTCACCTCACAGGAGATGGTGAGGCGAGTCACTGCAGATACCAAGTGTAACCCTCTGTACCGAGGCACA
The DNA here is from genome assembly GCF_964263255.1 of Lissotriton vulgaris. Taxonomy (NCBI): domain Eukaryota; kingdom Metazoa; phylum Chordata; class Amphibia; order Caudata; family Salamandridae; genus Lissotriton; species Lissotriton vulgaris. Next base: position 93,558,022 of record NC_141685.1, on the reverse strand, counting down.
TTACCTCATGCAGGAGATGATGAAGCAAGTTAGTACAGACACCTGGTGTGACCCACTGTACCGTGACACATTCACCTCACACAGGAGATGGAAAGGCGAGTTAGTGCAGACACCTGGTGTGACCCTCAGTACCGTGACACACTCACCTCACACAGGAGATGGTGAGGCGAGTCAGTGCAGACACCTGGTGTGACCCTCTGTACCATGACATAATCACCTCACACAGGAGATGGTGAGGCGAGTAAAAGTGCAGACACCCAGTGTGACCCTCTGAATCACCTCACACAGGAGTTGATGAGGCGAGTCAGTGCAGATACCCGGTGTGACCCTCAGTACCATGACACATTTACCTCATTCAGGAGACAGTGAGGCGAGTCAGTGCAGACACCAGGTGTGACCCTCTGTACCGTGGCACATTCACCTCACACAGGAGACAGAGAGGCAAGTCAGTGCAGACACCTGGTGTGACCCTCTGTACTATGACACATTCACCTCACACAGGTGATGGTGAGGCGAGTCAGTGCAGACACCTGGTATGAGTCTCTGTACGGTGATACACTCACCTCACACAGGAGATGGTGAGGTGAGCCAGTGCAGACCCCTGGTGTGACCCTCTGTACTGTGACACACTCACCTCACACAGGAGATGGTGAGGCGAGTCAGTGCAGACACCTGGTGTGACCCTCTGTACAGTGACACACTCACCTCACACATGAGATGGAGAGGCGAGTTAGTGCAGACACCTGGTGTGACCCTCAGTACCGTGACACACTCACCTCACACAGGAGATGGTGAGGCGAGTCAATGCAGAACCCTGGTGTGACCCTCTGTACCACGACATAATCACCTCACACAGGAGGCAGTGAGGGGAGTCAGTGCAGACACCATGTGTGACCCTCTGAATCACCTCACACAGGAGTTGGTGAGGCGAGTCAGTGCAGACACCCAGTGTGACCCTCTCTAAAGTCACTTGACACATTCAACTCAAATGGGAGACGGTGAGGCGAGTCAGTGCAGACACCCGGTGTGACCCTCTGTACGGTGACACATTCATCTCACACAGGAGACCGGTGAGGCGAGTCAGTGGAGACACCTGGTGTGACCCTCAGTACCATGACACATTCACCTCACACAGGAGACAGTGAGGCGAGTCAGTTCAGACACCTGGTGTGACCCTCTGTACCGTGGCACATTACCTCACACAGGAGATGGTGAGGCGAGTTAGTACAGACACCTGGTGTGACCCTCTGTACAGTGACACACTCACCTCACACATGAGATGGAGAGGCGAGTTAGTGCAGACACCTGGTGTGACCCTCTGTACAGTGACACACTCACCTCACACATGAGATGGAGAGGCGAGTTAGTGCAGACACCTGGTGTGACCCTCAGTACCGTGACACATTCACCTCACACAGGAGACAGTGAGGCGAGTCAGTGCAGACACCTGGTGTGACCCTCTGAATCACCTCACACAGGAGTTGGTTAGGCGAGTCAGTGCAGATACCTGGTGTGACCCTCTGTACCGTGGCACATTCACCTCACACAGGAGACAGTGAGGCGAGTCAGTGCAGACACCTGGTGTGACCCTCTGTACCGTGGCACATTACCTCACACAGGAGATGGTGAGGCGAGTTAGTACAGACACCTGGTGTGACCCTCTGTACAGTGACACACTCACCTCACACATGAGATGGAGAGGCGAGTTAGTGCAGACACGTGGTGTGACCCTCAGTACCGTGACACACTCACCTCACACAGGAGATGGTGAGGCGAGTCAATGCAGAACCCTGGTGTGACCCTCTGTACCACAACATAATCACCTCACACAGGAGGCAGTGAGGGGAGTCAGTGCAGACACCATGTGTGACCCTCTGAATCACCTCACACAGGAGACGGTGAGGCGAGTCAGTGCAGACACCTGGTGTGACCCTCTGTACTGCAACAAATTCACCTCACACAGGAGACGGTGAGGCGAGTCAGTGCAGACACCCGGTATGACCCTCAGTACCGTGACACATTCGCCTCAAACAGGAGACGGTGAAGCAAGTCAGTGCAGACACCAGGTGTGACCCTCTGTACTGCGACACATTCACCTCACACAGGAGATGGTGAGGCGAGTCAGTGTAGACACCTGGTGTGACCCTCTGTATCACCTCACGCAGGAGACGGTGAAGCGATTCAGTGCAGACACCTGGTATGACCCTCTGTACCGTGGCACATCATTCACCTCACACGAGACAGTGAGGCAAGTCAGTGCAGACACCTGGTGTGACCCTCTCTAAAGTCACTGGGCACATTCACCTCACACGGGAGACAGTGAGGCGAGTCAGTGCAGACACCTGGTGTGACCCTCTGTACTGTAACAAATTCACCTCACACAAGAGACGGTGAGGCAAGTCAGTGCAGATACCCAGTGTGACCCTCTGTACCATGACACATTCACCTCACTCAGGAGACAGTGAGGCGAGTCAGTGCAGACACCAGGTGTGACCCTCTGTACCGTGGCACATTCACCTCACACAGGAGACAGAGAGGCAAGTCAGTGCAGACACCTGGTGTGACCCTCTGTACTATGACACATTCACCTCACACAGGAGATGGTGAGGCGAGTCAGTGTAGACAGCAGGTGTGACCCTATGTACCACAACAAATTCACCTCACACAGGAGACGGTGAGGAGAGTCAGTGCAGACACCAGGTGTGACCCTCTGTATCACCTCACACAGGAGACGGTGAAGCAATTCAGTGCAGACACCTGGTATGACCCTCTGTACCGTGACACATTCACCTCACACAGGAGACGGTGAAGCGATTCAGTGCAAACACCTGGTGTGACCCTCTGTACCGTGACACATTCACCTCACACAGGAGACTCTGAAGCGATTCAGTGCAGACACCTGGTATGACCCTCTGTACTTTGACACATTCACCTCACACAGGAGACGGTGAAGCGATTCAGTGCAAACACCTGGTGTGACCCACTGTACCGTGACACATTCACCTCACACAGGAGATGGAAAGGCGAGTTAGTGCAGACACCTGGTGTGACCCTCAGTACTGTGACACACTCACCTCACACAGGAGATGGTGAGGTGAGTCAGTGCAGACACCTGGTATGACCCTCTGTACTTTGACACATTCACCTCACACAGGAGACGGTGAAGCGATTCAGTGCAAACACCTGGTGTGACCCACTGTACCGTGACACATTCACCTCACACAGGAGATGGAAAGGCGAGTTAGTGCAGACACCTGGTGTGACCCTCAGTACCGTGACACACTCACCTCACACAGGAGATGGTGAGGTGAGTCAGTGCAGACACCCAGTGTGACCCTCTGAATCACCTCACACAGGAGTTGATGAGGCGAGTCAGTGCAGATACCCGGTGTGACCCTCAGTACCATGACACATTTACCTCACTCAGGAGACATTGAGGCGAGTCAGTGCAGACACCAGGTGTGACCCTCTGTACCGTGGCACATTCACCTCACACAGGAGACAGAGAGGCAAGTCAGTGCAGACACCTGGTGTGACCCTCTGTACTATGACACATTCACCTCTCACAGGTGATGGTGAGGCGAGTCAGTGCAGACACCTGGTATGAGTCTCTGTACCGTGATACACTCACCTCACACAGGAGATGGTGAGGTGAGCCAGTGCAGACCCCTGGTGTGACCCTCTGTACTGTGACACACTCACCTCACACAGGAGATGGTGAGGCAAGTCAGTGCAGACACCTGGTGTGACCCTCTGTACCGTGACACAATCACCTCACACAGGAGCTGGTGAGGCGAGTCAGTGCAGACACCCAGTGTGACCCTCTGTTTCGTGACACATTCACCTCACACAAGAGACGGTGAAGCGATTCAGTGCATACACCTGGTGTGACCCTCTGTTTCGTGACACATTCACCTCACACAGGAGTCGATGAGGCGAGTCAGTGCAGACACCTGGTGTGACCCTCTGTACCATGACATAATCACCTCACACAGGAGATGGTGAGGCGAGTAAAAGTGCAGACACCCAGTGTGACCCTCTGAATCACCTCACACAGGAGTTGATGAGGCGAGTCAGTGCAGATACCCGGTGTGACCCTCAGTACCATGACACATTTACCTCACTCAGGAGACAGTGAGGCAAATCAGTGCAGACACCAGATGTGACTCTCTGTACTGTGGGACATTCACCTCACACAGGAGACAGAGAGGCAAATCAGTGCAGACACCTGGTGTGACCCTCTGTACCATGACACATTCACCTCACACAAGAGACGGTGAGGCGAGTCATTTCAGACACCTGGTGTGACTCTCTGTACCGCAACAAATTCACCTCACACTGGAGTTGGTGAGGCGAGTCAGTGCAGACCCCTGGTGTGACCCTCTGTACTGTGACACATTCACCTCACACAGGAGACGGTGAGGCGAGTAAGTGCAGACACCTGGTGTGACCCTCTGTAGACACCGATATCGCCTTCCTCACTGAAACCTGGCTCAAAGACCATTCAACACCCATCATCGACCTTCTGACCCCTCCTGGCTACTCTATCCTCAGAAGAGATAGACCTGAAAAAATAGGGGGTGGCCTAGCAATCATTTTTAAAGAAGAACTTCAACTCTCCCCTATTAATAACACTGACTACACAACCTTCGAATACTTAGGCGTCAAACTCAAAATGAAATGCTCCCCCCTATACGAATGCATAACATCTATCATCCCCCGGGTGAACCCCTTCCCTTTGCAGAAGAATTCTCCAACCTCCTAACTAAATCGTTACTTTCCAGCTCCAAAAACCTTTTCCTAGGAGAGCTCAACCTCCACTGGAATGAACCCAATGACCAGACAATCAACTTCATCAATAATCTCCTTGAGATTAGCGCACTCAAGCAACTTTGCCTCTCCCCTACCCTTGCCAAAGGAGCTATCCTAGACGGAATCGTTTCCAACCCAGATCTTATATCCCTATCCAACATCATCCCCATCGACTGGTCTGACCACCATCTCATTCTGTTCACAATATCTCCCCAGCCCCTCCTGCCCCTATAAAAATAAATAAAGCTACAATTGTTGCTAGAAATTTTAAACAATTCCCTCCTGGCGCACTGGAACATCAACTCCAATCCCAACTTAATCTCACCCCCCCCTCTTCAAATGTTAATGATCTCACGGAGCATTTCAACAAAACTGTAATGGAGGTGTTAGACCAACTTGCCCCTCTGAAAACTAAAACATAAAAAAATGCGCCCTCTAAAACATGGTTCACACTAGACCTTAATAAAGAAAGATGCTAGCTGAGACTGGCGGGAAGAACATGTAGACAACACCCCTCCCCATCCCATCTTGCCCTCCTTAGAACTGCAAGATCTTCTTACAAAAAACAAATTTTTTCACAGAAAGCGTCATTCTTCCGTTTTCAATTCTCTCGTGCCAAAAACAGACCTAGAGAACTGTTCAACATTATTAGAAACCAAACCGCCCCGACACCCCTTAACCCGGTAGCCTCCACTAAAATGTGAAGAAATTGCAAACTTTTTCTGTGAAAAAAAATCACAAAATAGACCGCTCTTTCCTCGATACTCTACCCTCGCTCACCCCTCGCACACCCCTGATTACCGCACCTCTTCCACCTCTTCCCTGAACACTTCCCTGACCCCCTCTCCCCTCTTCTTTCTCATACCCATTTCCCTTCCGCTTAAAAAGAACGCCTCATGGCATAATTTCCACCCTGTATCTGAACAGGAGGTCTTCAACATTTTAGCCAAAATCAAACCTTCCTCCCACACCAAAGATCCTCTCCCTTCCGCCCTCATCCAGGATCTCAAACATGTCATTGTCCCCTACTGGACCAACATCATCAACACCTCCCTCTCAACAGGGAGTGTGCCCAACTCCCTTCAACTCGGGCAAATCACTCCCATCCCCGAAAACCCCAAAGCTGACCCCAACTACGCTAATATTCTCCGCCCCATCTCCATCCTCCCCCTCCTCTCCAAAGTCCTGGAAAAATGCGCCCTCCTCCGACTGGACAAACACATTGACATGTTCAACCTGCTTGTCCCCTTCAATCTGGCTTCCGCAAAGGGTGTAGCACGGAAACTGCGCTTCTCAATATAGTCGATGATATTCACCTAGCCTGGAAAAGAGCGAGACCTACCTACTCATCCTTCTTGATCTTTCCGTGGCATTTGACACAGTTTACCACCAAACCCTACTCAACACGTTCAAAAATCGCTTCGGCCTCAGTGGTACTGTCCTTAATTGGTTCACCTCCTACGTTCAACATAGTACCCAACAAATTAAAATTCAAAACTGCCTCTCTAGCCCAACCTCTGTCTCCCTTGGTGTCCCACAAGGATCCATCCTCTCTCCCGCTCTCTTTAACCTCTTTATGGAAACCCTTAACCGGGTACTTAAACAAGAAAATAAATCAACTACCACCTATATGCTGATGACACCCAATTGTACTATAAAATGAAATCCCATGCTGATATCCTGTACCTTAACTTGGCATTAACCAAGATCCAAACCTGGTTCCACAACAATCATCTGAAACTCAACCGAACAAAACTGAGATCATCCTCTTCTCTCCCAAAAACAACCCTTCTCCCCATCCAAACATGGATAGCCGACCTTAATGCGCTCTGCTCTCTCCCTCGCCGATTCGGTTAAATCACCGTCAACAATAAACTCACACTAAATTCACATGTCAAGAACTCAGCAAAAAGTGCTCTCTTCACTCTCCGGCATATCAAAAAAACCAAACCTTTTATCCCAGCTGAAGACTTGAAATTAATTGTCCAGTCTCTTGTTCTATCCAAAATAGACTATGGTAATACCCTTCTCTGTGGCACCCCCAAAATCTACCTGGCCCCCATCAAATCCATTCTCAACCTCGCCGCCAGGCTAACAACAAACTGTAGACGCTTTGACCCATCTCCCCTGCCCTGAAGTGGCTCCTCAGTGAAGGCAGATCCTCATATAAAATTGCCTGTATTACTCCCAAAGCCCTGTGCCAGAAAACCCCATCCTACCTCTCCAATAAACTTAAAAAAGCTGGCTGTGCCCGAACACTGAGAAGCTCCAACACTCTCCTTGTCATTCCCCCCTACTCAAAAAAGCTGCTTCGTAATCCCGCTCCTTCTCTGGTAAGGCCCCAACCATTTGGAATGCCCTACCCAAAGACCTTCGTTGCAACCCCTCCTACCCCAGATTTAGCCCCAAAATTCATTTGCTGACTACATTCTGGGGAAACAAAATCCCAGAATTGCTTTCTGACTACCTCTCCTCCTCCCTCCTTAGACTACTCCCCCTTCCCCCATTCAACCCCCCCATTTTTCTCTTGGCGCCTCCCTCTCCCCCCTTTTCTTTACCACTCACTACCTACTATGTCCTTTGAATCCTCCTTGACATACTATTACATTTACTATTTACAATAACATTCTGGTTCCTGCAACTAGCTTCTCTATCTCTTCCTATATATACACCTTTAATCACTATTGTTTCCCTAAATTATTCCCTGTATTTTTTATTGGTTTGAACACCTGTATAACCCATTTCGGCCAACTACCATATTGTTTTTTAGGTCTCGCACCTGTGACGTATCGCGAAGCGATGTCGCTGCGAGACCTATAGTCGGCGAGTCTGCTTTCAAGGAGACAGGAGATGGGCACGCGCAGCATGCCGTAATCTTATCAGGTCGCGCGCGCGTTCACCAACTCCGGTCTCCCTTGAAAGCCTCCAACACACACAGCCACACCCCCCCTGTTTTCGCCTCGCACACGCACGCACGCACACACACGCACACACGAGCGCACACAGAGACGCACACATACAGAGACACACACCACACCCCCCCCTCCCCAGTACAACTAAGCCCCACTCACCACCTCGGCACCACTCCGGACTTCTGCAGCCTCCGCTGGGCTCTCCCTCGGGCATGGGAGCCCCGCGTCACCACCGCTCCTCTGGGCCAGGCACTCCGTGGGCGCGGGCTTCAGAAGATGGAAGTCCCGCCCCACGGTAGGGGGCTCCGGAAGAGGGGGTCCGGGTGGGGCGGAGTGCGGAGGCCAGTGAAGAGGGGGGGGGGGGTCAGGGTGTTTGGAAGCGGAACAGAGCCGGAGGCCGCCAAATCCCTGCCAGGGGCCGCCACGCTTATATGTATCCATCCTCAGAGGATTATTATTTTAAGGTAATATATTGGCATGGTGGCCCCTGGGGTTTGTTGGCCCTGTGCAGGTTCACAGCTTGCACATGCCTAAGGCCGCCCCTGACTACAGTTCCTGTGTCGGATTCGAGAGTGTAGGTTTTGATGCGAGGCATGAGTCTGTGCTGGCGAAGGACACTTTTGTCTTGGCATTCTTTTGCCTAAGGTTCAAAGCCAGAGGTTTAGTGCATTCAGTAAGTGGCTCTTTGCAGTCTAGAAGTCGAACCAGGGGGGTGGCCAGGGAGGTGATGTGAGGGAAAACTATTTTTAGAGTATTTGATGAGGTGGAAGGTTATTGATGAATGTATATTTTGTTCTGCATATTGGTAGAACTTGAAAATGTCTTCCTAGATATCCTCTTTTGAAAATGACAATAAAAACACTAAGCTAAAATGTTTGAGATTTTAACTTTACCTATATTTATTCTAGAGTCACGCATGGTAATGTGTATAACAGACCGGAAAAGTTCATCCATTTTTTCGACTCGTCTAATAGGGAAAGCAATGAGACGTTGATATTCTAGAGAGAAGTAATATGGAGTTGTACATTTAGCAGGGTTTGGAGTTTGCCATCTTTCCGTAGGTAGTGCAGTCTCCTGCCACAGCTCTTCCCTCCACTGAGCCTGCTCTCATGATAGAATGGCTACTGTGGCAGGCATTTGTTCAACGTGAGGACAGCAAACAATTGGAGTATGTGAATCATTGCATATTGTAAGGACACGACTCTCTTTTCCGCAAAACCGCTGTGCTGTTTGCATGCAGAATGTGTTCGCAGCAATGCAGGCAGGTTTGCGTGTACTCCTATGTGTTGCAGTCGCTGGAGTCTCTCCTTGGGGTCACCCTCCTACAACCCTGAACTTTTGTTCTTGTTTTGTAAATCTGGACTCGAGCTGTAGAGTGCCCCACTGAGATGTCTCCAGTTCGTCCCATTAATATACAAAGTGAAGGACACTGAGTATTGGGACAAGGCGTACCACCCCCAGGACTGCTCCCAGTACTGCCCCCCAGGACCGCTCCCAGTACCACCCCCAGGAGCGCTCCCAGTACCACCCCCAGGACCGCTCCCAGTGCCACCCCCAGGACCGCTCCCAGTGCCACCCCCAGGACCACTCCCAGTACGGCTCCCAGTTCCACCCCCAGGAGCGCTCCCAGTACCACCCCCAGGACCGCTCCAAATACCACCCCCAGTACGGCTCCCAGTGCCACCCCCAGGAGCGCTCCCAGTACCACCCCCAGGACCGCTCCCAGTACCACCCCCAGGAGCGCTCCCAGTACCACCCAAGGGCAGTCAACATGCATGCAATAACGCAATCATCCCTACCGATCACTGTCTTCCCATTATCTCCATATCGTAAGCTTGGAGCCTCTGACTGTGTATGTATGTGTGTGTGTGTGTGTGAACGTATGTGGATCTCTTTCCAAATGTTGGTGGTTGTGGTGCTGTTGACTCTTACATCGTAGCACACCTACACCGTGGTGCCACCTTTCTTGGGTATTGCTGCTTTGTTCCAGTCTTTGTCCCAGGTTATCCACTCACATGGCTTTTTAAGATCCCACCTTTGTGGAATATTGTTGGTCAGGATTCTATAGATCTAGGTATTGCCTTGTCCCTTAAAGACCAGTTCAAGTCTGCTTTCTAAGGGTGAGCACATGTCTCCTTCCATTCCACATACCTGCACCAATGTCTGCCCTAAATTGCATGTACAATGTCTGTTGATGTAAGCTAATCATTTGCTTTGGAGGCTTTTGATGAACGTCACCCATTGCAAGCCATCTACAGACCTCTTGAATATAGACCACCTTATCCCATGGCCTAAAGCCCTTCAGGTGTCTAAGTTCTGGCATTCACCTTGTGGACTGAGGAGGAGGCATCTTTGTAAAGATACTCCACCATTTGACAGCTTTCAGTGGAAATACCCACCACTTTGTCAGTTCATGGAGCATCCTATGTATCCCCCCCCCCCATCGCAGGCCTGTACCTAGCCTTCATCCTCCATCGGATCACAGTCCTTTGCATGGGATGGGACCTCTAGCGATGCATAAACCAGTTTGTTGATTGCCATCCACTGGGATGCCCAGCAATCACTCTTTAGATCTGTCAGGGTGACCGCGACATCATGCATTTGTTTTTTGCACTGCCTTTTTGTGGGTGCTCCGGTCTAATCTAATCCTCAGCACAAACTCCACTTTCGAAAAGTTTCCCATGACCAAACGCAGTGTATGGATTTTGGAGTCTGTTGCTCAGCTTTGGTAGCAGTATCACCTTGTAGAGGGTGGTAAAAACTAGAGAAGGTTATGCCAAAGCGCTATTTCAGATGTAATTGGTTTATTACCATTGACTTTCACCCATCTCTTTTTTGCTATTTTTAACTTTTTTTGAAAGGGGTTTTTCTTCGACGCCCACCACTCTTGAATGAACCACATTTTCCCAGGATCCTTCAGGATGTTTGGAATTCTTTCTGGTCACTGAGGCACCCAACCCCATCCCTGCCACACAAGTGTGCTATATAGTTTGTATCTTCAGAACCTTGAAGTTGCCACGAGGCGTGTCAGTATTTTCTAGAATTAGTGGGCCCGATTCACAGAATGAACTTAAGACTCAATCCTAAACTTAATACTATTTTGGTATTCACAGAATGCACTTACTACTTTTGGTATTCACAGAAGTTAGGATTTTGTCTTAAGTTTGTCTTAAAACAGACTTAAGACAGACTTAAGACAGACTTAAGACAGACTTAAGACAGACTTAAGACAGACTTAGGACAAAATCCTAACTTCTGTGAATACCAAAAGTAGAAAGTGCATTCTGTGAATACCAAAATAGTAGTAAGTTTAGGATTGAGTCTTATGTTCATTCTGTGAATCGGGCCCATAGCATTCTAGAATGCAGTACAGTTAAGATAAGTTGGACAAAACAGGTGTGCTGCCAGAATACAAGAGAAGAGCAGTGACGCTGTCTCGTCGGTGTAATGGGGAAAGTTCTTGAGTCAGTCTTAAGGGAAGAGCGGGTCCTGGAAGGGGATGTCACCGTAGATACAGTGATGCATGCAGTGACCACTTAAAGACACTTTGCCTCACAGAAACACTGCTCGACAGTCTCCAGTTTTCCTCCTAACCTACCCATTTTAGCACTGGGAGAATATACTTGCCCTTTGGCCTGATCCCCTTCAAATGTAATCCCATTTTAAATAACAAATGTTACACCACTGCTCCCAAACATCTCGCTGAGCAGCTACTTCAGAGATGCCTGTAGAAGAAAGGTAGAATTTAAGAGTTTATCTTCTGGATGTCAAGGAGAGAGGAGGATGAAAATGTTTTTTCTTTGGCTTGACCTCTGTGTATGTTAGTTTGATTGAAGTGAATTTGCTCGGACCTTGTATATCCACGTTTTACTTTCATGCTTTTGTTTCTCCTCGTTGTAATTTCTCTATTCTTTAAATCAAATTCTTCGGTACAGTGGTTTCTGAATCCCAAAATGACCCAACATCAGTGTAGTACGTTAATCTTTAGCGCATCGCAATCCTGTCCAACAGACTGGGTAACATTTTGGTTCTAATTTAAGGTGTCTGCTTTCACATTTATTAACGCTTCCAATTCCCTTTTAAAAGCTTATTGTTAAAACGCATGCGCTCTTATGACCTTTTTACTACATTTGTTTCACCTCGCCATTGGGTTGTTGTTAGAGGGACGATCCCAGGGGAGGACAGACTTGGCACCTGACCACCCTGTGACCCACCTCTCCTAGGAACACAGCCGAGCACTGGCGGGAGACCCTCAGGGAGAGGATCTCGAATCTAGAATCGTACGCGCTGCGCTAGCACCACTCGACAAAGGGACACCACACCGTAGGATTAAGAGAACGTATTCTTTATATCTTCACGTAAAAATGGATCTTTATGATCCGCAGCTTCTTATGTACAGGCGAGCAAGGGCTCAAAGAGTCTCGGTAGGGGTAGGGTAGCGGGACAGTCTCAAGGGTCAAGTATCCGGCGCACAGCTCTCAATCCTCGAGCTGGGGGATACGGGGTGATCTTGGGTCCAGCCAGACCAGAATAGTCTCTGAGCCGCGATCGAATCAGCAGGGCTCGAGCAAGAAGGTCGTAGTTCTTACGGTCTTGGGGAGCCGCGATCAGATCAGCAGGGCTCAGGAGTTCAAGGTTGCAGGGGAGCTGCAACAGCGTCAGCAGGGCTCGGTGGGCTTGGGCAGAAGTCCGTCTCTGCTCGGTAGGAGCCGCGACAGCGTCAGCAGGGCTCGGTGATCTCTTCGGTTGCAAGGAGCCGCGACAGCGTCAGCAGGGCTCAGATCGTTCTTCAGGTTGCAGGAGAGCCGCGACGAGGTCAGCAGGGCTCACGTAGTCCAGGATACAACTGGTTTGATCGTCCCAGAGCCACCCTTGATATAGGACTCCTTTCCTTTGATGTCCGGAGTCCTCGCAGGCGGAGGTCTTAACACCTGGGGGCTGGTTGTTGGGGGTTCCGCCTCTGCGGCTCCTTTCATCCTTTTAAGTTGGGTCTGGAGGGATCCCAGACACTCAGCAGGCCTGGAGCCAGCCCTCAGGGAGGCCGGATGGGTGATTGAAACTCATCTCTCGAGGGGAGGTGGAAGGTGTGACCTAGCTACTCCTCCCTCTCTCGCTCCCAGGGAGCGCTCTACCCCCTGGCTGGGTATGGAGCCGAATGCCGAGGTCGGGCTGGGCCCGGGACGGCCATCTTAGGTGCAGGGACATGGGCCTCGGCCTCCGTTACCAGGAAAATGGGGGGCGAGGACGGGGAGCCCAGTGTCGGGGATGTAGGTCATGGCGGGAAGGGTCGGTGGATCAGGGTCATGGGGAGCTGCACGGGTCAGGGAGGACCACGTCACGAGGCCGGGTCCAACACGCGTCCCCCCCAGCTGAAGGTCGGGGAGAACTACCCATCCTCTTGGGGATTCTCCTCGCTGAGGCGGAAGAACCTGGAGAGGCCGTCAGCGTTGGCGTGGTCGGTACCAGGGAGGTGCTCTACTGTGAAGTCCATTCCCTGGAGGGAGATTGACCATCGCAGCAGTTTGGGGTTCTCTCCTCTCATCTGCATGAGCCACCGTAAGGGTCGATGATCTGTCTGCACTCGGAAGTGGGTTTCGAATAGGTAGGGTCAGAGTTTCTTGAGGGCCCAGACTACTGCGAACGCTTCTCGTTCGATGGTGCTCCATCTCTGTTCTTGGGGCAGTAACCTTCTGCTGATGAAGGCTACGGGCTGATCTATGCCTTCCTCATTGAGCTGGGACAGTACAGCCCCGATGCCATGTTCGGAGGCGTCGGTCTGGACCACAAACTCCTTGTAGTGGTCCGGGGCCTGGAGCACGGGGGCAGTACACACGGCGGTCTTCAAGGCGTCGAACGCCTCTTGGCAGGAGGGGGTCCAGTGCACGCGCTTGGGCTGCCTTTTGGACGTCAACTCCGTGAGGGGACCCACTATGCTGCCGTAATTCTTTATGAACCTACGGTAGTAGCCGGTGAGGCCCAGGAAGGCTCGGACCTCGGTTTGGGTGGTGGGTGGTTCCCAGGCCAGGATGGCATCGATCTTCGGCTGGAGAGGGGCGACCTGCCCGCTTCCGACCTGATGGCCTAGGTAGGTCACTGACCCTTGCCCAATCTGGCACTTGCTGCCTTTCACCATCAAGTCGGCCTGGCGCAGGGCTAGCAACACCCTCCGGAGGTGCTGGAGGTGCTCATCCCATTGTGAACTGAACACCGCAATATCGTCCAGGTATGCGGCGCTAAACTCTTCCAACCCAGCCAGGACTCGGTTCACCAGTCTCTGAAAGGTAGCCGGGGCGTTTTTCATCCCGAACGGCATCACTCGGAAGCGATAGTGCCCATCCGTGGTGGAGCAGGCGGACCGCTCCTTGGCTCCCTCTGTGAGCGCAATTTGCCAGTAGCCGCAGGTCAGGTCGAAGGTACTTAGGTATCGAGCAGACCCCAGGCGGTCGATGAGCTCGTCTGCGCGAGGAATGGGGTGGGCGTCTGCTCGGGTGACTGCGTTGAGCCCCCGGTAGTCCACGCAGAACCGAAGTTCGGGGACAGCCCCAGGGGCCGCGGCTTTCGGGACCAGCACCACTGGGCTGGCCCAGGGACTGTCGGAGGGCTCGACCACTCCTAGGGTGAGCATTTTCGAGACTTCGGCCTGGATGCAGGTCCGGACTCGGTCAGGCACTAGGTAGGCTCGGTGTCAAACCGGCGGGCTGTCTCCGGTGTCCACGTCGTGGACACACCAGTCGGTGATTCTGGGAACTAAGGAGAACAAATCCGAGAACTGCCCCAAGAGCTGGCTGCAGTCCTCACGCTGCTGAGGAGTGAGGGAGGGAGAGAGTCTCGCTCCGTCTACGGAGCCATCCTTCTCTTTGGCACACAGGAGGTCAGGAAGAGGCTCCGTTTCCTCTTCCGTTCCGTCGTCGGTGGCCAAGAGCAAGCTCAACTCCGTCCGCACGAAGTGAGGCTTGAGGCGGTTCACGTGGAGGACCCGAAGGGGGTTCCGAGGGCACAGGACATCCACCAAGTAGGTCACTTGGCTCTTCCTCTCCACGACCTTAAAGGGGCCGGTCCATTTGTCTTGGAGGGCGCAGGGTTTCACCGGGGACATCACTCAGACCTGCTGGCCCGGTTGAAACTTGACCCGAGTGGCATTCTGGTCGTACCAGCGCGTCATCTCTTCCTGACTTGCTTCGAGGTTGGCTTCGGCCAGCTCTCAGAATTTCCGTGTCTGATTTCGGAGGGTGAGAATGTAGCGGAACACATCGGGAGGAGGTTCCCGGGGGGCCGTTTCCCACCCCTCCTTGACCAGGCTGAGGGGCCCCCGGACGGGATGCCCGTACAGCAGCTCAAATGGGCTGAACCCCAGGGACTTCTGGGGGACCTCCCGGTATGCGAACAAGAGGCAGGGGAGGAGGACGTCCCACTTGCGCCAGAGGGGCTCTTCTAGGCCCATGATCATCCCCTTCAGTGTCCGGTTAAACCATTCTACTAGGCCATTTCCTTGGGGATGCTACGGGGTGGTAAATTTGTAGGACACTCCACATTGTTGCCACAGGGACCTCATGTATTTCGAGATGAAGTTTGTGCCGCGGTCACTCACGACCTCGCGGGCAAAACCTACTCAGAAGAAAATCCCCATCAGCGCTCGGCCCACCACGGGGGCCGTTACTGTGCGGAGGGGAATGGCCTCGGGGTACCCGGTGGCGTGATCCACCAGGACTAAGATGAATCGGTGACCTTGGGAGGTTCTAGGGTCCAGGGGCCCTATTATGTCGATCCCGACCCGCTCAAAGGGGGTACTGACGACGGGGAAGGGTTGGAGGGGAGCCTTGCGCGTTCCTCCACTTTTTCCACTAGCCTGGCACGTGAAGCAGGACTTGCAGTGGGCTTCTACATTCGCTCACATCTTGGGCCAATAGAAGTGCGTAACTAGGCGGTCATAGGTCTTGTCCTGGCCCAAGTGTCCCGCCAGGGGTACATCGTGGGCCAGGCCCAGGAGGAAGTCTCGGAAGCGTAGGGGTACCACCAGCACTCGGGCCGAACCTAGCTCAGCAGACTTCTGCTCACTGTACAGGAGGTCATTCTCCCAGTATACAAAATGAGTTCCAGTCTGGTCGCCCGCAGCTTGGGCCGCGGCCTGTCGCCGGGGTCCGACCAGGGAAGGGCAAGTGGCTTGCTCCCGGCAGAACTCTTCTCGGGAGGGGCCCCCCTCGTGACGCCACTGCGCCAACTCGGGCAGATCATCCAACTCAGGGATCTGTACGGGCTCGGGGTGCAAGGTTTCGTTGTCGGTGACGGGCTCTCCTCCTGGGGAGCGTAGGGGTACCACCAGCACTCGGGCCGACCCTAGCTCAGCAGACTTCTGCTCACTGTACAGGAGGTCATTCTCCCAGTATACGGAATGAGTTCCAGTCTAGTCGCCCGCAGCTTGGGCCGTGGCCTGTCGCCGGGGTCCGACCAGGGAAGGGCAAGTGGCTTGCTCCCGGCAGAACTCCTCTCGGGAGGGGCCCCCCTCGTGACGCCACTGCGCCAACTTGGGCAGATCATCCAACTCAGGGATCTGTACGGGCTCGGGATGCAAGGTTTCGTTGTCGGTGACGGGCTCTCCTCCTGGGGAGAGGCCGGTGGGCTCAGTTCGGTCGTCCCTACCTTCTTCTACAGGGCGGTGGCTGGGAGGCTCGGCGTCGACAGCCCCGAGGGGGGGTAGTCGGGCGGACATGGATCGGGTTGTGGCGCAAACCCACTCAGGCAGGCCCATCATGCCCAGGTGCGTCTTGCGTTCCACCTGTCTCCACGGAGAACTTTCTAGGTCGTTGCCCAGGAGACAGTCTACAGGTTGGGAGGCTCGGACAGCGACTCGTAATTCTCCTATCACTCCCCCCCATTCGAACGGTACTAGGGCCATTTTACATAAACTCTCGGTGTTGTCAGCGGACATTACAGGGCACAGGACATTCGGAATGATCTGGTCCTCCCTGACTAGGTGACTGAGGATACCTGTGATACTCGCCCCGGTGTCGCGAAGGGCCTCCACCCGGTGGCCGTTCACCGTCACCAGTTGCCGGTATTTCTTGGTATTATCTGGTAGGGGGGCCCCGGGGATCATCTCTCAGTCTCCTAGGGAGACTAGGGCCATGGCCGCTGGTTCCCACTCTTCGGTGTCCTCCATTTCCTCCCCTAGGGCTTCGTTGGCTACCTGTCTGGCTGGGGGAGCTGTCGTGGAGGGTCGCGGGGCCATGGGACACCGGGGGTCACTGGCGTAATGCCTGGTTTGTTGGCATCGGTAACAGGAAATAGTGACCCGGTGCCCACAGTTGCCCGGGGGAGCAGGATTGGCTGGTGAGGGGGCTGGTACGGTCTGGGTTTGGCCTCTGGGGGGACTACGCTGGGGTCCTGACTGGGAATCCCTCTGCCTTCCTTGATTCCCCCCTCCCCTCTGGCGGGGAGATCCCTGATTGCTCCGGGGGTAGTCTCCTACGGGGCCCGGGAGACCCGGGTGTGACCTTTTTACTACATTTGTTTCACCTCGCCATTGGGTTGTGATGAGATTTCCCCCTTTCTGTGGATGCAAATTTAGGGCCTAGCATAGAGGGTTGCTGTCCGCTGCCTCGATGACTGAAATGAAATGAAATGAAAGTGAGTTTTATAAAGAGCATTACTACCCGAAGGCCTCGTAGCGCTGTGGATGCGTGTCTCGGGGAGTCTACTGACTTACTTAGAGAAGAGGAAGGTTTTAAGGGTTTTGCGGAATTTTAGATGATTGGACTCGCTGCGAAGCGTGGAGGGTAAGGAGTTCCAGGCCGTGGCAGCATTCAGGGAGAAGGAGCGTCCGCCCCACCTGGCTCGTTTGATCTTATGTATTGTTGCCAGAAAGGCCGTGCTGGAACGCAGTGATCTTTGAGGATGGTAAGGGGTGGCTAGGGAGCAGATCATTGCGGGGGCATTTTTCCACATGGCCTTGTGCATTATGCACATAGCCTTGAATTTTACCCTGGCCTGGATGGGCAGCCAGTGTAAATTTCTCAGGGCAGCAGTGCCCGAATGCCTACGGGTCAGGCCAAGCAGGAGACGTGCTGCTGCGTTCTGAGTGACTTGCAGCTTTTTTAGTGTGCTGGTTGGTGCATCCAAATACAAAGCATTCCCATAATCAAGACGGGACAGGATGATGGCCTGGACCATTATCCTGAGGGCCTGAAAAGGGAGGAGTGGTAGGACTTCCGCAACATTCGCATCAGCCCGAAGCAAGTGGCGGAGAGTGTTGTGGCTTGCTGGTTAAAGCTTAGGGTATCATCCAACCACATGCCCAAGCTTTTGATTCGCTTTTTTGGCTCTGGAGGGGGACCCATGCAGGGTGGCCATTCTAGGGTCGGTCTGGGGCCGGCTGTGTTCCCCAGGAACATCAGTTCTGTTTTGTCCCCGTTGAGTTTTAAATGGGAAGAGGCCATCCACTTTGTAACTGTTACTAAGCAGCTGTTCAGGTTGGAGGGGGTACTTCCTGGCTGATTCAGGGCCACCACAAGCTGGGTGTCATCAGCGTAGGTTATGATTTTAAAGCCAAATGGGTGAACGACCTCTGCTAATGGCTGCATGTAAATGTTAAAAAGTGTGGGGCTCAGGGAGGAGCCCTGAGGCACACCTTGGTTGAGAGGCCAAGTTTTAGAGTGAATGTCACCCTCCACCACCTGGAAAGTGCGGATTTCTAAGAAAGAGTGTAACCATGAGATGGCGCTTCCCGTCACTCCGAGCTGTTTTAGGCGGGAGATGAGGATGTTACTGTTTACGGTATCAAAGGCGGCACTTAGGTCCAGCAGCATGATTGCTGTGGTGCCGCCTTGATCCATGTGCTTACGTGCTAGTTCTGTGACAGTCAGTAATGCCGCCTCTGTCCCCAATTTTGGCGAAAGCCAGCTTGAGAATCATGGAGCAGATGGTTAGCTTCCAGATAGAGCATAAGGCTGATGTTAATGTGTTTCTCAAGCAGCTTGCTTACCCAGGGGAGGAGTGAGATGGGGCGGTAGTTGGTCATTTTTTCTGGGTCGAGGTTGGGTTTTTTCAGCAAAGCCCTAACTTGTGCACATTTCCAAGTTTTTGGTACTCTCCCTGTAGTGATTGACATATTCACAATATTTAGAATCGCTGGTCTGATGATATCCGCAACTTTCAAAAGATGGCGCGGGGGAGCGGGTCTGAAGGGGAACCTGATGTGACTTTCAACATAAAGGTATTTAGAGAGTCTTGTTCAAGCAGTGGGAATTCAGCTAGCTGGCAGACCGTGGTTGGGGGGAGGGTGTCTGTTCCGACTGGGTGTTGACTGACCGGGTCAAATGATGAGGAGATGGCTTGAATTTTTTGATGGAAGTACTCTGCCTGTCTATCACAGCGAGTCTGTGCTTCGCGGGGATCCCGCAGATTTGGGGGGGTACTAATCAAGGATTTTGCTATCCGGAAGAATTCCCTCGGGGTATTGGCAGACGTTCTGATTTTTTCCTCATAAAATAAAGCCTGTGTTAGTGTGATTTCAGCTTTATATTTTTTGATTGCCTCTCAATGGCTACTTCTGTCCTGTGCCTTGAGGGTGCGTCTCCAAGTCCTCTCAAGCTTCCGGCAGTTTTGTTTTAGCTCGTTTAGCTTGGGGGTAAACCAAGGTGATTCTTTGGACTTGGTTTTCACTTTGAGGGGTTTCTGAGGCGCAATTATATCTAGGGTGGTCTGTAGCCAATTGGTGTAATGGTTGTAAAGTGTGTCTATGTCAGCCCCTGTCTGTCGAGGGGTAGTGGAGAGGGATTCGGCCCACTGGTCTGAGGATAGTTTCGCCCAGTCCCTCCCTCTTAATGTAACTCGAGGGGGCGCAGAGGGGGGGCTTGGAATGTGCCAGAATAGTGGGACCAGGAAATGATCGGTCCATGGGAGGGGAATTGGGTTCCCTGTCTTAAGTCTATGATCATTGCTTAAGACTGCATCTAGCAAGTGACCTTTGTTGTGCGTGGGTTCAAAACCCTTCTGAACAATTTGGAGGGCTGCAAGATTGTTTAAAAAGGTGGTAGCTAGGGGATCCATGGGATCGTCTAAATGGATATTTATGTCGCCTAGTATCGTAAAATGAGGCAAAGAGATGGCTGATTCAGCGACCTTGGAGGGAAGGGAGTTCATAAAATCTCCAATTTGGCCTGGGGGGCGATAGATAAGTAGGCCAGAAAAGGTTAAGGTAGGGGATAGGTCTAATGCGAAGTTCATACTTCGCAATTAGGAATTGTCGCAGGGCCGGTTCTGCATTGGTAGCAGTCCTTAAAAAGTATGCCTAATCCTCCTCCTCTACCCTCTACCCTGTCGACCCTCTGAAATCCGTATCCCTTCTGTAGTAGGGCGGTAATGTCTGGGTCAACTTCCTCCCTTAACCAGGTTTCTGTTAAGAATACAGCGTCAGGGTTGATATCCTCAAGGAGGATTGACATTTCCACCGCGTGTTTGGTCAGAGAGCGACAGTTTAGGAGAAACATTTTGAAAGGGGGTTTGACAGTCTTGGACTGCTCCGGTGGGGGCCATAGTTCAAAATGACAGTGGGGGCACTTTTTAACGAATGAGTTAGGGTGTATGGAGTGGCGACAAGAACATAAGTTTTTTTAGCAGGTCAGGGGCATACCTTATCAAAGTGGGCGTTTCCTCTGTAGATTGAGCAGGGGGACTGGGCCCTGGGCGCTGCAAGGCGCGGACGGGCGCAGACGGGCTTGCCTTAGGCGAGCCTTCGGCGTGCCGCCGACGCGCCCGCTTTGCCGCCGAAAGAACATGCTCCTTTGTACAGCCTGTGGAGGAGGGCGGGAGGCGTCCTGCAACTGGACCGCAACCCTATTCCTCCTAGTAAGATGGCGGCAGGCTAGAGTCCTGTGTTCCCCGGAGTCAGCCCCTACTCGGCTGCTCACGAGAACAGGGTTCGAGGTGCCAGTGGGTCTAAAGTGCAGGTGGGATTTAAAAAACAATTGTAAACATCCACTCCTTTAAAAATGCCACAATGCCTTTAAAAATGCCACAATTTCAAACGAGCCTTTAAAATGCCACAGTTTAAAACAAACACAATTCTTTAGAGTAAAAAGGGATAGTGGTAGAGCCCCCGGCTATCTGCCTCAGGGGAGAAAACGCAATTAGATCTGCGCGCTCCTTTTAACGCCGCTTTAATACCTTGGGAGGGCGGAAGGCGTCCTGCAACTGGACCGCAACCCTATTCCTCCTAGTAAGATGGCGGCAGGCTAGAGTCCTGTGTTCCCCGGAGTCAGCCCCTACTCGACTGCTCACGAGATCAGGGTTCCTTTGATTGGTAATCCAGACAGGTCAACATAAAATGGATACAAGAAAGGTAATCCAAAAAGGCAATTAATTAATTAATTAATTAATTAATTAATTAATTAATTAATTATGTGCTTATATAGCGCTGGAATCACTCCCGAAGGGGTACCTCCGCGCTTCGACCGCTGCGAAACCCTTCCTGGCTTCCCTGAGAAATGGTCCCTTAATGGGTATCTCCAGGGTGAGACCAGGCATCCCCGGCGGTCTGGTGGGGCCGTTAGTGAAGATGAGGCAAGCTAGTGCCCAGAGTTGCCGAGTGTGATCGCTGATCAGAGTGGGCTCCGAGGCGAGAGAATTATCGAGTCCGCTGACCCTGGTCCAGAAACCTGCAATACACAGATAAAAAGCCAGTTTTAAGTTCCCGTTTTTAATAAATGCATGCATCCATATTTTATAGAGGGACAGTTGCAGCTGTAACAGAAGCACTTGACATGGAAGGATTGTCGAATCGATGGCATGTTTTTAGAAAGGTAATAATTTCCGATTTTAGCTTGTTTGACCATGTTAAACCAGAAGTAGACCAGTCCTTAAATAAAATCTGAACATTTGTACTAATTAGTACAGTTTGTTTTTAAAAACTGCTAGAGACACTTTGAAAGCTTGTTTGACCATGTTAAACCAGAAGTAGACCAGTCCTTAAATAAAATCTAAACATTTGTACTAATTAGCACAGTTTGTTTTTAAAAACTGCTAGAGACACTTTGAAAGCTTGTTTGACCATGTTAAACCAGAAGTAGACCAGTCCTTAAATAAAATCTAAACATTTGTACTAATGAGTACAGTTTGTTTTTAAAAACTGCTAGAGACACTTTGAAAGCTTGTTTGACCATGTTAAACCAGAAGTAGACCAGTCCTTAAATAAAATCTAAAGATTTGTACTAATGAGTACAGTTTGTTTTTAAAAACTGCTAGAGACACTTTGAAATGTGAGAAGGGGTTTGCAGAACCCTGCACATTCTTTTTTAGATCTCGGCCTACAGCATTGCTTTAGCAATGCTTGTTTGTCGAGATTATAGTAAGGCTTTCAAAAGTATTTGTATTTGTATTTAATTTATTTATAAAGCGCTAACAATCATCCTGGGTAGGATATCCCGGCGCTGAGGTTTGGTGCTGAGAGGTACGGTAACCGCACTGATTACTGATTACTCTAGTTTAGGGAAGAGTAGTGTCTTTAATTGTTTCCTAAATGATAGGAGACAGTCTGTCAGTCTGAGACTGGGAGGTAGTTCATTCCATTTGGTTGCAGCTAGATGAGAGAAAGCCCGCTCTCCCATCCTGACAGTCTTCACGCGGGTTGTGTTTGCTCTTCCTAAAGTTCTGGATCGAAGGTTCCTCGATGGTCTATGGAATTTGACTTTATTGTGTAGAATGGTAGGGCCTGTATTGTAAAGTACCTTGTGTGTGATACACAGTAGTTTGAAGTTGGCTCTTTGTCGCATTGGGAGCCAATGTAGCTCTCGCATGCAACTTTTGGCCGAATCATATCTCTTCTTATTGCATACAGCCTTTGCCGCGGCATTTTGCACTATCTGCAGTTTGGAGAAGAGATAGTCTGCCATTCCAACAAACAGAGTTGCCGTAGTCCAGTCTGCTCATCAGCAACGACTGGACCAGGGTCTTCCTACACTCAGTCGGAATCCAGGGGAAGACTCGTCTGAGCATTTTCAATAATGCAAAGCCTCTGCCACAGACAGTGGAGACATGTGATTTCATGGACAGAGCACTGTCCAATACCACACCCAAGTTTTTCGCTTTTATGGTGGGAGTTGGGGGCAAGCCCAGGTTACTTGGCCACCAGCTGTTGTCCCAGAGCTGGGGATTTTTGCCAAACAGGAGGATTTCTGACTTGTCTGCATTTAATCTCAGACAGTGCTCTTGCATCCAATTGGCCAGTTCAGTCAGGCAGTTTAGTAGTCGAGTTTTAGGATCATCTTTCTCATCAATGGTGACCATCAGCTGGGTGTCGTCAGCATAAGAACACATTTCAACACCCCACTTTCTTCCAATGGCTGCCAATGAGGAAACAAATACATTAAACAAGGTTGGGCTTAATGAAGCCCCCTGAGGAACCCCATATTTAATGTTTCGCGGGGGAGAAATAAAATCACCCAGACACACTGATTGTGTTCGATCCGCCAAAAAGGATTGTAGCCATCCCAATGCCTTGTCTCAAATACCTTTCCCTTCCAGGGCTTTCAGTAGTTGGTCGTGTGGTATGGTATCAAAAGCCGCCGATAAATCTAAGAGTATCAGGACGACTGTCTTACCCTGATCCACCTGGGCCCTGATATTATCCGTCACCGTCAAAAGTGTTGTTTCAGTACTGTTGTTCACCCTGAAACCTGTCTGAGAGACATCCAACAGTTCATTGGCTTCCAAATAAGTGGATAGCCGTCTATTGACCAGTTTGTCCAGCACTTTTGAGAGGTAAGGTAACTGGGATATTGGTCGATAGTTGGCAGGGTTGTTTACATCTAATCCTGCCTTTTTTACTAGTGGGGTGACTAGGGCCTGCTTCCAAGATCTTGGAAATTTAGCAGAGCATAAGGAAAGATTAAGTGCTTTCGTTACGGCAGGGCAAATTACAGGGGTTAGCTGAGAAAAAATGTGGTGCAGACATGGATCTAGTGGGGATCCTGACTTAACTTCGAGCATGACTCTGCCTACCTCGGCTTCTGAAAAAGGGCCAAAACTTGAACAGATAACTTGAGTTGTGGTTGGTACACTGCGCTCGATGGTTTCTGGCCTACAATTAGGAAAAGAGGCATAAATGATATCAATTTTGTCACAGAAAAAATCATTTAGTTTATTGCAGTTCTCTTGTGATGGAGTAAGTTTTACTGAAAGATTTGTTGGGTTACATAATTACCCGACAATTTTAAAAAGTTCCTTTGAGGAATTTTTATTCTCAGTGATTCTACGTGTGAAATACTCCTTTTTTGCCTTCTTGATTGCTTTATTGTAGAGTCCGAGTGCTTGTTTATAAATGTTTCTGGTCTCGTCTGACTTGCCTATTCTCCATTTATGTTCCAGAGATGTACATTTTCTCTTTAGAAATTTCAATTCTGGTCCGTACCACCTTTCCGATTTTGTAGTTCTGGGTTTATGATGAATTCAGAGGGTGGAACAGAACTCAAGTGCAGTCTTAATATTTGTGTGGAGTAAATCTATTTCTTCATGAATATCAATAGCTGCTAAACTCGGGTGTGAAAAATGTTGTTTGAATTTGACTGTTGAGAAATTTTTCCAACTCCTCGTGCTTGCTACACTTAGACCCAGTGTTCTCGTGTGTATAGTAGGTAGATTGTTACGGAAAGTGATCATATAGTGATCTGTCCATAGCAGAGGTGTTACAGAGTCAATGTCAATCGATTCCATGTTAGAAAATACCAAGTCCAATATATGACCTGCCGTGTGTGTAGGTTGGTTAACTCTTTGGGATATCTGCAGGATTTCTATATCCTCCACTAATTGTTTTGTTAGGGGGTTATTGCATTTATCAAAATGTATGTTAAAATCTCCAAGGAGGAGGATATGTTTGTTCTTCAAGCAGACTGGCATAATTTGCTCCAGTAGTTGTGTACTGAAATTTAATGTGCAGCCAGTCTACCCACACTGCGGATTTGGTACAGTTCATATGAGCCGGGCGCATGCACATCACACATTCCGGTCTGTCATTTGGGAGCCTGTGCGCCTCGTCTTCAGACTTCAAAGGAATCTGCTCCCCTGCATCAGACTTCAAAGGAATGCGCTCCCCCGCCCCGCCACAGCAATGCTGAGAGCTTGTTTTATAAAGCACCTTAATTACATATGAAAACACTCTGTGCTGTTCATTATTTCACTGGGCCCTGCTTGGCTTTCACGGCACTTTGTTTTTGGGCGCTTTTCCTTTAAAAGCGCACACACATGTTGCCAGTGCCCCGTCACCAGGCACCTTAATTCCACATCAAAACACTTGGTGCCGCGAAATTATTTCACTGAATTAGCTTTCACAGCGCTTTGTTTTTGGTTGATTATCCTCTAACCGCTTTGGTGCTCATGACGAGCTCAGCTCGTCATGAGGCACGGTGCTCGTGTGCTCATGACGAGCTGAGCTCGTCATGACTACACCCATTATCATTATGGCCCAGCAGAGGAATTTCCTGCGCAGCCAAGGTGTTAAATATGTCCTATCAACAGGCACCTTAATTTCACATCAAAACAATTGGTGCTGCGATATTATTTTATTGTGTTACATTTCACTGCTCTATGTTTTTGGGCGCTTTTCCTTTAAATGCGCACACACATGTTGCCAGTGCCCCATCACCAGGCACTTTAATTCCACATCAAAACACTTGGCGTCGCTATATTTCACTGTGTTAGCTTTCACGGTGCTTTGTTGTGTGCATTTAAAGGAAAACTGCCAGAAAACAAAGCGCCATGAAAGCGAA